>NC_142078.1:9827127-10545877 GCF_059756535.1 Pantherophis guttatus | reverse complement strand
TTTTTTAAACCAAATGCAAAAACGGACCCCAGCATGAGTTTCGGGATGAAATTCCATGTCTAAAAATGGTGTTGCTTCCACTTTTTAAAAATTGAGCCTTTTTGGTGCCAGGAGAAGAAAAGGCTTTACTCCACGGTCAGGAAAAATGCTGCCCAGGATCCAAAATGTTTTTTGAAGCACAATATGTTTTTTTTAAAACCAAATGCAAAAACGGACACCAGCATGAGTTTCGGGATGAAATTCGATGTCTAAAAATGGTGTTGCTTCCACTTTTAAAAAATCGAGCCTTTTTGGTGCCTGGGGAAGAAAAGGCTTTACTCCAACGTCAGGAAAAATGCGGCCAAGGAACCAAAATGTTTTTTGAAGCCAAATTTTTTTTTTTAAACCAAATGCAAAAACGGACCCCAGCATGAGTTTCGGGATCAAATTCCATGTCTAAAAATGGTGTTGCTTCCACTTTTTAAAAATTGAGCCTTTTTGGTGGCAGGAGAAGAAAAGGCTTTACTCCACGGTCAGGAAAAATGTTGCCCAGGAACCAAAATGTTTTTTGAAGCCAATTTTTTTTTTTGAAACCAAATGCAAAAACGGACACCAGGATGAGTTTCGGGATGAAATTCCATGTCTAAAAATGGTGTTGCTTCCACTTTTTAAAAATCGAGCCTTTTTGTTGCCTGGGGAAGAAAAGGCTTTACTCCACGGTCAGGAAAAATGCTGCCGAGGAACCAAAATGTTTTTTGAAGCACAATATGTTTTTTTAAACCAAATGCAAAAACGGACCCCAGCATGAGTTTCGGGATGAAATTCCATGTCTAAAAATGGTGTTGCTTCAACTTTTTAAAAATTTAGCCTTTTTGGTGCCAGGAGAAGAAAAGGCTTTACTCCACGGTCAGGAAAAATGCTGCCCAGGATCCAAAATGTTTTTTGAAGCACAATATGTTTTTTTTAAAACCAAATGCAAAAACGGACACCAGCATGAGTTTCGGGATGAAATTCGATGTCTAAAAATGGTGTTGCTTCCACTTTTAAAAAATCGAGCCTTTTTGGTGCCTGGGGAAGAAAAGGCTTTACTCCACGGTCAGGAAAAATGCTGCCAAGGAACCAAAATGTTTTTTGAAGCCAAATTTGTTTTTTTTAAAACCAAATGCAAAAACGGACACCAGCATGAGTTTCGGGATAAAATTCCATGTCTAAAAATGGTGTTGCTTCCACTTTTTAAAAATCGAGCCTTTTTGGTGCCTGGGGAAGAAAAGGCTTTACTCCACGGTCAGGAAAAATGCTGCCAAGGAACCAAAAGGTTTTTTGAAGCCAAATTTTTTTTTTAAACCAAATGCAAAAACGGACACCAGCATGAGTTTCGGGATGAAATTCCATGTCTAAAAATGGTGTTGCTTCCACTTTTTAAAAATCGAGCCTTTTTGGTGCCTGGGGAAGAAAAGGCTTTACTCCAAGGTCAGGAAAAATGCTGCCCAGGAATCAAAATGTTTTTTGAAGCCAAATTTGTTTTTTTAAACCAAATGCAAAAACGGACACCAGCATGAGTTTCGGGATGAAATTCCATGTCTAAAAATGGTGTTGCTTCCACTTTTTAAAAATCGAGCCTTTTTGGTGCCTGGGGAAGAAAAGGCTTTACTCCACGGTCAGGAAAAATGCTGCCCAGGAGCCAAAATGTTTTTGAAGCCAAATTTGTTTTTTTTAAACCAAATGCAAAAACGGACCCCAGCATGAGTTTCGGTATGAAATTCCATGTCTAAAAATGGTGTTGCTTCCACTTTTTAAAAATCGAGCCTTTTTGGTGCCTGGGGAAGAAAAGGCTTTACTCCACGGTCAGGAAAAATGCTGCCGAGGAACCAAAATATTTTTTGAAGCCAAATTTGTTTTCTTAAACCAAATGCAAAAACGGACCCCAGCATGAGTTTCGGGATGAAATTCCATGTCTAAAAAGGGTGTTGCTTCCACTTTTTAAAAATTGAGCCTTTTTGGTGCCTGGGGAAGAAAAGGCTTTACTCCACGGTCAGGAAAAATGCTGCCGAGGAACCAAAATGTTTTTTGAAGCACAATATGTTTTTTTAAACCAAATGCAAAAACGGACCGCAGCATGAGTTTCGGGATGAAATTCCATGTCTAAAAATGGTGTTGCTTCCACTTTTTAAAAATTGAGCCTTTTTGGTGCCAGGAGAAGAAAAGGCTTTACTCCACGGTCAGGAAAAATGCTGCCCAGGATCCAAAATGTTTTTTGAAGCACAATATGTTTTTTTTAAAACCAAATGCAAAAACGGACACCAGCATGAGTTTCGGGATGAAATTCGATGTCTAAAAATGGTGTTGCTTCCACTTTTAAAAAATCGAGCCTTTTTGGTGCCTGGGGAAGAAAAGGCTTTACTCCACGGTCAGGAAAAATGCTGCCAAGGAACCAAAATGTTTTTTGAAGCCAAATTTGTTTTTTTTAAAACCAAATGCAAAAACGGACACCAGCATGAGTTTCGGGATGAAATTCGATGTCTAAAAATGGTGTTGCTTCCACTTTTAAAAAATCGAGCCTTTTTGGTGCCAGGAGAAGAAAAGGCTTTACTCCACGGTCAGGAAAAATGCTGCCAAGGAACCAAAATGTTTTTTGAAGCCAAATTTGTTTTTTTTAAAACCAAATGCAAAAACGGACACCAGCATGAGTTTCGGGATAAAATTCCATGTCTAAAAATGGTGTTGCTTCCACTTTTTAAAAATCGAGCCTTTTTGGTGCCTGGGGAAGAAAAGGCTTTACTCCACGGTCAGGAAAAATGCTGCCAAGGAACCAAAAGGTTTTTTGAAGCCAAATTTGTTTTTTTAAACCAAATGCAAAAACGGACACCAGCATGAGTTTCGGGATGAAATTCCATGTCTAAAAATGGTGTTGCTTCCACTTTTTAAAAATCGAGCCTTTTTGGTGCCTGGGGAAGAAAAGGCTTTACTCCACGGTCAAGAAAACTGCTGCCCAGGAACCGAAAGGTTTTTTGAAGCCAAATTTGTTTTTTTAAACCAAATGCAAAAACGGACCCCAGCATGAGTTTTGGGATGAAATTCCATGTCTAAAAATGGTGTTGCTTCCACTTTTTAAAAATTGAGCCTTTTTGGTGCCTAGGGAAGAAAAGGCTTTACTCCAAGGTCAGGAAAAATGCTGTCCAGGAACCAAAATGTTTTTTGAAGCCAAATTTTTTTTTTGAAACCAAATGCAAAAACGGACACCAGGATGAGTTTCAGGATGAAATTCAATGTCTAAAAATGGTGTTGCTTCCACTTTTTAAAAATTGAGCCTTTTTGGTGCCTGGGAAGAAAAGGCTTTACTCCACGGTCAGGAAAAATGTTGCCCAGGAAGCCAAATTTGTTTTTTTAAACCAAATGCAAAAACGGACACCAGCATGAGTTTCAGGATAAAATTCCATGTCTAAAAATGGTGTTGCTTCCACTTTTTAAAAATCGAGCCTTTTTGGTGCCTAGGGAAGAAAAGGCTTTACTCCAAGGTCAGGAAAAATGCTGTCCAGGAACCAAAATGTTTTTTGAAGCCAAATTTTTTTTTTGAAACCAAATGCAAAAACGGACACCAGGATGAGTTTCAGGATGAAATTCCATGTCTAAAAATGGTGTTGCTTCCACTTTTTAAAAATTGAGCCTTTTTGGTGCCTGGGAAGAAAAGGCTTTACTCCATGGTCAGGAAAAATGCTGCCAAGGAACCAAAAGGTTTTTTGAAGCCAAATATGTTTTTTTAAACCAAATGCAAAAACGGACACCAGCATGAGTTTCGGGATGAAATTCCATGTCTATAAAGGGTGTTGCTTCCACTTTTTAAAAATCGAGCCTTTTTGATGCCTGGGGAAGAAAAGGCTTTACTCCACGGTCAGGAAAAATGCTGCCGAGTAACCAAAATGTTTTTTGAAGCCAAATTTGTTTTCTTAAACCAAATGCAAAAACGGACCCCAGCATGAGTTTCGGGATGAAATTCCATGTCTAAAAAGGGTGTTGCTTCCACTTTTTAAAAATTGAGCCTTTTTGGTGCCTGGGGAAGAAAAGGCTTTACTCCACGGTCAAGAAAACTGCTGCCCAGGAACCGAAAGGTTTTTTGAAGCCAAATTTGTTTTTTTAAACCAAATGCAAAAACGGACCCCAGCATGAGTTTTGGGATGAAATTCCATGTCTAAAAATGGTGTTGCTTCCACTTTTTAAAAATCGAGCCTTTTTGGTGCCTGGGGAAGAAAAGGCTTTACTCCACGGTCAGGAAAAATGCTGCCAAGGAACCAAAAGGTTTTTTGAAGCCAAATTTGTTTTTTTTTTAAACCAAATGCAAAAACGGACACCAGCATGAGTTTCGGGATGAAATTCCATGTCTAAAAATGGTGTTGCTTCCACTTTTTAAAAATCGAGCCTTCTTGGTGCCAGGAGAAGAAAAGGCTTTACTCCACGGTCAGGAAAAATGCTGCCATGGAACCAAAAGGTTTTTTGAAGCCAAATTTGTTTTTTTTAAACCAAATGCAAAAACGGACACCAGCATGAGTTTCGGGATGAAATTCCATGTCTAAAAATGGTGTTGCTTCCACTTTTTAAAAATCGAGGCTTTTTGGTGCCAGGAGAAGAAAAGGCTTTACTCCACGGTCAGGAAAAATGCTGCCCAGGAACCAAAATGCTTTTTGAAGCCAAATTTTTTTTTTGAAACCAAATGCAAAAACGGACACCAGGATGAGTTTCAGGATGAAATTCAATGTCTAAAAATGGTGTTGCTTCCACTTTTTAAAAATTGAGCCTTTTTGGTGCCTGGGAAGAAAAGGCTTTACTCCACGGTCAGGAAAAATGTTGCCCAGGAAGCCAAATTTGTTTTTTTAAACCAAATGCAAAAACGGACACCAGCATGAGTTTCAGGATAAAATTCCATGTCTAAAAATGGTGTTGCTTCCACTTTTTAAAAATCGAGCCTTTTTGGTGCCTGGGGAACAAAAGGCTTAACTCCAAGGTCAGGAAAAATGCTGCCCAGGAACCAAAATGTTTTTTGAAGCCAAACTTGTTTTTTTTAAACCAAATGAAAAAACGGACACCAGCATGAGTTTCGGGATGAAATTCCATGTCTAAAAATGGTGTTGCTTCCACTTTTTAAAAATCGAGCCTTTTTGGTGCCAGGAGAAGAAAAGGCTTTACTCCACGGTCAGGAAAAATGCTGCCCAGGAACCAAAATGTTTTTTGAAGCCATAATTTGTTTTTTTTAAACCAAATGCAAAAACGGACACCAGCATGAGTTTCGGGATGAAATTCCATGTCTAAAAATGGTGTTGCTTCCACTTTTTAAAAATCGAGCCTTTTTGGTGCCTGGGAAAGAAAAGGCTTTACTCCACGGTCAAGAAAAATGCTGCCCAGGAACCGAAAGGTTTTTTGAAGCCAAATTTTTTTTTTTAAACCAAATGCAAAAACGGACACCAGCATGAGTTTCGGGATGAAATTCCATGTCTAAAAATGGTGTTGCTTCCACTTTTTAAAAATCGAGCCTTTTTGGTGCCAGGAGAAGAAAAGGCTTTACTCCACGGTCAGGAAAAATGCTGCCCTGGAAACAAAATGTTTTTTGAAGCCATAATTTGTTTTTTTTAAACCAAATGCAAAAACGGACACCAGCATGAGTTTCGGGATGAAATTCCATGTCTAAAAATGGTGTTGCTTCCACTTTTTAAAAATCGAGCCTTTTTGGTGCCTGGGGAAGAAAAGGCTTTACTCCACGGTCAAGAAAAATGCTGCCCAGGAACCGAAAGGTTTTTTGAAGCCAAATTTCTTTTTTTAAACCAAATGCAATAACGGACGCCAGAATGAGTTTTGGGATGAAATTCCATGTCTAAAAATGGTGTTGCTTCCACTTTTTCATAATCGAGCCTTTTTGGTGCCTGGGGAAGAAAAGGCTTTACTCCAAGGTCAGGAAAAATGCTGCCCAGGAACCAAAATGTTTTTTGAAGCCAAATTTGTTTTTTTAAACCAAATGCAAAAATGGACACCAGCATGAGTTTCCTGATGAAATTCCATGTCTAAAATTGGTATTGCTTCAACTTTTTAAAAATCAAGCCTTTTTGGTGCCAGGAGAAGAAAAGGCTTTACTCCACGGTTAGGAAAAATGCTGCCCAGGAACCAAAATGTTTTTTGAAGCCAAATTTTTTTTTTGAAACCAAATGCAAAAACGGACACCAGGATGAGTTTCAGGATGAAATTCAATGTCTAAAAATGGTGTTGCTTCCACTTTTTAAAAATTGAGCCTTTTTGGTGCCTGGGAAGAAAAGGCTTTACTCCACGGTCAGGAAAAATGTTGCCCAGGAAGCCAAATTTGTTTTTTTAAACCAAATGCAAAAACGGACACCAGCATGAGTTTTGGGATGAAATTCCATGTCTAAAAATGGTGTTGCTTCCACTTTTTAAAAATTGAGCCTTTTTGGTGCCTGCGGAAGAAAAGGCTTTACTCCACGGTCAGGAAAAATGCTGCCAAGGAACCAAAAGGTTTTTTGAAGCCAAATTTGTTTTTTTTAAACCAAATGCAAAAACGGACACCAGCATGAGTTTCGGGATGAAATTCCATGTCTAAAAATGGTGTTGCTTCCACTTTTGAAAAATCGAGCCTTTTTGGTGCCTGGGGAAGAAAAGGCTTTACTCCACGGTCAGGAAAAATGCTGCCAAGGAACCAAAAGGTTTTTTGAAGCCAAATTTGTTTTTTTTAAACCAAATGCGAAAACGGACACCAGCATGAGTTTCGGGATGAAATTCCATATCTAAAAATGGTGTTGCTTCCACTTTTTAAAAATCGAGCCTTTTTGGTGCCAGGAGAAGAAAAGGCTTTACTCCACGGTCAGGAAAAATGCTGCCCTGGAAACAAAATGTTTTTTGAAGCCATAATTTGTTTTTTTTAAACCAAATGCAAAAACGGACACCAGCATGAGTTTTGGGATGAAATTCCATGTCTAAAAATGGTGTTGCTTCCACTTTTTAAAAATCGAGCCTTTTTGGTGCCAGGAGAAGAAAAGGCTTTACTCCAAGGTCAGGAAAAATGCTGTCCAGGAACCAAAATGTTTTTTGCAGCCAAATTTTTTTTTTGAAACCAAATGCAAAAACGGACACCAGGATGAGTTTCAGGATGAAATTCAATGTCTAAAAATGGTGTTGCTTCCACTTTTTAAAAATTGAGCCTTTTTGGTGCCTGGGAAGAAAAGGCTTTACTCCACGGTCAGGAAAAATGTTGCCCAGGAAGCCAAATTTGTTTTTTTAAACCAAATGCAAAAACGGACACCAGCATGGGTTTCAGGATAAAATTCCATGTCTAAAAATGGTGTTGCTTCCACTTTTTAAAAATCGAGCCTTTTTGGTGCCTGGGGAAGAAAAGGCTTTACTCCATGGTCAGGAAAAATGCTGCCAAGGAACCAAAAGGTTTTTTGAAGCCAAATATGTTTTTTTAAACCAAATGCAAAAACGGACACCAGCATGAGTTTCGGGATGAAATTCCATGTCTATAAAGGGTGTTGCTTCCACTTTTTAAAAATCGAGCCTTTTTGATGCCTGGGGAAGAAAAGGCTTTACTTCACGGTCAGGAAAAATGCTGCCGAGTAACCAAAATGTTTTTTGAAGCCAAATTTGTTTTCTTAAACCAAATGCAAAAACGGACCCCAGCATGAGTTTCGGGATGAAATTCCATGTCTAAAAAGGGTGTTGCTTCCACTTTTTAAAAATTGAGCCTTTTTGGTGCCTGGGGAAGAAAAGGCTTTACTCCACGGTCAAGAAAACTGCTGCCCAGGAACCGAAAGGTTTTTTGAAGCCAAATTTGTTTTTTTAAACCAAATGCAAAAACGGACCCCAGCATGAGTTTTGGGATGAAATTCCATGTCTAAAAATGGTGTTGCTTCCACTTTTTAAAAATCGAGCCTTTTTGGTGCCTGGGGAAGAAAAGGCTTTACTCCACGGTCAGGAAAAATGCTGCCATGGAACAAAAAGGTTTTTTGAAGCCAAATTTGTTTTTTTTAAACCAAATGCAAAAACGGACACCAGGATGAGTTTCGGGATGAAATTCCATGTCTAAAAATGGTGTTGCTTCCACTTTTTAAAAATCGAGGCTTTTTGGTGCCAGGAGAAGAAAAGGCTTTACTCCACGGTCAGGAAAAATCCTGCCCAGGAACCAAAATGTTTTTTGAAGCCAAATTTTTTTTTTGAAACCAAATGCAAAAACGGACACCAGGATGAGTTTCCTGATGAAATTTCATGTCTAAAAATGGTGTTGCTTCCACTTTTTAAAAATCAAGCCTTTTTGGTGCCAGGAGAAGAAAAGGCTTTACTCCACGGTCAGGAAAAATCCTGCCCAGGAACCAAAATGTTTTTTGAAGCCAAATTTTTTTTTTGAAACCAAATGCAAAAACGGACACCAGGATGAGTTTCCTGATGAAATTTCATGTCTAAAAATGGTGTTGCTTCAACTTTTTAAAAATCAAGCCTTTTTGGTGCCAGGAGAAGAAAAGGCTTTACTCCACGGTCAGGAAAAATCCTGCCCAGGAACCAAAATGTTTTTTGAAGCCAAATTTTTTTTTTGAAACCAAATGCAAAAACGGACACCAGGATGAGTTTCAGGATGAAATTCCATGTCTAAAAATGGTGTTGCTTCAACTTTTGAAAAATCAAGCCTTTTTGGTGCCAGGAGAAGAAAAGGCTTTACTCCACGGTCAGGAAAAATCCTGCCCAGGAACCAAAATGTTTTTTGAAGCCAAATTTTTTTTTTGAAACCAAAAGCAAAAACGGACACCAGGATGAGTTTCAGGATGAAATTCCATGTCTAAAAATGGTGTTGCTTCAACTTTTGAAAAATCAAGCCTTTTTGGTGCCAGAAGAAAAGGCTTTACTCCACGGTCAGGAAAAATCCTGCCCTGGAACCAAAATGTTTTTTGAAGCCAAATTTTTTTTTTGAAACCAAATGCAAAAACGGACACCAGGATGAGTTTCCTGATGAAATTTCATGTCTAAAAATGGTGTTGCTTCAACTTTTTAAAAATCAAGCCTTTTTGGTGCCAGGAGAAGAAAAGGCTTTACTCCACGGTCAGGAAAAATCCTGCCCAGGAACCAAAATGTTTTTTGAAGCCAAATTTTTTTTTTGAAACCAAATGCAAAAACGGACACCAGGATGAGTTTCCTGATGAAATTCCATGTCTAAAAATGGTGTTGCTTCAACTTTTGAAAAATCAAGCCTTTTTGGTGCCAGGAGAAGAAAAGGCTTTATTCCTCGGTCAGGAAAAATCCTGCCCAGGAACCAAAATGTTTTTTGAAGCCAAATTTTTTTTTTGAAACCAAATGCAAAAACGGACACCAGGATGAGTTTCCTGATGAAATTCCATGTCTAAAAATGGTGTTGCTTCAACTTTTTAAAAATCAAGCCTTTTTGGTGCCAGGAGAAGAAAAGGCTTTACTCCACGGTCAGGAAAAATCCTGCCCAGGAACCAAAATGTTTTTTGAAGCCAAATTTTTTTTTTGAAACCAAATGCAAAAACGGACACCAGGATGAGTTTCAGGATGAAATTCCATGTCTAAAAATGGTGTTGCTTCAACTTTTTAAAAATCAAGCCTTTTTGGTGCCAGGAGAAGAAAAGGCTTTACTCCGCGGTCAGGAAAAATCCTGCCCAGGAACCAAAATGTTTTTTGAATCCAAATTTTTTTTTTTGAAAGGAAATGCAAAAACGGACACCAGGATGAGTTTCCTGATGAAATTCCATGTGTAAAAATGGTGTTGCTTCAACTTTTTAAAAATCAAGCCTTTTTGGTGCCAGGAGAAGAAAAGGCTTTACTCCACGGTCAGGAAAAATCCTGCCCAGGAACCAAAATGTTTTTTGACGCCAAAATTTTTTTTTTTTGAAACCAAATGCAAAAACGGACACCAGGATGAGTTTCAGGATGAAATTCCATGTCTAAAAATGGTGTTGCTTCAACTTTTTAAAAATCAAGCCTTTTTGGTGCCAGGAGAAGAAAAGGCTTTACTCCATGGTCAGGAAAAATCCTGCCCAGGAACCAAAATGTTTTTTGAAGCCAAATTTTTTTTTTGAAACCAAATGCAAAAACGGACACCAGGATGAGTTTCCTGATGAAATTCCATGTCTAAAAATGGTGTTGCTTTAACTTTTTAAAAATCAAGCCTTTTTGGTGCCAGGAGAAGAAAAGGCTTTACTCCGCGGTCAGGAAAAATCCTGCCCAGGAACCAAAATGTTTTTTGAATCCAAATTTTTTTTTTGAAAGGAAATGCAAAAACAGACACCAGGATGAGTTTCCTGATGAAATTCCATGTGTAAAAATGGTGTTCCTTCAACTTTTTAAAAATCAAGCCTTTTTGGTGCCAGGAGAAGAAAAGGCTTTACTCCACGGTCAGGAAAAATCCTGCCCAGGAACCAAAATGTTTTTTGACGCCAAATTTTTTTTTTTTGAAACCAAATGCAAAAACGGACACCAGGATGAGTTTCAGGATGAAATTCCATGTCTAAAAATGGTGTTGCTTCAACTTTTTAAAAATCAAGCCTTTTTGGTGCCAGGAGAAGAAAAGGCTTTACTCCGCGGTCAGGAAAAATCCTGCCCAGGAACCAAAATGTTTTTTGAATCCAAATTTTTTTTTTGAAACCAAATGCAAAAACGGACACCAGGATGAGTTTCAGGATGAAATTCCATGTCTAAAAATGGTGTTGCTTCAATTTTTTAAAAATCAAGCCTTTTTGGTGCCAGGAGAAGAAAAGGCTTTACTCCACGGTCAGGAAAAATCCTGCCCAGGAACCAAAATGTTTTTTGAAGCCAAATTTTTTTTTTGAAACCAAATGCAAAAACGGACACCAGGATGAGTTTCAGGATGAAATTCCATGTCTAAAAATGGTGTTCCTTCAATTTTTTAAAAATCAAGCCTTTTTGGTGCCAGGAGAAGGAAAGGCTTTACTCCGCGGTCAGGAAAAATGCTGCCCAGGAACCAAAATGTTTTTTGAAGCCAAATTTTTTTTTTGAAACCAAATGCAAAAACGGACACCAGGATGAGTTTCAGGATGAAATTCCATGTCTAAAAATGGTGTTGCTTCAACTTTTTAAAAATCAAGCCTTTTTGGTGCCAGGAGAAGAAAAGGCTTTACTCCACGGTCAGGAAAAATCCTGCCCAGGAACCAAAATGTTTTTTGAAGCCAAATTTTTTTTTTGAAACCAAATGCAAAAACGGACACCAGGATGAGTTTCCTGATGAAATTCCATGTCTAAAAATGGTGTTGCTTTAACTTTTTAAAAATCAAGCCTTTTTGGTGCCAGGAGAAGAAAAGGCTTTACTCCGCGGTCAGGAAAAATCCTGCCCAGGAACCAAAATGTTTTTTGAATCCAAATTTTTTTTTTGAAAGGAAATGCAAAAACGGACACCAGGATGAGTTTCAGGATGAAATTCCATGTCTAAAAATGGTGTTGCTTCAACTTTTTAAAAATCAAGCCTTTTTGGTGCCAGGAGAAGAAAAGGCTTTACTCCGCGGTCAGGAAAAATCCTGCCCAGGAACCAAAATGTTTTTTGAATCCAAATTTTTTTTTTGAAACCAAATGCAAAAACGGACACCAGGATGAGTTTCAGGATGAAATTCCATGTCTAAAAATGGTGTTGCTTCAATTTTTTAAAAATCAAGCCTTTTTGGTGCCAGGAGAAGAAAAGGCTTTACTCCACGGTCAGGAAAAATCCTGCCCAGGAACCAAAATGTTTTTTGAAGCCAAATTTTTTTTTTGAAACCAAATGCAAAAACGGACACCAGGATGAGTTTCAGGATGAAATTCCATGTCTAAAAATGGTGTTGCTTAAACTTTTTAAAAATCAAGCCTTTTTGGTGCCAAGAGAAGAAAAGGCTTTACTCCGCGGTCAGGAAAAATCCTGCCCAGGAACCAAAATGTTTTTTGAAGCCAAATTTTTTTTTGAAACCAAATACAAAAATGGACACCAGGATGAGTTTCCTGATGAAATTCCATGTCTAAAAATGGTGTTGCTTCAACTTTTTAAAAATCAAGCCTTTTTGGTGCCAGGAGAAGAAAAGGCTTTACTCCACGGTCAGGAAAAATCCTGCCCAGGAACCAAAATGTTTTTTGAAGCCAAATTTTTTTTTTGAAACCAAATGCAAAAACGGACACCAGGATGAGTTTCAGGATGAAATTCCATGTCTAAAAATGGTGTTCCTTCAATTTTTTAAAAATCAAGCCTTTTTGGTGCCAGGAGAAGGAAAGGCTTTACTCCGCGGTCAGGAAAAATGCTGCCCAGGAACCAAAATGTTTTTTGAAGCCAATTTTTTTTTTTTGAAACCAAATGCAAAAACGGACACCAGGATGAGTTTCCTGATGAAATTCCATGTCTAAAAATGGTGTTGCTTTAACTTTTTAAAAATCAAGCCTTTTTGGTGCCAGGAGAAGAAAAGGCTTTACTCCGCGGTCAGGAAAAATCCTGCCCAAGAACCAAAATGTTTTTTGAATCCAAATGTTTTTTTTGAAAGGAAATGCAAAAACGGACACCAGGATGAGTTTCCTGATGAAATTCCATGTGTAAAAATGGTGTTGCTTCAACTTTTTAAAAATCAAGCCTTTTTGGTGCCAGGAGAAGAAAAGGCTTTACTCCGCGGTCAGGAAAAATCCTGCCCAGGAACCAAAATGTTTTTTGACGCCAAATTTTTTTTTTTTGAAATCAAATGCAAAAACGGACACCAGGATGAGTTTCAGGATGAAATTCCATGTCTAAAAATGGTGTTGCTTCAATTTTTTAAAAATCAAGCCTTTTTGGTGCCAGGAGAAGAAAAGGCTTTACTCCACGGTCAGGAAAAATCCTGCCCAGGAACCAAAATGTTTTTTGAAGCCAAATTTTTTTTTTGAAACCAAATGCAAAAACGGACACCAGGATGAGTTTCCTGATGAAATTCCATGTCTAAAAATGGTGTTGCTTCAACTTTTTAAAAATCAAGCCTTTTTGGTGCCAGGAGAAGAAAAGGCTTTACTCCGCGGTCAGGAAAAATCCTGCCCAGGAACCAAAATGTTTTTTGAAGCCAAATTTTTTTTTGAAACCAAATACAAAAATGGACACCAGGATGAGTTTCCTGATGAAATTCCATGTGTAAAAATGGTGTTGCTTCAACTTTTTAAAAATCAAGCCTTTTTGGTGCCAGGAGAAGAAAAGGCTTTACTCCATGGTCAGGAAAACTCCTGCCCAGGAATCAAAATGTTTTTTGAAGCCAAATTTTTTTTTTGAAACCAAATGCAACAACGGACACCAGGATGAGTTTCCTGATGAAATTCCATGTCTAAAAATGGTGTTGCTTCAACTTTTTAAAAATCAAGCCTTTTTGGTGCCAGGAGAAGAAAAGGCTTTACTCCGCGCTCAGGAAAAATCCTGCCCAGGAACCAAAATGTTTTTTGAAGCCAAATTTTTTTTTGAAACGAAATACAAAAACGGACACCAGGATGAGTTTCCTGATGAAATTCCATGTCTAAAAATGGTGTTGCTTCAACTTTTTAAAAATCAAGCCTTTTTGGTGCCAGGAGAAGAAAAGCCTTTACTCCGCGGTCAGGAAAACTCCTGCCCAGGAACCAAAATGTTTTTTGAAGCCAAATTTTTTTTTTGAAACCAAATGCAACAACGGACACCAGGATGAGTTTCCTGATGAAATTCCATGTCTAAAAATGGTGTTGCTTCAACTTTTTAAAAATCAAGCCTTTTTGGTGCCAGGAGAAGAAAAGGCTTTACTCCGCGGTCAGGAAAAATCCTGCCCAGGAACCAAAATGTTTTTTGAAGCCAAATTTTTTTTTGAAACCAAATACAAAAACGGACACCAGGATGAGTTTCCTGATGAAATTCCATGTCTAAAAATGGTGTTGCTTCAACTTTTTAAAAATCAAGCCTTTTTGGTGCCAGGAGAAGAAAAGGCTTTACTCCACGGTCAGGAAAAATCCTGCCCAGGAACCAAAATGTTTTTTGAAGCCAATTTTTTTTTTTGAAACCAAATGCAAAAACGGACACCAGGATGAGTTTCAGGATGAAATTCCATGTCTAAAAATGGTGTTGGTTCAATTTTTTAAAAATCAAGCCTTTTTGGTGCCAGGAGAAGAAAAGGCTTTACTCCATGGTCAGGAAAAATGCTGCCCAGGAACCAAAATGTTTTTTGAAGCCAATTTTTTTTTTTGAAACCAAATGCAAAAACGGACACCAGGATGAGTTTCCTGATGAAATTCCATGTCTAAAAATGGTGTTGCTTCAACTTTTTAAAAATCAAGCCTTTTTGGTGCCAGGAGAAGAAAAGGCTTTACTCCGCGGTCAGGAAAAATCCTGCCCAGGAACCAAAATGTTTTTTGAAGCCAAATTTTTTTTTGAAACCAAATACAAAAACGGACACCAGGATGAGTTTCCTGATGAAATTCCATGTCTAAAAATGGTGTTGCTTCAACTTTTTAAAAATCAAGCCTTTTTGGTGCCAGGAGAAGAAAAGGCTTTACTCCACGGTCAGGAAAAATCCTGCCCAGGAACCAAAATGTTTTTTGAAGCCAATTTTTTTTTTTGAAACCAAATGCAAAAACGGACACCAGGATGAGTTTCAGGATGAAATTCCATGTCTAAAAATGGTGTTGCTTCAATTTTTTAAAAATCAAGCCTTTTTGGTGCCAGGAGAAGAAAAGGCTTTACTCCGCGGTCAGGAAAAATGCTGCCCAGGAACCAAAATGTTTTTTGAAGCCAATTTTTTTTTTTTGAAACCAAATGCAAAAACGGACACCAGGATGAGTTTCCTGATGAAATTCCATGTCTAAAAATGGTGTTGCTTCAACTTTTTAAAAATCAAGCCTTTTTGGTGCCAGGAGAAGAAAAGGCTTTACTCCGCGGTCAGGAAAAATCCTGCCCAGGAACCAAAATGTTTTTTGAAGCCAAATTTTTTTTTGAAACCAAATACAAAAACGGACACCAGGATGAGTTTCCTGATGAAATTCCATGTCTAAAAATGGTGTTGCTTCAACTTTTTAAAAATCAAGCCTTTTTGGTGCCAGGAGAAGAAAAGGCTTTACTCCACGGTCAGGAAAAATCCTGCCCAGGAACCAAAATGTTTTTTGAAGCCAAATTTTTTTTTTGAAACCAAATGCAAAAACGGACAACAGGATGAGTTTCCTGATGAAATTCCATGTCTAAAAATGGTGTTGCTTCAACTTTTTAAAAATCAAGCCTTTTTGGTGCCAGGAGAAGAAAAGGCTTTACTCCACGGTCAGGAAAAATCCTGCCCAGGAACCAAAATGTTTTTTGACGCCAAATTTTTTTTTTGAAACCAAATGCAAAAACGGACACCAGGATGAGTTTCAGGATGAAATTCCATGTCTAAAAATGGTGTTGCTTCAACTTTTTAAAAATCAAGCCTTTTTGGTGCCAGGAGAAGAAAAAACTTTACTCCGCGGTCAGGAAAAATGCTGCCCAGGAACCAAAATGTTTTTTGAAGCCAAATTTTTTTTTTTGAAACCAAATGCAAAAACGGACACCAGGATGAGTTTCAGGATGAAATTCCATGTCTAAAAATGGTGTTGCTTCAACTTTTGAAAAATCAAGCCTTTTTGGTGCCAGGAGAAGAAAAGGCTTTACTCCACGGTCAGGAAAAATCCTGCCCAGGAACCAAAATGTTTTTTGAAGCCAAATTTTTTTTTTGAAACCAAAAGCAAAAACGGACACCAGGATGAGTTTCAGGATGAAATTCCATGTCTAAAAATGGTGTTGCTTCAACTTTTTAAAAATCAAGCCTTTTTGGTGCCAGGAGAAGAAAAGGCTTTACTCCACGGTCAGGAAAAATCCTGCCCTGGAACCAAAATGTTTTTTGAAGCCAAATTTTTTTTTTGAAACCAAATGCAAAAACGGACACCAGGATGAGTTTCCTGATGAAATTCCATGTCTAAAAATGGTGTTGCTTCAACTTTTGAAAAATCAAGCCTTTTTGGTGCCAGGAGAAGAAAAGGCTTTACTCCACGGTCAGGAAAAATCCTGCCCAGGAACCAAAATGTTTTTTGAAGCCAATTTTTTTTTTGAAACCAAATGCAAAAACGGACACCAGGATGAGTTTCCTGATGAAATTCCATGTCTAAAAATGGTGTTGCTTCAATTTTTTAAAAATCAAGCCTTTTTGGTGCCAGGAGAAGAAAAGGCTTTACTCCGCGGTCAGGAAAAATGCTGCCCAGGAACCAAAATGTTTTTTGAAGCCAATTTTTTTTTTGAAACCAAAAGCAAAAACGGACACCAGGATGAGTTTCAGGATGAAATTCCATGTCTAAAAATGGTGTTGCTTCAACTTTTTAAAAATCAAGCCTTTTTGGTGCCAGGAGAAGAAAAGGCTTTACTCCACGGTCAGGAAAAATCCTGCCCTGGAACCAAAATGTTTTTTGAAGCCAAATTTTTTTTTTGAAACCAAATGCAAAAACGGACACCAGGATGAGTTTCCTGATGAAATTCCATGTCTAAAAATGGTGTTGCTTCAACTTTTGAAAAATCAAGCCTTTTTGGTGCCAGGAGAAGAAAAGGCTTTACTCCACGGTCAGGAAAAATCCTGCCCAGGAACCAAAATGTTTTTTGAAGCCAAATTTTTTTTTTGAAACCAAAAGCAAAAACGGACACCAGGATGAGTTTCAGGATGAAATTCCATGTCTAAAAATGGTGTTGCTTCAACTTTTTAAAAATCAAGCCTTTTTGGTGCCAGGAGAAGAAAAGGCTTTACTCCACGGTCAGGAAAAATCCTGCCCTGGAACCAAAATGTTTTTTGAAGCCAAATTTTTTTTTTGAAACCAAATGCAAAAACGGACACCAGGATGAGTTTCCTGATGAAATTTCATGTCTAAAAATGGTGTTGCTTCAACTTTTTAAAAATCAAGCCTTTTTGGTGCCAGGAGAAGAAAAGGCTTTACTCCACGGTCAGGAAAAATCCTGCCCAGGAACCAAAATGTTTTTTGAAGCCAAA
The DNA here is from genome assembly GCF_059756535.1 of Pantherophis guttatus. NCBI lineage: Eukaryota > Metazoa > Chordata > Lepidosauria > Squamata > Colubridae > Pantherophis > Pantherophis guttatus. Next base: position 10,528,913 of record NC_142078.1, on the reverse strand, counting down.
TTTTTTTTTTGAAACCAAATGCAAAAACGGACACCAGGATGAGTTTCCTGATGAAATTCCATGTCTAAAAATGGTGTTGCTTCAACTTTTGAAAAATCAAGCCTTTTTGGTGCCAGGAGAAGAAAAGGCTTTATTCCTCGGTCAGGAAAAATCCTGCCCAGGAACCAAAATGTTTTTTGAAGCCAAATTTTTTTTTTGAAACCAAATGCAAAAACGGACACCAGGATGAGTTTCCTGATGAAATTCCATGTCTAAAAATGGTGTTGCTTCAACTTTTTAAAAATCAAGCCTTTTTGGTGCCAGGAGAAGAAAAGGCTTTACTCCACGGTCAGGAAAAATCCTGCCCAGGAACCAAAATGTTTTTTGAAGCCAATTTTTTTTTTTGAAACCAAATGCAAAAACGGACACCAGGATGAGTTTCAGGATGAAATTCCATGTCTAAAAATGGTGTTGCTTCAACTTTTTAAAAATCAAGCCTTTTTGGTGCCAGGAGAAGAAAAGGCTTTACTCCGCGGTCAGGAAAAATCCTGCCCAGGAACCAAAATGTTTTTTGAATCCAAATTTTTTTTTTGAAAGGAAATGCAAAAACGGACACCAGGATGAGTTTCCTGATGAAATTCCATGTGTAAAAATGGTGTTGCTTCAACTTTTTAAAAATCAAGCCTTTTTGGTGCCAGGAGAAGAAAAGGCTTTACTCCACGGTCAGGAAAAATCCTGCCCAGGAACCAAAATGTTTTTGAAGCCAAATTTTTTTTTTGAAACCAAAAGCAAAAACGGACACCAGGATGAGTTTCAGGATGAAATTCCATGTCTAAAAATGGTGTTGCTTCAACTTTTTAAAAATCAAGCCTTTTTGGTGCCAGGAGAAGAAAAGGCTTTACTCCACGGTCAGGAAAAATCCTGCCCTGGAACCAAAATGTTTTTTGAAGCCAAATTTTTTTTTTGAAACCAAATGCAAAAACGGACACCAGGATGAGTTTCCTGATGAAATTTCATGTCTAAAAATGGTGTTGCTTCAACTTTTTAAAAATCAAGCCTTTTTGGTGCCAGGAGAAGAAAAGGCTTTACTCCACGGTCAGGAAAAATCCTGCCCAGGAACCAAAATGTTTTTTGAAGCCAAATTTTTTTTTTGAAACCAAATGCAAAAACGGACACCAGGATGAGTTTCCTGATGAAATTCCATGTCTAAAAATGGTGTTGCTTCAACTTTTGAAAAATCAAGCCTTTTTGGTGCCAGGAGAAGAAAAGGCTTTATTCCTCGGTCAGGAAAAATCCTGCCCAGGAACCAAAATGTTTTTTGAATCCAAATTTTTTTTTTGAAAGGAAATGCAAAAACGGACACCAGGATGAGTTTCCTGATGAAATTCCATGTGTAAAAATGGTGTTGCTTCAACTTTTTAAAAATCAAGCCTTTTTGGTGCCAGGAGAAGAAAAGGCTTTACTCCACGGTCAGGAAAAATCCTGCCCAGGAACCAAAATGTTTTTGAAGCCAAATTTTTTTTTTGAAACCAAAAGCAAAAACGGACACCAGGATGAGTTTCAGGATGAAATTCCATGTCTAAAAATGGTGTTGCTTCAACTTTTTAAAAATCAAGCCTTTTTGGTGCCAGGAGAAGAAAAGGCTTTACTCCACGGTCAGGAAAAATCCTGCCCTGGAACCAAAACGTTTTTTGAAGCCAAATTTTTTTTTTGAAACCAAATGCAAAAACGGACACCAGGATGAGTTTCCTGATGAAATTTCATGTCTAAAAATGGTGTTGCTTCAACTTTTTAAAAATCAAGCCTTTTTGGTGCCAGGAGAAGAAAAGGCTTTACTCCACGGTCAGGAAAAATCCTGCCCAGGAACCAAAATGTTTTTTGAAGCCAAATTTTTTTTTTGAAACCAAATGCAAAAACGGACACCAGGATGAGTTTCCTGATGAAATTCCATGTCTAAAAATGGTGTTGCTTCAACTTTTGAAAAATCAAGCCTTTTTGGTGCCAGGAGAAGAAAAGGCTTTATTCCTCGGTCAGGAAAAATCCTGCCCAGGAACCAAAATGTTTTTTGAAGCCAAATTTTTTTTTTGAAACCAAATGCAAAAACGGACACCAGGATGAGTTTCCTGATGAAATTCCATGTCTAAAAATGGTGTTGCTTCAACTTTTTAAAAATCAAGCCTTTTTGGTGCCAGGAGAAGAAAAGGCTTTACTCCACGGTCAGGAAAAATCCTGCCCAGGAACCAAAATGTTTTTTGAAGCCAAATTTTTTTTTTGAAACCAAATGCAAAAACGGACACCAGGATGAGTTTCAGGATGAAATTCCATGTCTAAAAATGGTGTTGCTTCAACTTTTTAAAAATCAAGCCTTTTTGGTGCCAGGAGAAGAAAAGGCTTTACTCCACGGTCAGGAAAAATCCTGCCCAGGAACCAAAATGTTTTTTGAAGCCAAATTTTTTTTTGAAACCAAATGCAAAAACGGACACCAGGATGAGTTTCCTGATGAAATTCCATGTCTAAAAATGGTGTTGCTTTAACTTTTTAAAAATCAAGCCTTTTTGGTGCCAGGAGAAGAAAAGGCTTTACTCCGCGGTCAGGAAAAATCCTGCCCAGGAACCAAAATGTTTTTTGAATCCAAATTTTTTTTTTGAAAGGAAATGCAAAAACGGACTCCAGGATGAGTTTCCTGATGAAATTCCATGTGTAAAAATGGTGTTGCTTCAACTTTTTAAAAATCAAGCCTTTTTGGTGCCAGGAGAAGAAAAGGCTTTACTCCACGGTCAGGAAAAATCCTGCCCAGGAACCAAAATGTTTTTTGACGCCAAATTTTTTTTTTTTGAAACCAAATGCAAAAACGGACACCAGGATGAGTTTCAGGATGAAATTCCATGTCTAAAAATGGTGTTGCTTCAACTTTTTAAAAATCAAGCCTTTTTGGTGCCAGGAGAAGAAAAGGCTTTACTCCGCGGTCAGGAAAAATCCTGCCCAGGAACCAAAATGTTTTTTGAAGCCAAATTTTTTTTTTGAAACCAAATGCAAAAACGGACACCAGGATGAGTTTCAGGATGAAATTCCATGTCTAAAAATGGTGTTGCTTCAACTTTTGAAAAATCAAGCCTTTTTGGTGCCAGGAGAAGAAAAGGCTTTATTCCTCGGTCAGGAAAAATCCTGCCCAGGAACCAAAATGTTTTTTGAAGCCAAATTTTTTTTTTGAAACCAAATGCAAAAACGGACACCAGGATGAGTTTCCTGATGAAATTCCATGTGTAAAAATGGTGTTGCTTCAACTTTTTAAAAATCAAGCCTTTTTGGTGCCAGGAGAAGAAAAGGCTTTACTCCACGGTCAGGAAAAATCCTGCCCAGGAACCAAAATGTTTTTTGAAGCCAAATTTTTTTTTTTGAAACCAAATGCAAAAACGGACACCAGGATGAGTTTCAGGATGAAATTCCATGTCTAAAAATGGTGTTGCTTCAACTTTTTAAAAATCAAGCCTTTTTGGTGCTAGGAGAAGAAAAGGCTTTACTCCACGGTCAGGAAAAATCCTGCCCAGGAACCAAAATGTTTTTTGAAGCCAAATTTTTTTTTTTTGAAACCAAATGCAAAAACGGACACCAGGATGAGTTTCAGGATGAAATTCCATGTCTAAAAATGGTGTTGCTTCAACTTTTGAAAAATCAAGCCTTTTTGGTGCCAGGAGAAGAAAAGGCTTTACTCCACGGTCAGGAAAAATCCTGTCCAGGAACCAAAATGTTTTTTGACATCAAATTTTTTTTTTGAAACCAAATGCAAAAACGGACACAAGGATGAGTTTCCTTATGAAATTCCATGTCTAAAAATGGTGTTGCTTCAACTTTTTAAAAATCAAGCCTTTTTGGTGCCAGGAGAAGAAAAGGCTTTACTCCACGGTCAGGAAAAATCCTGCCCAGGAACCAAAATGTTTTTTGAAGCCAAATTTTTTTTTGGAAACCAGATACAAAAACGGACTCCAGGATGAGTTTCCTGATGAAATTTCATGTCTAAAAATGGTGTTGATTCAACTTTTTAAAAATCAAGCCTTTTTGGTGCCAGGAGAAGAAAAGGCTTTACTCCACGGTCAGGAAAAATCCTGCCCAGGAACCAAAATGTTTTTTGAAGCCAAATTTTTTTTTTGAAACCAAATGCAAAAACGGACACCAGGATGAGTTTCAGGATGAAATTCCATGTCTAAAAATGGTGTTGCTTCAACTTTTTAAAAATCAAGCCTTTTTGGTGCCAGGAGAAGAAAAGGCTTTACTCCACGGTCAGGAAAAATCCTGCCCAGGAACCAAAATGTTTTTTGAAGCCAAATTTTTTTTTGAAACCAAATGCAAAAACGGACACCAGGATGAGTTTCCTGATGAAATTCCATGTCTAAAAATGGTGTTGCTTTAACTTTTTAAAAATCAAGCCTTTTTGGTGCCAGGAGAAGAAAAGGCTTTACTCCGCGGTCAGGAAAAATCCTGCCCAGGAACCAAAATGTTTTTTGAATCCAAATTTTTTTTTTGAAAGGAAATGCAAAAACGGACTCCAGGATGAGTTTCCTGATGAAATTCCATGTGTAAAAATGGTGTTGCTTCAACTTTTTAAAAATCAAGCCTTTTTGGTGCCAGGAGAAGAAAAGGCTTTACTCCACGGTCAGGAAAAATCCTGCCCAGGAACCAAAATGTTTTTTGACGCCAAATTTTTTTTTTTTGAAACCAAATGCAAAAACGGACACCAGGATGAGTTTCAGGATGAAATTCCATGTCTAAAAATGGTGTTGCTTCAACTTTTTAAAAATCAAGCCTTTTTGGTGCCAGGAGAAGAAAAGGCTTTACTCCGCGGTCAGGAAAAATCCTGCCCAGGAACCAAAATGTTTTTTGAAGCCAAATTTTTTTTTTGAAACCAAATGCAAAAACGGACACCAGGATGAGTTTCAGGATGAAATTCCATGTCTAAAAATGGTGTTGCTTCAACTTTTGAAAAATCAAGCCTTTTTGGTGCCAGGAGAAGAAAAGGCTTTATTCCTCGGTCAGGAAAAATCCTGCCCAGGAACCAAAATGTTTTTTGAAGCCAAATTTTTTTTTTGAAACCAAATGCAAAAACGGACACCAGGATGAGTTTCCTGATGAAATTCCATGTGTAAAAATGGTGTTGCTTCAACTTTTTAAAAATCAAGCCTTTTTGGTGCCAGGAGAAGAAAAGGCTTTACTCCACGGTCAGGAAAAATCCTGCCCAGGAACCAAAATGTTTTTTGAAGCCAAATTTTTTTTTTTGAAACCAAATGCAAAAACGGACACCAGGATGAGTTTCAGGATGAAATTCCATGTCTAAAAATGGTGTTGCTTCAACTTTTTAAAAATCAAGCCTTTTTGGTGCTAGGAGAAGAAAAGGCTTTACTCCACGGTCAGGAAAAATCCTGCCCAGGAACCAAAATGTTTTTTGAAGCCAAATTTTTTTTTTTTGAAACCAAATGCAAAAACGGACACCAGGATGAGTTTCAGGATGAAATTCCATGTCTAAAAATGGTGTTGCTTCAACTTTTGAAAAATCAAGCCTTTTTGGTGCCAGGAGAAGAAAAGGCTTTACTCCACGGTCAGGAAAAATCCTGTCCAGGAACCAAAATGTTTTTTGACATCAAATTTTTTTTTTGAAACCAAATGCAAAAACGGACACAAGGATGAGTTTCCTTATGAAATTCCATGTCTAAAAATGGTGTTGCTTCAACTTTTTAAAAATCAAGCCTTTTTGGTGCCAGGAGAAGAAAAGGCTTTACTCCACGGTCAGGAAAAATCCTGCCCAGGAACCAAAATGTTTTTTGAAGCCAAATTTTTTTTTGGAAACCAGATACAAAAACGGACTCCAGGATGAGTTTCCTGATGAAATTTCATGTCTAAAAATGGTGTTGATTCAACTTTTTAAAAATCAAGCCTTTTTGGTGCCAGGAGAAGAAAAGGCTTTACTCCACGGTCAGGAAAAATCCTGCCCAGGAACCAAAATGTTTTTTGAAGCCAAATTTTTTTTTTGAAACCAAATGCAAAAACGGACACCAGGATGAGTTTCCTGATGAAATTCCATGTCTAAAAATGGTGTTGCTTCAACTTTTTAAAAATCAAGCCTTTTTGGTGCCAGGAGAAGAAAAGGCTTTACTCCACGGTCAGGAAAAATCCTGCCCAGGAACCAAAATGTTTTTTGAAGCCAAATTTTTTTTTGGAAACCAGATACAAAAACGGACTCCAGGATGAGTTTCCTGATGAAATTTCATGTCTAAAAATGGTGTTGATTCAACTTTTTAAAAATCAAGCCTTTTTGGTGCCAGGAGAAGAAAAGGCTTTACTCCACGGTCAGGAAAAATCCTGCCCAGGAACCAAAATGTTTTTTGAAGCCAAATTTTTTTTTTGAAACCAAATGCAAAAACGGACACCAGGATGAGTTTCAGGATGAAATTCCATGTCTAAAAATGGTGTTGCTTCAACTTTTTAAAAATCAAGCCTTTTTGGTGCCAGGAGAAGAAAAGGCTTTACTCCGCGGTCAGGAAAAATCCTGCCCAGGAACCAAAATGTTTTTTGACGCCAAATTTTTTTTTTGAAACCAAATGCAAAAACGGACACCAGGATGAGTTTCAGGATGAAATTCCATGTCTAAAAATGGTGTTGCTTCAACTTTTTAAAAATCAAGCCTTTTTGGTGCCAGGAGAAGAAAAAACTTTACTCCGCGGTCAGGAAAAATCCTGCCCAGGAACCAAAATGTTTTTTGACGCCAAATTTTTTTTTTGAAACCAAATGCAAAAACGGACACCAGGATGAGTTTCCTGATGAAATTCCATGTCTAAAAATGGTGTTGCTTCAACTTTTTAAAAATCAAGCCTTTTTGGTGCCAGGAGAAGAAAAGGCTTTACTCCGCGGTCAGGAAAAATCCTGCCCAGGAACCAAAATGTTTTTTGAAGCCAAATTTTTTTTTGAAACCAAATACAAAAACGGACACCAGGATGAGTTTCCTGATGAAATTCCATGTCTAAAAATGGTGTTGCTTCAACTTTTTAAAAATCAAGCCTTTTTGGTGCTAGGAGAAGAAAAGGCTTTACTCCACGGTCAGGAAAAATCCTGCCCAGGAACCAAAATGTTTTTTGAAGCCAAATTTTTTTTTTTTGAAACCAAATGCAAAAACGGACACCAGGATGAGTTTCAGGATGAAATTCCATGTCTAAAAATGGTGTTGCTTCAACTTTTGAAAAATCAAGCCTTTTTGGTGCCAGGAGAAGAAAAGGCTTTACTCCACGGTCAGGAAAAATCCTGTCCAGGAACCAAAATGTTTTTTGACGCCAAATTTTTTTTTTGAAACCAAATGCAAAAACGGACACAAGGATGAGTTTCCTTATGAAATTCCATGTCTAAAAATGGTGTTGCTTCAACTTTTTAAAAATCAAGCCTTTTTGGTGCCAGGAGAAGAAAAGGCTTTACTCCACGGTCAGGAAAAATCCTGCCCAGGAACCAAAATGTTTTTTGAAGCCAAATTTTTTTTTGGAAACCAGATACAAAAACGGACTCCAGGATGAGTTTCCTGATGAAATTTCATGTCTAAAAATGGTGTTGATTCAACTTTTTAAAAATCAAGCCGTTTTGGTGCCAGGAGAAGAAAAGGCTTTACTCCACGGTCAGGAAAAATCCTGCCCAGGAACCAAAATGTTTTTTGAAGCCAAATTTTTTTTTTGAAACCAAATGCAAAAACGGACACCAGGATGAGTTTCCTGATGAAATTCCATGTCTAAAAATGGTGTTGCTTCAACTTTTTAAAAATCAAGCCTTTTTGGTGCCAGGAGAAGAAAAGGCTTTACTCCACGGTCAGGAAAAATCCTGCCCAGGAACCAAAATGTTTTTTGAAGCCAAATTTTTTTTTTGAAACCAAATGCAAAAACGGACATCAGGATGAGTTTCCTGATGAAATTCCATGTCTAAAAATGGTGTTGCTTCAACTTTTTAAAAATCAAGCCTTTTTGGTGCCAGGAGAAGAAAAGGCTTTACTCCACGGTCAGGAAAAATCCTGCCCAGGAACCAAAATGGTTTTTGAAGCCAAATTTTTTTTTTGAAACCAAATGCAAAAACGGACACCAGGATGAGTTTCCTGATGAAATTCCATGTCTAAAAATGGTGTTGCTTCAACTTTTTAAAAATCAAGCCTTTTTGGTGCCAGGAGAAGAAAAGGCTTTACTCCACGGTCAGGAAAAATCCTGCCCAGGAACCAAAATGTTTTTTGAAGCCAAATTTTTTTTTTGAAACCAAATGCAAAAACGGACACCAGGATGAGTTTCCTGATGAAATTCCATGTCTAAAAATGGTGTTGCTTCAACTTTTGAAAAATCAAGCCTTTTTGGTGCCAGGAGAAGAAAAGGCTTTATTCCTCGGTCAGGAAAAATCCTGCCCAGGAACCAAAATGTTTTTTGAAGCCAAATTTTTTTTTTGAAACCAAATGCAAAAACGGACACCAGGATGAGTTTCCTGATGAAATTCCATGTCTAAAAATGGTGTTGCTTCAACTTTTTAAAAATCAAGCCTTTTTGGTGCCAGGAGAAGAAAAGGCTTTACTCCACGGTCAGGAAAAATCCTGCCCAGGAACCAAAATGTTTTTTGAAGCCAAATTTTTTTTTTTGAAACCAAATGCAAAAACGGACACCAGGATGAGTTTCAGGATGAAATTCCATGTCTAAAAATGGTGTTGCTTCAACTTTTTAAAAATCAAGCCTTTTTGGTGCTAGGAGAAGAAAAGGCTTTACTCCACGGTCAGGAAAAATCCTGCCCAGGAACCAAAATGTTTTTTGAAGCCAAATTTTTTTTTTTTGAAACCAAATGCAAAAACGGACACCAGGATGAGTTTCAGGATGAAATTCCATGTCTAAAAATGGTGTTGCTTCAACTTTTGAAAAATCAAGCCTTTTTGGTGCCAGGAGAAGAAAAGGCTTTACTCCACGGTCAGGAAAAATCCTGTCCAGGAACCAAAATGTTTTTTGACGTCAAATTTTTTTTTTGAAACCAAATGCAAAAACGGACACAAGGATGAGTTTCCTTATGAAATTCCATGTCTAAAAATGGTGTTGCTTCAACTTTTTAAAAATCAAGCCTTTTTGGTGCCAGGAGAAGAAAAGGCTTTACTCCACGGTCAGGAAAAATCCTGCCCAGGAACCAAAATGTTTTTTGAAGCCAAATTTTTTTTTTGAAACCAAATGCAAAAACGGACACCAGGATGAGTTTCCTGATGAAATTCCATGTCTAAAAATGGTGTTGCTTCAACTTTTTAAAAATCAAGCCTTTTTGGTGCCAGGAGAAGAAAAGGCTTTACTCCACGGTCAGGAAAAATCCTGCCCAGGAACCAAAATGTTTTTTGAAGCCAAATTTTTTTTTGGAAACCAGATACAAAAACGGACTCCAGGATGAGTTTCCTGATGAAATTTCATGTCTAAAAATGGTGTTGCTTCAACTTTTTAAAAATCAAGCCTTTTTGGTGCCAGGAGAAGAAAAGGCTTTACTCCACGGTCAGGAAAAATCCTGCCCAGGAACCAAAATGTTTTTTGAAGCCAAATTTTTTTTTTGAAACCAAATGCAAAAACGGACACCAGGATGAGTTTCCTGATGAAATTCCATGTCTAAAAATGGTGTTGCTTCAACTTTTTAAAAATCAAGCCTTTTTGGTGCCAGGAGAAGAAAAGGCTTTACTCCACGGTCAGGAAAAATCCTGCCCAGGAACCAAAATGTTTTTTGAAGCCAAATTTTTTTTTTGAAACCAAATGCAAAAACGGACATCAGGATGAGTTTCCTGATGAAATTCCATGTCTAAAAATGGTGTTGCTTCAACTTTTTAAAAATCAAGCCTTTTTGGTGCCAGGAGAAGAAAAGGCTTTACTCCACGGTCAGGAAAAATCCTGCCCAGGAACCAAAATGGTTTTTGAAGCCAAATTTTTTTTTTGAAACCAAATGCAAAAACGGACACCAGGATGAGTTTCCTGATGAAATTCCATGTCTAAAAATGGTGTTGCTTCAACTTTTTAAAAATCAAGCCTTTTTGGTGCCAGGAGAAGAAAAGGCTTTACTCCACGGTCAGGAAAAATCCTGCCCAGGAACCAAAATGTTTTTTGAAGCCAATTTTTTTTTTTGAAACCAAATGCAAAAACGGACACCAGGATGAGTTTCAGGATGAAATTCCATGTCTAAAAATGGTGTTGCTTCAGCTTTTTAAAAATCAAGCCTTTTTGGTGCCAGGAGAAGAAAAGGCTTTACTCCACGGTCAGGAAAAATCCTGCCCAGGAACCAAAATGTTTTTTGAAGCCAATTTTTTTTTTTGAAACCAAATGCAAAAACGGACACCAGGATGAGTTTCCTGATGAAATTCCATGTCTAAAAATGGTGTTGCTTCAACTTTTGAAAAATCAAGCCTTTTTGGTGCCAGGAGAAGAAAAGGCTTTATTCCTCGGTCAGGAAAAATCCTGCCCAGGAACCAAAATGTTTTTTGAAGCCAAATTTTTTTTTTGAAACCAAATGCAAAAACGGACACCAGGATGAGTTTCCTGATGAAATTCCATGTCTAAAAATGGTGTTGCTTCAACTTTTTAAAAATCAAGCCTTTTTGGTGCCAGGAGAAGAAAAGGCTTTACTCCACGGTCAGGAAAAATCCTGCCCAGGAACCAAAATGTTTTTTGAAGCCAAATTTTTTTTTTTGAAACCAAATGCAAAAACGGACACCAGGATGAGTTTCAGGATGAAATTCCATGTCTAAAAATGGTGTTGCTTCAACTTTTTAAAAATCAAGCCTTTTTGGTGCCAGTCGAAGAAAAGGCTTTACTCCACGGACAGGAAAAATCCTGCCCAGGAACCAAAATGTTTTTTGAATCCAAATTTTTTTTTTGAAACCAAATGCAAAAACGGACACCAGGATGAGTTTCCTGATGAAATTCCATGTGTAAAAATGGTGTTGCTTCAACTTTTTAAAAATCAAGCCTTTTTGGTGCCAGGAGAAGAAAAGGCTTTACTCCACGGTCAGGAAAAATCCTGCCCAGGAACCAAAATGTTTTTTGAAGCCAAATTTTTTTTTTGAAACCAAATGCAAAAACGGACACCAGGATGAGTTTCCTGATGAAATTTCATGTCTAAAAATGGTGTTGCTTCAACTTTTTAAAAATCAAGCCTTTTTGGTGCCAGGAGAAGAAAAGGCTTTACTCCACGGTCAGGAAAAATCCTGCCCAGGAACCAAAATGTTTTTTGAAGCCAAATTTTTTTTTTGAAACCAAATGCAAAAACGGACACCAGGATGAGTTTCCTGATGAAATTCCATGTCTAAAAATGGTGTTGCTTCAACTTTTGAAAAATCAAGCCTTTTTGGTGCCAGGAGAAGAAAAGGCTTTATTCCTCGGTCAGGAAAAATCCTGCCCAGGAACCAAAATGTTTTTTGAAGCCAAATTTTTTTTTTGAAACCAAATGCAAAAACGGACACCAGGATGAGTTTCCTGATGAAATTCCATGTCTAAAAATGGTGTTGCTTCAACTTTTTAAAAATCAAGCCTTTTTGGTGCCAGGAGAAGAAAAGGCTTTACTCCACGGTCAGGAAAAATCCTGCCCAGGAACCAAAATGTTTTTTGAAGCCAAATTTTTTTTTTGAAACCAAATGCAAAAACGGACACCAGGATGAGTTTCAGGATGAAATTCCATGTCTAAAAATGGTGTTGCTTCAACTTTTTAAAAATCAAGCCTTTTTGGTGCCAGGAGAAGAAAAGGCTTTACTCCACGGTCAGGAAAAATCATGCCCAGGAACCAAAATGTTTTTTGAAGCCAAATTTTTTTTTTGAAACCAAATGCAAAAACGGACACCAGGATGAGTTTCCTGATGAAATTCCATGTCTAAAAATGGTGTTGCTTTAACTTTTTAAAAATCAAGCCTTTTTGGTGCCAGGAGAAGAAAAGGCTTTACTCCGCGGTCAGGAAAAATCCTGCCCAGGAACCAAAATGTTTTTTGAATCCAAATTTTTTTTTTGAAAGGAAATGCAAAAACGGACACCAGGATGAGTTTCCTGATGAAATTCCATGTGTAAAAATGGTGTTGCTTCAACTTTTTAAAAATCAAGCCTTTTTGGTGCCAGGAGAAGAAAAGGCTTTACTCCACGGTCAGGAAAAATCCTGCCCAGGAACCAAAATGTTTTTTGACGCCAAATTTTTTTTTTTTGAAACCAAATGCAAAAACGGACACCAGGATGAGTTTCAGGATGAAATTCCATGTCTAAAAATGGTGTTGCTTCAACTTTTGAAAAATCAAGCCTTTTTGGTGCCAGGAGAAGAAAAGGCTTTACTCCGCGGTCAGGAAAAATCCTGCCCAGGAACCAAAATGTTTTTTGAAGCCAAATTTTTTTTTTGAAACCAAATGCAAAAACGGACACCAGGATGAGTTTCAGGATGAAATTCCATGTCTAAAAATGGTGTTGCTTCAACTTTTTAAAAATCAAGCCTTTTTGGTGCCAAGAGAAGAAAAGGCTTTACTCCGCGGTCAGGAAAAATCCTGCCCAGGAACCAAAATGTTTTTTGAAGCCAAATTTTTTTTTGAAACCAAATACAAAAATGGACACCAGGATGAGTTTCCTGATGAAATTCCATGTCTAAAAATGGTGTTGCTTCAACTTTTTAAAAATCAAGCCTTTTTGGTGCCAGGAGAAGAAAAGGCTTTACTCCACGGTCAGGAAAAATCCTGCCCAGGAACCAAAATGTTTTTTGAAGCCAAATTTTTTTTTTGAAACCAAATGCAAAAACGGACACCAGGATGAGTTTCAGGATGAAATTCCATGTCTAAAAATGGTGTTGCTTCAATTTTTTAAAAATCAAGCCTTTTTGGTGCCAGGAGAAGAAAAGGCTTTACTCCACGGTCAGGAAAAATCCTGCCCAGGAACCAAAATGTTTTTTGAAGCCAAATTTTTTTTTTTTGAAACCAAATGCAAAAACGGACACCAGGATGAGTTTCCTGATGAAATTCCATGTCTAAAAATGGTGTTGCTTTAACTTTTTAAAAATCAAGCCTTTTTGGTGCCAGGAGAAGAAAAGGCTTTACTCCGCGGTCAGGAAAAATCCTGCCCAGGAACCAAAATGTTTTTTGAAGCCAAATTTTTTTTTTGAAAGGAAATGCAAAAACGGACACCAGGATGAGTTTCCTGATGAAATTCCATGTCTAAAAATGGTGTTGCTTCAACTTTTTAAAAATCAAGCCTTTTTGGTGCCAGGAGAAGAAAAGGCTTTACTCCACGGTCAGGAAAAATCCTGCCCAGGAACCAAAATGTTTTTTGACGCCAAATTTTTTTTTTTAAAACCAAATGCAAAAATGGACACCAGGATGAGTTTCCTGATGAAATTCCATGTCTAAAAATGGTGTTGCTTCAACTTTTTAAAAATCAAGCCTTTTTGGTGCCAGGAGAAGAAAAGGCTTTACTCCACGGTCAGGAAAAATCCTGCCCAGGAACCAAAATGTTTTTTGAAGCCAAATTTTTTTTTTGAAACCAAATGCAAAAACGGACACCAGGATGAGTTTCCTGATGAAATTCCATGTCTAAAAATGGTGTTGCTTCAACTTTTTAAAAATGAAGCCTTTTTGGTGCCAGGAGAAGAAAAGGCTTTACTCCACGGTCAGGAAAAATCCTGCCCAGGAACCAAAATGTTTTTTGAAGCCAAATTTTTTTTTGAAACCAAATGCAAAAACGGACACCAGGATGAGTTTCAGGATGAAATTCCATGTCTAAAAATGGTGTTGCTTCAACTTTTGAAAAATCAAGCCTTTTTGGTGCCAGGAGAAGAAAAGGCTTTACTCCACGGTCAGGAAAAATCCTGCCCAGGAACCAAAATGTTTTTTGAAGCCAAATTTTTTTTTTGAAACCAAAAGCAAAAACGGACACCAGGATGAGTTTCAGGATGAAATTCCATGTCTAAAAATGGTGTTGCTTCAACTTTTTAAAAATCAAGCCTTTTTGGTGCCAGGAGAAGAAAAGGCTTTACTCCGCGGTCAGGAAAAATCCTGCCCAGGAACCAAAATGTTTTTTGAAGCCAAATTTTTTTTTGAAACCAAATACAAAAATGGACACCAGGATGAGTTTCCTGATGAAATTCCATGTCTAAAAATGGTGTTGCTTCAACTTTTTAAAAATCAAGCCTTTTTGGTGCCAGGAGAAGAAAAGGCTTTACTCCACGGTCAGGAAAAATCCTGCCCAGGAACCAAAATGTTTTTTGAAGCCAAATTTTTTTTTTGAAACCAAATGCAAAAACGGACACCAGGATGAGTTTCCTGATGAAATTCCATGTCTAAAAATGGTGTTGCTTCAACTTTTTAAAAATCAAGCCTTTTTGGTGCCAGGAGAAGAAAAGGCTTTACTCCACGGTCAGGAAAAATCCTGCCCAGGAACCAAAATGTTTTTTGAAGCCAAATTTTTTTTTTGAAACCAAATGCAAAAACGGACACCAGGATGAGTTTCAGGATGAAATTCCATGTCTAAAAATGGTGTTGCTTCAACTTTTTAAAAATCAAGCCTTTTTGGTGCCAGGAGAAGAAAAGGCTTTACTCCAAGGTCAGGAAAAATCATGCCCAGGAACCAAAATGTTTTTTGAAGCCAAATTTTTTTTTTGAAACCAAATGCAAAAACGGACACCAGGATGAGTTTCCTGATGAAATTCCATGTCTAAAAATGGTGTTGCTTTAACTTTTTAAAAATCAAGCCTTTTTGGTGCCAGGAGAAGAAAAGGCTTTACTCCGCGGTCAGGAAAAATCCTGCCCAGGAACCAAAATGTTTTTTGAATCCAAATTTTTTTTTTGAAAGGAAATGCAAAAACGGACACCAGGATGAGTTTCCTGATGAAATTCCATGTGTAAAAATGGTGTTGCTTCAACTTTTTAAAAATCAAGCCTTTTTGGTGCCAGGAGAAGAAAAGGCTTTACTCCACGGTCAGGAAAAATCCTGCCCAGGAACCAAAATGTTTTTTGACGCCAAATTTTTTTTTTTTGAAACCAAATGCAAAAACGGACACCAGGATGAGTTTCAGGATGAAATTCCATGTCTAAAAATGGTGTTGCTTCAACTTTTTAAAAATCAAGCCTTTTTGGTGCCAGGAGAAGAAAAGGCTTTACTCCGCGGTCAGGAAAAATCCTGCCCAGGAACCAAAATGTTTTTTGAAGCCAAATTTTTTTTTTGAAACCAAATGCAAAAACGGACACCAGGATGAGTTTCAGGATGAAATTCCATGTCTAAAAATGGTGTTGCTTCAACTTTTTAAAAATCAAGCCTTTTTGGTGCCAAGAGAAGAAAAGGCTTTACTCCGCGGTCAGGAAAAATCCTGCCCAGGAACCAAAATGTTTTTTGAAGCCAAATTTTTTTTTGAAACCAAATACAAAAATGGACACCAGGATGAGTTTCCTGATGAAATTCCATGTCTAAAAATGGTGTTGCTTCAACTTTTTAAAAATCAAGCCTTTTTGGTGCCAGGAGAAGAAAAGGCTTTACTCCACGGTCAGGAAAAATCCTGCCCAGGAACCAAAATGTTTTTTGAAGCCAAATTTTTTTTTTGAAACCAAATGCAAAAACGGACACCAGGATGAGTTTCAGGATGAAATTCCATGTCTAAAAATGGTGTTGCTTCAATTTTTTAAAAATCAAGCCTTTTTGGTGCCAGGAGAAGAAAAGGCTTTACTCCACGGTCAGGAAAAATCCTGCCCAGGAACCAAAATGTTTTTTGAAGCCAAATTTTTTTTTTTTGAAACCAAATGCAAAAACGGACACCAGGATGAGTTTCCTGATGAAATTCCATGTCTAAAAATGGTGTTGCTTTAACTTTTTAAAAATCAAGCCTTTTTGGTGCCAGGAGAAGAAAAGGCTTTACTCCGCGGTCAGGAAAAATCCTGCCCAGGAACCAAAATGTTTTTTGAAGCCAAATTTTTTTTTTGAAAGGAAATGCAAAAACGGACACCAGGATGAGTTTCCTGATGAAATTCCATGTCTAAAAATGGTGTTGCTTCAACTTTTTAAAAATCAAGCCTTTTTGGTGCCAGGAGAAGAAAAGGCTTTACTCCACGGTCAGGAAAAATCCTGCCCAGGAACCAAAATGTTTTTTGACGCCAAATTATTTTTTTAAAACCAAATGCAAAAACGGACACCAGGATGAGTTTCAGGATGAAATTCCATGTCTAAAAATGGTGTTGCTTCAATTTTTTAAAAATCAAGCCTTTTTGGTGCCAGGAGAAGAAAAGGCTTTACTCCACGGTCAGGAAAAATCCTGCCCAGGAACCAAAATGTTTTTTGAAGCCAAATTTTTTTTTTGAAACCAAATGCAAAAACGGACACCAGGATGAGTTTCCTGATGAAATTCCATGTCTAAAAATGGTGTTGCTTCAACTTTTTAAAAATCAAGCCTTTTTGGTGCCAGGAGAAGAAAAGGCTTTACTCCACGGTCAGGAAAAATCCTGCCCAGGAACCAAAATGTTTTTTGAAGCCAAATTTTTTTTTTTGAAACCAAAAGCAAAAACGGACACCAGGATGAGTTTCAGGATGAAATTCCATGTCTAAAAATGGTGTTGCTTCAACTTTTGAAAAATCAAGCCTTTTTGGTGCCAGGAGAAGAAAAGGCTTTACTCCACGGTCAGGAAAAATCCTGCCCAGGAACCAAAATGTTTTTTGAAGCCAAATTTTTTTTTTGAAACCAAATGCAAAAACGGACACCAGGATGAGTTTCCTGATGAAATTCCATGTCTAAAAATGGTGTTGCTTCAACTTTTTAAAAATGAAGCCTTTTTGGTGCCAGGAGAAGAAAAGGCTTTACTCCACGGTCAGGAAAAATCCTGCCCAGGAACCAAAATGTTTTTTGAAGCCAAATTTTTTTTTGAAACCAAATGCAAAAACGGACACCAGGATGAGTTTCAGGATGAAATTCCATGTCTAAAAATGGTGTTGCTTCAACTTTTGAAAAATCAAGCCTTTTTGGTGCCAGGAGAAGAAAAGGCTTTACTCCACGGTCAGGAAAAATCCTGCCCAGGAACCAAAATGTTTTTTGAAGCCAAATTTTTTTTTTGAAACCAAAAGCAAAAACGGACACCAGGATGAGTTTCAGGATGAAATTCCATGTCTAAAAATGGTGTTGCTTCAACTTTTTAAAAATCAAGCCTTTTTGGTGCCAGGAGAAGAAAAGGCTTTACTCCACGGTCAGGAAAAATCCTGCCCTGGAACCAAAATGTTTTTTGAAGCCAAATTTTTTTTTGGAAACCAAATACAAAAACGGACACCAGGATGAGTTTCAGGATGAAATTCCATGTCTAAAAATGGTGTTGCTTCAACTTTTTAAAAATCAAGCCTTTTTGGTGCCAGGAGAAGAAAAGGCTTTACTCCACGGTCAGGAAAAATCCTGCCCAGGAACCAAAATGTTTTTTGAAGCCAAATTTTTTTTTGAAACCAAATGCAAAAACGGACACCAGGATGAGTTTCAGGATGAAATTCCATGTCTAAAAATGGTGTTGCTTCAACTTTTGAAAAATCAAGCCTTTTTGGTGCCAGGAGAAGAAAAGGCTTTACTCCACGGTCAGGAAAAATCCTGCCCAGGAACCAAAATGTTTTTTGAAGCCAAATTTTTTTTTTGAAACCAAAAGCAAAAACGGACACCAGGATGACTTTCAGGATGAAATTCCATGTCTAAAAATGGTGTTGCTTCAACTTTTGAAAAATCAAGCCTTTTTGGTGCCAGGAGAAGAAAAGGCTTTACTCCACGGTCAGGAAAAATCCTGCCCAGGAACCAAAATGTTTTTTGAAGCCAAATTTTTTTTTTGAAACCAAATGCAAAAACGGACACCAGGATGAGTTTCAGGATGAAATTCCATGTCTAAAAATGGTGTTGCTTCAACTTTTTAAAAATCAAGCCTTTTTGGTGCCAGGAGAAGAAAAGGCTTTACTCCACGGTCAGAAAAAATCCTGCCCAGGAACCAAAATGTTTTTTGAAGCCAAATTTTTTTTTTGAAACCAAATGCAAAAACGGACACCAGGATGAGTTTCCTGATGAAATTCCATGTCTAAAAATGGTGTTGCTTCAACTTTTTAAAAATCAAGCCTTTTTGGTGCCAGGAGAAGAAAAGGCTTTATTCCTCGGTCAGGAAAAATCCTGCCCAGGAACCAAAATGTTTTTTGAAGCCAAATTTTTTTTTTGAAACCAAATGCAAAAACGGACACCAGGATGAGTTTCCTGATGAAATTCCATGTCTAAAAATGGTGTTGCTTCAACTTTTGAAAAATCAAGCCTTTTTGGTGCCAGGAGAAGAAAAGGCTTTACTCCACGGTCAGGAAAAATCCTGTGCAGGAACCAAAATGTTTTTTGAAGCCAAATTTTTTTTTTGAAACCAAATGCAAAAACGGACACCAGGATGAGTTTCAGGATGAAATTCCATGTCTAAAAATGGTGTTGCTTCAACTTTTTAAAAATCAAGCCTTTTTGGTGCCAGGAGAAGAAAAGGCTTTACTCCACGGTCAGGAAAAATCCTGCCCAGGAACCAAAATGTTTTTTGAAGCCAAATTGTTTTTTGAAACCAAATGCAAAAACGGACACCAGGATGAGTTTCAGGATGAAATTCCATGTCTAAAAATGGTGTTGCTTCAACTTTTGAAAAATCAAGCCTTTTTGGTGCCAGGAGAAGAAAAGGCTTTACTCCACGGTCAGGAAAAATCCTGCCCAGGAACCAAAATGTTTTTTGAAGCCAAATTTTTTTTTTGAAACCAAAAGCAAAAACGGACACCAGGATGACTTTCAGGATGAAATTCCATGTCTAAAAATGGTGTTGCTTCAACTTTTGAAAAATCAACCCTTTTTGGTGCCAGGAGAAGAAAAGGCTTTACTCCACGGTCAGGAAAAATCCTGCCCAGGAACCAAAATGTTTTTTGAAGCCAAATTTTTTTTTTGAAACCAAATGCAAAAACGGACACCAGGATGAGTTTCAGGATGAAATTCCATGTCTAAAAATGGTGTTGCTTCAACTTTTTAAAAATCAAGCCTTTTTGGTGCCAGGAGAAGAAAAGGCTTTACTCCACGGTCAGAAAAAATCCTGCCCAGGAACCAAAATGTTTTTTGAAGCCAAATTTTTTTTTTGAAACCAAATGCAAAAACGGACACCAGGATGAGTTTCCTGATGAAATTCCATGTCTAAAAATGGTGTTGCTTCAACTTTTTAAAAATCAAGCCTTTTTGGTGCCAGGAGAAGAAAAGGCTTTATTCCTCGGTCAGGAAAAATCCTGCCCAGGAACCAAAATGTTTTTTGAAGCCAAATTTTTTTTTTGAAACCAAATGCAAAAACGGACACCAGGATGAGTTTCCTGATGAAATTCCATGTCTAAAAATGGTGTTGCTTCAACTTTTGAAAAATCAAGCCTTTTTGGTGCCAGGAGAAGAAAAGGCTTTACTCCACGGTCAGGAAAAATCCTGTGCAGGAACCAAAATGTTTTTTGAAGCCAAATTTTTTTTTGAAACCAAATGCAAAAACGGACACCAGGATGAGTTTCAGGATGAAATTCCATGTCTAAAAATGGTGTTGCTTCAACTTTTTAAAAATAAAGCCTTTTTGGTGCCAGGAGAAGAAAAGGCTTTACTCCACGGTCAGGAAAAATCCTGCCCAGGAACCAAAATGTTTTTTGAAGCCAAATTTTTTTTTTGAAACCAAAGGCAAAAACGGACACCAGGATGAGTTTCCTGATGAAATTCCATGTCTAAAAATGGTGTTGCTTCAACTTTTTAAAAATCAAGCCTTTTTGGTGCCAGGAGAAGAAAAGGCTTTACTCCACGGTCAGGAAAAATCCTGCCCAGGAACCAAAATGTTTTTTGAAGCCAAATTTTTTTTTTGAAACCAAATGCAAAAACGGACACCAGGATGAGTTTCCTGATGAAATTCCATGTCTAAAAATGGTGTTGCTTCAACTTTTTAAAAATCAAGCCTTTTTGGTGCCAGGAGAAGAAAAGGCTTTACTCCACGGTCAGGAAAAATCCTGCCCAGGAACCAAAATGTTTTTTGAAGCCAAATTTTTTTTTTGAAACCAAATACAAAAACGGACACCAGGATGAGTTTCCTGATGAAATTCCATGTCTAAAAATGGTGTTGCTTCAACTTTTTAAAAATCAAGCCTTTTTGGTGCCAGGAGAAGAAAAGGCTTTACTCCACGGTCAGGAAAAATCCTGCCCAGGAACCAAAATATTTTTTGAAGCCAATTTTTTTTTTTGAAACCAAATGCAAAAACGGACACCAGGATGAGTTTCAGGATGAAATTCCATGTCTAAAAATGGTGTTGCTTCAACTTTTGAAAAATCAAGCCTTTTTGGTGCCAGGAGAAGAAAAGGCTTTACTCCACGGTCAGGAAAAATCCTGCCCAGGAACCAAAATGTTTTTTGAATCCAAATATTTTTTTTGAAAGGAAATGCAGAAACGGACACCAGGATGAGTTTCAGGATGAAATTCCATGTCTAAAAATGGTGTTGCTTCAACTTTTTAAAAATCAAGCCTTTTTGGTGCCAGGAGAAGAAAAGGCTTTACTCCACGGTCAGGAAAAATCCTGCCCAGGAACCAAAATGTTTTTTGAAGCCAAATTTTTTTTTTGAAACCAAATGCAAAAACGGACACCAGGATGAGTTTCAGGATGAAATTCCATGTCTAAAAATGGTGTTGCTTCAACTTTTGAAAAATCAAGCCTTTTTGGTGCCAGGAGAAGAAAAGGCTTTACTCCACGGTCAGGAAAAATCCAGCCCAGGAACCAAAATGTTTTTTGAAGCCAAATTTTTTTTTTGAAACCAAATGCAAAAACGGACACCAGGATGAGTTTCAGGATGAAATTCCATGTCTAAAAATGGTGTTGCTTCAACTTTTTAAAAATCAAGCCTTTTTGGTGCCAGGAGAAGAAAAGGCTTTACTCCACGGTCAGAAAAAATCCTGCCCAGGAACCAAAATGTTTTTTGAAGCCAAATTTTTTTTTTGAAACCAAATGCAAAAACGGACACCAGGATGAGTTTCCTGATGAAATTCCATGTCTAAAAATGGTGTTGCTTCAACTTTTTAAAAATGAAGCCTTTTTGGTGCCAGGAGAAGAAAAGGCTTTACTCCACGGTCAGGAAAAATCCTGCCCAGGAACCAAAATGTTTTTTGAAGCCAAATTTTTTTTTGAAACCAAATGCAAAAACGGACACCAGGATGAGTTTCAGGATGAAATTCCATGTCTAAAAATGGTGTTGCTTCAACTTTTGAAAAATCAAGCCTTTTTGGTGCCAGGAGAAGAAAAGGCTTTAGTCCACGGTCAGGAAAAATCCTGCCCAGGAACCAAAATGTTTTTTGAAGCCAAATTTTTTTTTTGAAACCAAAAGCAAAAACGGACACCAGGATGAGTTTCAGGATGAAATTCCATGTCTAAAAATGGTGTTGCTTCAACTTTTTAAAAATCAAGCCTTTTTGGTGCCAGGAGAAGAAAAGGCTTTACTCCACGGTCAGGAAAAATCCTGCCCTGGAACCAAAATGTTTTTTGAAGCCAAATTTTTTTTTGGAAACCAAATACAAAAACGGACACCAGGATGAGTTTCAGGATGAAATTCCATGTCTAAAAATGGTGTTGCTTCAACTTTTTAAAAATCAAGCCTTTTTGGTGCCAGGAGAAGAAAAGGCTTTACTCCACGGTCAGGAAAAATCCTGCCCAGGAACCAAAATGTTTTTTGAAGCCAAATTGTTTTTTGAAACCAAATGCAAAAACGGACACCAGGATGACTTTCAGGATGAAATTCCATGTCTAAAAATGGTGTTGCTTCAACTTTTGAAAAATCAACCCTTTTTGGTGCCAGGAGAAGAAAAGGCTTTACTCCACGGTCAGGAAAAATCCTGCCCAGGAACCAAAATGTTTTTTGAAGCCAAATTTTTTTTTTGAAACCAAATGCAAAAACGGACACCAGGATGAGTTTCAGGATGAAATTCCATGTCTAAAAATGGTGTTGCTTCAACTTTTTAAAAATCAAGCCTTTTTGGTGCCAGGAGAAGAAAAGGCTTTACTCCACGGTCAGAAAAAATCCTGCCCAGGAACCAAAATGTTTTTTGAAGCCAAATTTTTTTTTTGAAACCAAATGCAAAAACGGACACCAGGATGAGTTTCCTGATGAAATTCCATGTCTAAAAATGGTGTTGCTTCAACTTTTTAAAAATCAAGCCTTTTTGGTGCCAAGAGAAGAAAAGGCTTTACTCCGCGGTCAGGAAAAATCCTGCCCAGGAACCAAAATGTTTTTTGAATCCAAATATTTTTTTTGAAAGGAAATGCAGAAACGGACACCAGGATGAGTTTCAGGATGAAATTCCATGTCTAAAAATGGTGTTGCTTCAACTTTTTAAAAATCAAGCCTTTTTGGTGCCAGGAGAAGAAAAGGCTTTACTCCACGGTCAGGAAAAATCCTGCCCAGGAACCAAAATGTTTTTTGAAGCCAAATTTTTTTTTTTTGAAACCAAAAGCAAAAACGGACACCAGGATGAGTTTCAGGATGAAATTCCATGTCTAAAAATGGTGTTGCTTCAACTTTTTAAAAATCAAGCCTTTTTGGTGCCAGGAGAAGAAAAGGCTTTACTCCACGGTCAGGAAAAATCCAGCCCAGGAACCAAAATGTTTTTTGAAGCCAAATTTTTTTTTTGAAACCAAATGCAAAAACGGACACCAGGATGAGTTTCAGGATGAAATTCCATGTCTAAAAATGGTGTTGCTTCAACTTTTTAAAAATGAAGCCTTTTTGGTGCCAGGAGAAGAAAAGGCTTTACTCCACGGTCAGGAAAAATCCTGCCCAGGAACCAAAATGTTTTTTGAAGCCAAATTTTTTTTTGAAACCAAATGCAAAAACGGACACCAGGATGAGTTTCAGGATGAAATTCCATGTCTAAAAATGGTGTTGCTTCAACTTTTGAAAAATCAAGCCTTTTTGGTGCCAGGAGAAGAAAAGGCTTTACTCCACGGTCAGGAAAAATCCTGCCCAGGAACCAAAATGTTTTTTGAAGCCAAATTTTTTTTTTGAAACCAAAAGCAAAAACGGACACCAGGATGAGTTTCAGGATGAAATTCCATGTCTAAAAATGGTGTTGCTTCAACTTTTTAAAAATCAAGCCTTTTTGGTGCCAGGAGAAGAAAAGGCTTTACTCCACGGTCAGGAAAAATCCTGCCCTGGAACCAAAATGTTTTTTGAAGCCAAATTTTTTTTTGGAAACCAAATACAAAAACGGACACCAGGATGAGTTTCAGGATGAAATTCCATGTCTAAAAATGGTGTTGCTTCAACTTTTTAAAAATCAAGCCTTTTTGGTGCCAGGAGAAGAAAAGGCTTTACTCCACGGTCAGGAAAAATCCTGCCCAGGAACCAAAATGTTTTTTGAAGCCAAATTGTTTTTTGAAACCAAATGCAAAAACGGACACCAGGATGAGTTTCAGGATGAAATTCCATGTCTAAAAATGGTGTTGCTTCAACTTTTGAAAAATCAAGCCTTTTTGGTGCCAGGAGAAGAAAAGGCTTTACTCCACGGTCAGGAAAAATCCTGCCCAGGAACCAAAATGTTTTTTGAAGCCAAATTTTTTTTTTGAAACCAAAAGCAAAAACGGACACCAGGATGACTTTCAGGATGAAATTCCATGTCTAAAAATGGTGTTGCTTCAACTTTTGAAAAATCAACCCTTTTTGGTGCCAGGAGAAGAAAAGGCTTTACTCCACGGTCAGGAAAAATCCTGCCCAGGAACCAAAATGTTTTTTGAAGCCAAATTTTTTTTTTGAAACCAAATGCAAAAACGGACACCAGGATGAGTTTCAGGATGAAATTCCATGTCTAAAAATGGTGTTGCATCAACTTTTTAAAAATCAAGCCTTTTTGGTGCCAGGAGAAGAAAAGGCTTTACTCCACGGTCAGAAAAAATCCTGCCCAGGAACCAAAATGTTTTTTGAAGCCAAATTTTTTTTTTGAAACCAAATGCAAAAACGGACACCAGGATGAGTTTCCTGATGAAATTCCATGTCTAAAAATGGTGTTGCTTCAACTTTTTAAAAATCAAGCCTTTTTGGTGCCAAGAGAAGAAAAGGCTTTACTCCGCGGTCAGGAAAAATCCTGCCCAGGAACCAAAATGTTTTTTGAATCCAAATATTTTTTTTGAAAGGAAATGCAGAAACGGACACCAGGATGAGTTTCAGGATGAAATTCCATGTCTAAAAATGGTGTTGCTTCAATTTTTTAAAAATCAAGCCTTTTTGGTGCCAGGAGAAGAAAAGGCTTTACTCCACGGTCAGGAAAAATCCTGCCCAGGAACCAAAATGTTTTTTGAAGCCAAATTTTTTTTTTTTGAAACCAAAAGCAAAAACGGACACCAGGATGAGTTTCAGGATGAAATTCCATGTCTAAAAATGGTGTTGCTTCAACTTTTGAAAAATCAAGCCTTTTTGGTGCCAGGAGAAGAAAAGGCTTTACTCCACGGTCAGGAAAAATCCAGCCCAGGAACCAAAATGTTTTTTGAAGCCAAATTTTTTTTTTGAAACCAAATGCAAAAACGGACACCAGGATGAGTTTCAGGATGAAATTCCATGTCTAAAAATGGTGTTGCTTCAACTTTTGAAAAATCAAGCCTTTTTGGTGCCAGGAGAAGAAAAGGCTTTACTCCACGGTCAGAAAAAATCCTGCCCAGGAACCAAAATGTTTTTTGAAGCCAAATTTTTTTTTTGAAACCAAATGCAAAAACGGACACCAGGATGAGTTTCCTGATGAAATTCCATGTCTAAAAATGGTGTTGCTTCAACTTTTTAAAAATGAAGCCTTTTTGGTGCCAGGAGAAGAAAAGGCTTTACTCCACGGTCAGGAAAAATCCTGCCCAGGAACCAAAATGTTTTTTGAAGCCAAATTTTTTTTTGAAACCAAATGCAAAAACGGACACCAGGATGAGTTTCAGGATGAAATTCCATGTCTAAAAATGGTGTTGCTTCAACTTTTGAAAAATCAAGCCTTTTTGGTGCCAGGAGAAGAAAAGGCTTTACTCCACGGTCAGGAAAAATCCTGCCCAGGAACCAAAATGTTTTTTGAAGCCAAATTTTTTTTTTGAAACCAAAAGCAAAAACGGACACCAGGATGAGTTTCAGGATGAAATTCCATGTCTAAAAATGGTGTTGCTTCAACTTTTTAAAAATCAAGCCTTTTTGGTGCCAGGAGAAGAAAAGGCTTTACTCCACGGTCAGGAAAAATCCTGCCCTGGAACCAAAATGTTTTTTGAAGCCAAATTTTTTTTTGGAAACCAAATACAAAAACGGACACCAGGATGAGTTTCAGGATGAAATTCCATGTCTAAAAATGGTGTTGCTTCAACTTTTTAAAAATCAAGCCTTTTTGGTGCCAGGAGAAGAAAAGGCTTTACTCCACGGTCAGGAAAAATCCTGCCCAGGAACCAAAATGTTTTTTGAAGCCAAATTTTTTTTTGAAACCAAATGCAAAAACGGACACCAGGATGAGTTTCAGGATGAAATTCCATGTCTAAAAATGGTGTTGCTTCAACTTTTGAAAAATCAAGCCTTTTTGGTGCCAGGAGAAGAAAAGGCTTTACTCCACGGTCAGGAAAAATCCTGCCCAGGAACCAAAATGTTTTTTGAAGCCAAATTTTTTTTTTGAAACCAAAAGCAAAAACGGACACCAGGATGAGTTTCCTGATGAAATTCCATGTCTAAAAATGGTGTTGCTTCAACTTTTTAAAAATCAAGCCTTTTTGGTGCCAGGAGAAGAAAAGGCTTTACTCCACGGTCAGGAAAAATCCTGCCCAGGAACCAAAATGTTTTTTGAAGCCAAATTTTTTTTTTGAAACCAAATGCAAAAACGGACACCAGGATGAGTTTCAGGATGAAATTCCATGTCTAAAAATGGTGTTGCTTCAACTTTTTAAAAATCAAGCCTTTTTGGTGCCAGGAGAAGAAAAGGCTTTACTCCACGGTCAGAAAAAATCCTGCCCAGGAACCAAAATGTTTTTTGAAGCCAAATTTTTTTTTTGAAACCAAATGCAAAAACGGACACCAGGATGAGTTTCCTGATGAAATTCCATGTCTAAAAATGGTGTTGCTTCAACTTTTTAAAAATCAAGCCTTTTTGGTGCCAGGAGAAGAAAAGGCTTTATTCCTCGGTCAGGAAAAATCCTGCCCAGGAACCAAAATGTTTTTTGAAGCCAAATTTTTTTTTTGAAACCAAATGCAAAAACGGACACCAGGATGAGTTTCCTGATGAAATTCCATGTCTAAAAATGGTGTTGCTTCAACTTTTTAAAAATCAAGCCTTTTTGGTGCCAAGAGAAGAAAAGGCTTTACTCCGCGGTCAGGAAAAATCCTGCCCAGGAACCAAAATGTTTTTTGAATCCAAATATTTTTTTTGAAAGGAAATGCAGAAACGGACACCAGGATGAGTTTCAGGATGAAATTCCATGTCTAAAAATGGTGTTGCTTCAATTTTTTAAAAATCAAGCCTTTTTGGTGCCAGGAGAAGAAAAGGCTTTACTCCACGGTCAGGAAAAATCCTGCCCAGGAACCAAAATGTTTTTTGAAGCCAAATTTTTTTTTTTTGAAACCAAAAGCAAAAACGGACACCAGGATGAGTTTCAGGATGAAATTCCATGTCTAAAAATGGTGTTGCTTCAACTTTTGAAAAATCAAGCCTTTTTGGTGCCAGGAGAAGAAAAGGCTTTACTCCACGGTCAGGAAAAATCCAGCCCAGGAACCAAAATGTTTTTTGAAGCCAAATTTTTTTTTTGAAACCAAATGCAAAAACGGACACCAGGATGAGTTTCAGGATGAAATTCCATGTCTAAAAATGGTGTTGCTTCAACTTTTGAAAAATCAAGCCTTTTTGGTGCCAGGAGAAGAAAAGGCTTTACTCCACGGTCAGAAAAAATCCTGCCCAGGAACCAAAATGTTTTTTGAAGCCAAATTTTTTTTTTGAAACCAAATGCAAAAACGGACACCAGGATGAGTTTCCTGATGAAATTCCATGTCTAAAAATGGTGTTGCTTCAACTTTTTAAAAATGAAGCCTTTTTGGTGCCAGGAGAAGAAAAGGCTTTACTCCACGGTCAGGAAAAATCCTGCCCAGGAACCAAAATGTTTTTTGAAGCCAAATTTTTTTTTGAAACCAAATGCAAAAACGGACACCAGGATGAGTTTCAGGATGAAATTCCATGTCTAAAAATGGTGTTGCTTCAACTTTTGAAAAATCAAGCCTTTTTGGTGCCAGGAGAAGAAAAGGCTTTACTCCACGGTCAGGAAAAATCCTGCCCAGGAACCAAAATGTTTTTTGAAGCCAAATTTTTTTTTTGAAACCAAAAGCAAAAACGGACACCAGGATGAGTTTCAGGATGAAATTCCATGTCTAAAAATGGTGTTGCTTCAACTTTTTAAAAATCAAGCCTTTTTGGTGCCAGGAGAAGAAAAGGCTTTACTCCACGGTCAGGAAAAATCCTGCCCTGGAACCAAAATGTTTTTTGAAGCCAAATTTTTTTTTGGAAACCAAATACAAAAACGGACACCAGGATGAGTTTCAGGATGAAATTCCATGTCTAAAAATGGTGTTGCTTCAACTTTTTAAAAATCAAGCCTTTTTGGTGCCAGGAGAAGAAAAGGCTTTACTCCACGGTCAGGAAAAATCCTGCCCAGGAACCAAAATGTTTTTTGAAGCCAAATTTTTTTTTGAAACCAAATGCAAAAACGGACACCAGGATGAGTTTCAGGATGAAATTCCATGTCTAAAAATGGTGTTGCTTCAACTTTTGAAAAATCAAGCCTTTTTGGTGCCAGGAGAAGAAAAGGCTTTACTCCACGGTCAGGAAAAATCCTGCCCAGGAACCAAAATGTTTTTTGAAGCCAAATTTTTTTTTTGAAACCAAAAGCAAAAACGGACACCAGGATGAGTTTCCTGATGAAATTTCATGTCTAAAAATGGTGTTGCTTCAACTTTTTAAAAATCAAGCCTTTTTGGTGCCAGGAGAAGAAAAGGCTTTACTCCACGGTCAGGAAAAATCCTGCCCAGGAACCAAAATGTTTTTTGAAGCCAAATTTTTTTTTTGAAACCAAATGCAAAAACGGACACCAGGATGAGTTTCAGGATGAAATTCCATGTCTAAAAATGGTGTTGCTTCAACTTTTTAAAAATCAAGCCTTTTTGGTGCCAGGAGAAGAAAAGGCTTTACTCCACGGTCAGAAAAAATCCTGCCCAGGAACCAAAATGTTTTTTGAAGCCAAATTTTTTTTTTGAAACCAAATGCAAAAACGGACACCAGGATGAGTTTCCTGATGAAATTCCATGTCTAAAAATGGTGTTGCTTCAACTTTTTAAAAATCAAGCCTTTTTGGTGCCAGGAGAAGAAAAGGCTTTATTCCTCGGTCAGGAAAAATCCTGCCCAGGAACCAAAATGTTTTTTGAAGCCAAATTTTTTTTTTGAAACCAAATGCAAAAACGGACACCAGGATGAGTTTCCTGATGAAATTCCATGTCTAAAAATGGTGTTGCTTCAACTTTTGAAAAATCAAGTCTTTTTGGTGCCAGGAGAAGAAAAGGCTTTACTCCACGGTCAGGAAAAATCCTGTGCAGGAACCAAAATGTTTTTTGAAGCCAAATTTTTTTTTTGAAACCAAATGCAAAAACGGACACCAGGATGAGTTTCAGGATGAAATTCCATGTCTAAAAATGGTGTTGCTTCAACTTTTTAAAAATAAAGCCTTTTTGGTGCCAGGAGAAGAAAAGGCTTTACTCCACGGTCAGGAAAAATCCTGCCCAGGAACCAAAATGTTTTTTGAAGCCAAATTTTTTTTTTGAAACCAAATGCAAAAACGGACACCAGGATGAGTTTCCTGATGAAATTCCATGTCTAAAAATGGTGTTGCTTCAACTTTTTAAAAATCAAGCCTTTTTGGTGCCAGGAGAAGAAAAGGCTTTACTCCACGGTCAGGAAAAATCCTGCCCAGGAACCAAAATGTTTTTTGAAGCCAAATTTTTTTTTTGAAACCAAATGCAAAAACGGACACCAGGATGAGTTTCCTGATGAAATTCCATGTCTAAAAATGGTGTTGCTTCAACTTTTTAAAAATCAAGCCTTTTTGGTGCCAGGAGAAGAAAAGGCTTTACTCCACGGTCAGGAAAAATCCTGCCCAGGAACCAAAATGTTTTTTGAAGCCAAATTTTTTTTTTGAAACCAAATACAAAAACGGACACCAGGATGAGTTTCCTGATGAAATTCCATGTCTAAAAATGGTGTTGCTTCAACTTTTTAAAAATCAAGCCTTTTTGGTGCCAGGAGAAGAAAAGGCTTTACTCCACGGTCAGGAAAAATCCTGCCTAGGAACCAAAATATTTTTTGAAGCCAATTTTTTTTTTTGAAACCAAATGCAAAAACGGACACCAGGATGAGTTTCAGGATGAAATTCCATGTCTAAAAATGGTGTTGCTTCAACTTTTGAAAAATCAAGCCTTTTTGGTGCCAGGAGAAGAAAAGGCTTTACTCCACGGTCAGGAAAAATCCTGCCCAGGAACCAAAATGTTTTTTGAATCCAAATATTTTTTTTGAAAGGAAATGCAGAAACGGACACCAGGATGAGTTTCAGGATGAAATTCCATGTCTAAAAATGGTGTTGCTTCAACTTTTTAAAAATCAAGCCTTTTTGGTGCCAGGAGAAGAAAAGGCTTTATTCCTCGGTCAGGAAAAATCCTGCCCAGGAACCAAAATGTTTTTTGAAGCCAAATTTTTTTTTTGAAACCAAATGCAAAAACGGACACCAGGATGAGTTTCCTGATGAAATTCCATGTCTAAAAATGGTGTTGCTTCAACTTTTGAAAAATCAAGTCTTTTTGGTGCCAGGAGAAGAAAAGGCTTTACTCCACGGTCAGGAAAAATCCTGTGCAGGAACCAAAATGTTTTTTGAAGCCAAATTTTTTTTTTTGAAACCAAATGCAAAAACGTACACCAGGATGAGTTTCAGGATGAAATTCCATGTCTAAAAATGGTGTTGCTTCAACTTTTTAAAAATAAAGCCTTTTTGGTGCCAGGAGAAGAAAAGGCTTTACTCCACGGTCAGGAAAAATCCTGCCCAGGAACCAAAATGTTTTTTGAAGCCAAATTTTTTTTTTGAAACCAAATGCAAAAACGGACACCAGGATGAGTTTCAGGATGAAATTCCATGTCTAAAAATGGTGTTGCTTCAACTTTTTAAAAATCAAGCCTTTTTGGTGCCAGGAGAAGAAAAGGCTTTACTCCACGGTCAGGAAAAATCCTGCCCAGGAACCAAAATGTTTTTTGAAGCCAAATTTTTTTTTTGAAACCAAATGCAAAAACGGACACCAGGATGAGTTTCAGGATGAAATTCCATGTCTAAAAATGGTGTTGCTTCAACTTTTTAAAAATCAAGCCTTTTTGGTGCCAGGAGAAGAAAAGGCTTTACTCCATGGTCAGGAAAAATCCTGCCCAGGAACCAAAATGTTTTTTGAAGCCAAATTTTTTTTTTGAAACCAAATGCAAAAACGGACACCAGGATGAGTTTCCGGATGAAATTCCATGTCTAAAAATGGTGTTGCTTCAACTTTTTAAAAATCAAGCCTTTTTGGTGCCAGGAGAAGAAAAGGCTTTACTCCACGGTCAGGAAAAATCCTGCCCAGGAACCAAAATGTTTTTTGAATCCAAATTTTTTTTTTGAAAGGAAATGAAAAAACGGACACCAGGATGAGTTTCAGGATGAAATTCCATGTCTAAAAATGGTGTTGCTTCAACTTTTTAAAAATCAAGCCTTTTTGGTGCCAGGAGAAGAAAAGGCTTTACTCCACGGTCAGGAAAAATCCTGCCCAGGAACCAAAATGTTTTTTGAATCCAAATTTTTTTTTTGAAAGGAAATGCAAAAACGGACACCAGGATGAGTTTCCTGATGAAATTCCATGTCTAAAAATGGTGTTGCTTCAACTTTTTAAAAATCAAGCCTTTTTGGTGCCAGGAGAAGAAAAGCCTTTACTCCACGGTCAGGAAAAATCCTGCCCAGGAACCAAAATGTTTTTTGAAGCCAAATTTTTTTTTTGAAAGGAAATGAAAAAACGGACACCAGGATGAGTTTCCTGATGAAATTCCATGTCTAAAAATGGTGTTGCTTCAACTTTTTAAAAATCAAGCCTTTTTGGTGCCAGGAGAAGAAAAGGCTTTACTCCACGGTCAGGAAAAATCCTGCCCAGGAACCAAAATGTTTTTTGAAGCCAAATTTTTTTTTGGAAACCAGATACAAAAACGGACACCAGGATGAGTTTCCTGATGAAATTTCATGTCTAAAAATGGTGTTGATTCAACTTTTTAAAAATCAAGCCTTTTTGGTGCCAGGAGAAGAAAAGGCTTTACTCCACGGTCAGGAAAAATCCTGCCTAGGAACCAAAATATTTTTTGAAGCCAATTTTTTTTTTTGAAACCAAATGCAAAAACGGACACCAGGATGAGTTTCAGGATGAAATTCCATGTCTAAAAATGGTGTTGCTTCAACTTTTGAAAAATCAAGCCTTTTTGGTGCCAGGAGAAGAAAAGGCTTTACTCCACGGTCAGGAAAAATCCTGCCCAGGAACCAAAATGTTTTTTGAATCCAAATATTTTTTTTGAAAGGAAATGCAGAAACGGACACCAGGATGAGTTTCAGGATGAAATTCCATGTCTAAAAATGGTGTTGCTTCAACTTTTTAAAAATCAAGCCTTTTTGGTGCCAGGAGAAGAAAAGGCTTTATTCCTCGGTCAGGAAAAATCCTGCCCAGGAACCAAAATGTTTTTTGAAGCCAAATTTTTTTTTTGAAACCAAATGCAAAAACGGACACCAGGATGAGTTTCCTGATGAAATTCCATGTCTAAAAATGGTGTTGCTTCAACTTTTGAAAAATCAAGTCTTTTTGGTGCCAGGAGAAGAAAAGGCTTTACTCCACGGTCAGGAAAAATCCTGTGCAGGAACCAAAATGTTTTTTGAAGCCAAATTTTTTTTTTTGAAACCAAATGCAAAAACGTACACCAGGATGAGTTTCAGGATGAAATTCCATGTCTAAAAATGGTGTTGCTTCAACTTTTTAAAAATAAAGCCTTTTTGGTGCCAGGAGAAGAAAAGGCTTTACTCCACGGTCAGGAAAAATCCTGCCCAGGAACCAAAATGTTTTTTGAAGCCAAATTTTTTTTTTGAAACCAAATGCAAAAACGGACACCAGGATGAGTTTCAGGATGAAATTCCATGTCTAAAAATGGTGTTGCTTCAACTTTTTAAAAATCAAGCCTTTTTGGTGCCAGGAGAAGAAAAGGCTTTACTCCACGGTCAGGAAAAATCCTGCCCAGGAACCAAAATGTTTTTTGAAGCCAAATTTTTTTTTTGAAACCAAATGCAAAAACGGACACCAGGATGAGTTTCAGGATGAAATTCCATGTCTAAAAATGGTGTTGCTTCAACTTTTTAAAAATCAAGCCTTTTTGGTGCCAGGAGAAGAAAAGGCTTTACTCCATGGTCAGGAAAAATCCTGCCCAGGAACCAAAATGTTTTTTGAAGCCAAATTTTTTTTTTGAAACCAAATGCAAAAACGGACACCAGGATGAGTTTCCGGATGAAATTCCATGTCTAAAAATGGTGTTGCTTCAACTTTTTAAAAATCAAGCCTTTTTGGTGCCAGGAGAAGAAAAGGCTTTACTCCACGGTCAGGAAAAATCCTGCCCAGGAACCAAAATGTTTTTTGAATCCAAATTTTTTTTTTGAAAGGAAATGAAAAAACGGACACCAGGATGAGTTTCAGGATGAAATTCCATGTCTAAAAATGGTGTTGCTTCAACTTTTTAAAAATCAAGCCTTTTTGGTGCCAGGAGAAGAAAAGGCTTTACTCCACGGTCAGGAAAAATCCTGCCCAGGAACCAAAATGTTTTTTGAATCCAAATTTTTTTTTTGAAAGGAAATGCAAAAACGGACACCAGGATGAGTTTCCTGATGAAATTCCATGTCTAAAAATGGTGTTGCTTCAACTTTTTAAAAATCAAGCCTTTTTGGTGCCAGGAGAAGAAAAGCCTTTACTCCACGGTCAGGAAAAATCCTGCCCAGGAACCAAAATGTTTTTTGAAGCCAAATTTTTTTTTTGAAAGGAAATGAAAAAACGGACACCAGGATGAGTTTCCTGATGAAATTCCATGTCTAAAAATGGTGTTGCTTCAACTTTTTAAAAATCAAGCCTTTTTGGTGCCAGGAGAAGAAAAGGCTTTACTCCACGGTCAGGAAAAATCCTGCCCAGGAACCAAAATGTTTTTTGAAGCCAAATTTTTTTTTGGAAACCAGATACAAAAACGGACACCAGGATGAGTTTCCTGATGAAATTTCATGTCTAAAAATGGTGTTGATTCAACTTTTTAAAAATCAAGCCTTTTTGGTGCCAGGAGAAGAAAAGGCTTTACTCCACGGTCAGGAAAAATCCTGCCCAGGAACCAAAATGTTTTTTGAAGCCAAATTTTTTTTTTGAAACCAAATGCAAAAACGGACACCAGGATGAGTTTCAGGATGAAATTCCATGTCTAAAAATGGTGTTGCTTCAACTTTTTAAAAATCAAGCCTTTTTGGTGCCAGGAGAAGAAAAGGCTTTACTCCACGGTCAGGAAAAATCCTGCCCAGGAACCAAAATGTTTTTTGAAGCCAAATTTTTTTTTTTTTGAAACCAAAAGCAAAAACGGACACCAGGATGAGTTTCAGGATGAAATTCCATGTCTAAAAATGGTGTTGCTTCAACTTTTTAAAAATAAAGCCTTTTTGGTGCCAGGAGAAGAAAAGGCTTTACTCCACGGTCAGGAAAAATCCTGCCCAGGAACCAAAATGTTTTTTGAAGCCAAATTTTTTTTTTGAAACCAAATGCAAAAACGGACACCAGGATGAGTTTCAGGATGAAATTCCATGTATAAAAATGGTGTTGCTTCAACTTTTTAAAAATCAAGCCTTTTTGGTGCCAGGAGAAGAAAAGGCTTTACTCCACGGTCAGGAAAAATCCTGCCCAGGAACCAAAATGTTTTTTGAAGCCAAATTTTTTTTTTGAAACCAAATGCAAAAACGGACACCAGGATGAGTTTCAGGATGAAATTCCATGTCTAAAAATGGTGTTGCTTCAACTTTTTAAAAATCAAGCCTTTTTGGTGCCAGGAGAAGAAAAGGCTTTACTCCACGGTCAGGAAAAATCCTGCCCAGGAACCAAAATGTTTTTTGAAGCCAAATTTTTTTTTTTGAAACCAAATGCAAAAACGGACACCAGGATGAGTTTCAGGATGAAATTCCATGTCTAAAAATGGTGTTGCTTCAACTTTTTAAAAATCAAGCCTTTTTGGTGCCAGGAGAAGAAAAGGCTTTACTCCACGGTCAGGAAAAATCCTGCCCAGGAACCAAAATGTTTTTTGAATCCAAATTTTTTTTTTGAAAGGAAATGCAAAAACGGACACCAGGATGAGTTTCCTGATGAAATTCCATGTCTAAAAATGGTGTTGCTTCAACTTTTTAAAAATCAAGCCTTTTTGGTGCCAGGAGAAGAAAAGCCTTTACTCCACGGTCAGGAAAAATCCTGCCCAGGAACCAAAATGTTTTTTGAAGCCAAATTTTTTTTTTGAAACCAAATGCAAAAACGGACACCAGGATGAGTTTCCTGATGAAATTCCATGTCTAAAAATGGTGTTGCTTCAACTTTTTAAAAATCAAGCCTTTTTGGTGCCAGGAGAAGAAAAGGCTTTACTCCACGGTCAGGAAAAATCCTGCCCAGGAACCAAAATGTTTTTTGAAGCCAAATTTTTTTTTGGAAACCAGATACAAAAACGGACACCAGGATGAGTTTCCTGATGAAATTTCATGTCTAAAAATGGTGTTGATTCAACTTTTTAAAAATCAAGCCTTTTTGGTGCCAGGAGAAGAAAAGGCTTTACTCCACGGTCAGGAAAAATCCTGCCCAGGAACCAAAATGTTTTTTGAAGCCAAATTTTTTTTTTGAAACCAAATGCAAAAACGGACACCAGGATGAGTTTCAGGATGAAATTCCATGTCTAAAAATGGTGTTGCTTCAACTTTTTAAAAATCAAGCCTTTTTGGTGCCAGGAGAAGAAAAGGCTTTACTCCACGGTCAGGAAAAATCCTGCCCAGGAACCAAAATGTTTTTGAAGCCAAATTTTTTTTTTTGAAACCAAATGCAAAAACGGACACCAGGATGAGTTTCAGGATGAAATTCCATGTCTAAAAATGGTGTTGCTTCAACTTTTTAAAAATCAAGCCTTTTTGGTGCCAGGAGAAGAAAAGGCTTTACTCCACGGTCAGGAAAAATCCTGCCCAGGAACCAAAATGTTTTTTGAAGCCAAATTTTTTTTTTTGAAACCAAATGCAAAAACGGACACCAGGATGAGTTTCAGGATGAAATTCCATGTCTAAAAATGGTGTTGCTTCAACTTTTTAAAAATCAAGCCTTTTTGGTGCCAGGAGAAGAAAAGGCTTTACTCCACGGTCAGGAAAAATCCTGCCCAGGAACCAAAATGTTTTTTGAATCCAAATTTTTTTTTTGAAAGGAAATGCAAAAACGGACACCAGGATGAGTTTCCTGATGAAATTCCATGTCTAAAAATGGTGTTGCTTCAACTTTTTAAAAATCAAGCCTTTTTGGTGCCAGGAGAAGAAAAGCCTTTACTCCACGGTCAGGAAAAATCCTGCCCAGGAACCAAAATGTTTTTTGAAGCCAAATTTTTTTTTTGAAACCAAATGCAAAAACGGACACCAGGATGAGTTTCCTGATGAAATTCCATGTCTAAAAATGGTGTTGCTTCAACTTTTTAAAAATCAAGCCTTTTTGGTGCCAGGAGAAGAAAAGGCTTTACTCCACGGTCAGGAAAAATCCTGCCCAGGAACCAAAATGTTTTTTGAAGCCAAATTTTTTTTTGGAAACCAGATACAAAAACGGACACCAGGATGAGTTTCCTGATGAAATTTCATGTCTAAAAATGGTGTTGATTCAACTTTTTAAAAATCAAGCCTTTTTGGTGCCAGGAGAAGAAAAGGCTTTACTCCACGGTCAGGAAAAATCCTGCCCAGGAACCAAAATGTTTTTTGAAGCCAAATTTTTTTTTTGAAACCAAATGCAAAAACGGACACCAGGATGAGTTTCAGGATGAAATTCCATGTCTAAAAATGGTGTTGCTTCAACTTTTTAAAAATCAAGCCTTTTTGGTGCCAGGAGAAGAAAAGGCTTTACTCCACGGTCAGGAAAAATCCTGCCCAGGAACCAAAATGTTTTTGAAGCCAAATTTTTTTTTTTGAAACCAAATGCAAAAACGGACACCAGGATGAGTTTCAGGATGAAATTCCATGTCTAAAAATGGTGTTGCTTCAACTTTTTAAAAATCAAGCCTTTTTGGTGCCAGGAGAAGAAAAGGCTTTACTCCACGGTCAGGAAAAATCCTGCCCAGGAACCAAAATGTTTTTTGAAGCCAAATTTTTTTTTTTGAAACCAAATGCAAAAACGGACACCAGGATGAGTTTCAGGATGAAATTCCATGTCTAAAAATGGTGTTGCTTCAACTTTTTAAAAATCAAGCCTTTTTGGTGCCAGGAGAAGAAAAGGCTTTACTCCACGGTCAGGAAAAATCCTGCCCAGGAACCAAAATGTTTTTTGAAGCCAAATTTTTTTTTTTTTGAAACCAAAAGCAAAAACGGACACCAGGATGAGTTTCAGGATGAAATTCCATGTCTAAAAATGGTGTTGCTTCAACTTTTTAAAAATAAAGCCTTTTTGGTGCCAGGAGAAGAAAAGGCTTTACTCCACGGTCAGGAAAAATCCTGCCCAGGAACCAAAATGTTTTTTGAAGCCAAATTTTTTTTTTGAAACCAAATGCAAAAACGGACACCAGGATGAGTTTCAGGATGAAATTCCATGTCTAAAAATGGTGTTGCTTCAACTTTTTAAAAATCAAGCCTTTTTGGTGCCAGGAGAAGAAAAGGCTTTACTCCACGGTCAGGAAAAATCCTGCCCAGGAACCAAAATGTTTTTTGAAGCCAAATTTTTTTTTTGAAACCAAATGCAAAAACGGACACCAGGATGAGTTTCAGGATGAAATTCCATGTCTAAAAATGGTGTTGCTTCAACTTTTTAAAAATCAAGCCTTTTTGGTGCCAGGAGAAGAAAAGGCTTTACTCCACGGTCAGGAAAAATCCTGCCCAGGAACCAAAATGTTTTTTGAAGCCAAATTTTTTTTTTGAAAGGAAATGAAAAAACGGACACCAGGATGAGTTTCAGGATGAAATTCCATGTCTAAAAATGGTGTTGCTTCAACTTTTTAAAAATCAAGCCTTTTTGGTGCCAGGAGAAGAAAAGGCTTTACTCCATGGTCAGGAAAAATCCTGCCCAGGAACCAAAATGTTTTTTGAAGCCAAATTTTTTTTTTGAAACCAAATGCAAAAACGGACACCAGGATGAGTTTCCTGATGAAATTCCATGTCTAAAAATGGTGTTGCTTCAACTTTTTAAAAATCAAGCCTTTTTGGTGCCAGGAGAAGAAAAGGCTTTACTCCACGGTCAGGAAAAATCCTGCCCAGGAACCAAAATGTTTTTTGAATCCAAATTTTTTTTTTGAAAGGAAATGAAAAAACGGACACCAGGATGAGTTTCAGGATGAAATTCCATGTCTAAAAATGGTGTTGCTTCAACTTTTTAAAAATCAAGCCTTTTTGGTGCCAGGAGAAGAAAAGGCTTTACTCCACGGTCAGGAAAAATCCTGCCCAGGAACCAAAATGTTTTTTGAATCCAAATTTTTTTTTTGAAAGGAAATGCAAAAACGGACACCAGGATGAGTTTCCTGATGAAATTCCATGTCTAAAAATGGTGTTGCTTCAACTTTTTAAAAATCAAGCCTTTTTGGTGCCAGGAGAAGAAAAGCCTTTACTCCACGATCAGGAAAAATCCTGCCCAGGAACCAAAATGTTTTTTGAAGCCAATTTTTTTTTTTGAAACCAAATGCAAAAACGGACACCAGGATGAGTTTCCTGATGAAATTCCATGTCTAAAAATGGTGTTGCTTCAACTTTTTAAAAATCAAGCCTTTTTGGTGCCAGGAGAAGAAAAGGCTTTACTCCACGGTCAGGAAAAATCCTGCCCAGGAACCAAAATGTTTTTTGAAGCCAAATTTTTTTTTGGAAACCAGATACAAAAACGGACACCAGGATGAGTTTCCTGATGAAATTTCATGTCTAAAAATGGTGTTGATTCAACTTTTTAAAAATCAAGCCTTTTTGGTGCCAGGAGAAGAAAAGGCTTTACTCCACGGTCAGGAAAAATCCTGCCCAGGAACCAAAATGTTTTTTGAAGCCAAATTTTTTTTTTGAAACCAAATGCAAAAACGGACACCAGGATGAGTTTCAGGATGAAATTCCATGTCTAAAAATGGTGTTGCTTCAACTTTTTAAAAATCAAGCCTTTTTGGTGCCAGGAGAAGAAAAGGCTTTACTCCACGGTCAGGAAAAATCCTGCCCAGGAACCAAAATGTTTTTGAAGCCAAATTTTTTTTTTTGAAACCAAATGCAAAAACGGACACCAGGATGAGTTTCAGGATGAAATTCCATGTCTAAAAATGGTGTTGCTTCAACTTTTTAAAAATCAAGCCTTTTTGGTGCCAGGAGAAGAAAAGGCTTTACTCCACGGTCAGGAAAAATCCTGCCCAGGAACCAAAATGTTTTTTGAAGCCAAATTTTTTTTTTTGAAACCAAATGCAAAAACGGACACCAGGATGAGTTTCAGGATGAAATTCCATGTCTAAAAATGGTGTTGCTTCAACTTTTTAAAAATCAAGCCTTTTTGGTGCCAGGAGAAGAAAAGGCTTTACTCCACGGTCAGGAAAAATCCTGCCCAGGAACCAAAATGTTTTTTGAAGCCAAATTTTTTTTTTTTTGAAACCAAAAGCAAAAACGGACACCAGGATGAGTTTCAGGATGAAATTCCATGTCTAAAAATGGTGTTGCTTCAACTTTTGAAAAATCAAGCCTTTTTGGTGCCAGGAGAAGAAAAAGCTTTACTCCACGGTCAGGAAAAATCCAGCCCAGGAACCAAAATGTTTTTTGAAGCCAAATTTTTTTTTTGAAACCAAATGCAAAAACGGACACCAGGATGAGTTTCAGGATGAAATTCCATGTCTAAAAATGGTGTTG
This sequence comes from Pantherophis guttatus, assembly GCF_059756535.1. Taxonomy (NCBI): domain Eukaryota; kingdom Metazoa; phylum Chordata; class Lepidosauria; order Squamata; family Colubridae; genus Pantherophis; species Pantherophis guttatus. Next base: position 10,489,725 of record NC_142078.1, on the reverse strand, counting down.
CTTCAACTTTTTAAAAATCAAGCCTTTTTGGTGCCAGGAGAAGAAAAGGCTTTACTCCACGGTCAGGAAAAATCCTGCCCAGGAACCAAAATGTTTTTTGAAGCCAAATTTTTTTTTTGAAACCAAATGCAAAAACGGACACCAGGATGAGTTTCAGGATGAAATTCCATGTCTAAAAATGGTGTTGCTTCAACTTTTTAAAAATCAAGCCTTTTTGGTGCCAGGAGAAGAAAAGCCTTTACTCCACGGTCAGGAAAAATCCTGCCCAGGAACCAAAATGTTTTTTGAAGCCAAATTTTTTTTTTGAAACCAAATGCAAAAACGGACACCAGGATGAGTTTCCTGATGAAATTCCATGTCTAAAAATGGTGTTGCTTCAACTTTTTAAAAATCAAGCCTTTTTGGTGCCAGGAGAAGAAAAGGCTTTACTCCACGGTCAGGAAAAATCCTGCCCAGGAACCAAAATGTTTTTTGAAGCCAAATTTTTTTTTGGAAACCAGATACAAAAACGGACACCAGGATGAGTTTCCTGATGAAATTTCATGTCTAAAAATGGTGTTGATTCAACTTTTTAAAAATCAAGCCTTTTTGGTGCCAGGAGAAGAAAAGGCTTTACTCCACGGTCAGGAAAAATCCTGCCCAGGAACCAAAATGTTTTTTGAAGCCAAATTTTTTTTTTGAAACCAAATGCAAAAACGGACACCAGGATGAGTTTCAGGATGAAATTCCATGTCTAAAAATGGTGTTGCTTCAACTTTTTAAAAATCAAGCCTTTTTGGTGCCAGGAGAAGAAAAGGCTTTACTCCACGGTCAGGAAAAATCCTGCCCAGGAACCAAAATGTTTTTGAAGCCAAATTTTTTTTTTTGAAACCAAATGCAAAAACGGACACCAGGATGAGTTTCCTGATGAAATTCCATGTCTAAAAATGGTGTTGCTTCAACTTTTGAAAAATCAAGCCTTTTTGGTGCCAGGAGAAGAAAAGGCTTTATTCCTCGGTCAGGAAAAATCCTGCCCAGGAACCAAAATGTTTTTTGAAGCCAAATTTTTTTTTTGAAACCAAATGCAAAAACGGACACCAGGATGAGTTTCCTGATGAAATTCCATGTCTAAAAATGGTGTTGCTTCAACTTTTGAAAAATCAAGTCTTTTTGGTGCCAGGAGAAGAAAAGGCTTTACTCCACGGTCAGGAAAAATCCTGTGCAGGAACCAAAATGTTTTTTGAAGCCAAATTTTTTTTTTGAAACCAAATGCAAAAACGGACACCAGGATGAGTTTCAGGATGAAATTCCATGTCTAAAAATGGTGTTGCTTCAACTTTTTAAAAATAAAGCCTTTTTGGTGCCAGGAGAAGAAAAGGCTTTACTCCACGGTCAGGAAAAATCCTGCCCAGGAACCAAAATGTTTTTTGAAGCCAAATTTTTTTTTTGAAACCAAAGGCAAAAACGGACACCAGGATGAGTTTCCTGATGAAATTCCATGTCTAAAAATGGTGTTGCTTCAACTTTTTAAAAATCAAGCCTTTTTGGTGCCAGGAGAAGAAAAGGCTTTACTCCACGGTCAGGAAAAATCCTGCCCAGGAACCAAAATGTTTTTTGAAGCCAAATTTTTTTTTTGAAACCAAATGCAAAAACGGACACCAGGATGAGTTTCCTGATGAAATTCCATGTCTAAAAATGGTGTTGCTTCAACTTTTTAAAAATCAAGCCTTTTTGGTGCCAGGAGAAGAAAAGGCTTTACTCCACGGTCAGGAAAAATCCTGCCCAGGAACCAAAATGTTTTTTGAAGCCAAATTTTTTTTTTGAAACCAAATGCAAAAACGGACACCAGGATGAGTTTCCTGATGAAATTCCATGTCTAAAAATGGTGTTGCTTCAACTTTTTAAAAATCAAGCCTTTTTGGTGCCAGGAGAAGAAAAGGCTTTACTCCACGGTCAGGAAAAATCCTGCCCAGGAACCAAAATGTTTTTTGAAGCCAAATTTTTTTTTTGAAACCAAAGGCAAAAACGGACACCAGGATGAGTTTCCTGATGAAATTCCATGTCTAAAAATGGTGTTGCTTCAACTTTTTAAAAATCAAGCCTTTTTGGTGCCAGGAGAAGAAAAGGCTTTACTCCACGGTCAGGAAAAATCCTGCCCAGGAACCAAAATGTTTTTTGAAGCCAAATTTTTTTTTTGAAACCAAATGCAAAAACGGACACCAGGATGAGTTTCCTGATGAAATTCCATGTCTAAAAATGGTGTTGCTTCAACTTTTTAAAAATCAAGCCTTTTTGGTGCCAGGAGAAGAAAAGGCTTTACTCCACGGTCAGGAAAAATCCTGCCCAGGAACCAAAATGTTTTTTGAAGCCAAATTTTTTTTTTGAAACCAAATACAAAAACGGACACCAGGATGAGTTTCCTGATGAAATTCCATGTCTAAAAATGGTGTTGCTTCAACTTTTTAAAAATCAAGCCTTTTTGGTGCCAGGAGAAGAAAAGGCTTTACTCCACGGTCAGGAAAAATCCTGCCCAGGAACCAAAATATTTTTTGAAGCCAATTTTTTTTTTTGAAACCAAATGCAAAAACGGACACCAGGATGAGTTTCAGGATGAAATTCCATGTCTAAAAATGGTGTTGCTTCAACTTTTGAAAAATCAAGCCTTTTTGGTGCCAGGAGAAGAAAAGGCTTTACTCCACGGTCAGGAAAAATCCTGCCCAGGAACCAAAATGTTTTTTGAATCCAAATATTTTTTTTGAAAGGAAATGCAGAAACGGACACCAGGATGAGTTTCAGGATGAAATTCCATGTCTAAAAATGGTGTTGCTTCAACTTTTTAAAAATCAAGCCTTTTTGGTGCCAGGAGAAGAAAAGGCTTTACTCCACGGTCAGGAAAAATCCTGCCCAGGAACCAAAATGTTTTTTGAAGCCAAATTTTTTTTTTTTGAAACCAAAAGCAAAAACGGACACCAGGATGAGTTTCAGGATGAAATTCCATGTCTAAAAATGGTGTTGCTTGAACTTTTGAAAAATCAAGCCTTTTTGGTGCCAGGAGAAGAAAAGGCTTTACTCCACGGTCAGAAAAAATCCTGCCCAGGAACCAAAATGTTTTTTGAAGCCAAATTTTTTTTTGGAAACCAAATACAAAAACGGACACCAGGATGAGTTTCAGGATGAAATTCCATGTCTAAAAATGGTGTTGCTTCAACTTTTTAAAAATCAAGCCTTTTTGGTGCCAGGAGAAGAAAAGGCTTTACTCCACGGTCAGGAAAAATCCTGCCCAGGAACCAAAATGTTTTTTGAAGCCAAATTTTTTTTTTTTTAAACAAAAAAGCAAAAAGGGACACCAGGATGAGTTTCAGGATGAAATTCCATGTCTAAAAATGGTGTTGCTTCAACTTTTTAAAAATCAAGCCTTTTTGGTGCCAGGAGAAGAAAAGGCTTTACTCCACGGTCACGAAAAATCCAGCCAAGGAACCAAAATGTTTTTTGAAGCCAAATTTTTTTTTTGAAACCAAATGCAAAAACGGACACCAGGATGAGTTTCCGGATGAAATTCCATGTCTAAAAACGGTGTTGCTTCAACTTTTTAAAAATCAAGCCTTTTTGGTGCCAGGAGAAGAAAAGGCTTTACTCCACGGTCAGGAAAAATCCTGCCCAGAAACCAAAATGTTTTTTGAAGCCAAATTTTTTTTTTGAAACCAAATGCAAAAACGGACACCAGGATGAGTTTCAGGATAAAATTCCATGTCTAAAAATGGTGTTGCTTCAACTTTTTAAAAATCAAGCCTTTTTGGTGCCAGGAGAAGAAAAGGCTTTACTCCACGGTCAGGAAAAATCCTGCCCAGGAACCAAAATGTTTTTGAAGCGAAATTTTTTTTTTTTGAAACCAAATGCAAAAACGGACACCAGGATGAGTTTCAGGATGAAATTCCATGTCTAAAAATGGTGTTGCTTCAACTTTTTAAAAATCAAGCCTTTTTGGTGCCAGGAGAAGAAAAGGCTTTACTCCACGGTCAGGAAAAATCCTGCCCAGGAACCAAAATGTTTTTTGAAGCCAAATTTTTTTTTTGAAACCAAATGCAAAAACGGACACCAGGATGAGTTTCAGGATGAAATTCCATGTCTAAAAATGGTGTTGCTTCAACTTTTTAAAAATCAAGCCTTTTTGGTGCCAGGAGAAGAAAAGGCTTTACTCCACGGTCAGGAAAAATCCTGCCCAGGAACCAAAATGTTTTTTGAAGCCAAATTTTTTTTTTTGAAACCAAAAGCAAAAACGGACACCAGGATGAGTTTCAGGATGAAATTCCATGTCTAAAAATGGTGTTGCTTCAACTTTTGAAAAATCAAGCCTTTTTGGTGCCAGGAGAAGAAAAAGCTTTACTCCACGGTCAGGAAAAATCCAGCCCAGGAACCAAAATGTTTTTTGAAGCCAAATTTTTTTTTTGAAACCAAATGCAAAAACGGACACCAGGATGAGTTTCAGGATGAAATTCCATGTCTAAAAATGGTGTTGCTTCAACTTTTTAAAAATCAAGCCTTTTTGGTGCCAGGAGAAGAAAAGGCTTTACTCCACGGTCAGGAAAAATCCTGCCCAGGAACCAAAATGTTTTTTGAAGCCAAATTTTTTTTTTGAAACCAAATGCAAAAACGGACACCAGGATGAGTTTCAGGATGAAATTCCATGTCTAAAAATGGTGTTGCTTCAACTTTTTAAAAATCAAGCCTTTTTGGTGCCAGGAGAAGAAAAGGCTTTACTCCACGGTCAGGAAAAATCCTGCCCAGGAACCAAAATGTTTTTTGAAGCCAAATTTTTTTTTTGAAACCAAATGCAAAAACGGACACCAGGATGAGTTTCCGGATGAAATTCCATGTCTAAAAATGGTGTTGCTTCAACTTTTTAAAAATCAAGCCTTTTTGGTGCCAGGAGAAGAAAAGGCTTTACTCCACGGTCAGGAAAAATCCTGCCCAGGAACCAAAATGTTTTTTGAATCCAAATTTTTTTTTTGAAAGGAAATGAAAAAACGGACACCAGGATGAGTTTCAGGATGAAATTCCATGTCTAAAAATGGTGTTGCTTCAACTTTTTAAAAATCAAGCCTTTTTGGTGCCAGGAGAAGAAAAGGCTTTACTCCACGGTCAGGAAAAATCCTGCCCAGGAACCAAAATGTTTTTTGAATCCAAATTTTTTTTTTGAAAGGAAATGCAAAAACGGACACCAGGATGAGTTTCCTGATGAAATTCCATGTCTAAAAATGGTGTTGCTTCAACTTTTTAAAAATCAAGCCTTTTTGGTGCCAGGAGAAGAAAAGCCTTTACTCCACGGTCAGGAAAAATCCTGCCCAGGAACCAAAATGTTTTTTGAAGCCAAATTTTTTTTTTGAAACCAAATGCAAAAACGGACACCAGGATGAGTTTCCTGATGAAATTCCATGTCTAAAAATGGTGTTGCTTCAACTTTTTAAAAATCAAGCCTTTTTGGTGCCAGGAGAAGAAAAGGCTTTACTCCACGGTCAGGAAAAATCCTGCCCAGGAACCAAAATGTTTTTGAAGCCAAATTTTTTTTTTTGAAACCAAATGCAAAAACGGACACCAGGATGAGTTTCAGGATGAAATTCCATGTCTAAAAATGGTGTTGCTTCAACTTTTTAAAAATCAAGCCTTTTTGGTGCCAGGAGAAGAAAAGGCTTTACTCCACGGTCAGGAAAAATCCTGCCCAGGAACCAAAATGTTTTTTGAAGCCAAATTTTTTTTTTTGAAACCAAATGCAAAAACGGACACCAGGATGAGTTTCAGGATGAAATTCCATGTCTAAAAATGGTGTTGCTTCAACTTTTTAAAAATCAAGCCTTTTTGGTGCCAGGAGAAGAAAAGGCTTTACTCCACGGTCAGGAAAAATCCTGCCCAGGAACCAAAATGTTTTTTGAAGCCAAATTTTTTTTTTTTTGAAACCAAAAGCAAAAACGGACACCAGGATGAGTTTCAGGATGAAATTCCATGTCTAAAAATGGTGTTGCTTCAACTTTTGAAAAATCAAGCCTTTTTGGTGCCAGGAGAAGAAAAAGCTTTACTCCACGGTCAGGAAAAATCCAGCCCAGGAACCAAAATGTTTTTTGAAGCCAAATTTTTTTTTTGAAACCAAATGCAAAAACGGACACCAGGATGAGTTTCAGGATGAAATTCCATGTCTAAAAATGGTGTTGCTTCAACTTTTTAAAAATCAAGCCTTTTTGGTGCCAGGAGAAGAAAAGGCTTTACTCCACGGTCAGGAAAAATCCTGCCCAGGAACCAAAATGTTTTTTGAAGCCAAATTTTTTTTTTGAAACCAAATGCAAAAACGGACACCAGGATGAGTTTCAGGATGAAATTCCATGTCTAAAAATGGTGTTGCTTCAACTTTTTAAAAATCAAGCCTTTTTGGTGCCAGGAGAAGAAAAGGCTTTACTCCACGGTCAGGAAAAATCCTGCCCAGGAACCAAAATGTTTTTTGAAGCCAAATTTTTTTTTTTTTGAAACCAAAAGCAAAAACGGACACCAGGATGAGTTTCAGGATGAAATTCCATGTCTAAAAATGGTGTTGCTTCAACTTTTGAAAAATCAAGCCTTTTTGGTGCCAGGAGAAGAAAAAGCTTTACTCCACGGTCAGGAAAAATCCAGCCCAGGAACCAAAATGTTTTTTGAAGCCAAATTTTTTTTTTGAAACCAAATGCAAAAACGGACACCAGGATGAGTTTCAGGATGAAATTCCATGTCTAAAAATGGTGTTGCTTCAACTTTTTAAAAATCAAGCCTTTTTGGTGCCAGGAGAAGAAAAGGCTTTACTCCACGGTCAGGAAAAATCCTGCCCAGGAACCAAAATGTTTTTTGAAGCCAAATTTTTTTTTTGAAACCAAATGCAAAAACGGACACCAGGATGAGTTTCAGGATGAAATTCCATGTCTAAAAATGGTGTTGCTTCAACTTTTTAAAAATCAAGCCTTTTTGGTGCCAGGAGAAGAAAAGGCTTTACTCCACGGTCAGGAAAAATCCTGCCCAGGAACCAAAATGTTTTTTGAAGCCAAATTTTTTTTTTGAAACCAAATGCAAAAACGGACACCAGGATGAGTTTCCTGATGAAATTCCATGTCTAAAAATGGTGTTGCTTCAACTTTTTAAAAATCAAGCCTTTTTGGTGCCAGGAGAAGAAAAGGCTTTACTCCACGGTCAGGAAAAATCCTGCCCAGGAACCAAAATGTTTTTTGAATCCAAATTTTTTTTTTGAAAGGAAATGCAAAAACGGACACCAGGATGAGTTTCAGGATGAAATTCCATGTCTAAAAATGGTGTTGCTTCAACTTTTTAAAAATCAAGCCTTTTTGGTGCCAGGAGAAGAAAAGGCTTTACTCCACGGTCAGGAAAAATCCTGCCCAGGAACCAAAATGTTTTTTGAATCCAAATTTTTTTTTTGAAAGGAAATGCAAAAACGGACACCAGGATGAGTTTCCTGATGAAATTCCATGTCTAAAAATGGTGTTGCTTCAACTTTTTAAAAATCAAGCCTTTTTGGTGCCAGGAGAAGAAAAGCCTTTACTCCACGGTCAGGAAAAATCCTGCCCAGGAACCAAAATGTTTTTTGAAGCCAAATTTTTTTTTTGAAACCAAATGCAAAAACGGACACCAGGATGAGTTTCCTGATGAAATTCCATGTCTAAAAATGGTGTTGCTTCAACTTTTTAAAAATCAAGCCTTTTTGGTGCCAGGAGAAGAAAAGGCTTTACTCCACGGTCAGGAAAAATCCTGCCCAGGAACCAAAATGTTTTTTGAAGCCAAATTTTTTTTTGGAAACCAGATACAAAAACGGACACCAGGATGAGTTTCCTGATGAAATTTCATGTCTAAAAATGGTGTTGATTCAACTTTTTAAAAATCAAGCCTTTTTGGTGCCAGGAGAAGAAAAGGCTTTACTCCACGGTCAGGAAAAATCCTGCCCAGGAACCAAAATGTTTTTTGAAGCCAAATTTTTTTTTTTTTGAAACCAAAAGCAAAAACGGACACCAGGATGAGTTTCAGGATGAAATTCCATGTCTAAAAATGGTGTTGCTTCAACTTTTGAAAAATCAAGCCTTTTTGGTGCCAGGAGAAGAAAAAGCTTTACTCCACGGTCAGGAAAAATCCAGCCCAGGAACCAAAATGTTTTTTGAAGCCAAATTTTTTTTTTTTTGAAACCAAAAGCAAAAACGGACACCAGGATGAGTTTCAGGATGAAATTCCATGTCTAAAAATGGTGTTGCTTCAACTTTTGAAAAATCAAGCCTTTTTGGTGCCAGGAGAAGAAAAAGCTTTACTCCACGGTCAGGAAAAATCCAGCCCAGGAACCAAAATGTTTTTTGAAGCCAAATTTTTTTTTTGAAACCAAATGCAAAAACGGACACCAGGATGAGTTTCAGGATGAAATTCCATGTCTAAAAATGGTGTTGCTTCAACTTTTTAAAAATCAAGCCTTTTTGGTGCCAGGAGAAGAAAAGGCTTTACTCCACGGTCAGGAAAAATCCTGCCCAGGAACCAAAATGTTTTTTGAAGCCAAATTTTTTTTTTGAAACCAAATGCAAAAACGGACACCAGGATGAGTTTCCTGATGAAATTCCATGTCTAAAAATGGTGTTGCTTCAACTTTTTAAAAATCAAGCCTTTTTGGTGCCAGGAGAAGAAAAGGCTTTACTCCACGGTCAGGAAAAATCCTGCCCAGGAACCAAAATGTTTTTTGAATCCAAATTTTTTTTTTGAAAGGAAATGCAAAAACGGACACCAGGATGAGTTTCAGGATGAAATTCCATGTCTAAAAATGGTGTTGCTTCAACTTTTTAAAAATCAAGCCTTTTTGGTGCCAGGAGAAGAAAAGGCTTTACTCCACGGTCAGGAAAAATCCTGCCCAGGAACCAAAATGTTTTTTGAATCCAAATTTTTTTTTTGAAAGGAAATGCAAAAACGGACACCAGGATGAGTTTCCTGATGAAATTCCATGTCTAAAAATGGTGTTGCTTCAACTTTTTAAAAATCAAGCCTTTTTGGTGCCAGGAGAAGAAAAGCCTTTACTCCACGGTCAGGAAAAATCCTGCCCAGGAACCAAAATGTTTTTTGAAGCCAAATTTTTTTTTTGAAACCAAATGCAAAAACGGACACCAGGATGAGTTTCCTGATGAAATTCCATGTCTAAAAATGGTGTTGCTTCAACTTTTTAAAAATCAAGCCTTTTTGGTGCCAGGAGAAGAAAAGGCTTTACTCCACGGTCAGGAAAAATCCTGCCCAGGAACCAAAATGTTTTTTGAAGCCAAATTTTTTTTTTTTTGAAACCAAAAGCAAAAACGGACACCAGGATGAGTTTCAGGATGAAATTCCATGTCTAAAAATGGTGTTGCTTCAACTTTTGAAAAATCAAGCCTTTTTGGTGCCAGGAGAAGAAAAAGCTTTACTCCACGGTCAGGAAAAATCCAGCCCAGGAACCAAAATGTTTTTTGAAGCCAAATTTTTTTTTTTTTGAAACCAAAAGCAAAAACGGACACCAGGATGAGTTTCAGGATGAAATTCCATGTCTAAAAATGGTGTTGCTTCAACTTTTGAAAAATCAAGCCTTTTTGGTGCCAGGAGAAGAAAAAGCTTTACTCCACGGTCAGGAAAAATCCAGCCCAGGAACCAAAATGTTTTTTGAAGCCAAATTTTTTTTTTGAAACCAAATGCAAAAACGGACACCAGGATGAGTTTCAGGATGAAATTCCATGTCTAAAAATGGTGTTGCTTCAACTTTTTAAAAATCAAGCCTTTTTGGTGCCAGGAGAAGAAAAGGCTTTACTCCACGGTCAGGAAAAATCCTGCCCAGGAACCAAAATGTTTTTTGAAGCCAAATTTTTTTTTTGAAACCAAATGCAAAAACGGACACCAGGATGAGTTTCCTGATGAAATTCCATGTCTAAAAATGGTGTTGCTTCAACTTTTTAAAAATCAAGCCTTTTTGGTGCCAGGAGAAGAAAAGGCTTTACTCCACGGTCAGGAAAAATCCTGCCCAGGAACCAAAATGTTTTTTGAATCCAAATTTTTTTTTTGAAAGGAAATGCAAAAACGGACACCAGGATGAGTTTCAGGATGAAATTCCATGTCTAAAAATGGTGTTGCTTCAACTTTTTAAAAATCAAGCCTTTTTGGTGCCAGGAGAAGAAAAGGCTTTACTCCACGGTCAGGAAAAATCCTGCCCAGGAACCAAAATGTTTTTTGAATCCAAATTTTTTTTTTGAAAGGAAATGCAAAAACGGACACCAGGATGAGTTTCCTGATGAAATTCCATGTCTAAAAATGGTGTTGCTTCAACTTTTTAAAAATCAAGCCTTTTTGGTGCCAGGAGAAGAAAAGCCTTTACTCCACGGTCAGGAAAAATCCTGCCCAGGAACCAAAATGTTTTTTGAAGCCAAATTTTTTTTTTGAAACCAAATGCAAAAACGGACACCAGGATGAGTTTCCTGATGAAATTCCATGTCTAAAAATGGTGTTGCTTCAACTTTTTAAAAATCAAGCCTTTTTGGTGCCAGGAGAAGAAAAGGCTTTACTCCACGGTCAGGAAAAATCCTGCCCAGGAACCAAAATGTTTTTTGAAGCCAAATTTTTTTTTGGAAACCAGATACAAAAACGGACACCAGGATGAGTTTCCTGATGAAATTTCATGTCTAAAAATGGTGTTGATTCAACTTTTTAAAAATCAAGCCTTTTTGGTGCCAGGAGAAGAAAAGGCTTTACTCCACGGTCAGGAAAAATCCTGCCCAGGAACCAAAATGTTTTTTGAAGCCAAATTTTTTTTTTGAAACCAAATGCAAAAACGGACACCAGGATGAGTTTCAGGATGAAATTCCATGTCTAAAAATGGTGTTGCTTCAACTTTTTAAAAATCAAGCCTTTTTGGTGCCAGGAGAAGAAAAGGCTTTACTCCACGGTCAGGAAAAATCCTGCCCAGGAACCAAAATGTTTTTTGAAGCCAAATTTTTTTTTTGAAACCAAATGCAAAAACGGACATTAGGATGAGTTTCCTGATGAAATTCCATGTCTAAAAATGGTGTTGCTTCAACTTTTTAAAAATCAAGCCTTTTTGGTGCCAGGAGAAGAAAAGGCTTTACTCCTCGGTCAGGAAAAATCCTGCCCAGGAACCAAAATGTTTTTTGAAGCCAAATTTTTTTTTTGAAACCAAATGCAAAAACGGACACCAGGATGAGTTTCAGGATGAAATTCCATATCTAAAAATGGTGTTGCTTCAACTTTTTAAAAATCAAGCCTTTTTGGTGCCAGGAGAAGAAAAGGCTTTACTCCACGGTCAGGAAAAATCCTGCCCAGGAACCAAAATGTTTTTTGAAGCCAAATTTTTTTTTTGAAAGGAAATGCAAAAACGGACACCAGGATGAGTTTCCTGATGAAATTCCATGTGTAAAAATGGTGTTGCTTCAACTTTTTAAAAATCAAGCCTTTTTGGTGCCAGGAGAAGAAAAGGCTTTACTCCACGGTCAGGAAAAATCCTGCCCAGGAACCAAAATGCTTTTTGAAGCCAAATTTTTTTTTTGAAACCAAATGCAAAAACGGACACCAGGATGAGTTTCCTGATGAAATTCCATGTCTAAAAATGGTGTTGCTTCAACTTTTTAAAAATCAAGCCTTTTTGGTGCCAGGAGAAGAAAAGGCTTTACTCCACGGTCAGGAAAAATCCTGCCCAGGAACCAAAATGTTTTTTGAAGCCAAATTTTTTTTTTGAAACCAAATGCAAAAACGGACACCAGGATGAGTTTCAGGATAAAATTCCATGTCTAAAAATGGTGTTGCTTCAACTTTTTAAAAATCAAGCCTTTTTGGTGCCAGGAGAAGAAAAGGCTTTACTCCACGGTCAGGAAAAATCCTGCCCAGGAACCAAAATGTTTTTTGAAGCCAAATTTTTTTTTTGAAACCAAATGCAAAAACGGACACCAGGATGAGTTTCAGGATGAAATTCCATGTCTAAAAATGGTGTTGCTTCAACTTTTTAAAAATCAAGCCTTTTTGGTGCCAGGAGAAGAAAAGGCTTTACTCCACGGTCAGGAAAAATCCTGCCCAGGAACCAAAATGTTTTTTGAAGCCAAATTTTTTTTTTGAAACCAAATGCAAAAACGGACATTAGGATGAGTTTCCTGATGAAATTCCATGTCTAAAAATGGTGTTGCTTCAACTTTTTAAAAATCAAGCCTTTTTGGTGCCAGGAGAAGAAAAGGCTTTACTCCTCGGTCAGGAAAAATCCTGCCCAGGAACCAAAATGTTTTTTGAAGCCAAATTTTTTTTTTGAAACCAAATGCAAAAACGGACACCAGGATGAGTTTCAGGATGAAATTCCATATCTAAAAATGGTGTTGCTTCAACTTTTTAAAAATCAAGCCTTTTTGGTGCCAGGAGAAGAAAAGGCTTTACTCCACGGTCAGGAAAAATCCTGCCCAGGAACCAAAATGTTTTTTGAAGCCAAATTTTTTTTTTGAAAGGAAATGCAAAAACGGACACCAGGATGAGTTTCCTGATGAAATTCCATGTCTAAAAATGGTGTTGCTTCAACTTTTTAAAAATCAAGCCTTTTTGGTGCCAGGAGAAGAAAAGGCTTTACTCCACGGTCAGGAAAAATCCTGCCCAGGAACCAAAATGTTTTTTGAAGCCAAATTTTTTTTTTTTTGAAACCAAAAGCAAAAACGGACACCAGGATGAGTTTCAGGATGAAATTCCATGTCTAAAAATGGTGTTGCTTCAACTTTTGAAAAATCAAGCCTTTTTGGTGCCAGGAGAAGAAAAAGCTTTACTCCACGGTCAGGAAAAATCCAGCCCAGGAACCAAAATGTTTTTTGAAGCCAAATTTTTTTTTGGAAACCAAATGCAAAAACGGACACCAGGATGAGTTTCAGGATGAAATTCCATGTCTAAAAATGGTGTTGCTTCAACTTTTTAAAAATCAAGCCTTTTTGGTGCCAGGAGAAGAAAAGGCTTTACTCCACGGTCAGGAAAAATCCTGCCCAGGAACCAAAATGTTTTTTGAAGCCAAATTTTTTTTTTGAAACCAAATGCAAAAACGGACACCAGGATGAGTTTCCGGATGAAATTCCATGTCTAAAAATGGTGTTGCTTCAACTTTTTAAAAATCAAGCCTTTTTGGTGCCAGGAGAAGAAAAGGCTTTACTCCACGGTCAGGAAAAATCCTGCCCAGGAACCAAAATGTTTTTTGAAGCCAAATTTTTTTTTTGAAACCAAATGCAAAAACGGACACCAGGATGAGTTTCCTGATGAAATTCCATGTCTAAAAATGGTGTTGCTTCAACTTTTTAAAAATCAAGCCTTTTTGGTGCCAGGAGAAGAAAAGGCTTTACTCCACGGTCAGGAAAAATCCTGCCCAGGAACCAAAATGTTTTTTGAAGCCAAATTTTTTTTTTGAAACCAAATGCAAAAACGGACACCAGGATGAGTTTCAGGATGAAATTCCATGTCTAAAAATGGTGTTGCTTCAACTTTTTAAAAATCAAGCCTTTTTGGTGCCAGGAGAAGAAAAGGCTTTACTCCACGGTCAGGAAAAATCCTGCCCAGGAACCAAAATGTTTTTTGAAGCCAAATTTTTTTTTTGAAACCAAATGCAAAAACGGACACCAGGATGAGTTTCAGGATGAAATTCCATATCTAAAAATGGTGTTGCTTCAACTTTTTAAAAATCAAGCCTTTTTGGTGCCAGGAGAAGAAAAGGCTTTACTCCACGGTCAGGAAAAATCCTGCCCAGGAACCAAAATGTTTTTTGAAGCCAAATTTTTTTTTTGAAAGGAAATGCAAAAACGGACACCAGGATGAGTTTCCTGATGAAATTCCATGTGTAAAAATGGTGTTGCTTCAACTTTTTAAAAATCAAGCCTTTTTGGTGCCAGGAGAAGAAAAGGCTTTACTCCACCGTCAGGAAAAATCCTGCCCAGGAACCAAAATGTTTTTTGAAGCCAAATTCTTTTTTTTGAAACCAAATGCAAAAACGGACACCAGGATGAGTTTCCTGATGAAATTCCATGTCTAAAAATGGTGTTGCTTCAACTTTTTAAAAATCAAGCCTTTTTGGTGCCAGGAGAAGAAAAGGCTTTACTCCACGGTCAGGAAAAATCCTGCCCAGGAACCAAAATGTTTTTTGAAGCCAAATTTTTTTTTTGAAACCAAATGCAAAAACGGACACCAGGATGAGTTTCAGGATAAAATTCCATGTCTAAAAATGGTGTTGCTTCAACTTTTTAAAAATCAAGCCTTTTTGGTGCCAGGAGAAGAAAAGGCTTTACTCCACGGTCAGGAAAAATCCTGCCCAGGAACCAAAATGTTTTTTGAAGCCAAATTTTTTTTTGGAAACCAGATACAAAAACGGACACCAGGATGAGTTTCCTGATGAAATTCCATGTCTAAAAATGGTGTTGATTCAACTTTTTAAAAATCAAGCCTTTTTGGTGCCAGGAGAAGAAAAGGCTTTACTCCACGGTCAGGAAAAATCCTGCCCAGGAACCAAAATGTTTTTTGAAGCCAAATTTTTTTTTTGAAACCAAATGCAAAAACGGACACCAGGATGAGTTTCAGGATAAAATTCTATGTCTAAAAATGGTGTTGCTTCAACTTTTTAAAAATCAAGCCTTTTTGGTGCCAGGAGAAGAAAAGGCTTTACTCCACGGTCAGGAAAAATCCTGCCCAGGAACCAAAATGTTTTTTGAAGCCAAATTTTTTTTTTGAAACCAAATGCAAAAACGGACACCAGGATGAGTTTCCTGATGAAATTCCATGTCTAAAAATGGTGTTGCTTCAACTTTTTAAAAATCAAGCCTTTTTGGTGCCAGGAGAAGAAAAGGCTTTACTCCACGGTCAGGAAAAATCCTGCCCAGGAACCAAAATGTTTTTTGACGCCAAATTTTTTTTTTGAAACCAAATGCAAAAACGGACATTAGGATGAGTTTCCTGATGAAATTCCATGTCTAAAAATGGTGTTGCTTCAACTTTTTAAAAATCAAGCCTTTTTGGTGCCAGGAGAAGAAAAGGCTTTACTCCTCGGTCAGGAAAAATCCTGCCCAGGAACCAAAATGTTTTTTGAAGCCAAATTTTTTTTTTGAAACCAAATGCAAAAACGGACACCAGGATGAGTTTCAGGATGAAATTCCATATCTAAAAATGGTGTTGCTTCAACTTTTTAAAAATCAAGCCTTTTTGGTGCCAGGAGAAGAAAAGGCTTTACTCCACGGTCAGGAAAAATCCTGCCCAGGAACCAAAATGTTTTTTGAAGCCAAATTTTTTTTTTGAAAGGAAATGCAAAAACGGACACCAGGATGAGTTTCCTGATGAAATTCCATGTCTAAAAATGGTGTTGCTTCAACTTTTTAAAAATCAAGCCTTTTTGGTGCCAGGAGAAGAAAAGGCTTTACTCCACGGTCAGGAAAAATCCTGCCCAGGAACCAAAATGTTTTTTGAAGCCAAATTTTTTTTTTTTTGAAACCAAAAGCAAAAACGGACACCAGGATGAGTTTCAGGATGAAATTCCATGTCTAAAAATGGTGTTGCTTCAACTTTTGAAAAATCAAGCCTTTTTGGTGCCAGGAGAAGAAAAAGCTTTACTCCACGGTCAGGAAAAATCCAGCCCAGGAACCAAAATGTTTTTTGAAGCCAAATTTTTTTTTGGAAACCAAATGCAAAAACGGACACCAGGATGAGTTTCAGGATGAAATTCCATGTCTAAAAATGGTGTTGCTTCAACTTTTTAAAAATCAAGCCTTTTTGGTGCCAGGAGAAGAAAAGGCTTTACTCCACGGTCAGGAAAAATCCTGCCCAGGAACCAAAATGTTTTTTGAAGCCAAATTTTTTTTTTGAAACCAAATGCAAAAACGGACACCAGGATGAGTTTCAGGATGAAATTCCATGTCTAAAAATGGTGTTGCTTCAACTTTTTAAAAATCAAGCCTTTTTGGTGCCAGGAGAAGAAAAGGCTTTACTCCACGGTCAGGAAAAATCCTGCCCAGGAACCAAAATGTTTTTTGAAGCCAAATTTTTTTTTTGAAACCAAATGCAAAAACGGACACCAGGATGAGTTTCCTGATGAAATTCCATGTCTAAAAATGGTGTTGCTTCAACTTTTTAAAAATCAAGCCTTTTTGGTGCCAGGAGAAGAAAAGGCTTTACTCCACGGTCAGGAAAAATCCTGCCCAGGAACCAAAATGTTTTTTGAATCCAAATTTTTTTTTTGAAAGGAAATGCAAAAACGGACACCAGGATGAGTTTCAGGATGAAATTCCATGTCTAAAAATGGTGTTGCTTCAACTTTTTAAAAATCAAGCCTTTTTGGTGCCAGGAGAAGAAAAGGCTTTACTCCACGGTCAGGAAAAATCCTGCCCAGGAACCAAAATGTTTTTTGAATCCAAATTTTTTTTTTGAAAGGAAATGCAAAAACGGACACCAGGATGAGTTTCCTGATGAAATTCCATGTCTAAAAATGGTGTTGCTTCAACTTTTTAAAAATCAAGCCTTTTTGGTGCCAGGAGAAGAAAAGCCTTTACTCCACGGTCAGGAAAAATCCTGCCCAGGAACCAAAATGTTTTTTGAAGCCAAATTTTTTTTTTGAAACCAAATGCAAAAACGGACACCAGGATGAGTTTCCTGATGAAATTCCATGTCTAAAAATGGTGTTGCTTCAACTTTTTAAAAATCAAGCCTTTTTGGTGCCAGGAGAAGAAAAGGCTTTACTCCACGGTCAGGAAAAATCCTGCCCAGGAACCAAAATGTTTTTTGAAGCCAAATTTTTTTTTGGAAACCAGATACAAAAACGGACACCAGGATGAGTTTCCTGATGAAATTTCATGTCTAAAAATGGTGTTGATTCAACTTTTTAAAAATCAAGCCTTTTTGGTGCCAGGAGAAGAAAAGGCTTTACTCCACGGTCAGGAAAAATCCTGCCCAGGAACCAAAATGTTTTTTAAAGCCAAATTTTTTTTTTGAAACCAAATGCAAAAACGGACACCAGGATGAGTTTCAGGATGAAATTCCATGTCTAAAAATGGTGTTGCTTCAACTTTTTAAAAATCAAGCCTTTTTGGTGCCAGGAGAAGAAAAGGCTTTACTCCACGGTCAGGAAAAATCCTGCCCAGGAACCAAAATGTTTTTTGATGCCAAATTTTTTTTTTGAAACCAAATGCAAAAACGGACATTAGGATGAGTTTCCTGATGAAATTCCATGTCTAAAAATGGTGTTGCTTCAACTTTTTAAAAATCAAGCCTTTTTGGTGCCAGGAGAAGAAAAGGCTTTACTCCTCGGTCAGGAAAAATCCTGCCCAGGAACCAAAATGTTTTTTGAAGCCAAATTTTTTTTTTGAAACCAAATGCAAAAACGGACACCAGGATGAGTTTCAGGATGAAATTCCATATCTAAAAATGGTGTTGCTTCAACTTTTTAAAAATCAAGCCTTTTTGGTGCCAGGAGAAGAAAAGGCTTTACTCCACGGTCAGGAAAAATCCTGCCCAGGAACCAAAATGTTTTTTGAAGCCAAATTTTTTTTTTGAAAGGAAATGCAAAAACGGACACCAGGATGAGTTTCCTGATGAAATTCCATGTGTAAAAATGGTGTTGCTTCAACTTTTTAAAAATCAAGCCTTTTTGGTGCCAGGAGAAGAAAAGGCTTTACTCCACCGTCAGGAAAAATCCTGCCCAGGAACCAAAATGTTTTTTGAAGCCAAATTTTTTTTTTGAAACCAAATGCAAAAACGGACACCAGGATGAGTTTCCTGATGAAATTCCATGTCTAAAAATGGTGTTGCTTCAACTTTTTAAAAATCAAGCCTTTTTGGTGCCAGGAGAAGAAAAGGCTTTACTCCACGGTCAGGAAAAATCCTGCCCAGGAACCAAAATGTTTTTTGAAGCCAAATTTTTTTTTTGAAACCAAATGCAAAAACGGACACCAGGATGAGTTTCAGGATAAAATTCCATGTCTAAAAATGGTGTTGCTTCAACTTTTTAAAAATCAAGCCTTTTTGGTGCCAGGAGAAGAAAAGGCTTTACTCCACGGTCAGGAAAAATCCTGCCCAGGAACCAAAATGTTTTTTGAAGCCAAATTTTTTTTTGGAAACCAGATACAAAAACGGACACCAGGATGAGTTTCCTGATGAAATTCCATGTCTAAAAATGGTGTTGATTCAACTTTTTAAAAATCAAGCCTTTTTGGTGCCAGGAGAAGAAAAGGCTTTACTCCACGGTCAGGAAAAATCCTGCCCAGGAACCAAAATGTTTTTTGAAGCCAAATTTTTTTTTGAAACCAAATGCAAAAACGGACACCAGGATGAGTTTCAGGATAAAATTCTATGTCTAAAAATGGTGTTGCTTCAACTTTTTAAAAATCAAGCCTTTTTGGTGCCAGGAGAAGAAAAGGCTTTACTCCACGGTCAGGAAAAATCCTGCCCAGGAACCAAAATGTTTTTTGAAGCCAAATTTTTTTTTTGAAACCAAATGCAAAAACGGACACCAGGATGAGTTTCAGGATGAAATTCCATGTCTAAAAATGGTGTTGCTTCAACTTTTTAAAAATCAAGCCTTTTTGGTGCCAGGAGAAGAAAAGGCTTTACTCCACGGTCAGGAAAAATCCTGCCCAGGAACCAAAATGTTTTTTGAAGCCAAATTTTTTTTTTGAAACCAAATGCAAAAACGGACATTAGGATGAGTTTCCTGATGAAATTCCATGTCTAAAAATGGTGTTGCTTCAACTTTTTAAAAATCAAGCCTTTTTGGTGCCAGGAGAAGAAAAGGCTTTACTCCTCGGTCAGGAAAAATCCTGCCCAGGAACCAAAATGTTTTTTGAAGCCAAATTTTTTTTTTGAAACCAAATGCAAAAACGGACACCAGGATGAGTTTCAGGATGAAATTCCATATCTAAAAATGGTGTTGCTTCAACTTTTTAAAAATCAAGCCTTTTTGGTGCCAGGAGAAGAAAAGGCTTTACTCCACGGTCAGGAAAAATCCTGCCCAGGAACCAAAATGTTTTTTGAAGCCAAATTTTTTTTTTGAAAGGAAATGCAAAAACGGACACCAGGATGAGTTTCCTGATGAAATTCCATGTCTAAAAATGGTGTTGATTCAACTTTTTAAAAATCAAGCCTTTTTGGTGCCAGGAGAAGAAAAGGCTTTACTCCACGGTCAGGAAAAATCCTGCCCAGGAACCAAAATGTTTTTTGAAGCCAAATTTTTTTTTTGAAACCAAATGCAAAAACGGACACCAGGATGAGTTTCAGGATAAAATTCTATGTCTAAAAATGGTGTTGCTTCAACTTTTTAAAAATCAAGCCTTTTTGGTGCCAGGAGAAGAAAAGGCTTTACTCCACGGTCAGGAAAAATCCTGCCCAGGAACCAAAATGTTTTTTGAAGCCAAATTTTTTTTTGGAAACCAGATACAAAAACGGACACCAGGATGAGTTTCCTGATGAAATTTCATGTCTAAAAATGGTGTTGATTCAACTTTTTAAAAATCAAGCCTTTTTGGTGCCAGGAGAAGAAAAGGCTTTACTCCACGGTCAGGAAAAATCCTGCCCAGGAACCAAAATGTTTTTTGAAGCCAAATTTTTTTTTGGAAACCAGATACAAAAACGGACACCAGGATGAGTTTCCTGATGAAATTTCATGTCTAAAAATGGTGTTGCTTCAACTTTTTAAAAATCAAGCCTTTTTGGTGCCAGGGGAAGAAAAGGCTTTACTCCACGGTCAGGAAAAATCCTGCCCAGGAACCAAAATGTTTTTTGAAGCCAAATTTTTTTTTTGAAACCAAATGCAAAAACGGACACCAGGATGAGTTTCAGGATGAAATTCCATGTCTAAAAATGGTGTTGCTTCAACTTTTTAAAAATCAAGCCTTTTTGGTGCCAGGAGAAGAAAAGGCTTTACTCCACCGTCAGGAAAAATCCTGCCCAGGAACCAAAATGTTTTTTGAAGCCAAATTTTTTTTTTGAAACCAAATGCAAAAACGGACACCAGGATGAGTTTCCTGATGAAATTCCATGTCTAAAAATGGTGTTGCTTCAACTTTTTAAAAATCAAGCCTTTTTGGTGCCAGGAGAAGAAAAGGCTTTACTCCTCGGTCAGGAAAAATCCTGCCCAGGAACCAAAATGTTTTTTGAAGCCAAATTTTTTTTTTGAAACCAAATGCAAAAACGGACACCAGGATGAGTTTCAGGATGAAATTCCATATCTAAAAATGGTGTTGCTTCAACTTTTTAAAAATGAAGCCTTTTTGGTGCCAGGAGAAGAAAAGGCTTTACTCCACGGTCAGGAAAAATCCTGCCCAGGAACCAAAATGTTTTTTGAAGCCAAATTTTTTTTTGAAACCAAATGCAAAAACGGACACCAGGATGAGTTTCCTGATGAAATTCCATGTCTAAAAATGGTGTTGCTTCAACTTTTTAAAAATCAAGCCTTTTTGGTGCCAGGAGAAGAAAAGGCTTTACTCCACCGTCAGGAAAAATCCTGCCCAGGAACCAAAATGTTTTTTGAAGCCAAATTTTTTTTTTGAAACCAAATGCAAAAACGGACACCAGGATGAGTTTCCTGATGAAATTCCATGTCTAAAAATGGTGTTGCTTCAACTTTTTAAAAATCAAGCCTTTTTGGTGCCAGGAGAAGAAAAGGCTTTACTCCACGGTCAGGAAAAATCCTGCCCAGGAACCAAAATGTTTTTTGAAGCCAAATTTTTTTTTGGAAACCAGATACAAAAACGGACACCAGGATGAGTTTCCTGATGAAATTTCATGTCTAAAAATGGTGTTGATTCAACTTTTTAAAAATCAAGCCTTTTTGGTGCCAGGAGAAGAAAAGGCTTTACTCCACGGTCAGGAAAAATCCTGCCCAGGAACCAAAATGTTTTTTGAAGCCAAATTTTTTTTTTGAAACCAAATGCAAAAACGGACACCAGGATGAGTTTCAGGATGAAATTCCATGTCTAAAAATGGTGTTGCTTCAACTTTTTAAAAATCAAGCCTTTTTGGTGCCAGGAGAAGAAAAGGCTTTACTCCACCGTCAGGAAAAATCCTGCCCAGGAACCAAAATGTTTTTTGACGCCAAATTTTTTTTTTGAAACCAAATGCAAAAACGGACACCAGGATGAGTTTCCTGATGAAATTCCATGTCTAAAAATGGTGTTGCTTCAACTTTTTAAAAATCAAGCCTTTTTGGTGCCAGGAGAAGAAAAGGCTTTACTCCACCGTCAGGAAAAATCCTGCCCAGGAACCAAAATGTTTTTTTAAGCCAAATTTTTTTTTTGAAACCAAATGCAAAAACGGACACCAGGATGAGTTTCCTGATGAAATTCCATGTCTAAAAATGGTGTTGCTTCAACTTTTTAAAAATCAAGCCTTTTTGGTGCCAGGAGAAGAAAAGGCTTTACTCCACGGTCAGGAAAAATCCTGCCCAGGAACCAAAATGTTTTTTGAAGCCAAATTTTTTTTTGGAAACCAGATACAAAAACGGACACCAGGATGAGTTTCCTGATGAAATTTCATGTCTAAAAATGGTGTTGATTCAACTTTTTAAAAATCAAGCCTTTTTGGTGCCAGGAGAAGAAAAGGCTTTACTCCACGGTCAGGAAAAATCCTGCCCAGGAACCAAAATGTTTTTTGAAGCCAAATTTTTTTTTGAAACCAAATGCAAAAACGGACACCAGGATGAGTTTCAGGATGAAATTCCATGTCTAAAAATGGTGTTGCTTCAACTTTTTAAAAATCAAGCCTTTTTGGTGCCAGGAGAAGAAAAGGCTTTACTCCACGGTCAGGAAAAATCCTGCCCAGGAACCAAAATGTTTTTTGAAGCCAAATTTTTTTTTTGAAACCAAATGCAAAAACGGACATCAGGATGAGTTTCCTGATGAAATTCCATGTCTAAAAATGGTGTTGCTTCAACTTTTTAAAAATCAAGCCTTTTTGGTGCCAGGAGAAGAAAAGGCTTTACTCCTCGGTCAGGAAAAATCCTGCCCAGGAACCAAAATGTTTTTTGAAGCCAAATTTTTTTTTTGAAACCAAATGCAAAAACGGACACCAGGATGAGTTTCAGGATGAAATTCCATATCTAAAAATGGTGTTGCTTCAACTTTTTAAAAATCAAGCCTTTTTGGTGCCAGGAGAAGAAAAGGCTTTACTCCACGGTCAGGAAAAATCCTGCCCAGGAACCAAAATGTTTTTTGAAGCCAAATTTTTTTTTTGAAACCAAATGCAAAAACGGACACCAGGATGAGTTTCCTGATGAAATTCCATGTCTAAAAATGGTGTTGCTTCAACTTTTTAAAAATCAAGCCTTTTTGGTGCCAGGAGAAGAAAAGGCTTTACTCCACGGTCAGGAAAAATCCTGCCCAGGAACCAAAATGTTTTTTGAAGCCAAATTTTTTTTTTGAAACCAAATGCAAAAACGGACACCAGGATGAGTTTCCTGATGAAATTCCATGTCTAAAAATGGTGTTGCTTCAACTTTTTAAAAATCAAGCCTTTTTGGTGCCAGGAGAAGAAAAGGCTTTACTCCACGGTCAGGAAAAATCCTGCCCAGGAACCAAAATGTTTTTTGAAGCCAAATTTTTTTTTTGAAACCAAATGCAAAAACGGACACCAGGATGAGTTTCCTGATGAAATTCCATGTCTAAAAATGGTGTTGCTTCAACTTTTTAAAAATCAAGCCTTTTTGGTGCCAGGAGAAGAAAAGGCTTTACTCCACGGTCAGGAAAAATCCTGCCCAGGAACCAAAATGTTTTTTGAAGCCAAATTTTTTTTTTTTTGAAACCAAAAGCAAAAACGGACACCAGGATGAGTTTCAGGATGAAATTCCATGTCTAAAAATGGTGTTGCTTCAACTTTTGAAAAATCAAGCCTTTTTGGTGCCAGGAGAAGAAAAGGCTTTACTCCACGGTCAGGAAAAATCCTGCCCAGGAACCAAAATGTTTTTTGAAGCCAAATTTTTTTTTTGAAACCAAATGCAAAAACGGACACCAGGATGAGTTTCAGGATGAAATTCCATGTCTAAAAATGGTGTTGCTTCAACTTTTTAAAAATCAAGCCTTTTTGGTGCCAGGAGAAGAAAAGGCTTTACTCCACGGTCAGGAAAAATCCTGCCCAGGAACCAAAATGTTTTTTGAAGCCAAATTTTTTTTTTTTGAAACCAAAAGCAAAAACGGACACCAGGATGAGTTTCAGGATGAAATTCCATGTCTAAAAATGGTGTTGCTTCAACTTTTGAAAAATCAAGCCTTTTTGGTGCCAGGAGAAGAAAAGGCTTTACTCCACGGTCAGGAAAAATCCAGCCCAGGAACCAAAATGTTTTTTGAAGCCAAATTTTTTTTTTGAAACCAAATGCAAAAACGGACACCAGGATGAGTTTCAGGATGAAATTCCATGTCTAAAAATGGTGTTGCTTCAACTTTTGAAAAATCAAGCCTTTTTGGTGCCAGGAGAAGAAAAGGCTTTACTCCACGGTCAGGAAAAATCCTGCCCAGGAACCAAAATGTTTTTTGAAGCCAAATTTTTTTTTTGAAACCAAATGCAAAAACGGACACCAGGATGAGTTTCCTGATGAAATTCCATGTCTAAAAATGGTGTTGCTTCAACTTTTTAAAAATCAAGCCTTTTTGGTGCCAGGAGAAGAAAAAGCTTTACTCCACGGTCAGGAAAAATCCTGCCCAGGAACCAAAATGTTTTTTGAATCCAAATTTTTTTTTTGAAAGGAAATGCAAAAACGGACACCAGGATGAGTTTCAGGATGAAATTCCATGTCTAAAAATGGTGTTGCTTCAACTTTTTAAAAATCAAGCCTTTTTGGTGCCAGGAGAAGAAAAGGCTTTACTCCACGGTCAGGAAAAATCCTGCCCAGGAACCAAAATGTTTTTTGAAGCCAAATTTTTTTTTTGAAACCAAATGCAAAAACGGACACCAGGATGAGTTTCCTGATGAAATTCCATGTCTAAAAATGGTGTTGCTTCAACTTTTTAAAAATCAAGCCTTTTTGGTGCCAGGAGAAGAAAAGGCTTTACTCCACGGTCAGGAAAAATCCTGCCCAGGAACCAAAATGTTTTTTGAAGCCAAATTTTTTTTTTGAAACCAAATGCAAAAACGGACACCACGATGAGTTTCAGGATGAAATTCCATGTCTAAAAATGGTGTTGCTTCAACTTTTTAAAAATCAAGCCTTTTTGGTGCCAGGAGAAGAAAAGGCTTTACTCCACGGTCAGGAAAAATCCTGCCCAGGAACCAAAATGTTTTTTGAAGCCAAATTTTTTTTTTGAAACCAAATGCAAAAACGGACACCAGGATGAGTTTCCTGATGAAATTCCATGTCTAAAAATGGTGTTGCTTCAACTTTTTAAAAATCAAGCCTTTTTGGTGCCAGGAGAAGAAAAGGCTTTACTCCACGGTCAGGAAAAATCCTGCCCAGGAACCAAAATGTTTTTTGAAGCCAAATTTTTTTTTTGAAACCAAATGCAAAAACGGACACCAGGATGAGTTTCCTGATGAAATTCCATGTCTAAAAATGGTGTTGCTTCAACTTTTTAAAAATCAAGCCTTTTTGGTGCCAGGAGAAGAAAAGGCTTTACTCCACGGTCAGGAAAAATCCTGCCCAGGAACCAAAATGTTTTTTGAAGCCAAATTTTTTTTTTTTTGAAACCAAAAGCAAAAACGGACACCAGGATGAGTTTCAGGATGAAATTCCATGTCTAAAAATGGTGTTGCTTCAACTTTTGAAAAATCAAGCCTTTTTGGTGCCAGGAGAAGAAAAGGCTTTACTCCACGGTCAGGAAAAATCCTGCCCAGGAACCAAAATGTTTTTTGAAGCCAAATTTTTTTTTTGAAACCAAATGCAAAAACGGACACCAGGATGAGTTTCAGGATGAAATTCCATGTCTAAAAATGGTGTTGCTTCAACTTTTTAAAAATCAAGCCTTTTTGGTGCCAGGAGAAGAAAAGGCTTTACTCCACGGTCAGGAAAAATCCTGCCCAGGAACCAAAATGTTTTTTGAAGCCAAATTTTTTTTTTTTGAAACCAAAAGCAAAAACGGACACCAGGATGAGTTTCAGGATGAAATTCCATGTCTAAAAATGGTGTTGCTTCAACTTTTGAAAAATCAAGCCTTTTTGGTGCCAGGAGAAGAAAAGGCTTTACTCCACGGTCAGGAAAAATCCAGCCCAGGAACCAAAATGTTTTTTGAAGCCAAATTTTTTTTTTGAAACCAAATGCAAAAACGGACACCAGGATGAGTTTCAGGATGAAATTCCATGTCTAAAAATGGTGTTGCTTCAACTTTTGAAAAATCAAGCCTTTTTGGTGCCAGGAGAAGAAAAGGCTTTACTCCACGGTCAGGAAAAATCCTGCCCAGGAACCAAAATGTTTTTTGAAGCCAAATTTTTTTTTTGAAACCAAATGCAAAAACGGACACCAGGATGAGTTTCCTGATGAAATTCCATGTCTAAAAATGGTGTTGCTTCAACTTTTTAAAAATCAAGCCTTTTTGGTGCCAGGAGAAGAAAAAGCTTTACTCCACGGTCAGGAAAAATCCTGCCCAGGAACCAAAATGTTTTTTGAATCCAAATTTTTTTTTTGAAAGGAAATGCAAAAATGGACACCAGGATGAGTTTCAGGATGAAATTCCATGTCTAAAAATGGTGTTGCTTCAACTTTTTAAAAATCAAGCCTTTTTGGTGCCAGGAGAAGAAAAGGCTTTACTCCACGGTCAGGAAAAATCCTGCCCAGGAACCAAAATGTTTTTTGAAGCCAAATTTTTTTTTTGAAACCAAATGCAAAAACGGACACCAGGATGAGTTTCCTGATGAAATTCCATGTCTAAAAATGGTGTTGCTTCAACTTTTTAAAAATCAAGCCTTTTTGGTGCCAGGAGAAGAAAAGGCTTTACTCCACGGTCAGGAAAAATCCTGCCCAGGAACCAAAATGTTTTTTGAAGCCAAATTTTTTTTTTGAAACCAAATGCAAAAACGGACACCACGATGAGTTTCAGGATGAAATTCCATGTCTAAAAATGGTGTTGCTTCAACTTTTTAAAAATCAAGCCTTTTTGGTGCCAGGAGAAGAAAAGGCTTTACTCCACGGTCAGGAAAAATCCTGCCCAGGAACCAAAATGTTTTTTGAAGCCAAATTTTTTTTTTGAAACCAAATGCAAAAACGGACACCAGGATGAGTTTCAGGATGAAATTCCATGTCTAAAAATGGTGTTGCTTTAACTTTTTAAAAATCAAGCCTTTTTGGTGCCAGGAGAAGAAAAGGCTTTACTCCACGGTCAGGAAAAATCCTGCCCAGGAACCAAAATGTTTTTTGAAGCCAAATTTTTTTTTTGAAACCAAATACAAAAACGGACACCAGGATGAGTTTCCTTATGAAATTCCATGTCTAAAAATGGTGTTGCTTCAACTTTTTAAAAATCAAGCCTTTTTGGTGCCAGGAGAAGAAAAGGCTTTACTCCACGGTCAGGAAAAATCCTTCCCAGGAACCAAAATGTTTTTTGAAGCCAAATTTTTTTTTGGAAACCAGATACAAAAACGGACACCAGGATGAGTTTCCTGATGAAATTTCATGTCTAAAAATGGTGTTGATTCAACTTTTTAAAAATCAAGCCTTTTTGGTGCCAGGAGAAGAAAAGGCTTTACTCCACGGTCAGGAAAAATCCTGTCCAGGAACCAAAATGTTTTTTGAAGCCAAA
The DNA here is from genome assembly GCF_059756535.1 of Pantherophis guttatus. NCBI lineage: Eukaryota > Metazoa > Chordata > Lepidosauria > Squamata > Colubridae > Pantherophis > Pantherophis guttatus. The sequence goes on along the minus strand of NC_142078.1, from coordinate 10,463,023 downwards.
TTTTTTTTTTGAAACCAAATGCAAAAACGGACACCAGGATGAGTTTCAGGATGAAATTCCATGTCTAAAAATGGTGTTGCTTCAACTTTTTAAAAATCAAGCCTTTTTGGTGCCAGGAGAAGAAAAGGCTTTACTCCACGGTCAGGAAAAATCCTGCCCAGGAACCAAAATGTTTTTTGAAGCCAAATTTTTTTTTGGAAACCAGATACAAAAACGGACACCAGGATGAGTTTCCTGATGAAATTTCATGTCTAAAAATGGTGTTGATTCAACTTTTTAAAAATCAAGCCTTTTTCGTGCCAGGAGAAGAAAAGGCTTTACTCCACGGTCAGGAAAAATCCTGCCCAGGAACCAAAATGTTTTTTGAAGCCAAATTTTTTTTTTGAAACCAAATGCAAAAACGGACACCAGGATGAGTTTCAGGATGAAATTCCATGTCTAAAAATGGTGTTGCTTCAACTTTTTAAAAATCAAGCCTTTTTGGTGCCAGGAGAAGAAAAGGCTTTACTCCACGGTCAGGAAAAATCCTGCCCAGGAACCAAAATGTTTTTTGAAGCCAAATTTTTTTTTTGAAACCAAATGCAAAAACGGACATCAGGATGAGTTTCCTGATGAAATTCCATGTCTAAAAATGGTGTTGCTTCAACTTTTTAAAAATCAAGCCTTTTTGGTGCCAGGAGAAGAAAAGGCTTTACTCCTCGGTCAGGAAAAATCCTGCCCAGGAACCAAAATGTTTTTTGAAGCCAAATTTTTTTTTGGAAACCAGATACAAAAACGGACACCAGGATGAGTTTCCTGATGAAATTTCATGTCTAAAAATGGTGTTGATTCAACTTTTTAAAAATCAAGCCTTTTTGGTGCCAGGAGAAGAAAAGGCTTTACTCCACGGTCAGGAAAAATCCTGCCCAGGAACCAAAATGTTTTTTGAAGCCAAATTTTTTTTTTGAAACCAAATGCAAAAACGGACACCAGGATGAGTTTCAGGATGAAATTCCATGTCTAAAAATGGTGTTGCTTCAACTTTTTAAAAATCAAGCCTTTTTGGTGCCAGGAGAAGAAAAGGCTTTACTCCACGGTCAGGAAAAATCCTGCCCAGGAACCAAAATGTTTTTTGAAGCCAAATTTTTTTTTTGAAACCAAATGCAAAAACGGACATCAGGATGAGTTTCCTGATGAAATTCCATGTCTAAAAATGGTGTTGCTTTAACTTTTTAAAAATCAAGCCTTTTTGGTGCCAGGAGAAGAAAAGGCTTTACTCCACGGTCAGGAAAAATCCTGCCCAGGAACCAAAATGTTTTTTGAAGCCAAATTTTTTTTTTGAAACCAAATACAAAAACGGACACCAGGATGAGTTTCCTTATGAAATTCCATGTCTAAAAATGGTGTTGCTTCAACTTTTTAAAAATCAAGCCTTTTTGGTGCCAGGAGAAGAAAAGGCTTTACTCCACGGTCAGGAAAAATCCTGCCCAGGAACCAAAATGTTTTTTGAAGCCAAATTTTTTTTTGGAAACCAAATGCAAAAACGGACATCAGGATGAATTTCCTGATGAAATTCCATGTCTAAAAATGGTGTTGCTTCAACTTTTTAAAAATCAAGCCTTTTTGGTGCCAGGAGAAGAAAAGGCTTTACTCCTCGGTCAGGAAAAATCCTGCCCAGGAACCAAAATGTTTTTTGAAGCCAAATTTTTTTTTTGAAACCAAATGCAAAAACGGACACCAGGATGAGTTTCAGGATGAAATTCCATATCTAAAAATGGTGTTGCTTCAACTTTTTAAAAATCAAGCCTTTTTGGTGCCAGGAGAAGAAAAGGCTTTACTCCACGGTCAGGAAAAATCCTGCCCAGGAACCAAAATGTTTTTTGAAGCCAAATTTTTTTTTTGAAACCAAATGCAAAAACGGACACCAGGATGAGTTTCCTGATGAAATTCCATGTCTAAAAATGGTGTTGCTTCAACTTTTTAAAAATCAAGCCTTTTTGGTGCCAGGAGAAGAAAAGGCTTTACTCCACGGTCAGGAAAAATCCTGCCCAGGAACCAAAATGTTTTTTGAAGCCAAATTTTTTTTTGGAAACCAGATACAAAAACGGACACCAGGATGAGTTTCCTGATGAAATTTCATGTCTAAAAATGGTGTTGATTCAACTTTTTAAAAATCAAGCCTTTTTGGTGCCAGGAGAAGAAAAGGCTTTACTCCACGGTCAGGAAAAATCCTGCCCAGGAACCAAAATGTTTTTTGAAGCCAAATTTTTTTTTTGAAACCAAATGCAAAAACGGACACCAGGATGAGTTTCAGGATGAAATTCCATGTCTAAAAATGGTGTTGCTTCAACTTTTTAAAAATCAAGCCTTTTTGGTGCCAGGAGAAGAAAAGGCTTTACTCCACGGTCAGGAAAAATCTTGCCCAGGAACCAAAATGTTTTTTGAAGCCAAATTTTTTTTTTGAAACCAAATGCAAAAACGGACATCAGGATGAGTTTCCTGATGAAATTCCATGTCTAAAAATGGTGTTGCTTCAACTTTTTAAAAATCAAGCCTTTTTGGTGCCAGGAGAAGAAAAGGCTTTACTCCTCGGTCAGGAAAAATCCTGCCCAGGAACCAAAATGTTTTTTGAAGCCAAATTTTTTTTTTGAAACCAAATGCAAAAACGGAAACCAGGATGAGTTTCCTGATGAAATTCCATGTCTAAAAATGGTGTTGCTTCAACTTTTTAAAAATCAAGCCTTTTTGGTGCCAGGAGAAGAAAAGGCTTTACTCCACGGTCAGGAAAAATCCTGCCCAGGAACCAAAATGTTTTTTGAAGCCAAATTTTTTTTTTGAAACCAAATGCAAAAACGGACACCAGGATGAGTTTCCTGATGAAATTCCATGTCTAAAAATGGTGTTGCTTCAACTTTTTAAAAATCAAGCCTTTTTGGTGCCAGGAGAAGAAAAGGCTTTACTCCACGGTCAGGAAAAATCCTGCCCAGGAACCAAAATGTTTTTTGAAGCCAAATTTTTTTTTGGAAACCAGATACAAAAACGGACACCAGGATGAGTTTCCTGATGAAATTTCATGTCTAAAAATGGTGTTGATTCAACTTTTTAAAAATCAAGCCTTTTTGGTGCCAGGAGAAGAAAAGGCTTTACTCCACGGTCAGGAAAAATCCTGCCCAGGAACCAAAATGTTTTTTGAAGCCAAATTTTTTTTTTGAAACCAAATGCAAAAACGGACACCAGGATGAGTTTCCTTATCAAATTCCATGTCTAAAAATGGTGTTGCTTCAACTTTTTAAAAATCAAGCCTTTTTGGTGCCGGGAGAAAAAAAGGCTTTACTCCTCGGTCAGGAAAAATCCTGCCCAGGAACCAAAATGTTTTTTGAAGCCAATTTTTTTTTTTGAAACCAAATACAAAAACGGACACCAGGATGAGTTTCCTGATGAAAGTCCATGTCTAAAAATGGTGTTGCTTCAACTTTTTAAAAATCAAGCCTTTTTGGTGCCAGGAGAAGAAAAGGCTTTACTCCACGGTCAGGAAAAATCCTGCCCAGGAACCAAAATGTTTTTTGAAGCCAAATTTTTTTTTTGAAACCAAATGCAAAAACGGACACCAGGATGAATTTCAGGATGAAATTCCATGTCTACAAATGGTGTTGCTTCAACTTTTTAAAAATCAAGCCTTTTTGGTGCCAGGAGAAGAAAAGGCTTTACTCCACGGTCAGGAAAACTCCTGCCCAGGAACCAAAATGTTTTTTGAAGCCAAATTTTTTTTTTGAAACCAAATGCAAAAACGGACACCAGGATGAGTTTCAGGATGAAATTCCATGTCTAAACATGGTGTTGCTTCAACTTTTTAAAAATCAAGCCTTTTTGGTGCCAGGAGAAGAAAAGGCTTTACTCCACGGTCAGGAAAAATCCTGCCCAGGAACCAAAATGTTTTTTGAAGCCAAATTTTTTTTTTGAAACCAAATGCAAAAACGGACATCAGGATGAGTTTCCTGATGAAATTCCATGTCTAAAAATGGTGTTGCTTCAACTTTTTAAAAATCAAGCCTTTTTGGTGCCGGGAGAAAAAAAGGCTTTGCTCCTCGGTCAGGAAAAATCCTGCCCAGGAACCAAAATGTTTTTTGAAGCCAAATTTTTTTTTTGAAACCAAATGCAAAAACGGACACCAGGATGAGTTTCAGGATGAAATTCCATATCTAAAAATGGTGTTGCTTCAACTTTTTAAAAATCAAGCCTTTTTGGTGCCAGGAGAAGAAAAGGCTTTACTCCACGGTCAGGAAAAATCCTGCCCAGGAACCAAAATGTTTTTTGAAGCCAAATTTTTTTTTTGAAACCAAATGCAAAAACGGACACCAGGATGAGTTTCCTGATGAAATTCCATGTCTAAAAATGGTGTTGCTTCAACTTTTTAAAAATCAAGCCTTTTTGGTGCCAGGAGAAGAAAAGGCTTTACTCCACGGTCAGGAAAAATCCTGCCCAGGAACCAAAATGTTTTTTGAAGCCAAATTTTTTTTTTGAAACCAAATGCAAAAACGGACACCAGGATGAGTTTCCTGATGAAATTCCATGTCTAAAAATGGTGTTGCTTCAACTTTTTAAAAATCAAGCCTTTTTGGTGCCAGGAGAAGAAAAGGCTTTACTCCACGGTCAGGAAAAATCCTGCCCAGGAACCAAAATGTTTTTTGAAGCCAAATTTTTTTTTGGAAACCAGATACAAAAACGGACACCAGGATGAGTTTCCTGATGAAATTTCATGTCTAAAAATGGTGTTGATTCAACTTTTTAAAAATCAAGCCTTTTTGGTGCCAGGAGAAGAAAAGGCTTTACTCCACGGTCAGGAAAAATCCTGCCCAGGAACCAAAATGTTTTTTGAAGACAAATTTTTTTTTTGAAACCAAATGCAAAAACGGACATCAGGATGAGTTTCCTGATGAAATTCCATGTCTAAAAATGGTGTTGCTTCAACTTTTTAAAAATCAAGCCTTTTTGGTGCCGGGAGAAAAAAAGGCTTTACTCCTCGGTCAGGAAAAATCCTGCCCAGGAACCAAAATGTTTTTTGAAGCCAATTTTTTTTTTTGAAACCAAATACAAAAACGGACACCAGGATGAGTTTCCTTATGAAAGTCCATGTCTAAAAATGGTGTTGCTTCAACTTTTTAAAAATCAAGCCTTTTTGGTGCCAGGAGAAGAAAAGGCTTTACTCCACGGTCAGGAAAAATCCTGCCCAGGAACCAAAATGTTTTTTGAAGCCAAATTTTTTTTTTGAAACCAAATGCAAAAACGGACACCAGGATGAATTTCAGGATGAAATTCCATGTCTCCAAATGGTGTTGCTTCAACTTTTTAAAAATCAAGCCTTTTTGGTGCCAGGAGAAGAAAAGGCTTTACTCCACGGTCAGGAAAAATCCTGCCCAGGAACCAAAATGTTTTTTGAAGCCAAATTTTTTTTTTGAAACCAAATGCAAAAACGGACACCAGGATGAGTTTCCTGATGAAATTCCATGTCTAAAAATGCTGTTGTTTCAACTTTTTAAAAATCAAGCCTTTTTGGTGCCAGGAGAAGAAAAGGCTTTACTCCACGGTCAGGAAAAATCCTGCCCAGGAACCAAAATGTTTTTTGAAGCCAAATTTTTTTTTGGAAACCAGATACAAAAACGGACCCCAGGATGAGTTTCCTGATGAAATTTCATGTCTAAAAATGGTGTTGATTCAACTTTTTAAAAATCAAGCCTTTTTGGTGCCAGGAGAAGAAAAGGCTTTACTCCACGGTCAGGAAAAATCCTGCCCAGGAACCAAAATGTTTTTTGAAGCCAAATTTTTTTTTTGAAACCAAATGCAAAAACGGACATCAGGATGAGTTTCCTGATGAAATTCCATGTCTAAAAATGGTGTTGCTTCAACTTTTTAAAAATCAAGCCTTTTTGGTGCCGGGAGAAAAAAAGGCTTTACTCCTCGGTCAGGAAAAATCCTGCCCAGGAACCAAAATGTTTTTTGAAGTCAAATTTTTTTTTTGAAACCAAATGCAAAAACGGACACCAGGATGAATTTCAGGATGAAATTCCATGTCTACAAATGGTGTTGCTTCAACTTTTTAAAAATCAAGCCTTTTTGGTGCCAGGAGAAGAAAAGGCTTTACTCCACGGTCAGGAAAACTCCTGCCCAGGAACCAAAATGTTTTTTGAAGCCAAATTTTTTTTTTGAAACCAAATGCAAAAACGGACACCAGGATGAGTTTCAGGATGAAATTCCATGTCTAAAAATGGTGGTGCTTCAACTTTTTAAAAATCAAGCCTTTTTGGTGCCAGGAGAAGAAAAGGCTTTACTCCACGGTCAGGAAAAATCCTGCCCAGGAACCAAAATGTTTTTTGAAGCCAATTTTTTTTTTTGAAACCAAATACAAAAACGGACACCAGGATGAGTTTCCTTATGAAAGTCCATGTCTAAAAATGGTGTTGCTTCAACTTTTTAAAAATCAAGCCTTTTTGGTGCCAGGAGAAGAAAAGGCTTTACTCCACGGTCAGGAAAACTCCTGCCCAGGAACCAAAATGTTTTTTGAAGCCAAATTTTTTTTTTGAAACCAAATACAAAAATGGACACCAGGATGAGTTTCCTTATGAAAGTCCATGTCTAAAAATGGTGTTGCTTCAACTTTTTAAAAATCAAGCCTTTTTGGTGCCAGGAGAAGAAAAGGCTTTACTCCACGGTCAGGAAAAATCCTGCCCAGGAACCAAAATGTTTTTTGAAGCCAAATTTTTTTTTTGAAACCAAATGCAAAAACGGACACCAGGATGAATTTCAGGATGAAATTCCATGTCTAAAAATGGTGTTGCTTCAACTTTTTAAAAATCAAGCCTTTTTGGTGCCAGGAGAAGAAAAGGCTTTACTCCACGGTCAGGAAAAATCCTGCACAGGAACCAAAATGTTTTTTGAAGCCAAATTTTTTTTTGAAACCAAATGCAAAAACGGACACCAGGATGAGTTTCCTTATGAAATTCCATGTCTAAAAATGGTGTTGCTTCAACTTTTTAAAAATCAAGCCTTTTTGGTGCCGGGAGAAAAAAAGGCTTTACTCCTCGGTCAGGAAAAATCCTGCCCAGGAACCAAAATGTTTTTTGAAGCCAAATTTTTTTTTTGAAACCAAATGCAAAAACGGACACCAGGATGAATTTCAGGATGAAATTCCATGTCTAAAAATGGTGTTGCTTCAACTTTTTAAAAATCAAGCCTTTCTGGTGCCACGAGAAGAAAAGGCTTTACTCCTCGGTCAGGAAAAATCCTGCCCAGGAACCAAAATGTTTTTTGAAGCCAAATTTTTTTTTTGAAACCAAATGCAAAAACGGACACCAGGATGAGTTTCAGGATGAAATTCCATGTCTACAAATGGTGTTGCTTCAACTTTTTAAAAATCAAGCCTTTTTGGTGCCAGGAGAAGAAAAGGCTTTACTCCACGGTCAGGAAAACTCCTGCCCAGGAACCAAAATGTTTTTTGAAGCCAAATTTTTTTTTTGAAACCAAATACAAAAATGGACACCAGGATGAGTTTCCTTATGAAAGTACATGTCTAAAAATGGTGTTGCTTCAACTTTTGAAAAATCAAGCCTTTTTGGTGCCAGGAGAAGAAAAGGCTTTACTCCACGGTCAGGAAAAATCCTGCCCAGGAACCAAAATGTTTTTTGAAGCCAAATTTTTTTTTTGAAACCAAATGCAAAAACGGACACCAGGATGAATTTCAGGATGAAATTCCATGTCTAAAAATGGTGTTGCTTCAACTTTTTAAAAATCAAGCCTTTTTGGTGCCAGGAGAAGAAAAGGCTTTACTCCACGGTCAGGAAAACTCCTGCCCAGGAACCAAAATGTTTTTTGAAGCCAAATTTTTTTTTTGAAACCAAATGCAAAAACGGACACCAGGATGAGTTTCAGGATGAAATTCCATGTCTAAAAATGGTGGTGCTTCAACTTTTTAAAAATCAAGCCTTTTTGGTGCCAGGAGAAGAAAAGGCTTTACTCCACGGTCAGGAAAAATCCTGCCCAGGAACCAAAATGTTTTTTGAAGCCAATTTTTTTTTTTGAAACCAAATACAAAAACGGACACCAGGATGAGTTTCCTTATGAAAGTCCATGTCTAAAAATGGTGTTGCTTCAACTTTTTAAAAATCAAGCCTTTTTGGTGCCAGGAGAAGAAAAGGCTTTACTCCACGGTCAGGAAAACTCCTGCCCAGGAACCAAAATGTTTTTTGAAGCCAAATTTTTTTTTTGAAACCAAATACAAAAATGGACACCAGGATGAGTTTCCTTATGAAAGTCCATGTCTAAAAATGGTGTTGCTTCAACTTTTTAAAAATCAAGCCTTTTTGGTGCCAGGAGAAGAAAAGGCTTTACTCCACGGTCAGGAAAAATCCTGCCCAGGAACCAAAATGTTTTTTGAAGCCAATTTTTTTTTTTGAAACCAAATACAAAAACGGACACCAGGATGAGTTTCCTTATGAAAGTCCATGTCTAAAAATGGTGTTGCTTCAACTTTTTAAAAATCAAGCCTTTTTGGTGCCAGGAGAAGAAAAGGCTTTACTCCACGGTCAGGAAAAATCCTGCCCAGGAACCAAAATGTTTTTTGAAGCCAAATTTTTTTTTTGAAACCAAATGCAAAAACGGACACCAGGATGAATTTCAGGATGAAATTCCATGTCTACAAATGGTGTTGCTTCAACTTTTTAAAAATCAAGCCTTTTTGGTGCCAGGAGAAGAAAAGGCTTTACTCCACGGTCAGGAAAACTCCTGCCCAGGAACCAAAATGTTTTTTGAAGCCAAATTTTTTTTTTGAAACCAAATGCAAAAACGGACACCAGGATGAGTTTCAGGATGAAATTCCATGTCTAAACATGGTGTTGCTTCAACTTTTTAAAAATCAAGCCTTTTTGGTGCCAGGAGAAGAAAAGGCTTTACTCCACGGTCAGGAAAAATCCTGCCCAGGAACCAAAATGTTTTTTGAAGCCAAATTTTTTTTTTGAAACCAAATGCAAAAACAGACATCAGGATGAGTTTCCTGATGAAATTCCATGTCTAAAAATGGTGTTGCTTCAACTTTTTAAAAATCAAGCCTTTTTGGTGCCGGGAGAAAAAAAGGCTTTGCTCCTCGGTCAGGAAAAATCCTGCCCAGGAACCAAAATGTTTTTTGAAGCCAAATTTTTTTTTTGAAACCAAATGCAAAAACGGACACCAGGATGAGTTTCAGGATGAAATTCCATATCTAAAAATGGTGTTGCTTCAACTTTTTAAAAATCAAGCCTTTTTGGTGCCAGGAGAAGAAAAGGCTTTACTCCACGGTCAGGAAAAATCCTGCCCAGGAACCAAAATGTTTTTTGAAGCCAAATTTTTTTTTTGAAACCAAATGCAAAAACGGACACCAGGATGAGTTTCCTGATGAAATTCCATGTCTAAAAATGGTGTTGCTTCAACTTTTTAAAAATCAAGCCTTTTTGGTGCCAGGAGAAGAAAAGGCTTTACTCCACGGTCAGGAAAAATCCTGCCCAGGAACCAAAATGTTTTTTGAAGCCAAATTTTTTTTTTGAAACCAAATGCAAAAACGGACACCAGGATGAGTTTCCTGATGAAATTCCATGTCTAAAAATGGTGTTGCTTCAACTTTTTAAAAATCAAGCCTTTTTGGTGCCAGGAGAAGAAAAGGCTTTACTCCACGGTCAGGAAAAATCCTGCCCAGGAACCAAAATGTTTTTTGAAGCCAAATTTTTTTTTGGAAACCAGATACAAAAACGGACACCAGGATGAGTTTCCTGATGAAATTTCATGTCTAAAAATGGTGTTGATTCAACTTTTTAAAAATCAAGCCTTTTTGGTGCCAGGAGAAGAAAAGGCTTTACTCCACGGTCAGGAAAAATCCTGCCCAGGAACCAAAATGTTTTTTGAAGACAAATTTTTTTTTTGAAACCAAATGCAAAAACGGACATCAGGATGAGTTTCCTGATGAAATTCCATGTCTAAAAATGGTGTTGCTTCAACTTTTTAAAAATCAAGCCTTTTTGGTGCCGGGAGAAAAAAAGGCTTTACTCCTCGGTCAGGAAAAATCCTGCCCAGGAACCAAAATGTTTTTTGAAGCCAATTTTTTTTTTTGAAACCAAATACAAAAACGGACACCAGGATGAGTTTCCTTATGAAAGTCCATGTCTAAAAATGGTGTTGCTTCAACTTTTTAAAAATCAAGCCTTTTTGGTGCCAGGAGAAGAAAAGGCTTTACTCCACGGTCAGGAAAAATCCTGCCCAGGAACCAAAATGTTTTTTGAAGCCAAATTTTTTTTTTGAAACCAAATGCAAAAACGGACACCAGGATGAATTTCAGGATGAAATTCCATGTCTACAAATGGTGTTGCTTCAACTTTTTAAAAATCAAGCCTTTTTGGTGCCAGGAGAAGAAAAGGCTTTACTCCAGGGTCAGGAAAAATCCTGCCCAGGAACCAAAATGTTTTTTGAAGCCAAATTTTTTTTTTGAAACCAAATGCAAAAACGGACACCAGGATGAGTTTCCTGATGAAATTCCATGTCTAAAAATGCTGTTGCTTCAACTTTTTAAAAATCAAGCCTTTTTGGTGCCAGGAGAAGAAAAGGCTTTACTCCACGGTCAGGAAAAATCCTGCCCAGGAACCAAAATGTTTTTTGAAGCCAAATTTTTTTTTGGAAACCAGATACAAAAACGGACACCAGGATGAGTTTCCTGATGAAATTTCATGTCTAAAAATGGTGTTGATTCAACTTTTTAAAAATCAAGCCTTTTTGGTGCCAGGAGAAGAAAAGGCTTTACTCCACGGTCAGGAAAAATCCTGCCCAGGAACCAAAATGTTTTTTGAAGCCAAATTTTTTTTTTGAAACCAAATGCAAAAACGGACATCAGGATGAGTTTCCTGATGAAATTCCATGTCTAAAAATGGTGTTGCTTCAACTTTTTAAAAATCAAGCCTTTTTGGTGCCGGGAGAAAAAAAGGCTTTACTCCTCGGTCAGGAAAACTCCTGCCCAGGAACCAAAATGTTTTTTGAAGCCAAATTTTTTTTTTGAAACCAAATGCAAAAACGGACACCAGGATGAGTTTCAGGATGAAATTCCATGTCTAAAAATGGTGGTGCTTCAACTTTTTAAAAATCAAGCCTTTTTGGTGCCAGGAGAAGAAAAGGCTTTACTCCACGGTCAGGAAAAATCCTGCCCAGGAACCAAAATGTTTTTTGAAGCCAATTTTTTTTTTTGAAACCAAATACAAAAACGGACACCAGGATGAGTTTCCTTATGAAAGTCCATGTCTAAAAATGGTGTTGCTTCAACTTTTTAAAAATCAAGCCTTTTTGGTGCCAGGAGAAGAAAAGGCTTTACTCCACGGTCAGGAAAACTCCTGCCCAGGAACCAAAATGTTTTTTGAAGCCAAATTTTTTTTTTGAAACCAAATACAAAAATGGACACCAGGATGAGTTTCCTTATGAAAGTCCATGTCTAAAAATGGTGTTGCTTCAACTTTTTAAAAATCAAGCCTTTTTGGTGCCAGGAGAAGAAAAGGCTTTACTCCACGGTCAGGAAAACTCCTGCCCAGGAACCAAAATGTTTTTTGAAGCCAAATTTTTTTTTTGAAACCAAATACAAAAATGGACACCAGGATGAGTTTCCTTATGAAAGTCCATGTCTAAAAATGGTGTTGCTTCAACTTTTTAAAAATCAAGCCTTTTTGGTGCCAGGAGAAGAAAAGGCTTTACTCCACGGTCAGGAAAAATCCTGCCCAGGAACCAAAATGTTTTTTGAAGCCAAATTTTTTTTTTGAAACCAAATGCAAAAACGGACACCAGGATGAGTTTCCTTATGAAATTCCATGTCTAAAAATGGTGTTGCTTCAACTTTTTAAAAATCAAGCCTTTTTGGTGCCAGGAGAAGAAAAGGCTTTACTCCACGGTCAGGAAAAATCCTGCACAGGAACCAAAATGTTTTTTGAAGCCAAATTTTTTTTTGAAACCAAATGCAAAAACGGACACCAGGATGAGTTTCCTTATGAAATTCCATGTCTAAAAATGGTGTTGCTTCAACTTTTTAAAAATCAAGCCTTTTTGGTGCCGGGAGAAAAAAAGGCTTTACTCCTCGGTCAGGAAAAATCCTGCCCAGGAACCAAAATGTTTTTTGAAGCCAAATTTTTTTTTTGAAACCAAATGCAAAAACGGACACCAGGATGAATTTCAGGATGAAATTCCATGTCTAAAAATGGTGTTGCTTCAACTTTTTAAAAATCAAGCCTTTCTGGTGCCACGAGAAGAAAAGGCTTTACTCCTCGGTCAGGAAAAATCCTGCCCAGGAACCAAAATGTTTTTTGAAGCCAAATTTTTTTTTTGAAACCAAATGCAAAAACGGACACCAGGATGAGTTTCAGGATGAAATTCCATGTCTACAAATGGTGTTGCTTCAACTTTTTAAAAATCAAGCCTTTTTGGTGCCAGGAGAAGAAAAGGCTTTACTCCACGGTCAGGAAAACTCCTGCCCAGGAACCAAAATGTTTTTTGAAGCCAAATTTTTTTTTTGAAACCAAATGTAAAAACGGACACCAGGATGAATTTCAGGATGAAATTCCATGTCTAAACATGGTGTTGCTTCAACTTTTTAAAAATCAAGCCTTTTTGGTGCCAGGAGAAGAAAAGGCTTTACTCCACGGTCAGGAAAAATCCTGCCCAGGAACCAAAATGTTTTTTGAAGCCAAATTTTTTTTTTGAAACCAAATGCAAAAACAGACATCAGGATGAGTTTCCTGATGAAATTCCATGTCTAAAAATGGTGTTGCTTCAACTTTTTAAAAATCAAGCCTTTTTGGTGCCGGGAGAAAAAAAGGCTTTGCTCCTCGGTCAGGAAAAATCCTGCCCAGGAACCAAAATGTTTTTTGAAGCCAAATTTTTTTTTTGAAACCAAATGCAAAAACGGACACCAGGATGAGTTTCAGGATGAAATTCCATATCTAAAAATGGTGTTGCTTCAACTTTTTAAAAATCAAGCCTTTTTGGTGCCAGGAGAAGAAAAGGCTTTACTCCACGGTCAGGAAAAATCCTGCCCAGGAACCAAAATGTTTTTTGAAGCCAAATTTTTTTTTTGAAACCAAATGCAAAAACGGACACCAGGATGAGTTTCCTGATGAAATTCCATGTCTAAAAATGGTGTTGCTTCAACTTTTTAAAAATCAAGCCTTTTTGGTGCCAGGAGAAGAAAAGGCTTTACTCCACGGTCAGGAAAAATCCTGCCCAGGAACCAAAATGTTTTTTGAAGCCAAATTTTTTTTTTGAAACCAAATGCAAAAACGGACACCAGGATGAGTTTCCTGATGAAATTCCATGTCTAAAAATGGTGTTGCTTCAACTTTTTAAAAATCAAGCCTTTTTGGTGCCAGGAGAAGAAAAGGCTTTACTCCACGGTCAGGAAAAATCCTGCCCAGGAACCAAAATGTTTTTTGAAGCCAAATTTTTTTTTGGAAACCAGATACAAAAACGGACACCAGGATGAGTTTCCTGATGAAATTTCATGTCTAAAAATGGTGTTGATTCAACTTTTTAAAAATCAAGCCTTTTTGGTGCCAGGAGAAGAAAAGGCTTTACTCCACGGTCAGGAAAAATCCTGCCCAGGAACCAAAATGTTTTTTGAAGACAAATTTTTTTTTTGAAACCAAATGCAAAAACGGACATCAGGATGAGTTTCCTGATGAAATTCCATGTCTAAAAATGGTGTTGCTTCAACTTTTTAAAAATCAAGCCTTTTTGGTGCCGGGAGAAAAAAAGGCTTTACTCCTCGGTCAGGAAAAATCCTGCCCAGGAACCAAAATGTTTTTTGAAGCCAATTTTTTTTTTTGAAACCAAATACAAAAACGGACACCAGGATGAGTTTCCTTATGAAAGTCCATGTCTAAAAATGGTGTTGCTTCAACTTTTTAAAAATCAAGCCTTTTTGGTGCCAGGAGAAGAAAAGGCTTTACTCCACGGTCAGGAAAAATCCTGCCCAGGAACCAAAATGTTTTTTGAAGCCAAATTTTTTTTTTGAAACCAAATGCAAAAACGGACACCAGGATGAATTTCAGGATGAAATTCCATGTCTACAAATGGTGTTGCTTCAACTTTTTAAAAATCAAGCCTTTTTGGTGCCAGGAGAAGAAAAGGCTTTACTCCAGGGTCAGGAAAAATCCTGCCCAGGAACCAAAATGTTTTTTGAAGCCAAATTTTTTTTTTGAAACCAAATGCAAAAACGGACACCAGGATGAGTTTCCTGATGAAATTCCATGTCTAAAAATGCTGTTGCTTCAACTTTTTAAAAATCAAGCCTTTTTGGTGCCAGGAGAAGAAAAGGCTTTACTCCACGGTCAGGAAAAATCCTGCCCAGGAACCAAAATGTTTTTTGAAGCCAAATTTTTTTTTGGAAACCAGATACAAAAACGGACACCAGGATGAGTTTCCTGATGAAATTTCATGTCTAAAAATGGTGTTGATTCAACTTTTTAAAAATCAAGCCTTTTTGGTGCCAGGAGAAGAAAAGGCTTTACTCCACGGTCAGGAAAAATCCTGCCCAGGAACCAAAATGTTTTTTGAAGCCAAATTTTTTTTTTGAAACCAAATGCAAAAACGGACATCAGGATGAGTTTCCTGATGAAATTCCATGTCTAAAAATGGTGTTGCTTCAACTTTTTAAAAATCAAGCCTTTTTGGTGCCGGGAGAAAAAAAGGCTTTACTCCTCGGTCAGGAAAACTCCTGCCCAGGAACCAAAATGTTTTTTGAAGCCAAATTTTTTTTTTGAAACCAAATGCAAAAACGGACACCAGGATGAGTTTCAGGATGAAATTCCATGTCTAAAAATGGTGGTGCTTCAACTTTTTAAAAATCAAGCCTTTTTGGTGCCAGGAGAAGAAAAGGCTTTACTCCACGGTCAGGAAAAATCCTGCCCAGGAACCAAAATGTTTTTTGAAGCCAATTTTTTTTTTTGAAACCAAATACAAAAACGGACACCAGGATGAGTTTCCTTATGAAAGTCCATGTCTAAAAATGGTGTTGCTTCAACTTTTTAAAAATCAAGCCTTTTTGGTGCCAGGAGAAGAAAAGGCTTTACTCCACGGTCAGGAAAACTCCTGCCCAGGAACCAAAATGTTTTTTGAAGCCAAATTTTTTTTTTGAAACCAAATACAAAAATGGACACCAGGATGAGTTTCCTTATGAAAGTCCATGTCTAAAAATGGTGTTGCTTCAACTTTTTAAAAATCAAGCCTTTTTGGTGCCAGGAGAAGAAAAGGCTTTACTCCACGGTCAGGAAAACTCCTGCCCAGGAACCAAAATGTTTTTTGAAGCCAAATTTTTTTTTTGAAACCAAATACAAAAATGGACACCAGGATGAGTTTCCTTATGAAAGTCCATGTCTAAAAATGGTGTTGCTTCAACTTTTTAAAAATCAAGCCTTTTTGGTGCCAGGAGAAGAAAAGGCTTTACTCCACGGTCAGGAAAAATCCTGCACAGGAACCAAAATGTTTTTTGAAGCCAAATTTTTTTTTGAAACCAAATGCAAAAACGGACACCAGGATGAGTTTCCTTATGAAATTCCATGTCTAAAAATGGTGTTGCTTCAACTTTTTAAAAATCAAGCCTTTTTGGTGCCGGGAGAAAAAAAGGCTTTACTCCTCGGTCAGGAAAAATCCTGCCCAGGAACCAAAATGTTTTTTGAAGCCAAATTTTTTTTTTGAAACCAAATGCAAAAACGGACACCAGGATGAATTTCAGGATGAAATTCCATGTCTAAAAATGGTGTTGCTTCAACTTTTTAAAAATCAAGCCTTTCTGGTGCCACGAGAAGAAAAGGCTTTACTCCTCGGTCAGGAAAAATCCTGCCCAGGAACCAAAATGTTTTTTGAAGCCAAATTTTTTTTTTGAAACCAAATGCAAAAACGGACACCAGGATGAGTTTCAGGATGAAATTCCATGTCTACAAATGGTGTTGCTTCAACTTTTTAAAAATCAAGCCTTTTTGGTGCCAGGAGAAGAAAAGGCTTTACTCCACGGTCAGGAAAACTCCTGCCCAGGAACCAAAATGTTTTTTGAAGCCAAATTTTTTTTTTGAAACCAAATGTAAAAACGGACACCAGGATGAATTTCAGGATGAAATTCCATGTCTACAAATGGTGTTGCTTCAACTTTTTAAAAATCAAGCCTTTTTGGTGCCAGGAGAAGAAAAGGCTTTACTCCACGGTCAGGAAAACTCCTGCCCAGGAACCAAAATGTTTTTTGAAGCCAAATTTTTTTTTTGAAACCAAATGCAAAAACGGACACCAGGATGAGTTTCAGGATGAAATTCCATGTCTAAAAATGGTGGTGCTTCAACTTTTTAAAAATCAAGCCTTTTTGGTGCCAGGAGAAGAAAAGGCTTTACTCCACGGTCAGGAAAAATCCTGCCCAGGAACCAAAATGTTTTTTGAAGCCAATTTTTTTTTTTGAAACCAAATACAAAAACGGACACCAGGATGAGTTTCCTTATGAAAGTCCATGTCTAAAAATGGTGTTGCTTCAACTTTTTAAAAATCAAGCCTTTTTGGTGCCAGGAGAAGAAAAGGCTTTACTCCACGGTCAGGAAAACTCCTGCCCAGGAACCAAAATGTTTTTTGAAGCCAAATTTTTTTTTTGAAACCAAATACAAAAATGGACACCAGGATGAGTTTCCTTATGAAAGTCCATGTCTAAAAATGGTGTTGCTTCAACTTTTTAAAAATCAAGCCTTTTTGGTGCCAGGAGAAGAAAAGGCTTTACTCCACGGTCAGGAAAAATCCTGCCCAGGAACCAAAATGTTTTTTGAAGCCAAATTTTTTTTTTGAAACCAAATGCAAAAACGGACACCAGGATGAATTTCAGGATGAAATTCCATGTCTAAAAATGGTGTTGCTTCAACTTTTTAAAAATCAAGCCTTTTTGGTGCCAGGAGAAGAAAAGGCTTTACTCCACGGTCAGGAAAAATCCTGCACAGGAACCAAAATGTTTTTTGAAGCCAAATTTTTTTTTGAAACCAAATGCAAAAACGGACACCAGGATGAGTTTCCTGATGAAATTCCATGTCTAAAAATGGTGTTGCTTCAACTTTTTAAAAATCAAGCCTTTTTGGTGCCGGGAGAAAAAAAGGCTTTACTCCTCGGTCAGGAAAAATCCTGCCCAGGAACCAAAATGTTTTTTGAAGCCAAATTTTTTTTTTGAAACCAAATGCAAAAACGGACACCAGGATGAATTTCAGGATGAAATTCCATGTCTAAAAATGGTGTTGCTTCAACTTTTTAAAAATCAAGCCTTTCTGGTGCCACGAGAAGAAAAGGCTTTACTCCTCGGTCAGGAAAAATCCTGCCCAGGAACCAAAATGTTTTTTGAAGCCAAATTTTTTTTTTGAAACCAAATGCAAAAACGGACACCAGGATGAGTTTCAGGATGAAATTCCATGTCTACAAATGGTGTTGCTTCAACTTTTTAAAAATCAAGCCTTTTTGGTGCCAGGAGAAGAAAAGGCTTTACTCCACGGTCAGGAAAACTCCTGCCCAGGAACCAAAATGTTTTTTGAAGCCAAATTTTTTTTTTGAAACCAAATGCAAAAACGGACACCAGGATGAATTTCAGGATGAAATTCCATGTCTAAAAATGGTGTTGCTTCAACTTTTTAAAAATCAAGCCTTTTTGGTGCCAGGAGAAGAAAAGGCTTTACTCCACGGTCAGGAAAAATCCTGCACAGGAACCAAAATGTTTTTTGACGCCAAATTTTTTTTTTGAAACCAAATGCAAAAACGGACACCAGGATGAGTTTCAGGATGAAATTCCATGTCTAAAAATGGTGTTGCTTCAACTTTTTAAAAATCAAGCCTTTTTGGTGCCGGGAGAAGAAAAGGCTTTACTCCACGGTCAGGAAAAATCCAGCCCAGGAACCAAAATGTTTTTTGAAGCCAATTTTTTTTTTTGAAACCAAATGCAAAAACGGACACCAGGATGAGTTTCCTGATGAAATTCCATGTCTAAAAATGGTGTTGCTTCAACTTTTTAAAAATCAAGCCTTTTTGGTGCCAGGAGAAGAAAAGGCTTTACTCCACGGTCAGGAAAAATCCTGCCCAGGAACCAAAATGTTTTTTGAAGCCAAATTTTTTTTTGAAACCAAATGCAAAAACGGACACCAGGATGAGTTTCAGGATGAAATTCCATGTCTAAAAATGGTGTTGCTTCAACTTTTTAAAAATCAAGCCTTTTTGGTGCCAGGAGAAGAAAAGGCTTTATTCCACGGTCAGGAAAAATCCTGCCCAGGAACCAAAATGTTTTTTGAAGCCAAATTTTTTTTTTGAAACCAAATGCAAAAACGGACACCAGGATGAGTTTCAGGATGAAATTCCATGTCTAAAAATGCTGTTGCTTCAATTTTTTCAAAATCAAGCCTTTTTGGTGCCAGGAGAAGAAAAGGCTTTACTCCGCGGTCAGGAAAAATCCTGCCCAGGAACCAAAATGTTTTTTGAAGCCAAATTTTTTTTTGAAACCAAATGCAAAAATGGACACCAGGATGAGTTTCCTGATGAAATTCCATGTCTAAAAATGGTGTTGCTTCAACTTTTTAAAAATCAAGCCTTTTTGGTGCCAGGAGAAGAAAAGGCTTTACTCCACGGTCAGGAAAAATCCTGCCCAGGAACCAAAATGTTTTTTGAAGCCAAATTTTTTTTTTGAAACCAAATGCATAAACGGACACCAGGATGAGTTTCCTGATGAAATTCCATGTCTACAAATGGTGTTGCTTCAACTTTTTAAAAATCAAGCCTTTTTGGTGCCAGGAGAAAAAAAGGCTTTACTCCACGGTCAGGAAAAATCCTGCCCAGGAACCAAATTGTTTTTTGAAGCTAAATTTTTTTTTTGAAACCAAATGCAAAAACGGACACCAGGATGAGTTTCAGGATGAAATTCCATGTCTAAAAATGGTGTTGCTTCAACTTTTGAAAAATCAAGCCTTTTTGGTGCCAGGAGAAGAAAAGGCTTTACTCCACGGTCAGGAAAAATCCTGCCCAGGAACCAAAATGTTTTTTGAAGCCAAATTTTTTTTTGGAAACCAGATACAAAAACGGACACCAGGATGAGTTTCCTGATGAAATTTCATGTCTAAAAATGGTGTTGATTCAACTTTTTAAAAATCAAGCCTTTTTGGTGCCAGGAGAAGAAAAGGCTTTACTCCACGGTCAGGAAAAATCCTGCCCAGGAACCAAAATGTTTTTTGAAGCCAAATTTTTTTTTTGAAACCAAATGCAAAAACGGACATCAGGATGAGTTTCCTGATGAAATTCCATGTCTAAAAATGGTGTTGCTTCAACTTTTTAAAAATCAAGCCTTTTTGGTGCCGGAAGAAAAAAAGGCTTTACTCCTCGGTCAGGAAAACTCCTGCCCAGGAACCAAAATGTTTTTTGAAGCCAAATTTTTTTTTTGAAACCAAATGCAAAAACGGACACCAGGATGAGTTTCAGGATGAAATTCCATGTCTAAAAATGGTGGTGCTTCAACTTTTTAAAAATCAAGCCTTTTTGGTGCCAGGAGAAGAAAAGGCTTTACTCCACGGTCAGGAAAAATCCTGCCCAGGAACCAAAATGTTTTTTGAAGCCAATTTTTTTTTTTGAAACCAAATACAAAAACGGACACCAGGATGAGTTTCCTTATGAAAGTCCATGTCTAAAAATGGTGTTGCTTCAACTTTTTAAAAATCAAGCCTTTTTGGTGCCAGGAGAAGAAAAGGCTTTACTCCACGGTCAGGAAAACTCCTGCCCAGGAACCAAAATGTTTTTTGAAGCCAAATTTTTTTTTTGAAACCAAATACAAAAATGGACACCAGGATGAGTTTCCTTATGAAAGTCCATGTCTAAAAATGGTGTTGCTTCAACTTTTTAAAAATCAAGCCTTTTTGGTGCCAGGAGAAGAAAAGGCTTTACTCCACGGTCAGGAAAAATCCTGCCCAGGAACCAAAATGTTTTTTGAAGCCAAATTTTTTTTTTGAAACCAAATGCAAAAACGGACACCAGGATGAGTTTCCTTATGAAATTCCATGTCTAAAAATGGTGTTGCTTCAACTTTTTAAAAATCAAGCCTTTTTGGTGCCAGGAGAAGAAAAGGCTTTACTCCACGGTCAGGAAAAATCCTGCACAGGAACCAAAATGTTTTTTGAAGCCAAATTTTTTTTTGAAACCAAATGCAAAAACGGACACCAGGATGAGTTTCCTTATGAAATTCCATGTCTAAAAATGGTGTTGCTTCAACTTTTTAAAAATCAAGCCTTTTTGGTGCCGGGAGAAAAAAAGGCTTTACTCCTCGGTCAGGAAAAATCCTGCCCAGGAACCAAAATGTTTTTTGAAGCCAAATTTTTTTTTTGAAACCAAATGCAAAAACGGACACCAGGATGAATTTCAGGATGAAATTCCATGTCTAAAAATGGTGTTGCTTCAACTTTTTAAAAATCAAGCCTTTCTGGTGCCACGAGAAGAAAAGGCTTTACTCCTCGGTCAGGAAAAATCCTGCCCAGGAACCAAAATGTTTTTTGAAGCCAAATTTTTTTTTTGAAACCAAATGCAAAAACGGACACCAGGATGAGTTTCAGGATGAAATTCCATGTCTACAAATGGTGTTGCTTCAACTTTTTAAAAATCAAGCCTTTTTGGTGCCAGGAGAAGAAAAGGCTTTACTCCACGGTCAGGAAAACTCCTGCCCAGGAACCAAAATGTTTTTTGAAGCCAAATTTTTTTTTTGAAACCAAATGCAAAAACGGACACCAGGATGAATTTCAGGATGAAATTCCATGTCTACAAATGGTGTTGCTTCAACTTTTTAAAAATCAAGCCTTTTTGGTGCCAGGAGAAGAAAAGGCTTTACTCCACGGTCAGGAAAACTCCTGCCCAGGAACCAAAATGTTTTTTGAAGCCAAATTTTTTTTTTGAAACCAAATGCAAAAACGGACACCAGGATGAGTTTCAGGATGAAATTCCATGTCTAAAAATGGTGGTGCTTCAACTTTTTAAAAATCAAGCCTTTTTGGTGCCAGGAGAAGAAAAGGCTTTACTCCACGGTCAGGAAAAATCCTGCCCAGGAACCAAAATGTTTTTTGAAGCCAATTTTTTTTTTTGAAACCAAATACAAAAACGGACACCAGGATGAGTTTCCTTATGAAAGTCCATGTCTAAAAATGGTGTTGCTTCAACTTTTTAAAAATCAAGCCTTTTTGGTGCCAGGAGAAGAAAAGGCTTTACTCCACGGTCAGGAAAACTCCTGCCCAGGAACCAAAATGTTTTTTGAAGCCAAATTTTTTTTTTGAAACCAAATACAAAAATGGACACCAGGATGAGTTTCCTTATGAAAGTCCATGTCTAAAAATGGTGTTGCTTCAACTTTTTAAAAATCAAGCCTTTTTGGTGCCAGGAGAAGAAAAGGCTTTACTCCACGGTCAGGAAAAATCCTGCCCAGGAACCAAAATGTTTTTTGAAGCCAAATTTTTTTTTTGAAACCAAATGCAAAAACGGACACCAGGATGAATTTCAGGATGAAATTCCATGTCTAAAAATGGTGTTGCTTCAACTTTTTAAAAATCAAGCCTTTTTGGTGCCAGGAGAAGAAAAGGCTTTACTCCACGGTCAGGAAAAATCCTGCACAGGAACCAAAATGTTTTTTGAAGCCAAATTTTTTTTTGAAACCAAATGCAAAAACGGACACCAGGATGAGTTTCCTTATGAAATTCCATGTCTAAAAATGGTGTTGCTTCAACTTTTTAAAAATCAAGCCTTTTTGGTGCCGGGAGAAAAAAAGGCTTTACTCCTCGGTCAGGAAAAATCCTGCCCAGGAACCAAAATGTTTTTTGAAGCCAAATTTTTTTTTTGAAACCAAATGCAAAAACGGACACCAGGATGAATTTCAGGATGAAATTCCATGTCTAAAAATGGTGTTGCTTCAACTTTTTAAAAATCAAGCCTTTCTGGTGCCACGAGAAGAAAAGGCTTTACTCCTCGGTCAGGAAAAATCCTGCCCAGGAACCAAAATGTTTTTTGAAGCCAAATTTTTTTTTTGAAACCAAATGCAAAAACGGACACCAGGATGAGTTTCAGGATGAAATTCCATGTCTACAAATGGTGTTGCTTCAACTTTTTAAAAATCAAGCCTTTTTGGTGCCAGGAGAAGAAAAGGCTTTACTCCACGGTCAGGAAAACTCCTGCCCAGGAACCAAAATGTTTTTTGAAGCCAAATTTTTTTTTTGAAACCAAATGCAAAAACGGACACCAGGATGAATTTCAGGATGAAATTCCATGTCTAAAAATGGTGTTGCTTCAACTTTTTAAAAATCAAGCCTTTTTGGTGCCAGGAGAAGAAAAGGCTTTACTCCACGGTCAGGAAAAATCCTGCACAGGAACCAAAATGTTTTTTGACGCCAAATTTTTTTTTTGAAACCAAATGCAAAAACGGACACCAGGATGAGTTTCAGGATGAAATTCCATGTCTAAAAATGGTGTTGCTTCAACTTTTTAAAAATCAAGCCTTTTTGGTGCCGGGAGAAGAAAAGGCTTTACTCCACGGTCAGGAAAAATCCAGCCCAGGAACCAAAATGTTTTTTGAAGCCAATTTTTTTTTTTGAAACCAAATGCAAAAACGGACACCAGGATGAGTTTCCTGATGAAATTCCATGTCTAAAAATGGTGTTGCTTCAACTTTTTAAAAATCAAGCCTTTTTGGTGCCAGGAGAAGAAAAGGCTTTACTCCACGGTCAGGAAAAATCCTGCCCAGGAACCAAAATGTTTTTTGAAGCCAAATTTTTTTTTGAAACCAAATGCAAAAACGGACACCAGGATGAGTTTCAGGATGAAATTCCATGTCTAAAAATGGTGTTGCTTCAACTTTTTAAAAATCAAGCCTTTTTGGTGCCAGGAGAAGAAAAGGCTTTATTCCACGGTCAGGAAAAATCCTGCCCAGGAACCAAAATGTTTTTTGAAGCCAAATTTTTTTTTTGAAACCAAATGCAAAAACGGACACCAGGATGAGTTTCAGGATGAAATTCCATGTCTAAAAATGGTGTTGCTTCAATTTTTTCAAAATCAAGCCTTTTTGGTGCCAGGAGAAGAAAAGGCTTTACTCCGCGGTCAGGAAAAATCCTGCCCAGGAACCAAAATGTTTTTTGAAGCCAAATTTTTTTTTGAAACCAAATGCAAAAATGGACACCAGGATGAGTTTCCTGATGAAATTCCATGTCTAAAAATGGTGTTGCTTCAACTTTTTAAAAATCAAGCCTTTTTGGTGCCAGGAGAAGAAAAGGCTTTACTCCACGGTCAGGAAAAATCCTGCCCAGGAACCAAAATGTTTTTTGAAGCCAAATTTTTTTTTTGAAACCAAATGCAAAAACGGACACCAGGATGAGTTTCCTGATGAAATTCCATGTCTACAAATGGTGTTGCTTCAACTTTTTAAAAATCAAGTCTTTTTGGTGCCAGGAGAAGAAAAGGCTTTACTCCACGGTCAGGAAAAATCCTGCCCAGGAACCAAAATGTTTTTTGAAGCCAAATTTTTTTTTTGAAACCAAATGCAAAAACGGACACCAGGATGAGTTTCAGGATGAAATTCCATGTCTAAAAATGGTGTTGCTTCAACTTTTAAAAAATCAAGCCTTTTTGGTGCCAAGAGAAGAAAAGGCTTTACTCCACGGTCAGGAAAAATCCTGCCCAGGAACCAAAATGTTTTTTGAAGCCAAATTTTTTTTTTGAAACCAAATGCAAAAACGGACACCAGGATGAGTTTCAGGATGAAATTCCATGTCTAAAAATGGTGTTGCTTCAACTTTTTAAAAATCAAGCCTTTTTGGTGCCAGGAGAAAAAAAGGCTTTACTCCACGGTCAGGAAAAATCCTGCCCAGGAACCAAATTGTTTTTTGAAGCTAAATTTTTTTTTTGAAACCAAATGCAAAAACGGACACCAGGATGAGTTTCAGGATGAAATTCCATGTCTAAAAATGGTGTTGCTTCAACTTTTGAAAAATCAAGCCTTTTTGGTGCCAGGAGAAGAAAAGGCTTTACTCCACGGTCAGGAAAAATCCTGCCCAGGAACCAAAATGTTTTTTGAAGCCAAATTTTTTTTTTGAAACCAAATGCAAAAACGGACACCAGGATGAGTTTCCTGATGAAATTCCATGTCTAAAAATGGTGTTGCTTCAACTTTTTAAAAATCAAGCCTTTTTGGTGCCAGGAGAAGAAAAGGCTTTACTCCACGGTCAGGAAAAATCCTGCCCAGGAACCAAAATGTTTTTTGAAGCCAAATTTTTTTTTGGAAACCAGATACAAAAACGGACACCAGGATGAGTTTCAGGATGAAATTCCATGTCTAAAAATGGTGTTGCTTCAACTTTTTAAAAATCAAGCCTTTTTGGTGCCAGGAGAAGAAAAGGCTTTACTCCACGGTCAGGAAAAATCCTGCCCAGGAACCAAAATGTTTTTTGAAGCCAAATTTTTTTTTTGAAACCAAATGCAAAAACGGACACCAGGATGAGTTTCCTGATGAAATTCCATGTCTAAAAATGGTGTTGCTTCATCTTTTTAAAAATCAAGCCTTTTTGGTGCCAGGAGAAGAAAAGGCTTTACTCCACGGTCAGGAAAAATCCTGCCCAGGAACCAAAATGTTTTTTGAAGCCAAATTTTTTTTTTGAAACCAGATACAAAAACGGACACCAGGATGAGTTTCAGGAAGAAATTTCATGTCTAAAAATGGTGTTGATTCAACTTTTTAAAAATCAAGCCTTTTTGGTGCCAGGAGAAGAAAAGGCTTTACTCCACGGTCAGGAAAAATCCTGCCCAGGAACCAAAATGTTTTTTGAAGCCAAATTTTTTTTTTGAAACCAAATGCAAAAACGGACACCAGGATGAGTTTCAGGATGAAATTCCATGTCTAAAAATGGTGTTGCTTCAACTTTTTAAAAATCAAGCCTTTTTGGTGCCAGGAGAAGAAAAGGCTTTATTCCACGGTCAGGAAAAATCCTGCCCAGGAACGAAAATGTTTTTTGAAGCCAAATTTTTTTTTGAAACCAAATGCAAAAACGGACACCAGGATGAGTTTCCTTATGAAATTCCATGTCTAAAAATGGTGTTGCTTCAACTTTTTCAAAATCAAGCCTTTTTGGTGCCAGGAGAAGAAAAGGCTTTACTCCGCGGTCAGGAAAAATCCTGCCCAGGAACCAAAATGTTTTTTGAAGCCAAATTTTTTTTTGAAACCAAATGCAAAAATGGACACCAGGATGAGTTTCCTGATGAAATTCCATGTCTAAAAATGGTGTTGCTTCAACTTTTTAAAAATCAAGCCTTTTTGGTGCCAGGAGAAGAAAAGGCTTTACTCCACGGTCAGGAAAAATCCTGCCCAGGAACCAAAATGTTTTTTGAAGCCAAATTTTTTTTTTGAAACCAAATGCAAAAACGGACACCAGGATGAGTTTCCTGATGAAATTCCATGTCTACAAATGGTGTTGCTTCAACTTTTTAAAAATCAAGTCTTTTTGGTGCCAGGAGAAGAAAAGGCTTTACTCCACGGTCAGGAAAAATCCTGCCCAGGAACCAAAATGTTTTTTGAAGCCAAATTTTTTTTTTGAAACCAAATGCAAAAACGGACACCAGGATGAGTTTCAGGATGAAATTCCATGTCTAAAAATGGTGTTGCTTCAACTTTTAAAAAATCAAGCCTTTTTGGTGCCAAGAGAAGAAAAGGCTTTACTCCACGGTCAGGAAAAATCCTGCCCAGGAACCAAAATGTTTTTTGAAGCCAAATTTTTTTTTTGAAACCAAATGCAAAAACGGACACCAGGATGAGTTTCAGGATGAAATTCCATGTCTAAAAATGGTGTTGCTTCAACTTTTTAAAAATCAAGCCTTTTTGGTGCCAGGAGAAAAAAAGGCTTTACTCCACGGTCAGGAAAAATCCTGCCCAGGAACCAAATTGTTTTTTGAAGCTAAATTTTTTTTTTGAAACCAAATGCAAAAACGGACACCAGGATGAGTTTCAGGATGAAATTCCATGTCTAAAAATGGTGTTGCTTCAACTTTTGAAAAATCAAGCCTTTTTGGTGCCAGGAGAAGAAAAGGCTTTACTCCACGGTCAGGAAAAATCCTGCCCAGGAACCAAAATGTTTTTTGAAGCCAAATTTTTTTTTTGAAACCAAATGCAAAAACGGACACCAGGATGAGTTTCCTGATGAAATTCCATGTCTAAAAATGGTGTTGCTTCAACTTTTTAAAAATCAAGCCTTTTTGGTGCCAGGAGAAGAAAAGGCTTTACTCCACGGTCAGGAAAAATCCTGCCCAGGAACCAAAATGTTTTTTGAAGCCAAATTTTTTTTTGGAAACCAGATACAAAAACGGACACCAGGATGAGTTTCAGGATGAAATTCCATGTCTAAAAATGGTGTTGCTTCAACTTTTTAAAAATCAAGCCTTTTTGGTGCCAGGAGAAGAAAAGGCTTTACTCCACGGTCAGGAAAAATCCTGCACAGGAACCAAAATGTTTTTTGACGCCAAATTTTTTTTTTGAAACCAAATGCAAAAACGGACACCAGGATGAGTTTCAGGATGAAATTCCATGTCTAAAAATGGTGTTGCTTCAACTTTTTAAAAATCAAGCCTTTTTGGTGCCGGGAGAAGAAAAGGCTTTACTCCACGGTCAGGAAAAATCCAGCCCAGGAACCAAAATGTTTTTTGAAGCCAATTTTTTTTTTTGAAACCAAATGCAAAAACGGACACCAGGATGAGTTTCCTGATGAAATTCCATGTCTAAAAATGGTGTTGCTTCAACTTTTTAAAAATCAAGCCTTTTTGGTGCCAGGAGAAGAAAAGGCTTTACTCCACGGTCAGGAAAAATCCTGCCCAGGAACCAAAATGTTTTTTGAAGCCAAATTTTTTTTTGAAACCAAATGCAAAAACGGACACCAGGATGAGTTTCAGGATGAAATTCCATGTCTAAAAATGGTGTTGCTTCAACTTTTTAAAAATCAAGCCTTTTTGGTGCCAGGAGAAGAAAAGGCTTTATTCCACGGTCAGGAAAAATCCTGCCCAGGAACCAAAATGTTTTTTGAAGCCAAATTTTTTTTTTGAAACCAAATGCAAAAACGGACACCAGGATGAGTTTCAGGATGAAATTCCATGTCTAAAAATGGTGTTGCTTCAATTTTTTCAAAATCAAGCCTTTTTGGTGCCAGGAGAAGAAAAGGCTTTACTCCGCGGTCAGGAAAAATCCTGCCCAGGAACCAAAATGTTTTTTGAAGCCAAATTTTTTTTTGAAACCAAATGCAAAAATGGACACCAGGATGAGTTTCCTGATGAAATTCCATGTCTAAAAATGGTGTTGCTTCAACTTTTTAAAAATCAAGCCTTTTTGGTGCCAGGAGAAGAAAAGGCTTTACTCCACGGTCAGGAAAAATCCTGCCCAGGAACCAAAATGTTTTTTGAAGCCAAATTTTTTTTTTGAAACCAAATGCAAAAACGGACACCAGGATGAGTTTCCTGATGAAATTCCATGTCTACAAATGGTGTTGCTTCAACTTTTTAAAAATCAAGTCTTTTTGGTGCCAGGAGAAGAAAAGGCTTTACTCCACGGTCAGGAAAAATCCTGCCCAGGAACCAAAATGTTTTTTGAAGCCAAATTTTTTTTTTGAAACCAAATGCAAAAACGGACACCAGGATGAGTTTCAGGATGAAATTCCATGTCTAAAAATGGTGTTGCTTCAACTTTTAAAAAATCAAGCCTTTTTGGTGCCAAGAGAAGAAAAGGCTTTACTCCACGGTCAGGAAAAATCCTGCCCAGGAACCAAAATGTTTTTTGAAGCCAAATTTTTTTTTTGAAACCAAATGCAAAAACGGACACCAGGATGAGTTTCAGGATGAAATTCCATGTCTAAAAATGGTGTTGCTTCAACTTTTTAAAAATCAAGCCTTTTTGGTGCCAGGAGAAAAAAAGGCTTTACTCCACGGTCAGGAAAAATCCTGCCCAGGAACCAAATTGTTTTTTGAAGCTAAATTTTTTTTTTGAAACCAAATGCAAAAACGGACACCAGGATGAGTTTCAGGATGAAATTCCATGTCTAAAAATGGTGTTGCTTCAACTTTTGAAAAATCAAGCCTTTTTGGTGCCAGGAGAAGAAAAGGCTTTACTCCACGGTCAGGAAAAATCCTGCCCAGGAACCAAAATGTTTTTTGAAGCCAAATTTTTTTTTTGAAACCAAATGCAAAAACGGACACCAGGATGAGTTTCCTGATGAAATTCCATGTCTAAAAATGGTGTTGCTTCAACTTTTTAAAAATCAAGCCTTTTTGGTGCCAGGAGAAGAAAAGGCTTTACTCCACGGTCAGGAAAAATCCTGCCCAGGAACCAAAATGTTTTTTGAAGCCAAATTTTTTTTTGGAAACCAGATACAAAAACGGACACCAGGATGAGTTTCAGGATGAAATTCCATGTCTAAAAATGGTGTTGCTTCAACTTTTTAAAAATCAAGCCTTTTTGGTGCCAGGAGAAGAAAAGGCTTTACTCCACGGTCAGGAAAAATCCTGCCCAGGAACCAAAATGTTTTTTGAAGCCAAATTTTTTTTTTGAAACCAAATGCAAAAACGGACACCAGGATGAGTTTCCTGATGAAATTCCATGTCTAAAAATGGTGTTGCTTCATCTTTTTAAAAATCAAGCCTTTTTGGTGCCAGGAGAAGAAAAGGCTTTACTCCACGGTCAGGAAAAATCCTGCCCAGGAACCAAAATGTTTTTTGAAGCCAAATTTTTTTTTTGAAACCAGATACAAAAACGGACACCAGGATGAGTTTCAGGAAGAAATTTCATGTCTAAAAATGGTGTTGATTCAACTTTTTAAAAATCAAGCCTTTTTGGTGCCAGGAGAAGAAAAGGCTTTACTCCACGGTCAGGAAAAATCCTGCCCAGGAACCAAAATGTTTTTTGAAGCCAAATTTTTTTTTTGAAACCAAATGCAAAAACGGACACCAGGATGAGTTTCAGGATGAAATTCCATGTCTAAAAATGGTGTTGCTTCAACTTTTTAAAAATCAAGCCTTTTTGGTGCCAGGAGAAGAAAAGGCTTTATTCCACGGTCAGGAAAAATCCTGCCCAGGAACGAAAATGTTTTTTGAAGCCAAATTTTTTTTTGAAACCAAATGCAAAAACGGACACCAGGATGAGTTTCCTTATGAAATTCCATGTCTAAAAATGGTGTTGCTTCAACTTTTTCAAAATCAAGCCTTTTTGGTGCCAGGAGAAGAAAAGGCTTTACTCCGCGGTCAGGAAAAATCCTGCCCAGGAACCAAAATGTTTTTTGAAGCCAAATTTTTTTTTGAAACCAAATGCAAAAATGGACACCAGGATGAGTTTCCTGATGAAATTCCATGTCTAAAAATGGTGTTGCTTCAACTTTTTAAAAATCAAGCCTTTTTGGTGCCAGGAGAAGAAAAGGCTTTACTCCACGGTCAGGAAAAATCCTGCCCAGGAACCAAAATGTTTTTTGAAGCCAAATTTTTTTTTTGAAACCAAATGCAAAAACGGACACCAGGATGAGTTTCCTGATGAAATTCCATGTCTACAAATGGTGTTGCTTCAACTTTTTAAAAATCAAGTCTTTTTGGTGCCAGGAGAAGAAAAGGCTTTACTCCACGGTCAGGAAAAATCCTGCCCAGGAACCAAAATGTTTTTTGAAGCCAAATTTTTTTTTTGAAACCAAATGCAAAAACGGACACCAGGATGAGTTTCAGGATGAAATTCCATGTCTAAAAATGGTGTTGCTTCAACTTTTAAAAAATCAAGCCTTTTTGGTGCCAAGAGAAGAAAAGGCTTTACTCCACGGTCAGGAAAAATCCTGCCCAGGAACCAAAATGTTTTTTGAAGCCAAATTTTTTTTTTGAAACCAAATGCAAAAACGGACACCAGGATGAGTTTCAGGATGAAATTCCATGTCTAAAAATGGTGTTGCTTCAACTTTTTAAAAATCAAGCCTTTTTGGTGCCAGGAGAAAAAAAGGCTTTACTCCACGGTCAGGAAAAATCCTGCCCAGGAACCAAATTGTTTTTTGAAGCTAAATTTTTTTTTTGAAACCAAATGCAAAAACGGACACCAGGATGAGTTTCAGGATGAAATTCCATGTCTAAAAATGGTGTTGCTTCAACTTTTGAAAAATCAAGCCTTTTTGGTGCCAGGAGAAGAAAAGGCTTTACTCCACGGTCAGGAAAAATCCTGCCCAGGAACCAAAATGTTTTTTGAAGCCAAATTTTTTTTTTGAAACCAAATGCAAAAACGGACACCAGGATGAGTTTCCTGATGAAATTCCATGTCTAAAAATGGTGTTGCTTCAACTTTTTAAAAATCAAGCCTTTTTGGTGCCAGGAGAAGAAAAGGCTTTACTCCACGGTCAGGAAAAATCCTGCCCAGGAACCAAAATGTTTTTTGAAGCCAAATTTTTTTTTGGAAACCAGATACAAAAACGGACACCAGGATGAGTTTCAGGATGAAATTCCATGTCTAAAAATGGTGTTGCTTCAACTTTTTAAAAATCAAGCCTTTTTGGTGCCAGGAGAAGAAAAGGCTTTACTCCACGGTCAGGAAAAATCCTGCCCAGGAACCAAAATGTTTTTTGAAGCCAAATTTTTTTTTTGAAACCAAATGCAAAAACGGACACCAGGATGAGTTTCCTGATGAAATTCCATGTCTAAAAATGGTGTTGCTTCATCTTTTTAAAAATCAAGCCTTTTTGGTGCCAGGAGAAGAAAAGGCTTTACTCCACGGTCAGGAAAAATCCTGCCCAGGAACCAAAATGTTTTTTGAAGCCAAATTTTTTTTTTGAAACCAGATACAAAAACGGACACCAGGATGAGTTTCAGGAAGAAATTTCATGTCTAAAAATGGTGTTGATTCAACTTTTTAAAAATCAAGCCTTTTTGGTGCCAGGAGAAGAAAAGGCTTTACTCCACGGTCAGGAAAAATCCTGCCCAGGAACCAAAATG
The DNA here is from genome assembly GCF_059756535.1 of Pantherophis guttatus. Taxonomy (NCBI): domain Eukaryota; kingdom Metazoa; phylum Chordata; class Lepidosauria; order Squamata; family Colubridae; genus Pantherophis; species Pantherophis guttatus. Next base: position 10,432,012 of record NC_142078.1, on the reverse strand, counting down.
TTTTTTCAAGCCAAATTTTTTTTTTGAAACCAAATGCAAAAACGGACACCAGGATGAGTTTCAGGATGAAATTCCATGTCTAAAAATGGTGTTGCTTCAACTTTTTAAAAATCAAGCCTTTTTGGTGCCAGGAGAAGAAAAGGCTTTATTCCACGGTCAGGAAAAATCCTGCCCAGGAACGAAAATGTTTTTTGAAGCCAAATTTTTTTTTGAAACCAAATGCAAAAACGGACACCAGGATGAGTTTCCTTATGAAATTCCATGTCTAAAAATGGTGTTGCTTCAACTTTTTAAAAATCAAGCCTTTTTGGTGCCAGGAGAAGAAAAGGCTTTACTCCACGGTCAGGAAAAATCCTGCCCAGGAACCAAAATGTTTTTTGAAGCCAAATTTTTTTTTTGAAACCAAATGCAAAAACGGACACCAGGATGAGTTTCCTGATGAAATTCCATGTCTAAAAATGGTGTTGCTTCAACTTTTTAAAAATCAAGCCTTTTTGGTGCCAGGAGAAGAAAAGGCTTTACTCCACGGTCAGGAAAAATCCTGCCCAGGAACCAAAATGTTTTTTGAAGCCAAATTTTTTTTTTGAAACCAAATGCAAAAACGGACACCAGGATGAGTTTCCTGATGAAATTCCATGTCTAAAAATGGTGTTGCTTCAACTTTTTAAAAATCAAGCCTTTTTGGTGCCAGGAGAAGAAAAGGCTTTACTCCACGGTCAGGAAAAATCCTGCCCAGGAACCAAAATGTTTTTTGAAGCCAAATTTTTTTTTTGAAACCAAATGCAAAAACGGACACCAGGATGAATTTCAGGATGAAATTCCATGTCTAAAAATGGTGTTGCTTCAACTTTTTAAAAATCAAGCCTTTTTGGTGCCAGGAGAAGAAAAGGCTTTACTCCACGGTCAGGAAAACTCCTGCCCAGGAACCAAAATGTTTTTTGAAGCCAAATTTTTTTTTTGAAACCAAATGCAAAAACGGACACCAGGATGAGTTTCAGGATGAAATTCCATGTCTAAAAATGGTGTTGCTTCAACTTTTTAAAAATCAAGCCTTTTTGGTGCCAGGAGAAGAAAAGGCTTTACTCCACGGTCAGGAAAAATCCTGCCCAGGAACCAAAATGTTTTTTGAAGCCAAATTTTTTTTTTGAAACCAAATGCAAAAACGGACATCAGGATGAGTTTCCTGATGAAATTCCATGTCTAAAAATGGTGTTGCTTCAACTTTTTAAAAATCAAGCCTTTTTGGTGCCGGGAGAAAAAAAGGCTTTGCTCCTCGGTCAGGAAAAATCCTGCCCAGGAACCAAAATGTTTTTTGAAGCCAAATTTTTTTTTTGAAACCAAATGCAAAAACGGACACCAGGATGAGTTTCAGGATGAAATTCCATATCTAAAAATGGTGTTGCTTCAACTTTTTAAAAATCAAGCCTTTTTGGTGCCAGGAGAAGAAAAGGCTTTACTCCACGGTCAGGAAAAATCCTGCCCAGGAACCAAAATGTTTTTTGAAGCCAAATTTTTTTTTTGAAACCAAATGCAAAAACGGACACCAGGATGAATTTCAGGATGAAATTCCATGTCTACAAATGGTGTTGCTTCAACTTTTTAAAAATCAAGCCTTTTTGGTGCCAGGAGAAGAAAAGGCTTTACTCCACGGTCAGGAAAAATCCTGCCCAGGAACCAAAATGTTTTTTGAAGCCAAATTTTTTTTTTGAAACCAAATGCAAAAACGGACACCAGGATGAGTTTCCTGATGAAATTCCATGTCTAAAAATGGTGTTGCTTCAACTTTTTAAAAATCAAGCCTTTTTGGTGCCAGGAGAAGAAAAGGCTTTACTCCACGGTCAGGAAAAATCCTGCCCAGGAACCAGAATGTTTTTTGAAGCCAAATTTTTTTTTGGAAACCAGATACAAAAACGGACACCAGGATGAGTTTCCTGATGAAATTTCATGTCTAAAAATGGTGTTGATTCAACTTTTTAAAAATCAAGCCTTTTTGGTGCCAGGAGAAGAAAAGGCTTTACTCCACGGTCAGGAAAAATCCTGCCCAGGAACCAAAATGTTTTTTGAAGCCAAATTTTTTTTTTGAAACCAAATGCAAAAACGGACATCAGGATGAGTTTCCTGATGAAATTCCATGTCTAAAAATGGTGTTGCTTCAACTTTTTAAAAATCAAGCCTTTTTGGTGCCGGGAGAAAAAAAGGCTTTACTCCTCGGTCAGGAAAAATCCTGCCCAGGAACCAAAATGTTTTTTGAAGCCAATATTTTTTTTTTGAAACCAAATACAAAAACGGACACCAGGATGAGTTTCCTTATGAAAGTCCATGTCTAAAAATGGTGTTGCTTCAACTTTTTAAAAATCAAGCCTTTTTGGTGCCAGGAGAAGAAAAGGCTTTACTCCACGGTCAGGAAAAATCCTGCCCAGGAACCAAAATGTTTTTTGAAGCCAAATTTTTTTTTTGAAACCAAATGCAAAAACGGACACCAGGATGAATTTCAGGATGAAATTCCATGTCTACAAATGGTGTTGCTTCAACTTTTTAAAAATCAAGCCTTTTTGGTGCCAGGAGAAGAAAAGGCTTTACTCCACGGTCAGGAAAACTCCTGCCCAGGAACCAAAATGTTTTTTGAAGCCAAATTTTTTTTTTGAAACCAAATGCAAAAACGGACACCAGGATGAGTTTCAGGATGAAATTCCATGTCTAAAAATGGTGTTGCTTCAACTTTTTAAAAATCAAGCCTTTTTGGTGCCAGGAGAAGAAAAGGCTTTACTCCACGGTCAGGAAAAATCCTGCCCAGGAACCAAAATGTTTTTTGAAGCCAATTTTTTTTTTTGAAACCAAATACAAAAACGGACACCAGGATGAGTTTCCTTATGAAAGTCCATGTCTAAAAATGGTGTTGCTTCAACTTTTTAAAAATCAAGCCTTTTTGGTGCCAGGAGAAGAAAAGGCTTTACTCCACGGTCAGGAAAACTCCTGCCCAGGAACCAAAATGTTTTTTGAAGCCAAATTTTTTTTTTGAAACCAAATACAAAAATGGACACCAGGATGAGTTTCCTTATGAAAGTCCATGTCTAAAAATGGTGTTGCTTCAACTTTTTAAAAATCAAGCCTTTTTGGTGCCAGGAGAAGAAAAGGCTTTACTCCACGGTCAGGAAAAATCCTGCCCAGGAACCAAAATGTTTTTTGAAGCCAAATTTTTTTTTTGAAACCAAATGCAAAAACGGACACCAGGATGAATTTCAGGATGAAATTCCATGTCTAAAAATGGTGTTGCTTCAACTTTTTAAAAATCAAGCCTTTTTGGTGCCAGGAGAAGAAAAGGCTTTACTCCACGGTCAGGAAAAATCCTGCACAGGAACCAAAATGTTTTTTGAAGCCAAATTTTTTTTTGAAACCAAATGCAAAAACGGACACCAGGATGAGTTTCCTTATGAAATTCCATGTCTAAAAATGGTGTTGCTTCAACTTTTTAAAAATCAAGCCTTTTTGGTGCCGGGAGAAAAAAAGGCTTTACTCCTCGGTTAGGAAAAATCCTGCCCAGGAACCAAAATGTTTTTTGAAGCCAAATTTTTTTTTTGAAACCAAATGCAAAAACGGACACCAGGATGAATTTCAGGATGAAATTCCATGTCTAAAAATGGTGTTGCTTCAACTTTTTAAAAATCAAGCCTTTCTGGTGCCACGAGAAGAAAAGGCTTTACTCCTCGGTCAGGAAAAATCCTGCCCAGGAACCAAAATGTTTTTTGAAGCCAAATTTTTTTTTGAAACCAAATGCAAAAACGGACACCAGGATGAGTTTCAGGATGAAATTCCATGTCTACAAATGGTGTTGCTTCAACTTTTTAAAAATCAAGCCTTTTTGGTGCCAGGAGAAGAAAAGGCTTTACTCCACGGTCAGGAAAACTCCTGCCCAGGAACCAAAATGTTTTTTGAAGCCAAATTTTTTTTTTGAAACCAAATGCAAAAACGGACACCAGGATGAATTTCAGGATGAAATTCCATGTCTAAAAATGGTGTTGCTTCAACTTTTTAAAAATCAAGCCTTTTTGGTGCCAGGAGAAGAAAAGGCTTTACTCCACGGTCAGGAAAAATCCAGCCCAGGAACCAAAATGTTTTTTGAAGCCAATTTTTTTTTTTGAAACCAAATGCAAAAACGGACACCAGGATGAGTTTCAGGATGAAATTCCATGTCTAAAAATGGTGTTGCTTCAACTTTTTAAAAATCAAGCCTTTTTGGTGCCAGGAGAAGAAAAGGCTTTACTCCACGGTCAGGAAAAATCCTGCCCAGGAACCAAAATGTTTTTTGAAGCCAAATTTTTTTTTTGAAACCAAATGCAAAAACGGACACCAGGATGAGTTTCCTGATGAAATTCCATGTCTAAAAATGGTGTTGCTTCAACTTTTTAAAAATCAAGCCTTTTTGGTGCCAGGAGAAGAAAAGGCTTTACTCCACGGTCAGGAAAAATCCTGCCCAGGAACCAAAATGTTTTTTGAAGCCAAATTTTTTTTTGAAACCAAATGCAAAAACGGACACCAGGATGAGTTTCAGGATGAAATTCCATGTCTAAAAATGGTGTTGCTTCAACTTTTTAAAAATCAAGCCTTTTTGGTGCCAGGAGAAGAAAAGGCTTTACTCCACGGTCAGGAAAAATCCTGCCCAGGAACCAAAATGTTTTTTGAAGCCAAATTTTTTTTTTGAAACCAAATGCAAAAACGGACACCAGGATGAATTTCAGGATGAAATTCCATGTCTAAAAATGGTGTTGCTTCAACTTTTTAAAAATCAAGCCTTTTTGGTGCCAGGAGAAGAAAAGGCTTTACTCCACGGTCAGGAAAAATCCTGCACAGGAACCAAAATGTTTTTTGAAGCCAAATTTTTTTTTGAAACCAAATGCAAAAACGGACACCAGGATGAGTTTCCTTATGAAATTCCATGTCTAAAAATGGTGTTGCTTCAACTTTTTAAAAATCAAGCCTTTTTGGTGCCGGGAGAAAAAAAGGCTTTACTCCTCGGATAGGAAAAATCCTGCCCAGGAACCAAAATGTTTTTTGAAGCCAAATTTTTTTTTTGAAACCAAATGCAAAAACGGACACCAGGATGAATTTCAGGATGAAATTCCATGTCTAAAAATGGTGTTGCTTCAACTTTTTAAAAATCAAGCCTTTCTGGTGCCACGAGAAGAAAAGGCTTTACTCCTCGGTCAGGAAAAATCCTGCCCAGGAACCAAAATGTTTTTTGAAGCCAAATTTTTTTTTGAAACCAAATGCAAAAACGGACACCAGGATGAGTTTCAGGATGAAATTCCATGTCTACAAATGGTGTTGCTTCAACTTTTTAAAAATCAAGCCTTTTTGGTGCCAGGAGAAGAAAAGGCTTTACTCCACGGTCAGGAAAACTCCTGCCCAGGAACCAAAATGTTTTTTGAAGCCAAATTTTTTTTTTGAAACCAAATACAAAAATGGACACCAGGATGAGTTTCCTTATGAAAGTACATGTCTAAAAATGGTGTTGCTTCAACTTTTTAAAAATCAAGCCTTTTTGGTGCCAGGAGAAGAAAAGGCTTTACTCCACGGTCAGGAAAAATCCTGCCCAGGAACCAAAATGTTTTTTGAAGCCAAATTTTTTTTTTGAAACCAAATGCAAAAACGGACACCAGGATGAATTTCAGGATGAAATTCCATGTCTAAAAATGGTGTTGCTTCAACTTTTTAAAAATCAAGCCTTTTTGGTGCCAGGAGAAGAAAAGGCTTTACTCCACGGTCAGGAAAAATCCTGCACAGGAACCAAAATGTTTTTTGACGCCAAATTTTTTTTTTGAAACCAAATGCAAAAACGGACACCAGGATGAGTTTCAGGATGAAATTCCATGTCTAAAAATGGTGTTGCTTCAACTTTTTAAAAATCAAGCCTTTTTGGTGCCGGGAGAAGAAAAGGCTTTACTCCACGGTCAGGAAAAATCCAGCCCAGGAACCAAAATGTTTTTTGAAGCCAATTTTTTTTTTTGAAACCAAATGCAAAAACGGACACCAGGATGAGTTTCAGGATGAAATTCCATGTCTAAAAATGGTGTTGCTTCAACTTTTTAAAAATCAAGCCTTTTTGGTGCCAGGAGAAGAAAAGGCTTTACTCCACGGTCAGGAAAAATCCTGCCCAGGAACCAAAATGTTTTTTGAAGCCAAATTTTTTTTTTGAAACCAAATGCAAAAACGGACACCAGGATGAGTTTCCTGATGAAATTCCATGTCTAAAAATGGTGTTGCTTCAACTTTTTAAAAATCAAGCCTTTTTGGTGCCAGGAGAAGAAAAGGCTTTACTCCACGGTCAGGAAAAATCCTGCCCAGGAACCAAAATGTTTTTTGAAGCCAAATTTTTTTTTGAAACCAAATGCAAAAACGGACACCAGGATGAGTTTCAGGATGAAATTCCATGTCTAAAAATGGTGTTGCTTCAACTTTTTAAAAATCAAGCCTTTTTGGTGCCAGGAGAAGAAAAGGCTTTATTCCACGGTCAGGAAAAATCCTGCCCAGGAACCAAAATGTTTTTTGAAGCCAAATTTTTTTTTTGAAACCAAATGCAAAAACGGACACCAGGATGAGTTTCAGGATGAAATTCCATGTCTAAAAATGGTGTTGCTTCAATTTTTTCAAAATCAAGCCTTTTTGGTGCCAGGAGAAGAAAAGGCTTTACTCCGCGGTCAGGAAAAATCCTGCCCAGGAACCAAAATGTTTTTTGAAGCCAAATTTTTTTTTGAAAGCAAATGCAAAAATGGACACCAGGATGAGTTTCCTGATGAAATTCCATGTCTAAAAATGGTGTTGCTTCAACTTTTTAAAAATCAAGCCTTTTTGGTGCCAGGAGAAGAAAAGGCTTTACTCCACGGTCAGGAAAAATCCTGCCCAGGAACCAAAATGTTTTTTGAAGCCAAATTTTTTTTTTGAAACCAAATGCAAAAACGGACACCAGGATGAGTTTCCTGATGAAATTCCATGTCTACAAATGGTGTTGCTTCAACTTTTTAAAAATCAAGTCTTTTTGGTGCCAGGAGAAGAAAAGGCTTTACTCCACGGTCAGGAAAAATCCTGCCCAGGAACCAAAATGTTTTTTGAAGCCAAATTTTTTTTTTGAAACCAAATGCAAAAACGGACACCAGGATGAGTTTCAGGATGAAATTCCATGTCTAAAAATGGTGTTGCTTCAACTTTTAAAAAATCAAGCCTTTTTGGTGCCAAGAGAAGAAAAGGCTTTACTCCACGGTCAGGAAAAATCCTGCCCAGGAACCAAAATGTTTTTTGAAGCCAAATTTTTTTTTTGAAACCAAATGCAAAAACGGACACCAGGATGAGTTTCCTGATGAAATTCCATGTCTAAAAATGGTGTTGCTTCATCTTTTTAAAAATCAAGCCTTTTTGGTGCCAGGAGAAGAAAAGGCTTTACTCCACGGTCAGGAAAAATCCTGCCCAGGAACCAAAATGTTTTTTGAAGCCAAATTTTTTTTTTGAAACCAAATGCAAAAACGGACACCAGGATGAGTTTCAGGAAGAAATTTCATGTCTAAAAATGGTGTTGATTCAACTTTTTAAAAATCAAGCCTTTTTGGTGCCAGGAGAAGAAAAGGCTTTACTCCACGGTCAGGAAAAATCCTGCCCAGGAACCAAAATGTTTTTTGAAGCCAAATTTTTTTTTTGAAACCAAATGCAAAAACGGACACCAGGATGAGTTTCAGGATGAAATTCCATGTCTAAAAATGGTGTTGCTTCAACTTTTTAAAAATCAAGCCTTTTTGGTGCCAGGAGAAGAAAAGGCTTTATTCCACGGTCAGGAAAAATCCTGCCCAGGAACGAAAATGTTTTTTGAAGCCAAATTTTTTTTTGAAACCAAATGCAAAAACGGACACCAGGATGAGTTTCCTTATGAAATTCCATGTCTAAAAATGGTGTTGCTTCAACTTTTTCAAAATCAAGCCTTTTTGGTGCCAGGAGAAGAAAAGGCTTTACTCCGCGGTCAGGAAAAATCCTGCCCAGGAACCAAAATGTTTTTTGAAGCCAAATTTTTTTTTGAAACCAAATGCAAAAATGGACACCAGGATGAGTTTCCTGATGAAATTCCATGTCTAAAAATGGTGTTGCTTCAACTTTTTAAAAATCAAGCCTTTTTGGTGCCAGGAGAAGAAAAGGCTTTACTCCACGGTCAGGAAAAATCCTGCCCAGGAACCAAAATGTTTTTTGAAGCCAAATTTTTTTTTTGAAACCAAATGCAAAAACGGACACCAGGATGAGTTTCCTGATGAAATTCCATGTCTACAAATGGTGTTGCTTCAACTTTTTAAAAATCAAGTCTTTTTGGTGCCAGGAGAAGAAAAGGCTTTACTCCACGGTCAGGAAAAATCCTGCCCAGGAACCAAAATGTTTTTTGAAGCCAAATTTTTTTTTTGAAACCAAATGCAAAAACGGACACCAGGATGAGTTTCAGGATGAAATTCCATGTCTAAAAATGGTGTTGCTTCAACTTTTGAAAAATCAAGCCTTTTTGGTGCCAGGAGAAGAAAAGGCTTTACTCCACGGTCAGGAAAAATCCTGCCCAGGAACCAAAATGTTTTTTGAAGCCAAATTTTTTTTTTGAAACCAAATGCAAAAACGGACACCAGGATGAGTTTCCTGATGAAATTCCATGTCTAAAAATGGTGTTGCTTCAACTTTTTAAAAATCAAGCCTTTTTGGTGCCAGGAGAAGAAAAGGCTTTACTCCACGGTCAGGAAAAATCCTGCCCAGGAACCAAAATGTTTTTTGAAGCCAAATTTTTTTTTGGAAACCAGATACAAAAACGGACACCAGGATGAGTTTCAGGATGAAATTCCATGTCTAAAAATGGTGTTGCTTCAACTTTTGAAAAATCAAGCCTTTTTGGTGCCAGGAGAAGAAAAGGCTTTACTCCACGGTCAGGAAAAATCCTGCCCAGGAACCAAAATGTTTTTTGAAGCCAAATTTTTTTTTTGAAACCAAATGCAAAAACGGACACCAGGATGAGTTTCCTGATGAAATTCCATGTCTACAAATGGTGTTGCTTCAACTTTTTAAAAATCAAGCCTTTTTGGTGCCAGGAGAAGAAAAGGCTTTACTCCACGGTCAGGAAAAATCCTGCCCAGGAACCAAAATGTTTTTTGAAGCCAAATTTTTTTTTTGAAACCAAATGCAAAAACGGACACCAGGATGAGTTTCCTGATGAAATTCCATGTCTAAAAATGGTGTTGCTTCATCTTTTTAAAAATCAAGCCTTTTTGGTGCCAGGAGAAGAAAAGGCTTTACTCCACGGTCAGGAAAAATCCTGCCCAGGAACCAAAATGTTTTTTGAAGCCAAATTTTTTTTTTGAAACCAGATACAAAAACGGACACCAGGATGAGTTTCAGGAAGAAATTTCATGTCTAAAAATGGTGTTGATTCAACTTTTTAAAAATCAAGCCTTTTTGGTGCCAGGAGAAGAAAAGGCTTTACTCCACGGTCAGGAAAAATCCTGCCCAGGAACCAAAATGTTTTTTGAAGCCAAATTTTTTTTTTGAAACCAAATGCAAAAACGGACATCAGGATGAGTTTCCTGATGAAATTCCATGTCTAAAAATGGTGTTGCTTCAACTTTTTAAAAATCAAGCCTTTTTGGTGCCGGGAGAAAAAAAGGCTTTACTCCTCGGTCAGGAAAAATCCTGCCCAGGAACCAAAATGTTTTTTGAAGCCAATTTTTTTTTTTGAAACCAAATACAAAAACGGACACCAGGATGAGTTTCCTTATGAAAGTCCATGTCTAAAAATGGTGTTGCTTCAACTTTTTAAAAATCAAGCCTTTTTGGTGCCAGGAGAAGAAAAGGCTTTACTCCACGGTCAGGAAAAATCCTGCCCAGGAACCAAAATGTTTTTTGAAGCCAAATTTTTTTTTTGAAACCAAATGCAAAAACGGACACCAGGATGAATTTCAGGATGAAATTCCATGTCTACAAATGGTGTTGCTTCAACTTTTTAAAAATCAAGCCTTTTTGGTGCCAGGAGAAGAAAAGGCTTTACTCCACGGTCAGGAAAACTCCTGCCCAGGAACCAAAATGTTTTTTGAAGCCAAATTTTTTTTTTGAAACCAAATGCAAAAACGGACACCAGGATGAGTTTCAGGATGAAATTCCATGTCTAAAAATGGTGTTGCTTCAACTTTTTAAAAATCAAGCCTTTTTGGTGCCAGGAGAAGAAAAGGCTTTACTCCACGGTCAGGAAAAATCCTGCCCAGGAACCAAAATGTTTTTTGAAGCCAAATTTTTTTTTTGAAACCAAATGCAAAAACGGACATCAGGATGAGTTTCCTGATGAAATTCCATGTCTAAAAATGGTGTTGCTTCAACTTTTTAAAAATCAAGCCTTTTTGGTGCCGGGAGAAAAAAAGGCTTTGCTCCTCGGTCAGGAAAAATCCTGCCCAGGAACCAAAATGTTTTTTGAAGCCAATTTTTTTTTTTGAAACCAAATACAAAAACGGACACCAGGATGAGTTTCCTTATGAAAGTCCATGTCTAAAAATGGTGTTGCTTCAACTTTTTAAAAATCAAACCTTTTTGGTGCCAGGAGAAGAAAAGGCTTTACTCCACGGTCAGGAAAACTCCTGCCCAGGAACCAAAATGTTTTTTGAAGCCAAATTTTTTTTTTGAAACCAAATACAAAAATGGACACCAGGATGAGTTTCCTTATGAAAGTCCATGTCTAAAAATGGTGTTGCTTCAACTTTTTAAAAATCAAGCCTTTTTGGTGCCAGGAGAAGAAAAGGCTTTACTCCACGGTCAGGAAAAATCCTGCCCAGGAACCAAAATGTTTTTTGAAGCCAAATTTTTTTTTTGAAACCAAATGCAAAAACGGACACCAGGATGAATTTCAGGATGAAATTCCATGTCTAAAAATGGTGTTGCTTCAACTTTTTAAAAATCAAGCCTTTTTGGTGCCAGGAGAAGAAAAGGCTTTACTCCACGGTCAGGAAAAATCCTGCACAGGAACCAAAATGTTTTTTGAAGCCAAATTTTTTTTTGAAACCAAATGCAAAAACGGACACCAGGATGAGTTTCCTTATGAAATTCCATGTCTAAAAATGGTGTTGCTTCAACTTTTTAAAAATCAAGCCTTTTTGGTGCCGGGAGAAAAAAAGGCTTTACTCCACGGTCAGGAAAAATCCTGCCCAGGAACCAAAATGTTTTTTGAAGCCAAATTTTTTTTTTGAAACCAAATGCAAAAACGGACACCAGGATGAATTTCAGGATGAAATTCCATGTCTAAAAATGGTGTTGCTTCAACTTTTTAAAAATCAAGCCTTTCTGGTGCCACGAGAAGAAAAGGCTTTACTCCTCGGTCAGGAAAAATCCTGCCCAGGAACCAAAATGTTTTTTGAAGCCAAATTTTTTTTTGAAACCAAATGCAAAAACGGACACCAGGATGAGTTTCAGGATGAAATTCCATGTCTACAAATGGTGTTGCTTCAACTTTTTAAAAATCAAGCCTTTTTGGTGCCAGGAGAAGAAAAGGCTTTACTCCACGGTCAGGAAAACTCCTGCCCAGGAACCAAAATGTTTTTTGAAGCCAAATTTTTTTTTTGAAACCAAATACAAAAATGGACACCAGGATGAGTTTCCTTATGAAAGTACATGTCTAAAAATGGTGTTGCTTCAACTTTTTAAAAATCAAGCCTTTTTGGTGCCAGGAGAAGAAAAGGCTTTACTCCACGGTCAGGAAAAATCCTGCCCAGGAACCAAAATGTTTTTTGAAGCCAAATTTTTTTTTTGAAACCAAATGCAAAAACGGACACCAGGATGAATTTCAGGATGAAATTCCATGTCTAAAAATGGTGTTGCTTCAACTTTTTAAAAATCAAGCCTTTTTGGTGCCAGGAGAAGAAAAGGCTTTACTCCACGGTCAGGAAAAATCCTGCACAGGAACCAAAATGTTTTTTGACGCCAAATTTTTTTTTTGAAACCAAATGCAAAAACGGACACCAGGATGAGTTTCAGGATGAAATTCCATGTCTAAAAATGGTGTTGCTTCAACTTTTTAAAAATCAAGCCTTTTTGGTGCCGGGAGAAGAAAAGGCTTTACTCCACGGTCAGGAAAAATCCAGCCCAGGAACCAAAATGTTTTTTGAAGCCAATTTTTTTTTTTGAAACCAAATGCAAAAACGGACACCAGGATGAGTTTCAGGATGAAATTCCATGTCTAAAAATGGTGTTGCTTCAACTTTTTAAAAATCAAGCCTTTTTGGTGCCAGGAGAAGAAAAGGCTTTACTCCACGGTCAGGAAAAATCCTGCCCAGGAACCAAAATGTTTTTTGAAGCCAAATTTTTTTTTTGAAACCAAATGCAAAAACGGACACCAGGATGAGTTTCCTGATGAAATTCCATGTCTAAAAATGGTGTTGCTTCAACTTTTTAAAAATCAAGCCTTTTTGGTGCCAGGAGAAGAAAAGGCTTTACTCCACGGTCAGGAAAAATCCTGCCCAGGAACCAAAATGTTTTTTGAAGCCAAATTTTTTTTTGAAACCAAATGCAAAAACGGACACCAGGATGAGTTTCAGGATGAAATTCCATGTCTAAAAATGGTGTTGCTTCAACTTTTTAAAAATCAAGCCTTTTTGGTGGCAGGAGAAGAAAAGGCTTTATTCCACGGTCAGGAAAAATCCTGCCCAGGAACCAAAATGTTTTTTGAAGCCAAATTTTTTTTTTGAAACCAAATGCAAAAACGGACACCAGGATGAGTTTCAGGATGAAATTCCATGTCTAAAAATGGTGTTGCTTCAATTTTTTCAAAATCAAGCCTTTTTGGTGCCAGGAGAAGAAAAGGCTTTACTCCGCGGTCAGGAAAAATCCTGCCCAGGAACCAAAATGTTTTTTGAAGCCAAATTTTTTTTTGAAAGCAAATGCAAAAATGGACACCAGGATGAGTTTCCTGATGAAATTCCATGTCTAAAAATGGTGTTGCTTCAACTTTTTAAAAATCAAGCCTTTTTGGTGCCAGGAGAAGAAAAGGCTTTACTCCACGGTCAGGAAAAATCCTGCCCAGGAACCAAAATGTTTTTTGAAGCCAAATTTTTTTTTTGAAACCAAATGCAAAAACGGACACCAGGATGAGTTTCCTGATGAAATTCCATGTCTACAAATGGTGTTGCTTCAACTTTTTAAAAATCAAGTCTTTTTGGTGCCAGGAGAAGAAAAGGCTTTACTCCACGGTCAGGAAAAATCCTGCCCAGGAACCAAAATGTTTTTTGAAGCCAAATTTTTTTTTTGAAACCAAATGCAAAAACGGACACCAGGATGAGTTTCAGGATGAAATTCCATGTCTAAAAATGGTGTTGCTTCAACTTTTTAAAAATCAAGCCTTTTTGGTGCCAGGAGAAGAAAAGGCTTTACTCCACGGTCAGGAAAAATCCTGCCCAGGAACCAAATTGTTTTTTGAAGCTAAATTTTTTTTTTGAAACCAAATGCAAAAACGGACACCAGGATGAGTTTCAGGATGAAATTCCATGTCTAAAAATGGTGTTGCTTCAACTTTTGAAAAATCAAGCCTTTTTGGTGCCAGGAGAAGAAAAGGCTTTACTCCACGGTCAGGAAAAATCCTGCCCAGGAACCAAAATGTTTTTTGAAGCCAAATTTTTTTTTTGAAACCAAATGCAAAAACGGACACCAGGATGAGTTTCCTGATGAAATTCCATGTCTAAAAATGGTGTTGCTTCAACTTTTTAAAAATCAAGCCTTTTTGGTGCCAGGAGAAGAAAAGGCTTTACTCCACGGTCAGGAAAAATCCTGCCCAGGAACCAAAATGTTTTTTGAAGCCAAATTTTTTTTTGGAAACCAGATACAAAAACGGACACCAGGATGAGTTTCAGGATGAAATTCCATGTCTAAAAATGGTGTTGCTTCAACTTTTTAAAAATCAAGCCTTTTTGGTGCCAGGAGAAGAAAAGGCTTTATTCCACGGTCAGGAAAAATCCTGCCCAGGAACCAAAATGTTTTTTGAAGCCAAATTTTTTTTTTGAAACCAAATGCAAAAACGGACACCAGGATGAGTTTCCTTATGAAATTCCATGTCTAAAAATGGTGTTGCTTCAACTTTTGAAAAATCAAGCCTTTTTGGTGCCAGGAGAAGAAAAGGCTTTACTCCACGGTCAGGAAAAATCCTGCCCAGGAACCAAAATGTTTTTTGAAGCCAAATTTTTTTTTTGAAACCAAATGCAAAAACGGACACCAGGATGAGTTTCCTGATGAAATTCCATGTCTAAAAATGGTGTTGCTTCATCTTTTTAAAAATCAAGCCTTTTTGGTGCCAGGAGAAGAAAAGGCTTTACTCCACGGTCAGGAAAAATCCTGCCCAGGAACCAAAATGTTTTTTGAAGCCAAATTTTTTTTTGGAAACCAGATACAAAAACGGACACCAGGATGAGTTTCAGGATGAAATTTCATGTCTAAAAATGGTGTTGATTCAACTTTTTAAAAATCAAGCCTTTTTGGTGCCAGGAGAAGAAAAGGCTTTACTCCACGGTCAGGAAAAATCCTGCCCAGGAACCAAAACGTTTTTTGAAGCCAAATTTTTTTTTTGAAACCAAATGCAAAAACGGACACCAGGATGAGTTTCAGGATGAAATTCCATGTCTAAAAATGGTGTTGCTTCAACTTTTTAAAAATCAAGCCTTTTTGGTGCCAGGAGAAGAAAAGGCTTTATTCCACGGTCAGGAAAAATCCTGCCCAGGAACCAAAATGTTTTTTGAAGCCAAATTTTTTTTTGAAACCAAATGCAAAAACGGACACCAGGATGAGTTTCCTTATGAAATTCCATGTCTAAAAATGGTGTTGCTTCAACTTTTTAAAAATCAAGCCTTTTTGGTGCCAGGAGAAGAAAAGGCTTTACTCCACGGTCAGGAAAAATCCTGCCCAGGAACCAAAATGTTTTTTGAAGCCAAATTTTTTTTTTGAAACCAAATGCAAAAACGGACACCAGGATGAGTTTCCTGATGAAATTCCATGTCTAAAAATGGTGTTGCTTCAACTTTTTAAAAATCAAGCCTTTTTGGTGCCAGGAGAAGAAAAGGCTTTACTCCACGGTCAGGAAAAATCCTGCCCAGGAACCAAAATGTTTTTTGAAGCCAAATTTTTTTTTTGAAACCAAATGCAAAAACGGACACCAGGATGAGTTTCCTGATGAAATTCCATGTCTAAAAATGGTGTTGCTTCAACTTTTTAAAAATCAAGCCTTTTTGGTGCCAGGAGAAGAAAAGGCTTTACTCCACGGTCAGGAAAAATCCTGCCCAGGAACCAAAATGTTTTTTGAAGCCAAATTTTTTTTTTGAAACCAAAAGCAAAAACGGACACCAGGATGAGTTTCCTGATGAAATTCCATGTCTAAAAATGGTGTTGCTTCAACTTTTTAAAAATCAAGCCTTTTTGGTGCCAGGAGAAGAAAAGGCTTTACTCCACGGTCAGGAAAAATCCTGCCCAGGAACCAAAATATTTTTTGAAGCCAAATTTTTTTTTTGAAACCAAATGCAAAAACGGACACCAGGATGAGTTTCCTGATGAAATTCCATGTCTAAAAATGGTGTTGCTTCAACTTTTTAAAAATCAAGCCTTTTTGGTGCCAGGAGAAGAAAAGGCTTTACTCCTCGGTCAGGAAAAATCCTGCCCAGGAACCAAAATGTTTTTTGAAGCCAAATTTTTTTTTTTTGAAACCAAAAGCAAAAACGGACACCAGGATGAGTTTCAGGATGAAATTCCATGTCTAAAAATGGTGTTGCTTCAACTTTTTAAAAATCAAGCCTTTTTGGTGCCAGGAGAAGAAAAGGCTTTACTCCACGGTCAGGAAAAATCCTGCCCAGGAACCAAAATGTTTTTTGAAGCCAAATTTTTTTTTTGAAACCAAATGCAAAAACGAACACCAGGATGAGTTTCAGGATGAAATTCCATGTCTAAAAATGGTGTTGCTTCAACTTTTTAAAAATCAAGCCTTTTTGGTGCCAGGAGAAGAAAAGGCTTTACTCCACGGTCAGGAAAAATCCTGCCCAGGAACCAAAATGTTTTTTGAAGCCAAATTTTTTTTTGGAAACCAGATACAAAAACGGACACCAGGATGAGTTTCAGGATGAAATTTCATGTCTAAAAATGGTGTTGATTCAACTTTTTAAAAATCAAGCCTTTTTGGTGCCAGGAGAAGAAAAGGCTTTACTCCACGGTCAGGAAAAATCCTGCCCAGGAACCAAAACGTTTTTTGAAGCCAAATTTTTTTTTTGAAACCAAATGCAAAAACGGACACCAGGATGAGTTTCAGGATGAAATTCCATGTCTAAAAATGGTGTTGCTTCAACTTTTTAAAAATCAAGCCTTTTTGGTGCCAGGAGAAGAAAAGGCTTTATTCCACGGTCAGGAAAAATCCTGCCCAGGAACCAAAATGTTTTTTGACGCCAAATTTTTTTTTTGAAACCAAATGGAAAAACGGACACCAGGATGAGTTTCAGGATGAAATTCCATGTCTAAAAATGGTGTTGCTTCAACTTTTTAAAAATCAAGCCTTTTTGGTGCCGGGAGAAGAAAAGGCTTTACTCCACGGTCAGGAAAAATCCAGCCCAGGAAACAAAATGTTTTTTGAAGCCAATTTTTTTTTTTGAAACCAAATGCAAAAACGGACACCAGGATGAGTTTCAGGATGAAATTCCATGTCTAAAAATGGTGTTGCTTCAACTTTTTAAAAATCAAGCCTTTTTGGTGCCAGGAGAAGAAAAGGCTTTACTCCACGGTCAGGAAAAATCCTGCCCAGGAACCAAAATGTTTTTTGAAGCCAAATTTTTTTTTTGAAACCAAATGCAAAAACGGACACCAGGATGAGTTTCCTGATGAAATTCCATGTCTAAAAATGGTGTTGCTTCAACTTTTTAAAAATCAAGCCTTTTTGGTGCCAGGAGAAGAAAAGGCTTTACTCCACGGTCAGGAAAAATCCTGCCCAGGAACCAAAATGTTTTTTGAAGCCAAATTTTTTTTTGAAACCAAATGCAAAAACGGACACCAGGATGAGTTTCAGGATGAAATTCCATGTCTAAAAATGGTGTTGCTTCAACTTTTTAAAAATCAAGCCTTTTTGGTGCCAGGAGAAGAAAAGGCTTTATTCCACGGTCAGGAAAAATCCTGCCCAGGAACCAAAATGTTTTTTGAAGCCAAATTTTTTTTTTGAAACCAAATGCAAAAACGGACACCAGGATGAGTTTCAGGATGAAATTCCATGTCTAAAAATGGTGTTGCTTCAATTTTTTCAAAATCAAGCCTTTTTGGTGCCAGGAGAAGAAAAGGCTTTACTCCGCGGTCAGGAAAAATCCTGCCCAGGAACCAAAATGTTTTTTGAAGCCAAATTTTTTTTTGAAAGCAAATGCAAAAATGGACACCAGGATGAGTTTCCTGATGAAATTCCATGTCTAAAAATGGTGTTGCTTCAACTTTTTAAAAATCAAGCCTTTTTGGTGCCAGGAGAAGAAAAGGCTTTACTCCACGGTCAGGAAAAATCCTGCCCAGGAACCAAAATGTTTTTTGAAGCCAAATTTTTTTTTTGAAACCAAATGCAAAAACGGACACCAGGATGAGTTTCCTGATGAAATTCCATGTCTACAAATGGTGTTGCTTCAACTTTTTAAAAATCAAGTCTTTTTGGTGCCAGGAGAAGAAAAGGCTTTACTCCACGGTCAGGAAAAATCCTGCCCAGGAACCAAAATGTTTTTTGAAGCCAAATTTTTTTTTTGAAACCAAATGCAAAAACGGACACCAGGATGAGTTTCAGGATGAAATTCCATGTCTAAAAATGGTGTTGCTTCAACTTTTTAAAAATCAAGCCTTTTTGGTGCCAGGAGAAGAAAAGGCTTTACTCCACGGTCAGGAAAAATCCTGCCCAGGAACCAAATTGTTTTTTGAAGCTAAATTTTTTTTTTGAAACCAAATGCAAAAACGGACACCAGGATGAGTTTCAGGATGAAATTCCATGTCTAAAAATGGTGTTGCTTCAACTTTTGAAAAATCAAGCCTTTTTGGTGCCAGGAGAAGAAAAGGCTTTACTCCACGGTCAGGAAAAATCCTGCCCAGGAACCAAAATGTTTTTTGAAGCCAAATTTTTTTTTTGAAACCAAATGCAAAAACGGACACCAGGATGAGTTTCCTGATGAAATTCCATGTCTAAAAATGGTGTTGCTTCAACTTTTTAAAAATCAAGCCTTTTTGGTGCCAGGAGAAGAAAAGGCTTTACTCCACGGTCAGGAAAAATCCTGCCCAGGAACCAAAATGTTTTTTGAAGCCAAATTTTTTTTTGGAAACCAGATACAAAAACGGACACCAGGATGAGTTTCAGGATGAAATTCCATGTCTAAAAATGGTGTTGCTTCAACTTTTTAAAAATCAAGCCTTTTTGGTGCCAGGAGAAGAAAAGGCTTTATTCCACGGTCAGGAAAAATCCTGCCCAGGAACCAAAATGTTTTTTGAAGCCAAATTTTTTTTTTGAAACCAAATGCAAAAACGGACACCAGGATGAGTTTCCTTATGAAATTCCATGTCTAAAAATGGTGTTGCTTCAACTTTTGAAAAATCAAGCCTTTTTGGTGCCAGGAGAAGAAAAGGCTTTACTCCACGGTCAGGAAAAATCCTGCCCAGGAACCAAAATGTTTTTTGAAGCCAAATTTTTTTTTTGAAACCAAATGCAAAAACGGACACCAGGATGAGTTTCCTGATGAAATTCCATGTCTAAAAATGGTGTTGCTTCATCTTTTTAAAAATCAAGCCTTTTTGGTGCCAGGAGAAGAAAAGGCTTTACTCCACGGTCAGGAAAAATCCTGCCCAGGAACCAAAATGTTTTTTGAAGCCAAATTTTTTTTTGGAAACCAGATACAAAAACGGACACCAGGATGAGTTTCAGGATGAAATTTCATGTCTAAAAATGGTGTTGATTCAACTTTTTAAAAATCAAGCCTTTTTGGTGCCAGGAGAAGAAAAGGCTTTACTCCACGGTCAGGAAAAATCCTGCCCAGGAACCAAAACGTTTTTTGAAGCCAAATTTTTTTTTTGAAACCAAATGCAAAAACGGACACCAGGATGAGTTTCAGGATGAAATTCCATGTCTAAAAATGGTGTTGCTTCAACTTTTTAAAAATCAAGCCTTTTTGGTGCCAGGAGAAGAAAAGGCTTTATTCCACGGTCAGGAAAAATCCTGCCCAGGAACCAAAATGTTTTTTGAAGCCAAATTTTTTTTTGAAACCAAATGCAAAAACGGACACCAGGATGAGTTTCCTTATGAAATTCCATGTCTAAAAATGGTGTTGCTTCAACTTTTTAAAAATCAAGCCTTTTTGGTGCCAGGAGAAGAAAAGGCTTTACTCCACGGTCAGGAAAAATCCTGCCCAGGAACCAAAATGTTTTTTGAAGCCAAATTTTTTTTTTGAAACCAAATGCAAAAACGGACACCAGGATGAGTTTCCTGATGAAATTCCATGTCTAAAAATGGTGTTGCTTCAACTTTTTAAAAATCAAGCCTTTTTGGTGCCAGGAGAAGAAAAGGCTTTACTCCACGGTCAGGAAAAATCCTGCCCAGGAACCAAAATGTTTTTTGAAGCCAAATTTTTTTTTTGAAACTAAATGCAAAAACGGACACCAGGATGAGTTTCCTGATGAAATTCCATGTCTAAAAATGGTGTTGCTTCAACTTTTTAAAAATCAAGCCTTTTTGGTGCCAGGAGAAGAAAAGGCTTTACTCCACGGTCAGGAAAAATCCTGCCCAGGAACCAAAATGTTTTTTGAAGCCAAATTTTTTTTTTGAAACCAAAAGCAAAAACGGACACCAGGATGAGTTTCCTGATGAAATTCCATGTCTAAAAATGGTGTTGCTTCAACTTTTTAAAAATCAAGCCTTTTTGGTGCCAGGAGAAGAAAAGGCTTTACTCCACGGTCAGGAAAAATCCTGCCCAGGAACCAAAATATTTTTTGAAGCCAAATTTTTTTTTTGAAACCAAATGCAAAAACGGACACCAGGATGAGTTTCCTGATGAAATTCCATGTCTAAAAATGGTGTTGCTTCAACTTTTTAAAAATCAAGCCTTTTTGGTGCCAGGAGAAGAAAAGGCTTTACTCCTCGGTCAGGAAAAATCCTGCCCAGGAACCAAAATGTTTTTTGAAGCCAAATTTTTTTTTTTTGAAACCAAAAGCAAAAACGGACACCAGGATGAGTTTCAGGATGAAATTCCATGTCTAAAAATGGTGTTGCTTCAACTTTTTAAAAATCAAGCCTTTTTGGTGCCAGGAGAAGAAAAGGCTTTACTCCACGGTCAGGAAAAATCCTGCCCAGGAACCAAAATGTTTTTTGAAGCCAAATTTTTTTTTTGAAACCAAATGCAAAAACGAACACCAGGATGAGTTTCAGGATGAAATTCCATGTCTAAAAATGGTGTTGCTTCAACTTTTTAAAAATCAAGCCTTTTTGGTGCCAGGAGAAGAAAAGGCTTTACTCCACGGTCAGGAAAAATCCTGCCCAGGAACCAAAATATTTTTTGAAGCCAAATTTTTTTTTTGAAACCAAATGCAAAAACGGACACCAGGATGAGTTTCAGGATGAAATTCCATGTCTAAAAATGGTGTTGCTTCAACTTTTTAAAAATCAAGCCTTTTTGGTGCCAGGAGAAGAAAAGGCTTTACTCCACGGTCAGGAAAAATCCTGCCCAGGAACCAAAATGTTTTTTGAAGCCAAATTTTTTTTTTGAAACCAAATGCAAAAACGGACACCAGGATGAGTTTCCTGATGAAATTCCATGTCTAAAAATGGTGTTGCTTCATCTTTTTAAAAATCAAGCCTTTTTGGTGCCAGGAGAAGAAAAGGCTTTACTCCACGGTCAGGAAAAATCCTGCCCAGGAACCAAAATGTTTTTTGAAGCCAAATTTTTTTTTGGAAACCAGATACAAAAACGGACACCAGGATGAGTTTCAGGATGAAATTTCATGTCTAAAAATGGTGTTGATTCAACTTTTTAAAAATCAAGCCTTTTTGGTGCCAGGAGAAGAAAAGGCTTTACTCCACGGTCAGGAAAAATCCTGCCCAGGAACCAAAACGTTTTTTGAAGCCAAATTTTTTTTTTGAAACCAAATGCAAAAACGGACACCAGGATGAGTTTCAGGATGAAATTCCATGTCTAAAAATGGTGTTGCTTCAACTTTTTAAAAATCAAGCCTTTTTGGTGCCAGGAGAAGAAAAGGCTTTATTCCACGGTCAGGAAAAATCCTGCCCAGGAACCAAAATGTTTTTTGAAGCCAAATTTTTTTTTGAAACCAAATGCAAAAACGGACACCAGGATGAGTTTCCTTATGAAATTCCATGTCTAAAAATGGTGTTGCTTCAACTTTTTAAAAATCAAGCCTTTTTGGTGCCAGGAGAAGAAAAGGCTTTACTCCACGGTCAGGAAAAATCCTGCCCAGGAACCAAAATGTTTTTTGAAGCCAAATTTTTTTTTTGAAACCAAATGCAAAAAGGGACACCAGGATGAGTTTCCTGATGAAATTCCATGTCTAAAAATGGTGTTGCTTCAACTTTTTAAAAATCAAGCCTTTTTGGTGCCAGGAGAAGAAAAGGCTTTACTCCACGGTCAGGAAAAATCCTGCCCAGGAACCAAAATGTTTTTTGAAGCCAAATTTTTTTTTTGAAACCAAATGCAAAAACGGACACCAGGATGAGTTTCCTGATGAAATTCCATGTCTAAAAATGGTGTTGCTTCAACTTTTTAAAAATCAAGCCTTTTTGGTGCCAGGAGAAGAAAAGGCTTTACTCCACGGTCAGGAAAAATCCTGCCCAGGAACCAAAATGTTTTTTGAAGCCAAATTTTTTTTTTGAAACCAAAAGCAAAAACGGACACCAGGATGAGTTTCCTGATGAAATTCCATGTCTAAAAATGGTGTTGCTTCAACTTTTTAAAAATCAAGCCTTTTTGGTGCCAGGAGAAGAAAAGGCTTTACTCCACGGTCAGGAAAAATCCTGCCCAGGAACCAAAATATTTTTTGAAGCCAAATTTTTTTTTTGAAACCAAATGCAAAAACGGACACCAGGATGAGTTTCCTGATGAAATTCCATGTCTAAAAATGGTGTTGCTTCAACTTTTTAAAAATCAAGCCATTTTGGTGCCAGGAGAAGAAAAGGCTTTACTCCTCGGTCAGGAAAAATCCTGCCCAGGAACCAAAATGTTTTTTGAAGCCAAATTTTTTTTTTTTTGAAACCAAAAGCAAAAACGGACACCAGGATGAGTTTCAGGATGAAATTCCATGTCTAAAAATGGTGTTGCTTCAACTTTTTAAAAATCAAGCCTTTTTGGTGCCAGGAGAAGAAAAGGCTTTACTCCACGGTCAGGAAAAATCCTGCCCAGGAACCAAAATGTTTTTTGAAGCCAAATTTTTTTTTTGAAACCAAATGCAAAAACGAACACCAGGATGAGTTTCAGGATGAAATTCCATGTCTAAAAATGGTGTTGCTTCAACCTTTTAAAAATCAAGCCTTTTTGGTGCCAGGAGAAGAAAAGGCTTTACTCCACGGTCAGGAAAAATCCTGCCCAGGAACCAAAATGTTTTTTGAAGCCAAATTTTTTTTTTTGAAACCAAATGCAAAAACGAACACCAGGATGAGTTTCAGGATGAAATTCCATGTCTAAAAATGGTGTTGCTTCAACTTTTTAAAAATCAAGCCTTTTTGGTGCCAGGAGAAGAAAAGGCTTTACTCCACGGTCAGGAAAAATCCTGCCCAGGAACCAAAATGTTTTTTGAAGCCAAATTTTTTTTTTGAAACAAATGCAAAAACGGACACCAGGATGAGTTTCAGGATGAAATTCCATGTCTAAAAATGGTGTTGCTTCAACTTTTTAAAAATCAAGCCTTTTTGGTGCCAGGAGAAGAAAAGGCTTTACTCCACGGTCAGGAAAAATCCTGCCCAGGAACCAAAATATTTTTTAAAGCCAAATTTTTTTTTTGAAACCAAATGCAAAAACGGACACCAGGATGAGTTTCAGGATGAAATTCCATGTCTAAAAATGGTGTTGCTTCAACTTTTTAAAAATCAAGCCTTTTTGGTGCCAGGAGAAGAAAAGGCTTTACTCCACGGTCAGGAAAAATCCTGCCCAGGAACCAAAATGTTTTTTGAAGCCAAATTTTTTTTTTGAAACCAAATGCAAAAACGGACACCAGGATGAGTTTCCTGATGAAATTCCATGTCTAAAAATGGTGTTGCTTCAACTTTTTAAAAATCAAGCCTTTTTGGTGCCAGGAGAAGAAAAGGCTTTACTCCACGGTCAGGAAAAATCCTGCCCAGGAACCAAAATGTTTTTTGAAGCCAAATTTTTTTTTTGAAACCAAATGCAAAAACGAACACCAGGATGAGTTTCAGGATGAAATTCCATGTCTAAAAATGGTGTTGCTTCAACTTTTTAAAAATCAAGCCTTTTTGGTGCCAGGAGAAGAAAAGGCTTTACTCCACGGTCAGGAAAAATCCTGCCCAGGAACCAAAATATTTTTTGAAGCCAAATTTTTTTTTTGAAACCAAATGCAGAAACGGACACCAGGATGAGTTTCAGGATGAAATTCCATGTCTAAAAATGGTGTTGCTTCAACTTTTTAAAAATCAAGCCTTTTTGGTGCCAGGAGAAGAAAAGGCTTTACTCCTCGGTCAGGAAAAATCCTGCCCAGGAACCAAAATGTTTTTTGAAGCCAAATTTTTTTTTTTGAAACCAAAAGCAAAAACGGACACCAGGATGAGTTTCAGGATGAAATTCCATGTCTAAAAATGGTGTTGCTTCAACTTTTTAAAAATCAAGCCTTTTTGGTGCCAGGAGAAGAAAAGGCTTTACTCCACGGTCAGGAAAAATCCTGCCCAGGAACCAAAATATTTTTTGAAGCCAAATTTTTTTTTTGAAACCAAATGCAAAAACGGACACCAGGATGAGTTTCAGGATGAAATTCCATGTCTAAAAATGGTGTTGCTTCAACTTTTTAAAAATCAAGCCTTTTTGGTGCCAGGAGAAGAAAAGGCTTTACTCCACGGTCAGGAAAAATCCTGCCGAGGAACCAAAATGTTTTTTGAAGCCAAATTTTTTTCTTGAAACCAAATGCAAAAACGGACACCAGGATGAGTTTCCTGATGAAATTCCATGTCTAAAAATGGTGTTGCTTTAACTTTTTAAAAATCAAGCCTTTTTGGTGCCAGGAGAAGAAAAGGCTTTACTCCGCGGTCAGGAAAAATCCTGCCCAGGAACCAAAATGTTTTTTGAAGCCAAATTTTTTTTTTGAAACCAAATGCAAAAACGGACACCAGGATGAGTTTCCTGATGAAATTCCATGTCTAAAAATGGTGTTGCTTCAACTTTTTAAAAATCAAGCCTTTTTGGTGCCAGGAGAAGAAAAGGCTTTACTCCACGGTCAGGAAAAATCCTGCCCAGGAACCAAAATGTTTTTTGAAGCCAAATTTTTTTTTTGAAACCAAATGCAAAAACGAACACCAGGATGAGTTTCAGGATGAAATTCCATGTCTAAAAATGGTGTTGCTTCAACTTTTTAAAAATCAAGCCTTTTTGGTGCCAGGAGAAGAAAAGGCTTTACTCCACGGTCAGGAAAAATCCTGCCCAGGAACCAAAATATTTTTTGAAGCCAAATTTTTTTTTTGAAACCAAATGCAAAAACGGACACCAGGATGAGTTTCAGGATGAAATTCCATGTCTAAAAATGGTGTTGCTTCAACTTTTTAAAAATCAAGCCTTTTTGGTGCCAGGAGAAGAAAAGGCTTTACTCCTCGGTCAGGAAAAATCCTGCCCAGGAACCAAAATGTTTTTTGAAGCCAAATTTTTTTTTTTTGAAACCAAAAGCAAAAACGGACACCAGGATGAGTTTCAGGATGAAATTCCATGTCTAAAAATGGTGTTGCTTCAACTTTTTAAAAATCAAGCCTTTTTGGTGCCAGGAGAAGAAAAGGCTTTACTCCACGGTCAGGAAAAATCCTGCCCAGGAACCAAAATGTTTTTTGAAGCCAAATTTTTTTTTTGAAACCAAATGCAAAAACGGACACCAGGATGAGTTTCCTGATGAAATTCCATGTCTAAAAATGGTGTTGCTTCAACTTTTTAAAAATCAAGCCTTTTTGGTGCCAGGAGAAGAAAAGGCTTTACTCCACGGTCAGGAAAAATCCTGCACAGGAACCAAAATGTTTTTTGAAGCCAATTTTTTTTTTTGAAACCAAATGCAAAAACGGACACCAGGATGAGTTTCAGGATGAAATTCCATGTCTAAAAATGGTGTTGCTTCAACTTTTTAAAAATCAAGCCTTTTTGGTGCCAGGAGAAGAAAAGGCTTTACTCCACGGTCAGGAAAAATCCTGCCCAGGAACCAAAATGTTTTTTGAAGCCAAATTTTTTTTTTTGGAAACCAGATACAAAAACGGACACCAGGATGAGTTTCCTGATGAAATTCCATGTCTAAAAATGGTGTTGCTTCAACTTTTTAAAAATCAAGCCTTTTTGGTGCCAGGAGAAGAAAAGGCTTTACTCCACGGTCAGGAAAAATCCTGCCCAGGAACCAAAATGTTTTTTGAAGCCAAATTTTTTTTTGAAACCAAATGCAAAAACGGACACCAGGATGAGTTTCAGGATGAAATTCCATGTCTAAAAATGGTGTTGCTTCAACTTTTTAAAAATCAAGCCTTTTTGGTGCCAGGAGAAGAAAAGGCTTTATTCCACGGTCAGGAAAAATCCTGCCCAGGAACCAAAATGTTTTTTGAAGGCAAATTTTTTTTTTTGAAACCAAATGCAAAAACGGACACCAGGATGAGTTTCCTGATGAAATTCCATGTCTAAAAATGGTGTTGCTTCAACTTTTTAAAAATCAAGCCTTTTTGGTGCCAGGAGAAGAAAAGGCTTTACTCCACGGTCAGGAAAAATCCTGCCCAGGAACCAAAATGTTTTTTGAAGCCAAATTTTTTTTTTGAAACCAAATGCAAAAACGGACACCAAGATGAGTTTCAGGATGAAATTTCATGTCTAAAAATGGTGTTGATTCAACTTTTTAAAAATCAAGCCTTTTTGGTGCCAGGAGAAGAAAAGGCTTTACTCCACGGTCAGGAAAAATCCTGCCCAGGAACCAAAATGTTTTTTGAAGCCAAATTTTTTTTTTGAAACCAAATGCAAAAACGGACACCAGGATGAGTTTCCTGATGAAATTCCATGTCTAAAAATGGTGTTGCTTCAACTTTTTAAAAATCAAGCCTTTTTGGTGCCAGGAGAAGAAAAGGCTTTATTCCACGGTCAGGAAAAATCCTGCCCAGGAACCAAAATGTTTTTTGAAGCCAAATTTTTTTTTTGAAACCAAATGCAAAAACGGACACCAGGATGAGTTTCCTGATGAAATTCCATGTCTAAAAATGGTGTTGCTTCAACTTTTTAAAAATCAAGCCTTTTTGGTGCCAGGAGAAGAAAAGGCTTTACTCCACGGTCAGGAAAAATCCTGCCCAGGAACCAAAATGTTTTTTGAAGCCAAATTTTTTTTTGGAAACCAGATACAAAAACGGACACCAGGATGAGTTTCCTGATGAAATTCCATGTCTAAAAATGGTGTTGCTTCAACTTTTTAAAAATCAAGCCTTTTTGGTGCCAGGAGAAGAAAAGGCTTTACTCCACGGTCAGGAAAAATCCTGCCCAGGAACCAAAATGTTTTTTGAAGCCAAATTTTTTTTTTGAAACCAAATGCAAAAACGGACACCAGGATGAGTTTCCTGATGAAATTCCATGTCTAAAAATGGTGTTGCTTCAACTTTTTAAAAATCAAGCCTTTTTGGTGCCAGGAGAAGAAAAGGCTTTACTCCACGGTCAGGAAAAATCCTGCCCAGGAACCAAAATATTTTTTGAAGCCAAATTTTTTTTTTGAAACCAAATGCAAAAACGGACACCAGGATGAGTTTCAGGATGAAATTCCATGTCTAAAAATGGTGTTGCTTCAACTTTTTAAAAATCAAGCCTTTTTGGTGCCAGGAGAAGAAAAGGCTTTACTCCTCGGTCAGGAAAAATCCTGCCCAGGAACCAAAATGTTTTTTGAAGCCAAATTTTTTTTTTTAAACCAAAAGCAAAAACGGACACCAGGATGAGTTTCCTGATGAAATTCCATGTCTAAAAATGGTGTTGCTTCAACTTTTTAAAAATCAAGCCTTTTTGGTGCCAGGAGAAGAAAAGGCTTTACTCCACGGTCAGGAAAAATCCTGCCCAGGAACCAAAATGTTTTTTGAAGCCAAATTTTTTTTTTGAAACCAAATGCAAAAACGGACACCAGGATGAGTTTCCTGATGAAATTCCATGTCTAAAAATGGTGTTGCTTCAACTTTTTAAAAATCAAGCCTTTTTGGTGCCAGGAGAAGAAAAGGCTTTATTCCACGGTCAGGAAAAATCCTGCCCAGGAACCAAAATGTTTTTTGAAGCCAAATTTTTTTTTTGAAACCAAATGCAAAAACGGACACCAGGATGAGTTTCCTGATGAAATTCCATGTCTAAAAATGGTGTTGCTTCAACTTTTTAAAAATCAAGCCTTTTTGGTGCCAGGAGAAGAAAAGGCTTTACTCCACGGTCAGGAAAAATCCTGCCCAGGAACCAAAATGTTTTTTGAAGCCAAATTTTTTTTTGGAAACCAGATACAAAAACGGACACCAGGATGAGTTTCAGGATGAAATTCCATGTCTAAAAATGGTGTTGATTCAACTTTTTAAAAATCAAGCCTTTTTGGTGCCAGGAGAAGAAAAGGCTTTACTCCACGGTCAGGAAAAATCCTGCCCAGGAACCAAAATGTTTTTTGAAGCCAAATTTTTTTTTTGAAACCAAATGCAAAAACGGACACCAGGATGAGTTTCCTGATGAAATTCCATGTCTAAAAATGGTGTTGCTTCAACTTTTTAAAAATCAAGCCTTTTTGGTGCCAGGAGAAGAAAAGGCTTTACTCCACGGTCAGGAAAAATCCTGCCCAGGAACCAAAATATTTTTTGAAGCCAAATTTTTTTTTGGAAACCAAATGCAAAAACGGACACCAGGATGAGTTTCAGGATGAAATTCCATGTCTAAAAATGGTGTTGCTTCAACTTTTTAAAAATCAAGCCTTTTTGGTGCCAGGAGAAGAAAAGGCTTTACTCCACGGTCAGGAAAAATCCTGCCCAGAAACCAAAATGTTTTTTGAAGCCAAATTTTTTTTTTGAAACCAAATGCAAAAACGGACACCAGGATGAGTTTCAGGATGAAATTCCATGTCTAAAAATGGTGTTGCTTCAACTTTTTAAAAATCAAGCCTTTTTGGTGCCAGGAGAAGAAAAGGCTTTACTCCACGGTCAGGAAAAATCCTGCCCAGGAACCAAAATGTTTTTTGAAGCCAATTTTTTTTTTTTGAAACCAAATGCAAAAACGGACACCAGGATGAGTTTCAGGATGAAATTCCATGTCTAAAAATGGTGTTGCTTCAACTTTTAAAAAATCAAGCCTTTTTGGTGCCAGGAGAAGAAAAGGCTTTACTCCACGGTCAGGAAAAATCCTGCCCAGGAACCAAAATGTTTTTTGAAGCCAAATTTTTTTTTGAAACCAAATGCAAAAACGGACACCAGGATGAGTTTCAGGATGAAATTCCATGTCTAAAAATGGTGTTGCTTCAACTTTTTAAAAATCAAGCCTTTTTGGTGCCAGGAGAAGAAAAGGCTTTACTCCACGGTCAGGAAAAATCCTGCCCAGGAACCAAAATGTTTTTTGAAGCCAATTTTTTTTTTGAAACCAAATGCAAAAACGGACACCAGGGTGAGTTTCAGGATGAAATTCCATGTCTAAAAATGGTGTTGCTTCAACTTTTGAAAAATCAAGCCTTTTTGGTGCCAGGAGAAGAAAAGGCTTTACTCCACGGTCAGGAAAAATCCTGCCCAGGAACCAAAATGTTTTTTGAAGCCAAATTTTTTTTTTGAAACCAAATGCAAAAACGGACACCAGGATGAGTTTCAGGATGAAATTCCATGTCTAAAAATGGTGTTGCTTCAACTTTTTAAAAATCAAGCCTTTTTGGTGCCAGGAGAAGAAAAGGCTTTACTCCACGGTCAGGAAAAATCCTGCCCAGCAACCAAAATGTTTTTTGAATCCAAATTTTTTTTTTGAAAGGAAATGCAAAAACGGACACCAGGGTGAGTTTCAGGATGAAATTCCATGTCTAAAAATGGTGTTGCTTCAACTTTTTAAAAATCAAGCCTTTTTGGTGCCAGGAGAAGAAAAGGCTTTACTCCACGGTCAGAAAAAATCCTGCCCAGGAACCAACATGTTTTTTGACGCCAAATTTTTTTTTGAAACCAAATGCAAAAACGGACACCAGGATGAGTTTCCTTATGAAATTCCATGTCTAAAAATGGTGTTGCTTCAACTTTTTAAAAATCAAGCCTTTTTGGTGCCAGGAGAAGAAAAGGCTTTACTCCACGGTCAGGAAAAATCCTGCCCAGGAACCAAAATGTTTTTTGAAGCCAAATTTTTTTTTTGAAACCAAATGCAAAAACGGACACCAGGGTGAGTTTCAGGATGAAATTCCATGTCTAAAAATGGTGTTGCTTCAACTTTTAAAAAATCAAGCCTTTTTGGTGCCAGGAGAAGAAAAGGCTTTACTCCACGGTCAGGAAAAATCCTGCCCAGGAACCAAAATGTTTTTTGAAGCCAAATTTTTTTTTGAAACCAAATGCAAAAACGGACACCAGGATGAGTTTCAGGATGAAATTCCATGTCTAAAAATGGTGTTGCTTCAACTTTTTAAAAATCAAGCCTTTTTGGTGCCAGGAGAAGAAAAGGCTTTACTCCACGGTCAGGAAAAATCCTGCCCAGGAACCAAAATGTTTTTTGAAGCCAATTTTTTTTTTGAAACCAAATGCAAAAACGGACACCAGGGTGAGTTTCAGGATGAAATTCCATGTCTAAAAATGGTGTTGCTTCAACTTTTGAAAAATCAAGCCTTTTTGGTGCCAGGAGAAGAAAAGGCTTTACTCCACGGTCAGGAAAAATCCTGCCCAGGAACCAAAATGTTTTTTGAAGCCAAATTTTTTTTTTGAAACCAAATGCAAAAACGGACACCAGGATGAGTTTCAGGATGAAATTCCATGTCTAAAAATGGTGTTGCTTCAACTTTTTAAAAATCAAGCCTTTTTGGTGCCAGGAGAAGAAAAGGCTTTACTCCACGGTCAGGAAAAATCCTGCCCAGCAACCAAAATGTTTTTTGAATCCAAATTTTTTTTTTGAAAGGAAATGCAAAAACGGACACCAGGGTGAGTTTCAGGATGAAATTCCATGTCTAAAAATGGTGTTGCTTCAACTTTTTAAAAATCAAGCCTTTTTGGTGCCAGGAGAAGAAAAGGCTTTACTCCACGGTCAGAAAAAATCCTGCCCAGGAACCAACATGTTTTTTGACGCCAAATTTTTTTTTGAAACCAAATGCAAAAACGGACACCAGGATGAGTTTCCTTATGAAATTCCATGTCTAAAAATGGTGTTGCTTCAACTTTTTAAAAATCAAGCCTTTTTGGTGCCAGGAGAAGAAAAGGCTTTACTCCACGGTCAGGAAAAATCCTGCCCAGGAACCAAAATGTTTTTTGAAGCCAAATTTTTTTTTTGAAACCAAATGCAAAAACGGACACCAGGGTGAGTTTCAGGATGAAATTCCATGTCTAAAAATGGTGTTGCTTCAACTTTTTAAAAATCAAGCCTTTTTGGTGCCAGGAGAAGAAAAGGCTTTACTCCACGGTCAGGAAAAATCCTGCCCAGGAACCAAAATGTTTTTTGAAGCCAAATTTTTTTTTTTGAAACCAAATGCAAAAACGGACACCAGGATGAGTTTCAGGATGAAATTCCATGTCTAAAAATGGTGTTGCTTCAACTTTTTAAAAATCAAGCCTTTTTGGTGCCAGGAGAAGAAAAGGCTTTACTCCACGGTCAGGAAAAATCCTGCCCAGGAACCAAAATGTTTTTTGAAGCCAAATTTTTTTTTTGAAACCAAATGCAAAAATGGACACCAGGATGAGTTTCCTGATGAAATTCCATGTCTAAAAATGGTGTTGCTTCAACTTTTTAAAAATCAAGCCTTTTTGGTGCCAGGAGAAGAAAAGGCTTTACTCCACGGTCAGGAAAAAACCTGCCCAGGAACCAAAATGTTTTTTGAAGCCAAATTTTTTTTTTGAAACCAAATGCAAAAACGGACACCAGGATGAGTTTCAGGATGAAATTCCATGTCTAAAAATGGTGTTGCTTCAACTTTTAAAAAATCAAGCCTTTTTGGTGCCAGGAGAAGAAAAGGCTTTACTCCACGGTCAGGAAAAATCCTGGCCAGGAACCAAAATGTTTTTTGAAGCCAAATTTTTTTTTTGAAACCAAATGCAAAAACGGACACCAGGGTGAGTTTCAGGATGAAATTCCATGTCTAAAAATGGTGTTGCTTCAACTTTTTAAAAATCAAGCCTTTTTGGTGCCAGGAGAAGAAAAGGCTTTACTCCACGGTCAGGAAAAATCCTGCCCAGGAACCAAAATGTTTTTTGAAGCCAAATTTTTTTTTTGAAACCAAATGCAAAAACGGACACCAGGATGAGTTTCAGGATGAAATTCCATGTCTAAAAATGGTGTTGCTTCAACTTTTTAAAAATCAAGCCTTTTTGGTGCCAGGAGAAGAAAAGGCTTTACTCCACGGTCAGGAAAAATCCTGCCCAGGAACCAAAATGTTTTTTGAAGCCAAATTTTTTTTTTGAAACCAAATACAAAAACGGACATCAGGATGAGTTTCCTTATGAAATTCCATGTCTAAAAATGGTGTTGCTTCAACTTTTTAAAAATCAAGCCTTTTTGGTGCCAGGAGAAGAAAAGGCTTTACTCCACGGTCAGGAAAAATCCTGCCCAGGAACCAAAATGTTTTTTGAAGCCAAATTTTTTTTTTGAAACCAAATGCAAAAACGGACACCAGGATGAGTTTCAGGATGAAATTCCATGTCTAAAAATGGTGTTGCTTCAACTTTTAAAAAATCAAGCCTTTTTGGTGCCAGGAGAAGAAAAGGCTTTACTCCACGGTCAGGAAAAATCCTGCCCAGGAACCAAAATGTTTTTTGAAGCCAAATTTTTTTTTTTGAAACCAAATGCAAAAACGGACACCAGGATGAGTTTCCTGATGAAATTCCATGTCTAAAAATGGTGTTGCTTCAACTTTTGAAAAATCAAGCCTTTTTGGTGCCAGGAGAAGAAAAGGCTTTACTCCACGGTCAGGAAAAATACTGCCCAGGAACCAAAATGTTTTTTGAAGCCAAATTTTTTTTTTGAAACCAAAAGCAAAAACGGACACCAGGATGAGTTTCAGGATGAAATTCCATGTCTAAAAATGGTGTTGCTTCAACTTTTTAAAAATCAAGCCTTTTTGGTGCCAGGAGAAGAAAAGGCTTTACTCCACGGTCAGGAAAAATCCTGCCCAGCAACCAAAATGTTTTTTGAATCCAAATTTTTTTTTTGAAAGGAAATGCAAAAACGGACACCAGGGTGAGTTTCAGGATGAAATTCCATGTCTAAAAATGGTGTTGCTTCAACTTTTTAAAAATCAAGCCTTTTTGGTGCCAGGAGAAGAAAAGGCTTTACTCCACGGTCAGGAAAAATCCTGCCCAGGAACCAAAATGTTTTTTGAAGCCAAATTTTTTTTTTTGAAACCAAATGCAAAAACGGACACCAGGATGAGTTTCCTGATGAAATTCCATGTCTAAAAATGGTGTTGCTTCAACTTTTGAAAAATCAAGCCTTTTTGGTGCCAGGAGAAGAAAAGGCTTTACTCCACGGTCAGGAAAAATCCTGCCCAGGAACCAAAATGTTTTTTGACGCCAAATTTTTTTTTTGAAACCAAATGCAAAAACGGACACCAGGATGAATTTCCTTATGAAATTCCATGTCTAAAAATGGTGTTGCTTCAACTTTTTAAAAATCAAGCCTTTTTGGTGCCAGGAGAAGAAAAGGCTTTACTCCACGGTCAGGAAAAATACTGCCCAGGAACCAAAATGTTTTTTGAAGCCAAATTTTTTTTTTGAAACCAAAAGCAAAAACGGACACCAGGATGAGTTTCAGGATGAAATTCCATGTCTAAAAATGGTGTTGCTTCAACTTTTTAAAAATCAAGCCTTTTTGGTGCCAGGAGAAGAAAAGGCTTTACTCCACGGTCAGGAAAAATCCTGCCCAGGAACCAAAATGTTTTTTGAAGCCAAATTTTTTTTTGGAAACCAGATACAAAAACGGACACCAGGATGAGTTTCCTGATGAAATTCCATGTCTAAAAATGGTGTTGCTTCAACTTTTGAAAAATCAAGCCTTTTTGGTGCCAGGAGAAGAAAAGGCTTTACTCCACGGTAAGAAAAATCCTGCCCAGGAACCAAAATGTTTTTTGAAGCCAAATTTTTTTTTTGAAACCAAATGCAAAAACGGACACCAGGATGAGTTTCCTGATGAAATTCCATGTCTAAAAATGGTGTTGCTTCAACTTTTTAAAAATCAAGCCTTTTTGGTGCCAGGAGAAGAAAAGGCTTTACTCCACGGTCAGGAAAAATCCTGCCCAGGAACCAAAATGTTTTTTGAAGCCAAATATTTTTTTTGAAACCAAATGCAAAAACGGACACCAGGATGAGTTTCCTGATGAAATTCCATGTCTAAAAATGGTGTTGCTTCAACTTTTTAAAAATCAAGCCTTTTTGGTGCCAGGAGAAGAAAAGGCTTTACTCCACGGTCAGGAAAAATCCTGCGCAGGAACCAAAATGTTTTTTGAAGCCAAATTTTTTTTTTGAAACCAAATGCAAAAACGGACACCAGGATGAGTTTCCTGATGAAATTCCATGTCTAAAAATGGTGTTGCTTCAACTTTTTAAAAATCAAGCCTTTTTGGTGCCAGGAGAAGAAAAGGCTTTACTCCACGGTCAGGAAAAATCCTGCGCAGGAACCAAAATGTTTTTTGAAGCCAAATTTTTTTTTGGAAACCAGATACAAAAACGGACACCAGGATGAGTTTCCTGATGAAATTCCATGTCTAAAAATGGTGTTGCTTCAACTTTTGAAAAATCAAGCCTTTTTGGTGCCAGGAGAAGAAAAGGCTTTACTCCGCGGTCAGGAAAAATGCTGCCCAGGAACCAAAATGTTTTTTGAAGCCAAATTTTTTTTTTGAAACCAAATGCAAAAACGGACACCAGGATGAGTTTCAGGATGAAATTCCATGTCTAAAAATGGTGTTGCTTCAACTTTTGAAAAATCAAGCCTTTTTGGTGCCAGGAGAAGAAAAGGCTTTACTCCGCGGTCAGGAAAAATGCTGCCCAGGAACCAAAATGTTTTTTGAAGCCAAATTTTTTTTTTGAAACCAAATGCAAAAACGGACACCAGGATGAGTTTCAGGATGAAATTCCATGTCTAAAAATGGTGTTGCTTCAACTTTTTAAAAATCAAGCCTTTTTGGTGCCAGGAGAAGAAAAGGCTTTACTCCACGGTTAGGAAAAATTCTGCCCAGGAACCAAAAGGTTTTTTGAAGCCAAATTTTTTTTTTGAAACCAAATGCAAAAACGGACACCAGGGTGAGTTTCAGGATGAAATTCCATGTCTAAAAATGGTGTTGCTTCAACTTTTTAAAAATCAAGCCTTTTTGGTGCCAGGAGAAGAAAAGGCTTTACTCCACGGTCAGGAAAAATCCTGCCCAGGAACCAAAATGTTTTTTGACGCCAAATTTTTTTTTGAAACCAAATGCAAAAACGGACACCAGGATGAGTTTCCTTATGAAATTCCATGTCTAAAAATGGTGTTGCTTCAACTTTTTAAAAATCAAGCCTTTTTGGTGCCAGGAGAAGAAAAGGCTTTACTCCACCGTCAGGAAAAATCCTGCCCAGGAACCAAAATGTCTTTTGAAGCCAAATTTTTTTTTTGAAACCAAATGCAAAAACGGACACCAGGATGAGTTTCCTTATGAAATTCCATGTCTAAAAATGGTGTTGCTTCAACTTTTTAAAAATCAAGCCTTTTTGGTGCCAGGAGAAGAAAAGGCTTTAACTCCACGGTCAGGAAAAATCCTGCCCAGGAACCAAAATGTTTTTTGAAGCCAAATTTTTTTTTTAAACCAAATGCAAAAACGGACACCAGGATGAGTTTCAGGATGAAATTCCATGTCTAAAAATGGTGTTGCTTCAACTTTTTAAAAATCAAGCCTTTTTGGTGCCAGGAGAAGAAAAGGCTTTACTCCACCGTCAGGAAAAATCCTGCCCAGGAACCAAAATGTTTTTTGAAGCCAAATTTTTTTTTTGAAACCAAATGCAAAAACGGACACCAGGATGAGTTTCAGGATGAAATTCCATGTCTAAAAATGGTGTTGCTTCAACTTTTTTAAAATCAAGCCTTTTTGGTGCCAGGAGAAGAAAAGGCTTTACTCCACGGTCAGGAAAAATCCTGCCCAGGAACCAAAATGTTTTTTGAAGCCAAATTTTTTTTTTGAAACCAAATGCAAAAACGGACACCAGGATGAGTTTCAGGATGAAATTCCATGTCTAAAAATGGTGTTGCTTCAACTTTTAAAAAATCAAGCCTTTTTGGTGCCAGGAGAAGAAAAGGCTTTACTCCACGGTCAGGAAAAATCCTGCCCAGGAACCAAAATGTTTTTTGAAGCCAAATTTTTTTTTTGAAACCAAATGCAAAAACGGACACCAGGATGAGTTTCCTGATGAAATTCCATGTCTAAAAATGGTGTTGCTTCAACTTTTTAAAAATCAAGCCTTTTTGGTGCCAGGAGAAGAAAAGGCTTTACTCCACGGTCAGGAAAAATCCTGCCCAGGAACCAAAATGTTTTTTGAAGCCAAATTTTTTTTTTTAAACCAAATGCAAAAACGGACACCAGGATGAGTTTCAGGATGAAATTCCATGTCTAAAAATGGTGTTGCTTCAACTTTTTAAAAATCAAGCCTTTTTGGTGCCAGGAGAAGAAAAGGCTTTACTCCACGGTCAGGAAAAATCCTGCCCAGGAACCAAAATGTTTTTTGAAGCCAAATTTTTTTTTTGAAACCAAATGCAAAAACGGACACCAGGATGAGTTTCAGGATGAAATTCCATGTCTAAAAATGGTGTTGCTTCAACTTTTAAAAAATCAAGCGTTTTTGGTGCCAGGAGAAGAAAAGGCTTTACTCCACGGTCAGGAAAAATCCTGCCCAGGAACCAAAATGTTTTTTGAAGCCAAATTTTTTTTTGGAAACCAAATGCAAAAACGGACACCAGGATGAGTTTCCTGATGAAATTCCATGTCTAAAAATGGTGTTGCTTCAACTTTTTAAAAATCAAGCCTTTTTGGTGCCAGGAGAAGAAAAGGCTTTACTCCACGGTCAGGAAAAATCAAGCCCAGGAACCAAAATGTTTTTTGAAGCCAAATTTTTTTTTGAAAACCAGATACAAAAACGGACACCAGGATGAGTTTCCTGATGAAATTCCATGTCTAAAAATGGTGTTGCTTCAACTTTTGAAAAATCAAGCCTTTTTGGTGCCAGGAGAAGAAAAGGCTTTACTCCGCGGTCAGGAAAAATGCTGCCCAGGAACCAAAATGTTTTTTGAAGCCAATTTTTTTTTTTTAAACCAAATGCAAAAACGGACACCAGGATGAGTTTCAGGATGAAATTCCATGTCTAAAAATGGTGTTGCTTCAACTTTTTAAAAATCAAGCCTTTTTGGTGCCAGGAGAAGAAAAGGCTTTATTCCACGGTCAGGAAAAATCCTGCGCAGGAACCAAAATGTTTTTTGAAGCCAATTTTTTTTTTTGAAACCAAATGCAAAAACGGACACCAGGATGAGTTTCCTGATGAAATTCCATGTCTAAAAATGGTGTTGCTTCAACTTTTTAAAAATCAAGCCTTTTTGGTGCCAGGAGAAGAAAAGGCTTTACTCCACGGTCAGGAAAAATCAAGGCCAGGAACCAAAATGTTTTTTGAAGCCAAATTTTTTTTTGGAAACCAGATACAAAAACGGACACCAGGATGAGTTTCCTGATGAAATTCCATGTCTAAAAATGGTGTTGCTTCAACTTTTTTAAAATCAAGCCTTTTTGGTGCCAGGAGAAGAAAAGGCTTTACTCCACGGTCAGGAAAAATCCTGCCTAGGAACCAAAATGTTTTTTGAAGCCAAATTTTTTTTTTTGAAACCAAAAGCAAAAACGGACACCAGGATGAGTTTCAGGATGAAATTCCATGTCTAAAAATGGTGTTGCTTCAACTTTTTAAAAATCAAGCCTTTTTGGTGCCAGGAGAAGAAAAGGCTTTACTCCACGGTCAGGAAAAATCCTGCCCAGGAACCAAAAGGTTTTTTGAAGCCAAATTTTTTTTTTGAAACCAAATGCAAAAACGGACACCAGGATGAGTTTCCTGATGAAATTCCATGTCTAAAAATGGTGTTGCTTCAACTTTTTAAAAATCAAGCCTTTTTGGTGCCAGGAGAAGAAAAGGCTTTACTCCACGGTCAGGAAAAATCCTGCCCAGGTACCAAAATGTTTTTTGAAGCCAAATTTTTTTTTTAAACCAAATGCAAAAACGGACACCAGGGTGAGTTTCAGGATGAAATTCCATGTCTAAAAATGGTGTTGCTTCAACTTTTTAAAAATCAAGCCTTTTTGGTGCCAGGAGAAGAAAAGGCTTTACTCCACGGTCAGGAAAAATCCTGCCCAGGAACCAAAATGTTTTTTGAAGCCAAATTTTTTTTTTGAAACCAAATGCAAAAACGGACACCAGGATGAGTTTCAGGATGAAATTCCATGTCTAAAAATGGTGTTGCTTCAACTTTTTAAAAACTTTTTGGTGCCAGGAGAAGAAAAGGCTTTACTCCACGGTCAGGAAAAATCCTGCCCAGGAACCAAAATGTTTTTTGACGCCAAATTTTTTTTTGAAACCAAATGCAAAAACGGACACCAGGATGAGTTTCCTTATGAAATTCCATGTCTAAAAATGGTGTTGCTTCAACTTTTTAAAAATCAAGCCTTTTTGGTGCCAGGAGAAGAAAAGGCTTTACTCCACGGTCAGGAAAAATCCTGCCCAGGAACCAAAATGTTTTTTGAAGCCAAATTTTTTTTTTAAACCAAATGCAAAAACGGACACCAGGATGAGTTTCAGGATGAAATTCCATGTCTAAAAATGGTGTTGCTTCAACTTTTTAAAAATCAAGCCTTTTTGGTGCCAGGAGAAGAAAAGGCTTTACTCCACCGTCAGGAAAAATCCTGCCCAGGAACCAAAATGTTTTTTGAATCCAAATTTTTTTTTTGAAAGGAAATGCAAAAACGGACACCAGGATGAATTTCCTTATGAAATTCCATGTCTAAAAATGGTGTTGCTTCAACTTTTTAAAAATCAAGCCTTTTTGGTGCCAGGAGAAGAAAAGGCTTTACTCCACGGTCAGGAAAAATCCTGCCCAGGAACCAAAATGTTTTTTGAAGCCAAATTTTTTTTTTAAACCAAATGCAAAAACGGACACCAGGATGAGTTTCAGGATGAAATTCCATGTCTAAAAATGGTGTTGCTTCAACTTTTTAAAAATCAAGCCTTTTTGGTGCCAGGAGAAGAAAAGGCTTTACTCCACGGTCAGGAAAAATCCTGCCCAGGAACCAAAATGTTTTTTGAAGCCAAATTTTTTTTTTGAAACCAAATGCAAAAACGGACACCAGGATGAGTTTCAGGATGAAATTCCATGTCTAAAAATGGTGTTGCTTCAACTTTTAAAAAATCAAGCCTTTTTGGTGCCAGGAGAAGAAAAGGCTTTACTCCGCGGTCAGGAAAAATCCTGCCCAGGAACCAAAATGTTTTTTGAAGCAAAATTTTTTTTTTGAAACCAAATGCAAAAACGGACACCAGGATGAGTTTCCTGATGAAATTCCATGTCTAAAAATGGTGTTGCTTCAACTTTTTAAAAATCAAGCCTTTTTGGTGCCAGGAGAAGAAAAGGCTTTACTCCACGGTCAGGAAAAATCAAGCCCAGGAACCAAAATGTTTTTTGAAGCCAAATTTTTTTTTGGAAACCAGATACAAAAACGGACACCAGGATGAGTTTCCTGATGAAATTCCATGTCTAAAAATGGTGTTGCTTCAACTTTTTAAAAATCAAGCCTTTTTGGTGCCAGGAGAAGAAAAGGCTTTACTCCGCGGTCAGGAAAAATCCTGCCCAGGAACCAAAATGTTTTTTGAAGCCAAATTTTTTTTTTTGAAACCAAAAGCAAAAACGGACACCAGGATGAGTTTCAGGATGAAATTCCATGTCTAAAAATGGTGTTGCTTCAACTTTTTAAAAATCAAGCCTTTTTGGTGCCAGGAGAAGAAAAGGCTTTACTCCACGGTCAGGAAAAATCCTGCCCAGGAACCAAAATGTTTTTTGAAGCCAAATTTTTTTTTGAAACCAAATGCAAAAACGGACACCAGGATGAGTTTCAGGATGAAATTCCATGTCTAAAAATGGTGTTGCTTCAACTTTTTAAAAATCAAGCCTTTTTGGTGCCAGGAGAAGAAAAGGCTTTACTCCACGGTCAGGAAAAATCCTGCCCAGGAACCAAAATGTTTTTTGAAGCCAAATTTTTTTTTTGAAACCAAATGCAAAAACGGACACCAGGATGAGTTTCCTGATGAAATTCCATGTCTAAAAATGGTGTTGCTTCAACTTTTTAAAAATCAAGCCTTTTTGGTGCCAGGAGAAGAAAAGGCTTTACTCCACGGTCAGGAAAAATCCTGCCCAGGAACCAAAATGTTTTTTGACGCCAAATTTTTTTTTTGAAACCAAATGCAAAAACGGACACCAGGATGAATTTCCTTATGAAATTCCATGTCTAAAAATGGTGTTGCTTCAACTTTTTAAAAATCAAGCCTTTTTGGTGCCAGGAGAAGAAAAGGCTTTACTCCACGGTCAGGAAAAATCCTGCCCAGGAACCAAAATGTTTTTTGAAGCCAAATTTTTTTTTGGAAACCAAATGCAAAAACGGACACCAGGATGAGTTTCCTGATGAAATTCCATGTCTAAAAATGGTGTTGCTTCAACTTTTTAAAAATCAAGCCTTTTTGGTGCCAGGAGAAGAAAAGGCTTTACTCCACGGTCAGGAAAAATCAAGCCCAGGAACCAAAATGTTTTTTGAAGCCAAATTTTTTTTTGGAAACCAGATACAAAAACGGACACCAGGATGAGTTTCCTGATGAAATTCCATGTTTAAAAATGGTGTTGCTTCAACTTTTTAAAAATCAAGCCTTTTTGGTGCCAGGAGAAGAAAAGGCTTTACTCCACGGTCAGGAAAAATGCTGCCCAGGAACCAAAATGTTTTTTGAAGCCAAATTTTTTTTTTGAAACCAAATGCAAAAACGGACACCAGGATGAGTTTCAGGATGAAATTCCATGTCTAAAAATGGTGTTGCTTCAACTTTTTAAAAATCAAGCCTTTTTGGTGCCAGGAGAAGAAAAGGCTTTACTCCACGGTCAGGAAAAATCCTGCCCAGGAACCAAAATGTTTTTTGAAGCCAAATTTTTTTTTTGAAACCAAATGCAAAAACGGACACCAGGATGAGTTTCCTGATGAAATTCCATGTCTAAAAATGGTGTTGCTTCAACTTTTTAAAAATCAAGCCTTTTTGGTGCCAGGAGAAGAAAAGGCTTTACTCCACGGTCAGGAAAAATCAAGCCCAGGAACCAAAATGTTTTTTGAAGCCAAATTTTTTTTTGGAAACCAGATACAAAAACGGACACCAGGATGAGTTTCCTGATGAAATTCCATGTTTAAAAATGGTGTTGCTTCAACTTTTTAAAAATCAAGCCTTTTTGGTGCCAGGAGAAGAAAAGGCTTTACTCCACGGTCAGGAAAAATGCTGCCCAGGAACCAAAATGTTTTTTGAAGCCAAATTTTTTTTTTGAAACCAAATGCAAAAACGGACACCAGGATGAGTTTCAGGATGAAATTCCATGTCTAAAAATGGTGTTGCTTCAACTTTTTAAAAATCAAGCCTTTTTGGTGCCAGGAGAAGAAAAGGCTTTACTCCACGGTCAGGAAACATCCTGCCCAGGAACCAAAATGTTTTTTGAAGCCAAATTTTTTTTTTGAAACCAAATGCAAAAACGGACACCAGGATGAGTTTCCTGATGAAATTCCATGTCTAAAAATGGTGTTGCTTCAACTTTTTAAAAATCAAGCCTTTTTGGTGCCAGGAGAAGAAAAGGCTTTACTCCACGGTCAGGAAAAATCAAGCCCAGGAACCAAAATGTTTTTTGAAGCCAAATATTTTTTTTGAAACCAAATGCAAAAACGGACACCAGGATGAGTTTCAGGATGAAATTCCATGTCTAAAAATGGTGTTGCTTCAACTTTTTAAAAATCAAGCCTTTTTGGTGCCAGGAGAAGAAAAGGCTTTACTCCACGGTCAGGAAAAATCCTGCCCAGGAACCAAAATGTTTTTTGAAGCCAAATTTTTTTTTTGAAACCAAAAGCAAAAACGGACACCAGGATGAGTTTCAGGATGAAATTCCATGTCTAAAAATGGTGTTGCTTCAACTTTTGAAAAATCAAGCCTTTTTGGTGCCAGGAGAAGAAAAGGCTTTACTCCACGGTCAGGAAAAATCCTGCCTAGGAACCAAAATGTTTTTTGAAGCCAAATTTTTTTTTTTTGAAACCAAAAGCAAAAACGGACACCAGGATGAGTTTCAGGATGAAATTCCATGTCTAAAAATGGTGTTGCTTCAACTTTTGAAAAATCAAGCCTTTTTGGTGCCAGGAGAAGAAAAGGCT
This sequence comes from Pantherophis guttatus, assembly GCF_059756535.1. Lineage (NCBI taxonomy): Eukaryota > Metazoa > Chordata > Lepidosauria > Squamata > Colubridae > Pantherophis > Pantherophis guttatus. The sequence continues at coordinate 10,390,183 of NC_142078.1, read as the reverse complement.
TTACTCCACAGTAAGGAAAAATCCTGCCCAGGAACCAAAATGTTTTTTGAAGCCAAATATTTTTTTTGAAACCAAATGCAAAAACGGACACCAGGATGAGTTTCCTGATGAAATTCCATGTCTAAAAATGGTGTTGCTTCAACTTTTTAAAAATCAAGCCTTTTTGGTGCCAGGAGAAGAAAAGGCTTTACTCCACGGTCAGGAAACATCCTGCCTAGGAACCAAAATGTTTTTTGAAGCCAATTTTTTTTTTTTTTGAAACCAAAAGCAAAAACGGACACCAGGATGAATTTCAGGATGAAATTCCATGTCTAAAAATGGTGTTGCTTCAACTTTTTAAAAATCAAGCCTTTTTGGTGCCAGGAGAAGAAAAGGCTTTACTCCACGGTCAGGAAAAATACTGCCCAGGAACCAAAATGTTTTTTGAAGCCAAATTTTTTTTTTTGAAACCAAAAGCAAAAACGGACACCAGGATGAGTTTCAGGATGAAATTCCATGTCTAAAAATGGTGTTGCTTCAACTTTTGAAAAATCAAGCCTTTTTGGTGCCAGGAGAAGAAAAGGCTCCACGGTCAGGAAAAATCCTGCCCAGGAACCAAAATGTTTTTTGAATCCAAATTTTTTTTTTGAAACCAAATGCAAAAACGGACACCAGGATGAGTTTCCTGATGAAATTCCATGTCTAAAAATGGTGTTGCTTCAACTTTTTAAAAATCAAGCCTTTTTGGTGCCAGGAGAAGAAAAGGCTTTACTCCACCGTCAGGAAAAATCCTGCCCAGGAACCAAAATGTCTTTTGAAGCCAAATTTTTTTTTTGAAACCAAATGCAAAAACGGACACCAGGATGAGTTTCCTTATGAAATTCCATGTCTAAAAATGGTGTTGCTTCAACTTTTTAAAAATCAAGCCTTTTTGGTGCCAGGAGAAGAAAAGGCTTTAACTCCACGGTCAGGAAAAATCCTGCCCAGGAACCAAAATGTTTTTTGAAGCCAAATTTTTTTTTTAAACCAAATGCAAAAACGGACACCAGGATGAGTTTCAGGATGAAATTCCATGTCTAAAAATGGTGTTGCTTCAACTTTTTAAAAATCAAGCCTTTTTGGTGCCAGGAGAAGAAAAGGCTTTACTCCACCGTCAGGAAAAATCCTGCCCAGGAACCAAAATGTTTTTTGAAGCCAAATTTTTTTTTTGAAACCAAATGCAAAAACGGACACCAGGATGAGTTTCAGGATGAAATTCCATGTCTAAAAATGGTGTTGCTTCAACTTTTTTAAAATCAAGCCTTTTTGGTGCCAGGAGAAGAAAAGGCTTTACTCCACGGTCAGGAAAAATCCTGCCCAGGAACCAAAATGTTTTTTGAAGCCAAATTTTTTTTTTGAAACCAAATGCAAAAACGGACACCAGGATGAGTTTCAGGATGAAATTCCATGTCTAAAAATGGTGTTGCTTCAACTTTTAAAAAATCAAGCCTTTTTGGTGCCAGGAGAAGAAAAGGCTTTACTCCACGGTCAGGAAAAATCCTGCCCAGGAACCAAAATGTTTTTTGAAGCCAAATTTTTTTTTTGAAACCAAATGCAAAAACGGACACCAGGATGAGTTTCCTGATGAAATTCCATGTCTAAAAATGGTGTTGCTTCAACTTTTTAAAAATCAAGCCTTTTTGGTGCCAGGAGAAGAAAAGGCTTTACTCCACGGTCAGGAAAAATCCTGCCCAGGAACCAAAATGTTTTTTGAAGCCAAATTTTTTTTTTTAAACCAAATGCAAAAACGGACACCAGGATGAGTTTCAGGATGAAATTCCATGTCTAAAAATGGTGTTGCTTCAACTTTTTAAAAATCAAGCCTTTTTGGTGCCAGGAGAAGAAAAGGCTTTACTCCACGGTCAGGAAAAATCCTGCCCAGGAACCAAAATGTTTTTTGAAGCCAAATTTTTTTTTTGAAACCAAATGCAAAAACGGACACCAGGATGAGTTTCAGGATGAAATTCCATGTCTAAAAATGGTGTTGCTTCAACTTTTAAAAAATCAAGCGTTTTTGGTGCCAGGAGAAGAAAAGGCTTTACTCCACGGTCAGGAAAAATCCTGCCCAGGAACCAAAATGTTTTTTGAAGCCAAATTTTTTTTTGGAAACCAAATGCAAAAACGGACACCAGGATGAGTTTCCTGATGAAATTCCATGTCTAAAAATGGTGTTGCTTCAACTTTTTAAAAATCAAGCCTTTTTGGTGCCAGGAGAAGAAAAGGCTTTACTCCACGGTCAGGAAAAATCAAGCCCAGGAACCAAAATGTTTTTTGAAGCCAAATTTTTTTTTGAAAACCAGATACAAAAACGGACACCAGGATGAGTTTCCTGATGAAATTCCATGTCTAAAAATGGTGTTGCTTCAACTTTTGAAAAATCAAGCCTTTTTGGTGCCAGGAGAAGAAAAGGCTTTACTCCGCGGTCAGGAAAAATGCTGCCCAGGAACCAAAATGTTTTTTGAAGCCAATTTTTTTTTTTTAAACCAAATGCAAAAACGGACACCAGGATGAGTTTCAGGATGAAATTCCATGTCTAAAAATGGTGTTGCTTCAACTTTTTAAAAATCAAGCCTTTTTGGTGCCAGGAGAAGAAAAGGCTTTATTCCACGGTCAGGAAAAATCCTGCGCAGGAACCAAAATGTTTTTTGAAGCCAATTTTTTTTTTTGAAACCAAATGCAAAAACGGACACCAGGATGAGTTTCCTGATGAAATTCCATGTCTAAAAATGGTGTTGCTTCAACTTTTTAAAAATCAAGCCTTTTTGGTGCCAGGAGAAGAAAAGGCTTTACTCCACGGTCAGGAAAAATCAAGCCCAGGAACCAAAATGTTTTTTGAAGCCAAATTTTTTTTTGGAAACCAGATACAAAAACGGACACCAGGATGAGTTTCCTGATGAAATTCCATGTCTAAAAATGGTGTTGCTTCAACTTTTTTAAAATCAAGCCTTTTTGGTGCCAGGAGAAGAAAAGGCTTTACTCCACGGTCAGGAAAAATCCTGCCTAGGAACCAAAATGTTTTTTGAAGCCAAATTTTTTTTTTTGAAACCAAAAGCAAAAACGGACACCAGGATGAGTTTCAGGATGAAATTCCATGTCTAAAAATGGTGTTGCTTCAACTTTTTAAAAATCAAGCCTTTTTGGTGCCAGGAGAAGAAAAGGCTTTACTCCACGGTCAGGAAAAATCCTGCCCAGGAACCAAAAGGTTTTTTGAAGCCAAATTTTTTTTTTGAAACCAAATGCAAAAACGGACACCAGGATGAGTTTCCTGATGAAATTCCATGTCTAAAAATGGTGTTGCTTCAACTTTTTAAAAATCAAGCCTTTTTGGTGCCAGGAGAAGAAAAGGCTTTACTCCACGGTCAGGAAAAATCCTGCCCAGGTACCAAAATGTTTTTTGAAGCCAAATTTTTTTTTTAAACCAAATGCAAAAACGGACACCAGGGTGAGTTTCAGGATGAAATTCCATGTCTAAAAATGGTGTTGCTTCAACTTTTTAAAAATCAAGCCTTTTTGGTGCCAGGAGAAGAAAAGGCTTTACTCCACGGTCAGGAAAAATCCTGCCCAGGAACCAAAATGTTTTTTGAAGCCAAATTTTTTTTTTGAAACCAAATGCAAAAACGGACACCAGGATGAGTTTCAGGATGAAATTCCATGTCTAAAAATGGTGTTGCTTCAACTTTTTAAAAACTTTTTGGTGCCAGGAGAAGAAAAGGCTTTACTCCACGGTCAGGAAAAATCCTGCCCAGGAACCAAAATGTTTTTTGACGCCAAATTTTTTTTTGAAACCAAATGCAAAAACGGACACCAGGATGAGTTTCCTTATGAAATTCCATGTCTAAAAATGGTGTTGCTTCAACTTTTTAAAAATCAAGCCTTTTTGGTGCCAGGAGAAGAAAAGGCTTTACTCCACGGTCAGGAAAAATCCTGCCCAGGAACCAAAATGTTTTTTGAAGCCAAATTTTTTTTTTAAACCAAATGCAAAAACGGACACCAGGATGAGTTTCAGGATGAAATTCCATGTCTAAAAATGGTGTTGCTTCAACTTTTTAAAAATCAAGCCTTTTTGGTGCCAGGAGAAGAAAAGGCTTTACTCCACCGTCAGGAAAAATCCTGCCCAGGAACCAAAATGTTTTTTGAATCCAAATTTTTTTTTTGAAAGGAAATGCAAAAACGGACACCAGGATGAATTTCCTTATGAAATTCCATGTCTAAAAATGGTGTTGCTTCAACTTTTTAAAAATCAAGCCTTTTTGGTGCCAGGAGAAGAAAAGGCTTTACTCCACGGTCAGGAAAAATCCTGCCCAGGAACCAAAATGTTTTTTGAAGCCAAATTTTTTTTTTAAACCAAATGCAAAAACGGACACCAGGATGAGTTTCAGGATGAAATTCCATGTCTAAAAATGGTGTTGCTTCAACTTTTTAAAAATCAAGCCTTTTTGGTGCCAGGAGAAGAAAAGGCTTTACTCCACGGTCAGGAAAAATCCTGCCCAGGAACCAAAATGTTTTTTGAAGCCAAATTTTTTTTTTGAAACCAAATGCAAAAACGGACACCAGGATGAGTTTCAGGATGAAATTCCATGTCTAAAAATGGTGTTGCTTCAACTTTTAAAAAATCAAGCCTTTTTGGTGCCAGGAGAAGAAAAGGCTTTACTCCGCGGTCAGGAAAAATCCTGCCCAGGAACCAAAATGTTTTTTGAAGCAAAATTTTTTTTTTGAAACCAAATGCAAAAACGGACACCAGGATGAGTTTCCTGATGAAATTCCATGTCTAAAAATGGTGTTGCTTCAACTTTTTAAAAATCAAGCCTTTTTGGTGCCAGGAGAAGAAAAGGCTTTACTCCACGGTCAGGAAAAATCAAGCCCAGGAACCAAAATGTTTTTTGAAGCCAAATTTTTTTTTGGAAACCAGATACAAAAACGGACACCAGGATGAGTTTCCTGATGAAATTCCATGTCTAAAAATGGTGTTGCTTCAACTTTTTAAAAATCAAGCCTTTTTGGTGCCAGGAGAAGAAAAGGCTTTACTCCGCGGTCAGGAAAAATCCTGCCCAGGAACCAAAATGTTTTTTGAAGCCAAATTTTTTTTTTTGAAACCAAAAGCAAAAACGGACACCAGGATGAGTTTCAGGATGAAATTCCATGTCTAAAAATGGTGTTGCTTCAACTTTTTAAAAATCAAGCCTTTTTGGTGCCAGGAGAAGAAAAGGCTTTACTCCACGGTCAGGAAAAATCCTGCCCAGGAACCAAAATGTTTTTTGAAGCCAAATTTTTTTTTGAAACCAAATGCAAAAACGGACACCAGGATGAGTTTCAGGATGAAATTCCATGTCTAAAAATGGTGTTGCTTCAACTTTTTAAAAATCAAGCCTTTTTGGTGCCAGGAGAAGAAAAGGCTTTACTCCACGGTCAGGAAAAATCCTGCCCAGGAACCAAAATGTTTTTTGAAGCCAAATTTTTTTTTTGAAACCAAATGCAAAAACGGACACCAGGATGAGTTTCCTGATGAAATTCCATGTCTAAAAATGGTGTTGCTTCAACTTTTTAAAAATCAAGCCTTTTTGGTGCCAGGAGAAGAAAAGGCTTTACTCCACGGTCAGGAAAAATCCTGCCCAGGAACCAAAATGTTTTTTGACGCCAAATTTTTTTTTTGAAACCAAATGCAAAAACGGACACCAGGATGAATTTCCTTATGAAATTCCATGTCTAAAAATGGTGTTGCTTCAACTTTTTAAAAATCAAGCCTTTTTGGTGCCAGGAGAAGAAAAGGCTTTACTCCACGGTCAGGAAAAATCCTGCCCAGGAACCAAAATGTTTTTTGAAGCCAAATTTTTTTTTGGAAACCAAATGCAAAAACGGACACCAGGATGAGTTTCCTGATGAAATTCCATGTCTAAAAATGGTGTTGCTTCAACTTTTTAAAAATCAAGCCTTTTTGGTGCCAGGAGAAGAAAAGGCTTTACTCCACGGTCAGGAAAAATCAAGCCCAGGAACCAAAATGTTTTTTGAAGCCAAATTTTTTTTTGGAAACCAGATACAAAAACGGACACCAGGATGAGTTTCCTGATGAAATTCCATGTTTAAAAATGGTGTTGCTTCAACTTTTTAAAAATCAAGCCTTTTTGGTGCCAGGAGAAGAAAAGGCTTTACTCCACGGTCAGGAAAAATGCTGCCCAGGAACCAAAATGTTTTTTGAAGCCAAATTTTTTTTTTGAAACCAAATGCAAAAACGGACACCAGGATGAGTTTCAGGATGAAATTCCATGTCTAAAAATGGTGTTGCTTCAACTTTTTAAAAATCAAGCCTTTTTGGTGCCAGGAGAAGAAAAGGCTTTACTCCACGGTCAGGAAAAATCCTGCCCAGGAACCAAAATGTTTTTTGAAGCCAAATTTTTTTTTGAAACCAAATGCAAAAACGGACACCAGGATGAGTTTCCTGATGAAATTCCATGTCTAAAAATGGTGTTGCTTCAACTTTTTAAAAATCAAGCCTTTTTGGTGCCAGGAGAAGAAAAGGCTTTACTCCACGGTCAGGAAAAATCAAGCCCAGGAACCAAAATGTTTTTTGAAGCCAAATTTTTTTTTGGAAACCAGATACAAAAACGGACACCAGGATGAGTTTCCTGATGAAATTCCATGTTTAAAAATGGTGTTGCTTCAACTTTTTAAAAATCAAGCCTTTTTGGTGCCAGGAGAAGAAAAGGCTTTACTCCACGGTCAGGAAAAATGCTGCCCAGGAACCAAAATGTTTTTTGAAGCCAAATTTTTTTTTTGAAACCAAATGCAAAAACGGACACCAGGATGAGTTTCAGGATGAAATTCCATGTCTAAAAATGGTGTTGCTTCAACTTTTTAAAAATCAAGCCTTTTTGGTGCCAGGAGAAGAAAAGGCTTTACTCCACGGTCAGGAAACATCCTGCCCAGGAACCAAAATGTTTTTTGAAGCCAAATTTTTTTTTTGAAACCAAATGCAAAAACGGACACCAGGATGAGTTTCCTGATGAAATTCCATGTCTAAAAATGGTGTTGCTTCAACTTTTTAAAAATCAAGCCTTTTTGGTGCCAGGAGAAGAAAAGGCTTTACTCCACGGTCAGGAAAAATCAAGCCCAGGAACCAAAATGTTTTTTGAAGCCAAATATTTTTTTTGAAACCAAATGCAAAAACGGACACCAGGATGAGTTTCAGGATGAAATTCCATGTCTAAAAATGGTGTTGCTTCAACTTTTTAAAAATCAAGCCTTTTTGGTGCCAGGAGAAGAAAAGGCTTTACTCCACGGTCAGGAAAAATCCTGCCCAGGAACCAAAATGTTTTTTGAAGCCAAATTTTTTTTTTGAAACCAAAAGCAAAAACGGACACCAGGATGAGTTTCAGGATGAAATTCCATGTCTAAAAATGGTGTTGCTTCAACTTTTGAAAAATCAAGCCTTTTTGGTGCCAGGAGAAGAAAAGGCTTTACTCCACGGTCAGGAAAAATCCTGCCTAGGAACCAAAATGTTTTTTGAAGCCAAATTTTTTTTTTTTGAAACCAAAAGCAAAAACGGACACCAGGATGAGTTTCAGGATGAAATTCCATGTCTAAAAATGGTGTTGCTTCAACTTTTGAAAAATCAAGCCTTTTTGGTGCCAGGAGAAGAAAAGGCTTTACTCCACAGTAAGGAAAAATCCTGCCCAGGAACCAAAATGTTTTTTGAAGCCAAATATTTTTTTTGAAACCAAATGCAAAAACGGACACCAGGATGAGTTTCCTGATGAAATTCCATGTCTAAAAATGGTGTTGCTTCAACTTTTTAAAAATCAAGCCTTTTTGGTGCCAGGAGAAGAAAAGGCTTTACTCCACGGTCAGGAAACATCCTGCCTAGGAACCAAAATGTTTTTTGAAGCCAATTTTTTTTTTTTTGAAACCAAAAGCAAAAACGGACACCAGGATGAATTTCAGGATGAAATTCCATGTCTAAAAATGGTGTTGCTTCAACTTTTTAAAAATCAAGCCTTTTTGGTGCCAGGAGAAGAAAAGGCTTTACTCCACGGTCAGGAAAAATACTGCCCAGGAACCAAAATGTTTTTTGAAGCCAAATTTTTTTTTTTGAAACCAAAAGCAAAAACGGACACCAGGATGAGTTTCAGGATGAAATTCCATGTCTAAAAATGGTGTTGCTTCAACTTTTGAAAAATCAAGCCTTTTTGGTGCCAGGAGAAGAAAAGGCTCCACGGTCAGGAAAAATCCTGCCCAGGAACCAAAATGTTTTTTGAATCCAAATTTTTTTTTTGAAACCAAATGCAAAAACGGACACCAGGATGAGTTTCCTGATGAAATTCCATGTCTAAAAATGGTGTTGCTTCAACTTTTTAAAAATCAAGCCTTTTTGGTGCCAGGAGAAGAAAAGGCTTTACTCCAGGGTCAGGAAAAATCAAGCCCAGGAACCAAAATGTTTTTTGAAGCCAAATTTTTTTTTTGGAAACCAGATACAAAAACGGACACCAGGATGAGTTTCCTGATGAAATTCCATGTCTAAAAATGGTGTTGCTTCAACTTTTTAAAAATCAAGCCTTTTTGGTGCCAGGAGAAGAAAAGGCTTTACTCCACGGTCAGGAAAAATCCTGCCCAGGAACCAAAATGTTTTTTGAAGCCAAATTTTTTTTTGAAACCAAATGCAAAAACGGACACCAGGATGAGTTTCAGGATGAAATTCCATGTCTAAAAATGGTGTTGCTTCAACTTTTTAAAAATCAAGCCTTTTTGGTGACAGGAGAAGAAAAGGCTTTACTCCACGGTCAGGAAAAATCCTGCCCAGGAACCAAAATGTTTTTTGAAGCCAATTTTTTTTTTTGAAACCAAATGCAAAAACGGACACCAGGATGAGTTTCCTGATGAAATTCCATGTCTAAAAATGGTGTTGCTTCAACTTTTTAAAAATCAAGCCTTTTTGGTGCCAGGAGAAGAAAAGGCTTTACTCCACGGTCAGGAAAAATCCTGCCCAGGAACCAAAATGTTTTTTGAAGCCAAATTTTTTTTTTGAAACCAAATGCAAAAACGGACACCAGGATGAGTTTCCTGATGAAATTCCATGTCTAAAAATGGTGTTGCTTCAACTTTTTAAAAATCAAGCCTTTTTGGTGCCAGGAGAAGAAAAGGCTTTACTCCACGGTCAGGAAAAATCCTGCCCAGGAACCAAAATGTTTTTTGACGCCAAATTTTTTTTTTGAAACCAAATGCAAAAACGGACACCAGGATGAATTTCCTTATGAAATTCCATGTCTAAAAATGGTGTTGCTTCAACTTTTTAAAAATCAAGCCTTTTTGGTGCCAGGAGAAGAAAAGGCTTTACTCCACGGTCAGGAAAAATCCTGCCCAGGAACCAAAATGTTTTTTGAAGCCAAATTTTTTTTTTGAAACCAAATGCAAAAACGGACACCAGGATGAGTTTCCTGATGAAATTCCATGTCTAAAAATGGTGTTGCTTCAACTTTTTAAAAATCAAGCCTTTTTGGTGCCAGGAGAAGAAAAGGCTTTACTCCACGGTCAGGAAAAATCAAGCCCAGGAACCAAAATGTTTTTTGAAGCCAAATTTTTTTTTTGAAACCAGATACAAAAACGGACACCAGGATGAGTTTCCTGATGAAATTCCATGTTTAAAAATGGTGTTGCTTCAACTTTTTAAAAATCAAGCCTTTTTGGTGCCAGGAGAAGAAAAGGCTTTACTCCACGGTCAGGAAAAATGCTGCCCAGGAACCAAAATGTTTTTTGAAGCCAAATTTTTTTTTTGAAACCAAATGCAAAAACGGACACCAGGATGAGTTTCAGGATGAAATTCCATGTCTAAAAATGGTGTTGCTTCAACTTTTTAAAAATCAAGCCTTTTTGGTGCCAGGAGAAGAAAAGGCTTTACTCCACGGTCAGGAAAAATCCTGCCCAGGAACCAAAATGTTTTTTGAAGCCAAATTTTTTTTTTGAAACCAAATGCAAAAACGGACACCAGGATGAGTTTCAGGATGAAATTCCATGTCTAAAAATGGTGTTGCTTCAACTTTTTAAAAATCAAGCCTTTTTGGTGCCAGGAGAAGAAAAGGCTTTACTCCACGGTCAGGAAAAATGCTGCCCAGGAACCAAAATGTTTTTTGAAGCCAAATTTTTTTTTTGAAACCAAATGCAAAAACGGACACCAGGATGAGTTTCAGGATGAAATTCCATGTCTAAAAATGGTGTTGCTTCAACTTTTTAAAAATCAAGCCTTTTTGGTGCCAGGAGAAGAAAAGGCTTTACTCCACGGTCAGGAAAAATCCTGCCCAGGAACCAAAATGTTTTTTGAAGCCAAATTTTTTTTTTTGAAACCAAAAGCAAAAACGGACACCAGGATGAGTTTCAGGATGAAATTCCATGTCTAAAAATGGTGTTGCTTCAACTTTTGAAAAATCAAGCCTTTTTGGTGCCAGGAGAAGAAAAGGCTCCACGGTCAGGAAAAATCAAGCCCAGGAACCAAAATGTTTTTTGAAGCCAAATTTTTTTTTGGAAACCAGATACAAAAACGGACACCAGGATGAGTTTCCTGATGAAATTCCATGTTTAAAAATGGTGTTGCTTCAACTTTTTAAAAATCAAGCCTTTTTGGTGCCAGGAGAAGAAAAGGCTTTACTCCACGGTCAGGAAAAATGCTGCCCAGGAACCAAAATGTTTTTTGAAGCCAAATTTTTTTTTTGAAACCAAATGCAAAAACGGACACCAGGATGAGTTTCAGGATGAAATTCCATGTCTAAAAATGGTGTTGCTTCAACTTTTTAAAAATCAAGCCTTTTTGGTGCCAGGAGAAGAAAAGGCTTTACTCCACGGTCAGGAAAAATCCTGCCCAGGAACCAAAATGTTTTTTGAAGCCAAATTTTTTTTTTGAAACCAAATACAAAAACGGACACCAGGATGAGTTTCAGGATGAAATTCCATGTCTAAAAATGGTGTTGCTTCAACTTTTTAAAAATCAAGCCTTTTTGGTGCCAGGAGAAGAAAAGGCTTTACTCCACGGTCAGGAAACATCCTGCCCAGGAACCAAAATGTTTTTTGAAGCCAATTTTTTTTTTGAAACCAAATGCAAAAACGGACACCAGGATGAGTTTCCTGATGAAATTCCATCTCTAAAAATGGTGTTGCTTCAACTTTTTAAAAATCAAGCCTTTTTGGTGCCAGGAGAAGAAAAGGCTTTACTCCACGGTAAGGAAAAATACTGCCCAGGAACCAAAATGTTTTTTGAAGCCAAATATTTTTTTTGAAACCAAATGCAAAAACGGACACCAGGATGAGTTTCAGGATGAAATTCCATGTCTAAAAATGGTGTTGCTTCAACTTTTGAAAAATCAAGCCTTTTTGGTGCCAGGAGAAGAAAAGGCTTTACTCCACGGTCAGGAAAAATCCTGCCTAGGAACCAAAATGTTTTTTGAAGCCAAATTTTTTTTTTTGAAACCAAAAGCAAAAACGGACACCAGGATGAGTTTCAGGATGAAATTCCATGTCTAAAAATGGTGTTGCTTCAACTTTTGAAAAATCAAGCCTTTTTGGTGCCAGGAGAAGAAAAGGCTTTACTCCACAGTAAGGAAAAATCCTGCCCAGGAACCAAAATGTTTTTTGAAGCCAAATATTTTTTTTGAAACCAAATGCAAAAACGGACACCAGGATGAGTTTCCTGATGAAATTCCATGTCTAAAAATGGTGTTGCTTCAACTTTTTAAAAATCAAGCCTTTTTGGTGCCAGGAGAAGAAAAGGCTTTACTCCACGGTCAGGAAAAATCCTGCCCAGGAACCAAAATGTTTTTTGAAGCCAATTTTTTTTTTGAAACCAAAAGCAAAAACGGACACCAGGATGAGTTTCAGGATGAAATTCCATGTCTAAAAATGGTGTTGCTTCAACTTTTGAAAAATCAAGCCTTTTTGGTGCCAGGAGAAGAAAAGGCTTTACTCCACGGTCAGGAAAAATCCTGCCCAGGAACCAAATTGTTTTTTGAAGCTAAATTTTTTTTTTGAAACCAAAAGCAAAAACGGACACCAGGATGAGTTTCCTGATTAAATTCCATGTCTAAAAATGGTGTTGCTTCAACTTTTGAAAAATCAAGCCTTTTTGGTGCCAGGAGAAGAAAAGGCTTTACTCCACGGTCAGGAAACATCCTGCCTAGGAACCAAAATGTTTTTTGAAGCCAATTTTTTTTTTTTGAAACCAAAAGCAAAAACGGACACCAGGATGAGTTTCAGGATGAAATTCCATGTCTAAAAATGGTGTTGCTTCAACTTTTTAAAAATCAAGCCTTTTTGGTGCCAGGAGAAGAAAAGGCTCCACGGTCAGGAAAAATCCTGCCCAGGAACCAAAATGTTTTTTGAATCCAAATTTTTTTTTTGAAACCAAATGCAAAAACGGACACCAGGATGAGTTTCCTGATGAAATTCCATGTCTAAAAATGGTGTTGCTTCAACTTTTTAAAAATCAAGCCTTTTTGGTGCCAGGAGAAGAAAAGGCTTTACTCCACGGTCAGGAAAAATCCTGCCCAGGAACCAAAATGTTTTTTGAAGCCAATTTTTTTTTTGAAACCAAATGCAAAAACGGACACCAGGATGAGTTTCAGGATGAAATTCCATGTCTAAAAATGGTGTTGCTTCAACTTTTTAAAAATCAAGCCTTTTTGGTGCCAGGAGAAGAAAAGGCTTTACTCCACGGTCAGGAAAAATACTGCCCAGGAACCAAAATGTTTTTTGAAGCCAAATTTTTTTTTTTTGAAACCAAAAGCAAAAACGGACACCAGGATGAGTTTCAGGATGAAATTCCATGTCTAAAAATGGTGTTGCTTCAACTTTTGAAAAATCAAGCCTTTTTGGTGCCAGGAGAAGAAAAGGCTCCACGGTCAGGAAAAATCCTGCCCAGGAACCAAAATGTTTTTTGAATCCAAATTTTTTTTTTGAAACCAAATGCAAAAACGGACACCAGGATGAGTTTCCTGATGAAATTCCATGTCTAAAAATGGTGTTGCTTCAACTTTTTAAAAATCAAGCCTTTTTGGTGCCAGGAGAAGAAAAGGCTTTACTCCACGGTCAGGAAAAATCCTGCCCAGGAACCAAAATGTTTTTTGAAGCCAATTTTTTTTTTGAAACCAAATGCAAAAACGGACACCAGGATGAGTTTCAGGATGAAATTCCATGTCTAAAAATGGTGTTGCTTCAACTTTTTAAAAATCAAGCCTTTTTGGTGCCAGGAGAAGAAAAGGCTTTACTCCACGGTCAGGAAAAATACTGCCCAGGAACCAAAATGTTTTTTGAAGCCAAATTTTTTTTTTTTGAAACCAAAAGCAAAAACGGACACCAGGATGAGTTTCAGGATGAAATTCCATGTCTAAAAATGGTGTTGCTTCAACTTTTTAAAAATCAAGCCTTTTTGGTGCCAGGAGAAGAAAAGGCTTTACTCCACGGTCAGGAAAAATCCTGCCTAGGAACCAAAATGTTTTTTGAAGCCAAATTTTTTTTTTTTGAAACCAAATGCAAAAACGGACACCAGGATGAGTTTCCTGATGAAATTCCATGTCTAAAAATGGTGTTGCTTCAACTTTTTAAAAATCAAGCCTTTTTGGTGCCAGGAGAAGAAAAGGCTTTACTCCACGGTCAGGAAAAATCCTGCCCAGGAACCAAAATGTTTTTTGACGCCAAATTTTTTTTTTGAAACCAAATGCAAAAACGGACACCAGGATGAATTTCCTTATGAAATTCCATGTCTAAAAATGGTGTTGCTTCAACTTTTTAAAAATCAAGCCTTTTTGGTGCCAGGAGAAGAAAAGGCTTTACTCCAGGGTCAGGAAAAATCCTGCCCAGGAACCAAAATGTTTTTTGAAGCCAAATTTTTTTTTTGAAACCAAATGCAAAAACGGACACCAGGATGAGTTTCCTGATGAAATTCCATGTCTAAAAATGGTGTTGCTTCAACTTTTTAAAAATCAAGCCTTTTTGGTGCCAGGAGAAGAAAAGGCTTTACTCCACGGTCAGGAAAAATCAAGCCCAGGAACCAAAATGTTTTTTGAAGCCAAATTTTTTTTTGGAAACCAGATACAAAAACGGACACCAGGATGAGTTTCCTGATGAAATTCCATGTTTAAAAATGGTGTTGCTTCAACTTTTTAAAAATCAAGCCTTTTTGGTGCCAGGAGAAGAAAAGGCTTTACTCCACGGTCAGGAAAAATCCTGCCCAGGAACCAAAATGTTTTTTGAAGCCAAATTTTTTTTTTGAAACCAAATGCAAAAACGGACACCAGGATGAGTTTCAGGATGAAATTCCATGTCTAAAAATGGTGTTGCTTCAACTTTTTAAAAATCAAGCCTTTTTGGTGCCAGGAGAAGAAAAGGCTTTACTCCACGGTCAGGAAAAATCCTGCCCAGGAACCAAAATGTTTTTTGAAGCCAAATTTTTTTTTTGAAACCAAATGCAAAAACGGACACCAGGATGAGTTTCAGGATGAAATTCCATGTCTAAAAATGGTGTTGCTTCAACTTTTTAAAAATCAAGCCTTTTTGGTGCCAGGAGAAGAAAAGGCTTTACTCCACGGTCAGGAAACATCCTGCCCAGGAACCAAAATGTTTTTTGAAGCCAATTTTTTTTTTGAAACCAAATGCAAAAACGGACACCAGGATGAGTTTCCTGATGAAATTCCATGTCTAAAAATGGTGTTGCTTCAACTTTTTAAAAATCAAGCCTTTTTGGTGCCAGGAGAAGAAAAGGCTTTACTCCACGGTAAGGAAAAATACTGCCCAGGAACCAAAATGTTTTTTGAAGCCAAATATTTTTTTTGAAACCAAATGCAAAAACGGACACCAGGATGAGTTTCAGGATGAAATTCCATGTCTAAAAATGGTGTTGCTTCAACTTTTTAAAAATCAAGCCTTTTTGGTGCCAGGAGAAGAAAAGGCTTTACTCCACGGTCAGGAAAAATCCTGCCCAGGAACCAAAATGTTTTTTGAAGCCAAATTTTTTTTTTTGAAACCAAAAGCAAAAACGGACACCAGGATGAGTTTCAGGATGAAATTCCATGTCTAAAAATGGTGTTGCTTCAACTTTTGAAAAATCAAGCCTTTTTGGTGCCAGGAGAAGAAAAGGCTCCACGGTCAGGAAAAATCAAGCCCAGGAACCAAAATGTTTTTTGAAGCCAAATTTTTTTTTGGAAACCAGATACAAAAACGGACACCAGGATGAGTTTCCTGATGAAATTCCATGTTTAAAAATGGTGTTGCTTCAACTTTTTAAAAATCAAGCCTTTTTGGTGCCAGGAGAAGAAAAGGCTTTACTCCACGGTCAGGAAAAATGCTGCCCAGGAACCAAAATGTTTTTTGAAGCCAAATTTTTTTTTTGAAACCAAATGCAAAAACGGACACCAGGATGAGTTTCAGGATGAAATTCCATGTCTAAAAATGGTGTTGCTTCAACTTTTTAAAAATCAAGCCTTTTTGGTGCCAGGAGAAGAAAAGGCTTTACTCCACGGTCAGGAAAAATCCTGCCCAGGAACCAAAATGTTTTTTGACGCCAAATTTTTTTTTTGAAACCAAATGCAAAAACGGACACCAGGATGAATTTCCTTATGAAATTCCATGTCTAAAAATGGTGTTGCTTCAACTTTTTAAAAATCAAGCCTTTTTGGTGCCAGGAGAAGAAAAGGCTTTACTCCAGGGTCAGGAAAAATCCTGCCCAGGAACCAAAATGTTTTTTGAAGCCAAATTTTTTTTTTGAAACCAAATGCAAAAACGGACACCAGGATGAGTTTCCTGATGAAATTCCATGTCTAAAAATGGTGTTGCTTCAACTTTTTAAAAATCAAGCCTTTTTGGTGCCAGGAGAAGAAAAGGCTTTACTCCACGGTCAGGAAAAATCAAGCCCAGGAACCAAAATGTTTTTTGAAGCCAAATTTTTTTTTGGAAACCAGATACAAAAACGGACACCAGGATGAGTTTCCTGATGAAATTCCATGTTTAAAAATGGTGTTGCTTCAACTTTTTAAAAATCAAGCCTTTTTGGTGCCAGGAGAAGAAAAGGCTTTACTCCACGGTCAGGAAAAATCCTGCCCAGGAACCAAAATGTTTTTTGAAGCCAAATTTTTTTTTTGAAACCAAATGCAAAAACGGACACCAGGATGAGTTTCAGGATGAAATTCCATGTCTAAAAATGGTGTTGCTTCAACTTTTTAAAAATCAAGCCTTTTTGGTGCCAGGAGAAGAAAAGGCTTTACTCCACGGTCAGGAAAAATCCTGCCCAGGAACCAAAATGTTTTTTGAAGCCAAATTTTTTTTTTGAAACCAAATGCAAAAACGGACACCTGGATGAGTTTCAGGATGAAATTCCATGTCTAAAAATGGTGTTGCTTCAACTTTTTAAAAATCAAGCCTTTTTGGTGCCAGGAGAAGAAAAGGCTTTACTCCACGGTCAGGAAACATCCTGCCCAGGAACCAAAATGTTTTTTGAAGCCAATTTTTTTTTTGAAACCAAATGCAAAAACGGACACCAGGATGAGTTTCCTGATGAAATTCCATGTCTAAAAATGGTGTTGCTTCAACTTTTTAAAAATCAAGCCTTTTTGGTGCCAGGAGAAGAAAAGGCTTTACTCCACGGTAAGGAAAAATACTGCCCAGGAACCAAAATGTTTTTTGAAGCCAAATATTTTTTTTGAAACCAAATGCAAAAACGGACACCAGGATGAGTTTCAGGATGAAATTCCATGTCTAAAAATGGTGTTGCTTCAACTTTTTAAAAATCAAGCCTTTTTGGTGCCAGGAGAAGAAAAGGCTTTACTCCACGGTCAGGAAAAATCCTGCCCAGGAACCAAAATGTTTTTTGAAGCCAAATTTTTTTTTTTGAAACCAAAAGCAAAAACGGACACCAGGATGAGTTTCAGGATGAAATTCCATGTCTAAAAATGGTGTTGCTTCAACTTTTGAAAAATCAAGCCTTTTTGGTGCCAGGAGAAGAAAAGGCTCCACGGTCAGGAAAAATCAAGCCCAGGAACCAAAATGTTTTTTGAAGCCAAATTTTTTTTTGGAAACCAGATACAAAAACGGACACCAGGATGAGTTTCCTGATGAAATTCCATGTTTAAAAATGGTGTTGCTTCAACTTTTTAAAAATCAAGCCTTTTTGGTGCCAGGAGAAGAAAAGGCTTTACTCCACGGTCAGGAAAAATGCTGCCCAGGAACCAAAATGTTTTTTGAAGCCAAATTTTTTTTTTGAAACCAAATGCAAAAACGGACACCAGGATGAGTTTCAGGATGAAATTCCATGTCTAAAAATGGTGTTGCTTCAACTTTTTAAAAATCAAGCCTTTTTGGTGCCAGGAGAAGAAAAGGCTTTACTCCACGGTCAGGAAAAATCCTGCCCAGGAACCAAAATGTTTTTTGAAGCCAAATTTTTTTTTTGAAACCAAATGCAAAAACGGACACCAGGATGAGTTTCAGGATGAAATTCCATGTCTAAAAATGGTGTTGCTTCAACTTTTTAAAAATCAAGCCTTTTTGGTGCCAGGAGAAGAAAAGGCTTTACTCCACGGTCAGGAAACATCCTGCCCAGGAACCAAAATGTTTTTTGAAGCCAATTTTTTTTTTGAAACCAAATGCAAAAACGGACACCAGGATGAGTTTCCTGATGAAATTCCATCTCTAAAAATGGTGTTGCTTCAACTTTTTAAAAATCAAGCCTTTTTGGTGCCAGGAGAAGAAAAGGCTTTACTCCACGGTAAGGAAAAATACTGCCCAGGAACCAAAATGTTTTTTGAAGCCAAATATTTTTTTTGAAACCAAATGCAAAAACGGACACCAGGATGAGTTTCAGGATGAAATTCCATGTCTAAAAATGGTGTTGCTTCAACTTTTTAAAAATCAAGCCTTTTTGGTGCCAGGAGAAGAAAAGGCTTTACTCCACGGTCAGGAAAAATCCTGCCCAGGAACCAAAATGTTTTTTGAAGCCAAATTTTTTTTTTGAAACCAAAAGCAAAAACGGACACCAGGATGAGTTTCAGGATGAAATTCCATGTCTAAAAATGGTGTTGCTTCAACTTTTGAAAAATCAAGCCTTTTTGGTGCCAGGAGAAGAAAAGGCTTTACTCCACGGTCAGGAAAAATCCTGCCTAGGAACCAAAATGTTTTTTGAAGCCAAATTTTTTTTTTTGAAACCAAAAGCAAAAACGGACACCAGGATGAGTTTCAGGATGAAATTCCATGTCTAAAAATGGTGTTGCTTCAACTTTTGAAAAATCAAGCCTTTTTGGTGCCAGGAGAAGAAAAGGCTTTACTCCACAGTAAGGAAAAATCCTGCCCAGGAACCAAAATGTTTTTTGAAGCCAAATATTTTTTTTGAAACCAAATGCAAAAACGGACACCAGGATGAGTTTCCTGATGAAATTCCATGTCTAAAAATGGTGTTGCTTCAACTTTTTAAAAATCAAGCCTTTTTGGTGCCAGGAGAAGAAAAGGCTTTACTCCACGGTCAGGAAAAATCCTGCCCAGGAACCAAAATGTTTTTTGAAGCCAATTTTTTTTTTGAAACCAAAAGCAAAAACGGACACCAGGATGAGTTTCAGGATGAAATTCCATGTCTAAAAATGGTGTTGCTTCAACTTTTGAAAAATCAAGCCTTTTTGGTGCCAGGAGAAGAAAAGGCTTTACTCCACGGTCAGGAAAAATACTGCCCAGGAACCAAAATGTTTTTTGAAGCCAAATTTTTTTTTTTGAAACCAAAAGCAAAAACGGACACCAGGATGAGTTTCAGGATGAAATTCCATGTCTAAAAATGGTGTTGCTTCAACTTTTGAAAAATCAAGCCTTTTTGGTGCCAGGAGAAGAAAAGGCTCCACGGTCAGGAAAAATCCTGCCTAGGAACCAAAATGTTTTTTGAATCCAAATTTTTTTTTTGAAACCAAATGCAAAAACGGACACCAGGATGAGTTTCCTGATGAAATTCCATGTCTAAAAATGGTGTTGCTTCAACTTTTTAAAAATCAAGCCTTTTTGGTGCCAGGAGAAGAAAAGGCTTTACTCCACGGTCAGGAAAAATCCTGCCCAGGAACCAAAATGTTTTTTGAAGCCAATTTTTTTTTTGAAACCAAATGCAAAAACGGACACCAGGATGAGTTTCAGGATGAAATTCCATGTCTAAAAATGGTGTTGCTTCAACTTTTTAAAAATCAAGCCTTTTTGGTGCCAGGAGAAGAAAAGGCTTTACTCCACGGTCAGGAAAAATCCTGCCCAGGAACCAAAATGTTTTTTGAAGCCAATTTTTTTTTTTTTGAAACCAAAAGCAAAAACAGACACCAGGATGAGTTTCAGGATGAAATTCCATGTCTAAAAATGGTGTTGCTTCAACTTTTTAAAAATCAAGCCTTTTTGGTGCCAGGAGAAGAAAAGGCTTTACTCCACGGTCAGGAAAAATCCTGCCTAGGAACCAAAATGTTTTTTGAAGCCAAATTTTTTTTTTTTGAAACCAAATGCAAAAACGGACACCAGGATGAGTTTCCTGATGAAATTCCATGTCTAAAAATGGTGTTACTTCAACTTTTTAAAAATCAAGCCTTTTTGGTGCCAGGAGAAGAAAAGGCTTTACTCCACGGTCAGGAAAAATCCTGCCTAGGAACCAAAATGTTTTTTGAAGCCAAATTTTTTTTTTTGAAACCAAAAGCAAAAACGGACACCAGGATGAGTTTCAGGATGAAATTCCATGTCTAAAAATGGTGTTTCTTCAACTTTTGAAAAATCAAGCCTTTTTGGTGCCAGGAGAAGAAAAGGCTTTACTCCACGGTAAGGAAAAATCCTGCCCAGGAACCAAAATGTTTTTTGAAGCCAAATATTTTTTTTGAAACCAAATGCAAAAACGGACACCAGGATGAGTTTCCTGATGAAATTCCATGTCTAAAAATGGTGTTGTTTCAACTTTTTAAAAATCAAGCCTTTTTGGTGCCAGGAGAAGAAAAGGCTTTACTCCACGGTCAGGAAAAATCCTGCCCAGGAACCAAAATGTTTTTTGAAGCCAATTTTTTTTTTTTTGAAACCAAATGCAAAAACGGACACCAGGATGAGTTTCCTGATGAAATTCCATGTCTAAAAATGGTGTTGCTTCAACTTTTGAAAAATCAAGCCTTTTTGGTGCCAGGAGAAGAAAAGGCTTTACTCCACGGTCAGGAAAAATCCTGCCCAGGAACCAAAATGTTTTTTGAAGCCAATTTTTTTTTTTGAAACCAAAAGCAAAAACGGACACCAGGATGAGTTTCAGGATGAAATTCCATGTCTAAAAATGGTGTTGCTTCAACTTTTGAAAAATCAAGCCTTTTTGGTGCCAGGAGAAGAAAAGGCTTGACTCCAGGGTCAGGAAACATCCTGCCTAGGAACCAAAATCTTTTTTGAAGCCAATTTTTTTTTTTTGAAACCAAAAGCAAAAACGGACACCAGGATGAATTTCAGGATGAAATTCCATGTCTAAAAATGGTGTTGCTTCAACTTTTGAAAAATCAAGCCTTTTTGGTGCCAGGAGAAGAAAAGGCTCCACGGTCAGGAAAAATCCTGCCCAGGAACCAAAATGTTTTTTGAATCCAAATTTTTTTTTTGAAACCAAATGCAAAAACGGACACCAGGATGAGTTTCCTGATGAAATTCCATGTCTAAAAATGGTGTTGCTTCAACTTTTTAAAAATCAAGCCTTTTTGGTGCCAGGAGAAGAAAAGGCTTTACTCCACGGTCAGGAAAAATCCTGCCCAGGAACCAAAATGTTTTTTGAAGCCAATTTTTTTTTTGAAACCAAATGCAAAAACGGACACCAGGATGAGTTTCAGGATGAAATTCCATGTCTAAAAATGGTGTTGCTTCAACTTTTTAAAAATCAAGCCTTTTTGGTGCCAGGAGAAGAAAAGGCTTTACTCCACGGTCAGGAAAAATCCTGCCCAGGAACCAAAATGTTTTTTGAAGCCAAATTTTTTTTTTTTGAAACCAAAAGCAAAAACAGACACCAGGATGAGTTTCAGGATGAAATTCCATGTCTAAAAATGGTGTTGCTTCAACTTTTTAAAAATCAAGCCTTTTTGGTGCCAGGAGAAGAAAAGGCTTTACTCCACGGTCAGGAAAAATCCTGCCTAGGAACCAAAATGTTTTTTGAAGCCAAATTTTTTTTTTTTGAAACCAAATGCAAAAACGGACACCAGGATGAGTTTCCTGATGAAATTCCATGTCTAAAAATGGTGTTGCTTCAACTTTTTAAAAATCAAGCCTTTTTGGTGCCAGGAGAAGAAAAGGCTTTACTCCACGGTCAGGAAAAATCCTGCCTAGGAACCAAAATGTTTTTTGAAGCCAAATTTTTTTTTTTGAAACCAAAAGCAAAAACGGACACCAGGATGAGTTTCAGGATGAAATTCCATGTCTAAAAATGGTGTTTCTTCAACTTTTGAAAAATCAAGCCTTTTTGGTGCCAGGAGAAGAAAAGGCTTTACTCCACGGTAAGGAAAAATCCTGCCCAGGAACCAAAATGTTTTTTGAAGCCAAATATTTTTTTTGAAACCAAATGCAAAAACGGACACCAGGATGAGTTTCCTGATGAAATTCCATGTCTAAAAATGGTGTTGTTTCAACTTTTTAAAAATCAAGCCTTTTTGGTGCCAGGAGAAGAAAAGGCTTTACTCCACGGTCAGGAAAAATCCTGCCCAGGAACCAAAATGTTTTTTGAAGCCAAATTTTTTTTTTTTGAAACCAAAAGCAAAAACAGACACCAGGATGAGTTTCAGGATGAAATTCCATGTCTAAAAATGGTGTTGCTTCAACTTTTTAAAAATCAAGCCTTTTTGGTGCCAGGAGAAGAAAAGGCTTTACTCCACGGTCAGGAAAAATCCTGCCTAGGAACCAAAATGTTTTTTGAAGCCAAATTTTTTTTTTTTGAAACCAAATGCAAAAACGGACACCAGGATGAGTTTCCTGATGAAATTCCATGTCTAAAAATGGTGTTGCTTCAACTTTTTAAAAATCAAGCCTTTTTGGTGCCAGGAGAAGAAAAGGCTTTACTCCACGGTCAGGAAAAATCCTGCCTAGGAACCAAAATGTTTTTTGAAGCCAAATTTTTTTTTTTGAAACCAAAAGCAAAAACGGACACCAGGATGAGTTTCAGGATGAAATTCCATGTCTAAAAATGGTGTTTCTTCAACTTTTGAAAAATCAAGCCTTTTTGGTGCCAGGAGAAGAAAAGGCTTTACTCCACGGTAAGGAAAAATCCTGCCCAGGAACCAAAATGTTTTTTGAAGCCAAATATTTTTTTTGAAACCAAATGCAAAAACGGACACCAGGATGAGTTTCCTGATGAAATTCCATGTCTAAAAATGGTGTTGTTTCAACTTTTTAAAAATCAAGCCTTTTTGGTGCCAGGAGAAGAAAAGGCTTTACTCCACGGTCAGGAAAAATCCTGCCCAGGAACCAAAATGTTTTTTGAAGCCAATTTTTTTTTTTTGAAACCAAATGCAAAAACGGACACCAGGATGAGTTTCCTGATGAAATTCCATGTCTAAAAATGGTGTTGCTTCAACTTTTGAAAAATCAAGCCTTTTTGGTGCCAGGAGAAGAAAAGGCTTTACTCCACGGTCAGGAAAAATCCTGCCCAGGAACCAAAATGTTTTTTGAAGCCAATTTTTTTTTTTGAAACCAAAAGCAAAAACGGACACCAGGATGAGTTTCAGGATGAAATTCCATGTCTAAAAATGGTGTTGCTTCAACTTTTGAAAAATCAAGCCTTTTTGGTGCCAGGAGAAGAAAAGGCTTGACTCCACGGTCAGGAAACATCCTGCCTAGGAACCAAAATGTTTTTTGAAGCCAATTTTTTTTTTTTGAAACCAAAAGCAAAAACGGACACCAGGATGAATTTCAGGATGAAATTCCATGTCTAAAAATGGTGTTGCTTCAACTTTTTAAAAATCAAGCCTTTTTGGTGCCAGGAGAAGAAAAGGCTTTACTCCACGGTCAGGAAAAATCCTGCCCAGGAACCAAAATGTTTTTTGAAGCCAAATTTTTTTTTTTGAAACCAAAAGCAAAAACGGACACCAGGATGAGTTTCAGGATGAAATTCCATGTCTAAAAATGGTGTTGCTTCAACTTTTGAAAAATCAAGCCTTTTTGGTGCCAGGAGAAGAAAAGGCTCCACGGTCAGGAAAAATCCTGCCCAGGAACCAAAATGTTTTTTGAATCCAAATTTTTTTTTTGAAACCAAATGCAAAAACGGACACCAGGATGAGTTTCCTGATGAAATTCCATGTCTAAAAATGGTGTTGCTTCAACTTTTTAAAAATCAAGCCTTTTTGGTGCCAGGAGAAGAAAAGGCTTTACTCCACGGTCAGGAAACATCCTGCCCAGGAACCAAAATGTTTTTTGAAGCCAATTTTTTTTTTGAAACCAAATGCAAAAACGGACACCAGGATGAGTTTCAGGATGAAATTCCATGTCTAAAAATGGTGTTGCTTCAACTTTTTAAAAATCAAGCCTTTTTGGTGCCAGGAGAAGAAAAGGCTTTACTCCACGGTCAGGAAAAATCCTGCCCAGGAACCAAAATGTTTTTTGAAGCCAAATTTTTTTTTGAAACCAAATGCAAAAACGGACACCAGGATGAGTTTCAGGATGAAATTCCATGTCTAAAAATGGTGTTGCTTCAACTTTTTAAAAATCAAGCCTTTTTGGTGCCAGGAGAAGAAAAGGCTTGACTCCACGGTCAGGAAACATCCTGCCTAGGAACCAAAATGTTTTTTGAAGCCAATTTTTTTTTTTTGAAACCAAAAGCAAAAACGGACACCAGGATGAATTTCAGGATGAAATTCCATGTCTAAAAATGGTGTTGCTTCAACTTTTTAAAAATCAAGCCTTTTTGGTGCCAGGAGAAGAAAAGGCTTTACTCCACGGTCAGGAAAAATCCTGCCCAGGAACCAAAATGTTTTTTGAAGCCAAATTTTTTTTTTTGAAACCAAAAGCAAAAACGGACACCAGGATGAGTTTCAGGATGAAATTCCATGTCTAAAAATGGTGTTGCTTCAACTTTTGAAAAATCAAGCCTTTTTGGTGCCAGGAGAAGAAAAGGCTCCACGGTCAGGAAAAATCCTGCCCAGGAACCAAAATGTTTTTTGAATCCAAATTTTTTTTTTGAAACCAAATGCAAAAACGGACACCAGGATGAGTTTCCTGATGAAATTCCATGTCTAAAAATGGTGTTGCTTCAACTTTTTAAAAATCAAGCCTTTTTGGTGCCAGGAGAAGAAAAGGCTTTACTCCACGGTCAGGAAACATCCTGCCCAGGAACCAAAATGTTTTTTGAAGCCAATTTTTTTTTGAAACCAAATGCAAAAACGGACACCAGGATGAGTTTCAGGATGAAATTCCATGTCTAAAAATGGTGTTGCTTCAACTTTTTAAAAATCAAGCCTTTTTGGTGCCAGGAGAAGAAAAGGCTTTACTCCACGGTCAGGAAAAATCCTGCCCAGGAACCAAAATGTTTTTTGAAGCCAAATTTTTTTTTGAAACCAAATGCAAAAACGGACACCAGGATGAGTTTCAGGATGAAATTCCATGTCTAAAAATGGTGTTGCTTCAACTTTTTAAAAATCAAGCCTTTTTGGTGCCAGGAGAAGAAAAGGCTTTACTCCACGGTCAGGAAAAATCCTGCCCAGGAACCAAAATGTTTTTTGAAGCCAAATTTTTTTTTTTTGAAACCAAATGCAAAAACGGACACCAGGATGAGTTTCCTGATGAAATTCCATGTCTAAAAATGGTGTTGCTTCAACTTTTTAAATATCAAGCCTTTTTGGTGCCAGGAGAAGAAAAGGCTTTACTCCACGGTCAGGAAAAATCCTGCCCAGGAACCAAAATGTTTTTTGAAGCCAAATATTTTTTTTGAAACCAAATGCAAAAACGGACACCAGGATGAGTTTCCTGATGAAATTCCATGTCTAAAAATGGTGTTGCTTCAACTTTTTAAAAATCAAGCCTTTTTGGTGCCAGGAGAAGAAAAGGCTTTACTCCACGGTAAGGAAAAATCCTGCCCAGGAACCAAAATGTTTTTTGAAGCCAAATTTTTTTTTGAAACCAAATGCAAAAACGGACACCAGGATGAGTTTCCTGATGAAATTCCATGTCTAAAAATGGTGTTGCTTCAACTTTTTAAAAATCAAGCCTTTTTGGTGCCAGGAGAAGAAAAGGCTTTACTCCACGGTCAGGAAAAATCCTGCCCAGGAACCAAAATGTTTTTTGAAGCCAATTTTTTTTTTTTGAAACCAAATGCAAAAACGGACACCAGGATGAGTTTCAGGATGAAATTCCATGTCTAAAAATGGTGTTGCTTCAACTTTTTAAAAATCAAGCCTTTTTGGTGCCAGGAGAAGAAAAGGCTTTACTCCACGGTCAGGAAAAATCCTGCCCAGGAACCAAAATGTTTTTTGACGCCAAATTTTTTTTTTGAAACCAAATGCAAAAACGGACACCAGGATGAGTTTCCTGATGAAACTCCATGTCTAAAAATGGTGTTGCTTCAACTTTTTAAAAATCAAGCCTTTTTGGTGCCAGGAGAAGAAAAGGCTTTACTCCACGGTCAGGAAAAATCCTGCCCAGGAACCAAAATGTTTTTTGAAGCCAAATTTTTTTTTGAAACCAAATGCAAAAACGGACACCAGGATGACTTTCAGGATGAAATTCCATGTCTAAAAATGGTGTTGCTTCAACTTTTTAAAAATCAAGCCTTTTTGGTGCCAGGAGAAGAAAAGGCTTTACTCCACGGTCAGGAAAAATCCTGCCCAGGAACCAAAATGTTTTTTGAAGCCAATTTTTTTTTTTGAAACCAAATGCAAAAACGGACACCAGGATGAGTTTCCTGATGAAATTCCATGTCTAAAAATGGTGTTGCTTCAACTTTTTAAAAATCAAGCCTTTTTGGTGCCAGGAGAAGAAAAGGCTTTACTCCACGGTCAGGAAAAATCCTGCCCAGGAACCAAAATGTTTTTTGACGCCAAATTTTTTTTTTGAAACCAAATGCAAAAACGGACACCAGGATGAGTTTCCTGATGAAATTCCATGTCTAAAAATGGTGTTGCTTCAACTTTTTAAAAATCAAGCCTTTTTGGTGCCAGGAGAAGAAAAGGCTTTACTCCACGGTCAGGAAAAATCCTGCCCAGGAACCAAAATGTTTTTTGAAGCCAAATTTTTTTTTTGAAACCAAATGCAAAAACGGACACCAGGATGAGTTTCAGGATGAAATTCCATGTCTAAAAATGGTGTTGCTTCAACTTTTTAAAAATCAAGCCTTTTTGGTGCCAGGAAAAGAAAAGGCTTTACTCCACGGTCAGGAAAAATCCTGCCCAGGAACCAAAATGTTTTTTGAAGCCAAATTTTTTTTTTGAAACCAAAAGCAAAAACGGACACCAGGATGAGTTTCAGGATGAAATTCCATGTCTAAAAATGGTGTTGCTTCAACTTTTTAAAAATCAAGCCTTTTTGGTGCCAGGAGAAGAAAAGGCTTTACTCCACGGTCAGGAAAAATCCTGCCCAGGAACCAAAATGTTTTTTGAAGCCAAATTTTTTTTTGAAACCAAATGCAAAAACGGACACCAGGATGAATTTCAGGATGAAATTCCATGTCTAAAAATGGTGTTGCTTCAACTTTTTAAAAATCAAGCCTTTTTGGTGCCAGGAGAAGAAAAGGCTTTACTCCACGGTCAGGAAAAATCCTGCCCAGGAACCAAAATGTTTTTTGAAGCCAAATTTTTTTTTTTTTGAAACCAAAAGCAAAAACGGACACCAGGATGAGTTTCAGGATGAAATTCCATGTCTAAAAATGATGTTGCTTCAACTTTTGAAAAATCAAGCCTTTTTGGTGCCAGGAGAAGAAAAGGCTTTACTCCACGGTCAGGAAAAATCCTGCCTAGGAACCAAAATGTTTTTTGAAGCCAAATTTTTTTTTTTGAAACCAAAAGCAAAAACGGACACCAGGATGAGTTTCAGGATGAAATTCCATGTCTAAAAATGGTGTTGCTTCAACTTTTGAAAAATCAAGCCTTTTTGGTGCCAGGAGAAGAAAAGGCTTTACTCCACGGTCAGGAAAAATCCTGCCCAGGAACCAAAATGTTTTTTGAATCCAAATTTTTTTTTTGAAACCAAATGCAAAAACGGACACCAGGATGAGTTTCCTGATGAAATTCCATGTCTAAAAATGGTGTTGCTTCAACTTTTTAAAAATCAAGCCTTTTTGGTGCCAGGAGAAGAAAAGGCTTTACTCCACGGTCAGGAAACATCCTGCCCAGGAACCAAAATGTTTTTTGAAGCCAATTTTTTTTTTGAAACCAAATGCAAAAACGGACACCAGGATGAGTTTCAGGATGAAATTCCATGTCTAAAAATGGTGTTGCTTCAACTTTTTAAAAATCAAGCCTTTTTGGTGCCAGGAGAAGAAAAGGCTTTACTCCACGGTCAGGAAACATCCTGCCCAGGAACCAAAATGTTTTTTGAAGCCAAATTTTTTTTTGAAACCAAATGCAAAAACGGACACCAGGATGAGTTTCAGGATGAAATTCCATGTCTAAAAATGGTGTTGCTTCAACTTTTGAAAAATCAAGCCTTTTTGGTGCCAGGAGAAGAAAAGGCTTGACTCCACGGTCAGGAAACATCCTGCCTAGGAACCAAAATGTTTTTTGAAGCCAATTTTTTTTTTTTGAAACCAAAAGCAAAAACGGACACCAGGATGAATTTCAGGATGAAATTCCATGTCTAAAAATGGTGTTGCTTCAACTTTTTAAAAATCAAGCCTTTTTGGTGCCAGGAGAAGAAAAGGCTTTACTCCACGGTCAGGAAAAATCCTGCCCAGGAACCAAAATGTTTTTTGAAGCCAAATTTTTTTTTTTGAAACCAAAAGCAAAAACGGACACCAGGATGAGTTTCAGGATGAAATTCCATGTCTAAAAATGGTGTTGCTTCAACTTTTGAAAAATCAAGCCTTTTTGGTGCCAGGAGAAGAAAAGGCTCCACGGTCAGGAAAAATCCTGCCCAGGAACCAAAATGTTTTTTGAATCCAAATTTTTTTTTTGAAACCAAATGCAAAAACGGACACCAGGATGAGTTTCCTGATGAAATTCCATGTCTAAAAATGGTGTTGCTTCAACTTTTTAAAAATCAAGCCTTTTTGGTGCCAGGAGAAGAAAAGGCTTTACTCCACGGTCAGGAAAAATCCTGCCCAGGAACCAAAATGTTTTTTGAAGCCAAATTTTTTTTTTTGAAACCAAATGCAAAAACGGACACCAGGATGAGTTTCCTGATGAAATTCCATGTCTAAAAATGGTGTTGCTTCAACTTTTTAAAAATCAAGCCTTTTTGGTGCCAGGAGAAGAAAAGGCTTTACTCCACGGTCAGGAAAAATCCTGCCCAGGAACCAAAATGTTTTTTGAAGCCAAATATTTTTTTTGAAACCAAATGCAAAAACGGACACCAGGATGAGTTTCCTGATGAAATTCCATGTCTAAAAATGGTGTTGCTTCAACTTTTTAAAAATCAAGCCTTTTTGGTGCCAGGAGAAGAAAAGGCTTTACTCCACGGTAAGGAAAAATCCTGCCCAGGAACCAAAATGTTTTTTGAAGCCAAATTTTTTTTTGAAACCAAATGCAAAAACGGACACCAGGATGAGTTTCCTGATGAAATTCCATGTCTAAAAATGGTGTTGCTTCAACTTTTTAAAAATCAAGCCTTTTTGGTGCCAGGAGAAGAAAAGGCTTTACTCCACGGTCAGGAAAAATCCTGCCCAGGAACCAAAATGTTTTTTGAAGCCAATTTTTTTTTTTTTGAAACCAAATGCAAAAACGGACACCAGGATGAGTTTCAGGATGAAATTCCATGTCTAAAAATGGTGTTGCTTCAACTTTTTAAAAATCAAGCCTTTTTGGTGCCAGGAGAAGAAAAGGCTTTACTCCACGGTCAGGAAAAATCCTGCCCAGGAACCAAAATGTTTTTTGACGCCAAATTTTTTTTTTGAAACCAAATGCAAAAACGGACACCAGGATGAGTTTCCTGATGAAACTCCATGTCTAAAAATGGTGTTGCTTCAACTTTTTAAAAATCAAGCCTTTTTGGTGCCAGGAGAAGAAAAGGCTTTACTCCACGGTCAGGAAAAATCCTGCCCAGGAACCAAAATGTTTTTTGAAGCCAAATTTTTTTTTGAAACCAAATGCAAAAACGGACACCAGGATGACTTTCAGGATGAAATTCCATGTCTAAAAATGGTGTTGCTTCAACTTTTTAAAAATCAAGCCTTTTTGGTGCCAGGAGAAGAAAAGGCTTTACTCCACGGTCAGGAAAAATCCTGCCCAGGAACCAAAATGTTTTTTGAAGCCAATTTTTTTTTTTGAAACCAAATGCAAAAACGGACACCAGGATGAGTTTCCTGATGAAATTCCATGTCTAAAAATGGTGTTGCTTCAACTTTTTAAAAATCAAGCCTTTTTGGTGCCAGGAGAAGAAAAGGCTTTACTCCACGGTCAGGAAAAATCCTGCCCAGGAACCAAAATGTTTTTTGACGCCAAATTTTTTTTTTGAAACCAAATGCAAAAACGGACACCAGGATGAGTTTCCTGATGAAATTCCATGTCTAAAAATGGTGTTGCTTCAACTTTTTAAAAATCAAGCCTTTTTGGTGCCAGGAGAAGAAAAGGCTTTACTCCACGGTCAGGAAAAATCCTGCCCAGGAACCAAAATGTTTTTTGAAGCCAAATTTTTTTTTTGAAACCAAATGCAAAAACGGACACCAGGATGAGTTTCAGGATGAAATTCCATGTCTAAAAATGGTGTTGCTTCAACTTTTTAAAAATCAAGCCTTTTTGGTGCCAGGAAAAGAAAAGGCTTTACTCCACGGTCAGGAAAAATCCTGCCCAGGAACCAAAATGTTTTTTGAAGCCAAATTTTTTTTTTGAAACCAAAAGCAAAAACGGACACCAGGATGAGTTTCAGGATGAAATTCCATGTCTAAAAATGGTGTTGCTTCAACTTTTTAAAAATCAAGCCTTTTTGGTGCCAGGAGAAGAAAAGGCTTTACTCCACGGTCAGGAAAAATCCTGCCCAGGAACCAAAATGTTTTTTGAAGCCAAATTTTTTTTTGAAACCAAATGCAAAAACGGACACCAGGATGAGTTTCCTTATGAAATTCCATGTCTAAAAATGGTGTTGCTTCAACTTTTTAAAAATCAAGCCTTTTTGGTGCCAGGAGAAGAAAAGGCTTTACTCCACGGTCAGGAAAAATCCTGCCCAGGAACCGAAATGTTTTTTGAAGCCAAATTTTTTTTTGAAACCAAATGCAAAAACGGACACCAGGATGAGTTTCAGGATGAAATTCCATGTCTAAAAATGGTGTTGCTTCAACTTTTTAAAAATCAAGCCTTTTTGGTGCCAGGAGAAGAAAAGGCTTGACTCCACGGTCAGGAAACATCCTGCCTAGGAACCAAAATGTTTTTTGAAGCCAATTTTTTTTTTTTGAAACCAAAAGCAAAAACGGACACCAGGATGAATTTCAGGATGAAATTCCATGTCTAAAAATGGTGTTGCTTCAACTTTTTAAAAATCAAGCCTTTTTGGTGCCAGGAGAAGAAAAGGCTTTACTCCACGGTCAGGAAAAATCCTGCCCAGGAACCAAAATGTTTTTTGAAGCCAAATTTTTTTTTTTGAAACCAAAAGCAAAAACGGACACCAGGATGAGTTTCAGGATGAAATTCCATGTCTAAAAATGGTGTTGCTTCAACTTTTGAAAAATCAAGCCTTTTTGGTGCCAGGAGAAGAAAAGTCTCCACGGTCAGGAAAAATCCTGCCCAGGAACCAAAATGTTTTTTGAATCCAAATTTTTTTTTTGAAACCAAATGCAAAAACGGACACCAGGATGAGTTTCCTGATGAAATTCCATGTCTAAAAATGGTGTTGCTTCAACTTTTTAAAAATCAAGCCTTTTTGGTGCCAGGAGAAGAAAAGGCTTTACTCCACGGTCAGGAAACATCCTGCCCAGGAACCAAAATGTTTTTTGAAGCCAATTTTTTTTTTGAAACCAAATGCAAAAACCGACACCAGGATGAGTTTCAGGATGAAATTCCATGTCTAAAAATGGTGTTGCTTCAACTTTTTAAAAATCAAGCCTTTTTGGTGCCAGGAGAAGAAAAGGCTTTACTCCACGGTCAGGAAAAATCCTGCCCAGGAACCAAAATGTTTTTTGAAGCCAAATTTTTTTTTGAAACCAAATGCAAAAACGGACACCAGGATGAGTTTCAGGATGAAATTCCATGTCTAAAAATGGTGTTGCTTCAACTTTTTAAAAATCAAGCCTTTTTGGTGCCAGGAGAAGAAAAGGCTTTACTCCACGGTCAGGAAAAATCCTGCCCAGGAACCAAAATGTTTTTTGAAGCCAAATTTTTTTTTTTTGAAACCAAATGCAAAAACGGACACCAGGATGAGTTTCCTGATGAAATTCCATGTCTAAAAATGGTGTTGCTTCAACTTTTTAAAAATCAAGCCTTTTTGGTGCCAGGAGAAGAAAAGGCTTTACTCCACGGTCAGGAAAAATCCTGCCCAGGAACCAAAATGTTTTTTGAAGCCAAATTTTTTTTTTTTGAAACCAAATGCAAAAACGGACACCAGGATGAGTTTCCTGATGAAATTCCATGTCTAAAAATGGTGTTGCTTCAACTTTTTAAAAATCAAGCCTTTTTGGTGCCAGGAGAAGAAAAGGCTTTACTCCACGGTCAGGAAAAATCCTGCCTAGGAACCAAAATGTTTTTTGAAGCCAAATTTTTTTTTTTGAAACCAAAAGCAAAAACGGACACCAGGATGAGTTTCAGGATGAAATTCCATGTCTAAAAATGGTGTTGCTTGAACTTTTGAAAAATCAAGCCTTTTTGGTGCCAGGAGAAGAAAAGGCTTTACTCCACGGTAAGGAAAAATCCTGCCCAGGAACCAAAATGTTTTTTGAAGCCAAATTTTTTTTGAAACCAAATGCAAAAACGGACACCAGGATGAGTTTCAGGATGAAATTCCATGTCTAAAAATGGTGTTGCTTCAACTTTTGAAAAATCAAGCCTTTTTGGTGCCAGGAGAAGAAAAGGCTTTACTCCACGGTCAGGAAAAATCCTGCCCAGGAACCAAAATGTTTTTTGAATCCAAATTTTTTTTTTGAAACCAAATGCAAAAACGGACACCAGGATGAGTTTCCTGATGAAATTCCATGTCTAAAAATGGTGTTGCTTCAACTTTTTAAAAATCAAGCCTTTTTGGTGCCAGGAGAAGAAAAGGCTTTACTCCACGGTCAGGAAACATCCTGCCCAGGAACCAAAATGTTTTTTGAAGCCAATTTTTTTTTTGAAACCAAATGCAAAAACGGACACCAGGATGAGTTTCAGGATGAAATTCCATGTCTAAAAATGGTGTTGCTTCAACTTTTTAAAAATCAAGCCTTTTTGGTGCCAGGAGAAGAAAAGGCTTTACTCCACGGTCAGGAAAAATCCTGCCCAGGAACCAAAATGTTTTTTGAAGCCAAATTTTTTTTTGAAACCAAATGCAAAAACGGACACCAGGATGAGTTTCAGGATGAAATTCCATGGCTAAAAATGGTGTTGCTTCAACTTTTTAAAAATCAAGCCTTTTTGGTGCCAGGAGAAGAAAAGGCTTGACTCCACGGTCAGGAAACATCCTGCCTAGGAACCAAAATGTTTTTTGAAGCCAATTTTTTTTTTTTGAAACCAAAAGCAAAAACGGACACCAGGATGAATTTCAGGATGAAATTCCATGTCTAAAAATGGTGTTGCTTCAACTTTTTAAAAATCAAGCCTTTTTGGTGCCAGGAGAAGAAAAGGCTTTACTCCACGGTCAGGAAAAATCCTGCCCAGGAACCAAAATGTTTTTTGAAGCCAAATTTTTTTTTTGAAACCAAAAGCAAAAACGGACACCAGGATGAGTTTCAGGATGAAATTCCATGTCTAAAAATGGTGTTGCTTCAACTTTTTAAAAATCAAGCCTTTTTGGTGCCAGGAGAAGAAAAGGCTCCACGGTCAGGAAAAATCCTGCCCAGGAACCAAAATGTTTTTTGAATCCAAATTTTTTTTTTGAAACCAAATGCAAAAACGGACACCAGGATGAGTTTCCTGATGAAATTCCATGTCTAAAAATGGTGTTGCTTCAACTTTTTAAAAATCAAGCCTTTTTGGTGCCAGGAGAAGAAAAGGCTTTACTCCACGGTCAGGAAACATCCTGCCCAGGAACCAAAATGTTTTTTGAAGCCAATTTTTTTTTTGAAACCAAATGCAAAAACCGACACCAGGATGAGTTTCAGGATGAAATTCCATGTCTAAAAATGGTGTTGCTTCAACTTTTTAAAAATCAAGCCTTTTTGGTGCCAGGAGAAGAAAAGGCTTTACTCCACGGTCAGGAAAAATCCTGCCCAGGAACCAAAATGTTTTTTGAAGCCAAATTTTTTTTTGAAACCAAATGCAAAAACGGACACCAGGATGAGTTTCAGGATGAAATTCCATGTCTAAAAATGGTGTTGCTTCAACTTTTTAAAAATCAAGCCTTTTTGGTGCCAGGAGAAGAAAAGGCTTTACTCCACGGTCAGGAAAAATCCTGCCCAGGAACCAAAATGTTTTTTGAAGCCAAATTTTTTTTTTTTGAAACCAAATGCAAAAACGGACACCAGGATGAGTTTCCTGATGAAATTCCATGTCTAAAAATGGTGTTGCTTCAACTTTTTAAAAATCAAGCCTTTTTGGTGCCAGGAGAAGAAAAGGCTTTACTCCACGGTCAGGAAAAATCCTGCCCAGGAACCAAAATGTTTTTTGAAGCCAAATTTTTTTTTTTTGAAACCAAATGCAAAAACGGACACCAGGATGAGTTTCCTGATGAAATTCCATGTCTAAAAATGGTGTTGCTTCAACTTTTTAAAAATCAAGCCTTTTTGGTGCCAGGAGAAGAAAAGGCTTTACTCCACGGTCAGGAAAAATCCTGCCTAGGAACCAAAATGTTTTTTGAAGCCAAATTTTTTTTTTTGAAACCAAAAGCAAAAACGGACACCAGGATGAGTTTCAGGATGAAATTCCATGTCTAAAAATGGTGTTGCTTCAACTTTTGAAAAATCAAGCCTTTTTGGTGCCAGGAGAAGAAAAGGCTTTACTCCACGGTAAGGAAAAATCCTGCCCAGGAACCAAAATGTTTTTTGAAGCCAAATATTTTTTTTGAAACCAAATGCAAAAACGGACACCAGGATGAGTTTCCTGATGAAATTCCATGTCTAAAAATGGTGTTGCTTCAACTTTTTAAAAATCAAGCCTTTTTGGTGCCAGGAGAAGAAAAGGCTTTACTCCACGGTAAGGAAAAATCCTGCCCAGGAACCAAAATGTTTTTTGAAGCCAAATTTTTTTTGAAACCAAATGCAAAAACGGACACCAGGATGAGTTTCCTGATGAAATTCCATGTCTAAAAATGGTGTTGCTTCAACTTTTTAAAAATCAAGCCTTTTTGGTGCCAGGAGAAGAAAAGGCTTTACTCCACGGTCAGGAAAAATCCTGCCCAGGAACCAAAATGTTTTTTGAAGCCAATTTTTTTTTTTTGAAACCAAATGCAAAAACGGACACCAGGATGAGTTTCAGGATGAAATTCCATGTCTAAAAATGGTGTTGCTTCAACTTTTTAAAAATCAAGCCTTTTTGGTGCCAGGAGAAGAAAAGGCTTTACTCCACGGTCAGGAAAAATCCTGCCCAGGAACCAAAATGTTTTTTGACGCCAAATTTTTTTTTTGAAACCAAATGCAAAAACGGACACCAGGATGAGTTTCCTGATGAAACTTCATGTCTAAAAATGGTGTTGCTTCAACTTTTTAAAAATCAAGCCTTTTTGGTGCCAGGAGAAGAAAAGGCTTTACTCCACGGTCAGGAAAAATCCTGCCCAGGAACCAAAATGTTTTTTGAAGCCAAATTTTTTTTTGAAACCAAATGCAAAAACGGACACCAGGATGAGTTTCAGGATGAAATTCCATGTCTAAAAATGGTGTTGCTTCAACTTTTTAAAAATCAAGCCTTTTTGGTGCCAGGAGAAGAAAAGGCTTTACTCCACGGTCAGGAAAAATCCTGCCCAGGAACCAAAATGTTTTTTGAAGCCAAATTTTTTTTTTTTGAAACCAAAAGCAAAAACGGACACCAGGATGAGTTTCAGGATGAAATTCCATGTCTAAAAATGGTGTTGCTTCAACTTTTGAAAAATCAAGCCTTTTTGGTGCCAGGAGAAGAAAAGGCTTTACTCCACGGTCAGGAAAAATCCTGCCTAGGAACCAAAATGTTTTTTGAAGCCAAATTTTTTTTTTTGAAACCAAAAGCAAAAACGGACACCAGGATGATTTTCAGGATGAAATTCCATGTCTAAAAATGGTGTTGCTTCAACTTTTGAAAAATCAAGCCTTTTTGGTGCCAGGAGAAGAAAAGGCTTTACTCCACGGTAAGGAAAAATCCTGCCCAGGAACCAAAATATTTTTTGAAGCCAAATATTTTTTTTGAAACCAAATGCAAAAACGGACACCAGGATGAGTTTCCTGATGAAATTCCATGTCTAAAAATGGTGTTGCTTCAACTTTTGAAAAATCAAGCCTTTTTGGTGCCAGGAGAAGAAAAGGCTTTACTCCACGGTCAGGAAAAATCCTGCCCAGGAACCAAAATGTTTTTTGAAGCCAATTTTTTTTTTTGAAACCAAATGCAAAAACGGACACCAGGATGAGTTTCCTGATGAAATTCCATGTCTAAAAATGGTGTTGCTTCAACTTTTGAAAAATCAAGCCTTTTTGGTGCCAGGAGAAGAAAAGGCTTTACTCCACGGTAAGGAAAAATCCTGCCCAGGAACCAAAATGTTTTTTGAAGCCAAATATTTTTTTTGAAACCAAATGCAAAAACGGACACCAGGATGAGTTTCCTGATGAAATTCCATGTCTAAAAATGGTGTTGCTTCAACTTTTTAAAAATCAAGCCTTTTTGGTGCCAGGAGAAGAAAAGGCTTTACTCCACGGTAAGGAAAAATCCTGCCCAGGAACCAAAATGTTTTTTGAAGCCAAATTTTTTTTGAAACCAAATGCAAAAACGGACACCAGGATGAGTTTCCTGATGAAATTCCATGTCTAAAAATGGTGTTGCTTCAACTTTTTAAAAATCAAGCCTTTTTGGTGCCAGGAGAAGAAAAGGCTTTACTCCACGGTCAGGAAAAATCCTGCCCAGGAACCAAAATGTTTTTTGAAGCCAATTTTTTTTTTTTTGAAACCAAATGCAAAAACGGACACCAGGATGAGTTTCAGGATGAAATTCCATGTCTAAAAATGGTGTTGCTTCAACTTTTTAAAAATCAAGCCTTTTTGGTGCCAGGAGAAGAAAAGGCTTTACTCCACGGTCAGGAAAAATCCTGCCCAGGAACCAAAATGTTTTTTGACGCCAAATTTTTTTTTTGAAACCAAATGCAAAAACGGACACCAGGATGAGTTTCCTGATGAAACTTCATGTCTAAAAATGGTGTTGCTTCAACTTTTTAAAAATCAAGCCTTTTTGGTGCCAGGAGAAGAAAAGGCTTTACTCCACGGTCAGGAAAAATCCTGCCCAGGAACCAAAATGTTTTTTGAAGCCAAATTTTTTTTTGAAACCAAATGCAAAAACGGACACCAGGATGAGTTTCAGGATGAAATTCCATGTCTAAAAATGGTGTTGCTTCAACTTTTTAAAAATCAAGCCTTTTTGGTGCCAGGAGAAGAAAAGGCTTTACTCCACGGTCAGGAAAAATCCTGCCCAGGAACCAAAATGTTTTTTGAAGCCAAATTTTTTTTTTTTGAAACCAAAAGCAAAAACGGACACCAGGATGAGTTTCAGGATGAAATTCCATGTCTAAAAATGGTGTTGCTTCAACTTTTGAAAAATCAAGCCTTTTTGGTGCCAGGAGAAGAAAAGGCTTTACTCCACGGTCAGGAAAAATCCTGCCTAGGAACCAAAATGTTTTTTGAAGCCAAATTTTTTTTTTTGAAACCAAAAGCAAAAACGGACACCAGGATGATTTTCAGGATGAAATTCCATGTCTAAAAATGGTGTTGCTTCAACTTTTGAAAAATCAAGCCTTTTTGGTGCCAGGAGAAGAAAAGGCTTTACTCCACGGTAAGGAAAAATCCTGCCCAGGAACCAAAATATTTTTTGAAGCCAAATATTTTTTTTGAAACCAAATGCAAAAACGGACACCAGGATGAGTTTCCTGATGAAATTCCATGTCTAAAAATGGTGTTGCTTCAACTTTTGAAAAATCAAGCCTTTTTGGTGCCAGGAGAAGAAAAGGCTTTACTCCACGGTCAGGAAAAATCCTGCCCAGGAACCAAAATGTTTTTTGAAGCCAATTTTTTTTTTTGAAACC
Source organism: Pantherophis guttatus (assembly GCF_059756535.1). NCBI lineage: Eukaryota > Metazoa > Chordata > Lepidosauria > Squamata > Colubridae > Pantherophis > Pantherophis guttatus. The sequence continues at coordinate 10,352,749 of NC_142078.1, read as the reverse complement.
AAATGCAAAAACGGACACCAGGATGAGTTTCCTGATGAAATTCCATGTCTAAAAATGGTGTTGCTTCAACTTTTTAAAAATCAAGCCTTTTTGGTGCCAGGAGAAGAAAAGGCTTTACTCCACGGTCAGGAAAAATCCTGCCCAGGAACCAAAATGTTTTTTGACGCCAAATTTTTTTTTTGAAACCAAATGCAAAAACGGACACCAGGATGAGTTTCCTTATGAAATTCCATGTCTAAAAATGGTGTTGCTTCAACTTTTGAAAAATCAAGCCTTTTTGGTGCCAGGAGAAGAAAAGGCTTTACTCCACGGTCAGGAAAAATCCTGCCCAGGAACCAAAATGTTTTTTGAAGCCAAATTTTTTTTTGAAACCAAATGCAAAAACGGACACCAGGATGAGTTTCAGGATGAAATTCCATGTCTAAAAATGGTGTTGCTTCAACTTTTTAAAAATCAAGCCTTTTTGGTGCCAGGAGAAGAAAAGGCTTTACTCCACGGTCAGGAAAAATCCTGCCCAGGAACCAAAATGTTTTTTGAAGCCAAATTTTTTTTTTTTTTGAAACCAAAAGCAAAAACGGACACCAGGATGAGTTTCAGGATGAAATTCCATGTCTAAAAATGGTGTTGCTTCAACTTTTGAAAAATCAAGCCTTTTTTGGTGCCAGGAGAAGAAAAGGCTTTACTCCACGGTCAGGAAAAATCCTGCCTAGGAACCAAAATGTTTTTTGAAGCCAAATTTTTTTTTTTGAAACCAAAAGCAAAAACGGACACCAGGATGAGTTTCAGGATGAAATTCCATGTCTAAAAATGGTGTTGCTTCAACTTTTGAAAAATCAAGCCTTTTTGGTGCCAGGAGAAGAAAAGGCTTTACTCCACGGTCAGGAAAAATCCTGCCCAGGAACCAAAAGGTTTTTTGAAGCCAATTTTTTTTTTTGAAACCAAATGCAAAAATGGACACCAGGATGAGTTTCCTGATGAAATTCCATGTCTAAAAATGGTGTTGCTTCAACTTTTGAAAAATCAAGCCTTTTTGGTGCCAGGAGAAGAAAAGGCTTTACTCCACGGTCAGGAAAAATCCTGCCCAGGAACCAAAATGTTTTTTGAAGCCAATTTTTTTTTTTGAAACCAAATGCAAAAACGGACACCAGGATGAGTTTCCTGATGAAATTCCATGTCTAAAAATGGTGTTGCTTCAACTTTTTAAAAATCAAGCCTTTTTGGTGCCAGGAGAAGAAAAGGCTTTACTCCACGGTCAGGAAAAATCCTGCCCAGGAACCAAAATGTTTTTTGACGCCAAATTTTTTTTTTGAAACCAAATGCAAAAACGGACACCAGGATGAGTTTCCTGATGAAATTCCATGTCTAAAAATGGTGTTGCTTCAACTTTTTAAAAATCAAGCCTTTTTGGTGCCAGGAGAAGAAAAGGCTTTACTCCACGGTCAGGAAAAATCCTGCCCAGGAACCAAAATGTTTTTTGAAGCCAAATTTTTTTTTTGAAACCAAATGCAAAAACGGACACCAGGATGAGTTTCAGGATGAAATTCCATGTCTAAAAATGGTGTTGCTTCAACTTTTTAAAAATCAAGCCTTTTTGGTGCCAGGAGAAGAAAAGGCTTTACTCCACGGTCAGGAAAAATCCTGCCCAGGAACCAAAATGTTTTTTGAAGCCAAATTTTTTTTTGAAACCAAATGCAAAAACGGACACCAGGATGAGTTTCAGGATGAAATTCCATGTCTAAAAATGGTGTTGCTTCAACTTTTTAAAAATCAAGCCTTTTTGGTGCCAGGAGAAGAAAAGGCTTTACTCCACGGTCAGGAAAAATCCTGCCCAGGAACCAAAATGTTTTTTGAAGCCAAATTTTTTTTTTTTGAAACCAAAAGCAAAAACGGACACCAGGATGAGTTTCAGGATGAAATTCCATGTCTAAAAATGGTGTTGCTTCAACTTTTGAAAAATCAAGCCTTTTTGGTGCCAGGAGAAGAAAAGGCTTTACTCCACGGTCAGGAAAAATCCTGCCTAGGAACCAAAATGTTTTTTGAAGCCAAATTTTTTTTTTTTGAAACCAAAAGCAAAAACGGACACCAGGATGAGTTTCAGGATGAAATTCCATGTCTAAAAATGGTGTTGCTTCAACTTTTTAAAAATCAAGCCTTTTTGGTGCCAGGAGAAGAAAAGGCTTTACTCCACGGTAAGGAAAAATCCTGCCCAGGAACCAAAATGTTTTTTGAAGCCAAATTTTTTTTTGAAACCAAATGCAAAAACGGACACCAGGATGAGTTTCCTGATGAAATTCCATGTCTAAAAATGGTGTTGCTTCAACTTTTTAAAAATCAAGCCTTTTTGGTGCCAGGAGAAGAAAAGGCTTTCCTCCACGGTCAGGAAAAATCCTGCCCAGGAACCAAAATGTTTTTTGAAGCCAATTTTTTTTTTTTGAAACCAAATGCAAAAACGGACACCAGGATGAGTTTCAGGATGAAATTCCATGTCTAAAAATGGTGTTGCTTCAACTTTTTAAAAATCAAGCCTTTTTGGTGCCAGGAGAAGAAAAGGCTTTACTCCACGGTCAGGAAAAATCCTGCCCAGGAACCAAAATGTTTTTTGACGCCAAATTTTTTTTTTGAAACCAAATGCAAAAACGGACACCAGGATGAGTTTCCTGATGAAACTCCATGTCTAAAAATGGTGTTGCTTCAACTTTTTAAAAATCAAGCCTTTTTGGTGCCAGGAGAAGAAAAGGCTTTACTCCACGGTCAGGAAAAATCCTGCCCAGGAACCAAAATGTTTTTTGAAGCCAAATTTTTTTTTGAAACCAAATGCAAAAACGGACACCAGGATGAGTTTCAGGATGAAATTCCATGTCTAAAAATGGTGTTGCTTCAACTTTTTAAAAATCAAGCCTTTTTGGTGCCAGGAGAAGAAAAGGCTTTACTCCACGGTCAGGAAAAATCCTGCCCAGGAACCAAAATGTTTTTTGAAGCCAAATTTTTTTTTTTTGAAACCAAAAGCAAAAACGGACACCAGGATGAGTTTCAGGATGAAATTCCATGTCTAAAAATGGTGTTGCTTCAACTTTTGAAAAATCAAGCCTTTTTGGTGCCAGGAGAAGAAAAGGCTTTACTCCACGGTCAGGAAAAATCCTGCCCAGGAACCAAAAGGTTTTTTGAAGCCAATTTTTTTTTTTGAAACCAAATGCAAAAATGGACACCAGGATGAGTTTCCTGATGAAATTCCATGTCTAAAAATGGTGTTGCTTCAACTTTTGAAAAATCAAGCCTTTTTGGTGCCAGGAGAAGAAAAGGCTTTACTCCACGGTCAGGAAAAATCCTGCCCAGGAACCAAAATGTTTTTTGAAGCCAATTTTTTTTTTTGAAACCAAATGCAAAAACGGACACCAGGATGAGTTTCCTGATGAAATTCCATGTCTAAAAATGGTGTTGCTTCAACTTTTTAAAAATCAAGCCTTTTTGGTGCCAGGAGAAGAAAAGGCTTTACTCCACGGTCAGGAAAAATCCTGCCCAGGAACCAAAATGTTTTTTGACGCCAAATTTTTTTTTTGAAACCAAATGCAAAAACGGACACCAGGATGAGTTTCCTGATGAAATTCCATGTCTAAAAATGGTGTTGCTTCAACTTTTTAAAAATCAAGCCTTTTTGGTGCCAGGAGAAGAAAAGGCTTTACTCCACGGTCAGGAAAAATCCTGCCCAGGAACCAAAATGTTTTTTGAAGCCAAATTTTTTTTTTGAAACCAAATGCAAAAACGGACACCAGGATGAGTTTCAGGATGAAATTCCATGTCTAAAAATGGTGTTGCTTCAACTTTTTAAAAATCAAGCCTTTTTGGTGCCAGGAGAAGAAAAGGCTTTACTCCACGGTCAGGAAAAATCCTGCCCAGGAACCAAAATGTTTTTTGAAGCCAAATTTTTTTTTGAAACCAAATGCAAAAACGGACACCAGGATGAGTTTCAGGATGAAATTCCATGTCTAAAAATGGTGTTGCTTCAACTTTTTAAAAATCAAGCCTTTTTGGTGCCAGGAGAAGAAAAGGCTTTACTCCACGGTCAGGAAAAATCCTGCCCAGGAACCAAAATGTTTTTTGAAGCCAAATTTTTTTTTTTTGAAACCAAAAGCAAAAACGGACACCAGGATGAGTTTCAGGATGAAATTCCATGTCTAAAAATGGTGTTGCTTCAACTTTTTAAAAATCAAGCCTTTTTGGTGCCAGGAGAAGAAAAGGCTTTACTCCACGGTCAGGAAAAATCCTGCCTAGGAACCAAAATGTTTTTTGAAGCCAAATTTTTTTTTTTTGAAACCAAAAGCAAAAACGGACACCAGGATGAGTTTCAGGATGAAATTCCATGTCTAAAAATGGTGTTGCTTCAACTTTTTAAAAATCAAGCCTTTTTGGTGCCAGGAGAAGAAAAGGCTTTACTCCACGGTAAGGAAAAATCCTGCCCAGGAACCAAAATGTTTTTTGAAGCCAAATTTTTTTTTGAAACCAAATGCAAAAACGGACACCAGGATGAGTTTCCTGATGAAATTCCATGTCTAAAAATGGTGTTGCTTCAACTTTTTAAAAATCAAGCCTTTTTGGTGCCAGGAGAAGAAAAGGCTTTCCTCCACGGTCAGGAAAAATCCTGCCCAGGAACCAAAATGTTTTTTGAAGCCAATTTTTTTTTTTTGAAACCAAATGCAAAAACGGACACCAGGATGAGTTTCAGGATGAAATTCCATGTCTAAAAATGGTGTTGCTTCAACTTTTTAAAAATCAAGCCTTTTTGGTGCCAGGAGAAGAAAAGGCTTTACTCCACGGTCAGGAAAAATCCTGCCCAGGAACCAAAATGTTTTTTGACGCCAAATTTTTTTTTTGAAACCAAATGCAAAAACGGACACCAGGATGAGTTTCCTGATGAAACTCCATGTCTAAAAATGGTGTTGCTTCAACTTTTTAAAAATCAAGCCTTTTTGGTGCCAGGAGAAGAAAAGGCTTTACTCCACGGTCAGGAAAAATCCTGCCCAGGAACCAAAATGTTTTTTGAAGCCAAATTTTTTTTTGAAACCAAATGCAAAAACGGACACCAGGATGAGTTTCAGGATGAAATTCCATGTCTAAAAATGGTGTTGCTTCACCTTTTGAAAAATCAAGCCTTTTTGGTGCCAGGAGAAGAAAAGGCTTTACTCCACGGTCAGGAAAAATCCTGCCCAGGAACCAAAATGTTTTTTGAAGCCAAATATTTTTTTTGAAACCAAATGCAAAAACGGACACCAGGATGAGTTTCCTGATGAAATTCCATGTCTAAAAATGGTGTTGCTTCAACTTTTTAAAAATCAAGCCTTTTTGGTGCCAGGAGAAGAAAAGGCTTTACTCCACGGTCAGGAAAAATCCTGCCCAGGAACCAAAATGTTTTTTGAAGCCAAATTTTTTTTTGAAACCAAATGCAAAAACGGACACCAGGATGAGTTTCAGGATGAAATTCCATGTCTAAAAATGGTGTTGCTTCAACTTTTTAAAAATCAAGCCTTTTTGGTGCCAGGAGAAGAAAAGGCTTTACTCCACGGTCAGGAAAAATCCTGCCCAGGAACCAAAATGTTTTTTGAAGCCAAATTTTTTTTTTGAAACCAAAAGCAAAAACGGACACCAGGATGAGTTTCAGGATGAAATTCCATGTCTAAAAATGGTGTTGCTTCAACTTTTGAAAAATCAAGCCTTTTTGGTGCCAGGAGAAGAAAAGGCTTTACTCCACGGTCAGGAAAAATCCTGCCCAGGAACCAAAATGTTTTTTGAAGCCAAATTTTTTTTTGAAACCAAATGCAAAAACGGACACCAGGATGAGTTTCAGGATGAAATTCCATGTCTAAAAATGGTGTTGCTTCAACTTTTTAAAAATCAAGCCTTTTTGGTGCCAGGAGAAGAAAAGGCTTTACTCCACGGTCAGGAAAAATCCTGCCCAGGAACCAAAATGTTTTTTGAAGCCAAATTTTTTTTTTTTGAAACCAAAAGCAAAAACGGACACCAGGATGAGTTTCAGGATGAAATTCCATGTCTAAAAATGGTGTTGCTTCAACTTTTGAAAAATCAAGCCTTTTTTGGTGCCAGGAGAAGAAAAGGCTTTACTCCACGGTCAGGAAAAATCCTGCCTAGGAACCAAAATGTTTTTTGAAGCCAAATTTTTTTTTTTGAAACCAAAAGCAAAAACGGACACCAGGATGAGTTTCAGGATGAAATTCCATGTCTAAAAATGGTGTTGCTTCAACTTTTGAAAAATCAAGCCTTTTTTGGTGCCAGGAGAAGAAAAGGCTTTACTCCACGGTCAGGAAAAATCCTGCCTAGGAACCAAAATGTTTTTTGAAGCCAAATTTTTTTTTTTGAAACCAAAAGCAAAAACGGACACCAGGATGAGTTTCAGGATGAAATTCCATGTCTAAAAATGGTGTTGCTTCAACTTTTGAAAAATCAAGCCTTTTTGGTGCCAGGAGAAGAAAAGGCTTTACTCCACGGTCAGGAAAAATCCTGCCCAGGAACCAAAAGGTTTTTTGAAGCCAATTTTTTTTTTTGAAACCAAATGCATAAACGGACACCAGGATGAGTTTCCTGATGAAATTCCATGTCTAAAAATGGTGTTGCTTCAACTTTTGAAAAATCAAGCCTTTTTGGTGCCAGGAGAAGAAAAGGCTTTACTCCACGGTCAGGAAAAATCCTGCCCAGGAACCAAAATGTTTTTTGAAGCCAATTTTTTTTTTTGAAACCAAATGCAAAAACGGACACCAGGATGAGTTTCCTGATGAAATTCCATGTCTAAAAATGGTGTTGCTTCAACTTTTTAAAAATCAAGCCTTTTTGGTGCCAGGAGAAGAAAAGGCTTTACTCCACGGTCAGGAAAAATCCTGCCCAGGAACCAAAATGTTTTTTGAAGCCAAATTTTTTTTTGAAACCAAATGCAAAAACGGACACCAGGATGAGTTTCAGGATGAAATTCCATGTCTAAAAATGGTGTTGCTTCAACTTTTTAAAAATCAAGCCTTTTTGGTGCCAGGAGAAGAAAAGGCTTTACTCCACGGTCAGGAAAAATCCTGCCCAGGAACCAAAATGTTTTTTGAAGCCAAATTTTTTTTTTGAAACCAAAAGCAAAAACGGACACCAGGATGAGTTTCCTGATGAAATTCCATGTCTAAAAATGGTGTTGCTTCAACTTTTGAAAAATCAAGCCTTTTTGGTGCCAGGAGAAGAAAAGGCTTTACTCCACGGTCAGGAAAAATCCTGCCCAGGAACCAAAATGTTTTTTGAAGCCAAATTTTTTTTTTGAAACCAAATGCAAAAACGGACACCAGGATGAGTTTCCTGATGAAATTCCATGTCTAAAAATGGTGTTGCTTCAACTTTTGAAAAATCAAGCCTTTTTGGTGCCAGGAGAAGAAAAGGCTTTACTCCACGGTCAGGAAAAATCCTGCCCAGGAACCAAAATGTTTTTTGAAGCCAATTTTTTTTTTTTGAAACCAAATGCAAAAACGGACACCAGGATGAGTTTCCTGATGAAATTCCATGTCTAAAAATGGTGTTGCTTCAACTTTTTAAAAATCAAGCCTTTTTGGTGCCAGGAGAAGAAAAGGCTTTACTCCACGGTCAGGAAAAATGCTGCCCAGGAACCAAAATGTTTTTTGACGCCAAATTTTTTTTTTGAAACCAAATGCAAAAACGGACACCAGGATGAGTTTCCTGATGAAATTCCATGTCTAAAAATGGTGTTGCTTCAACTTTTTAAAAATCAAGCCTTTTTGGTGCCAGGAGAAGAAAAGGCTTTACTCCACGGTCAGGAAAAATCCTGCCCAGGAACCAAAATGTTTTTTGAAGCCAAATTTTTTTTTTGAAACCAAATGCAAAAACGGACACCAGGATGAGTTTCAGGATGAAATTCCATGTCTAAAAATGGTGTTGCTTCAACTTTTTAAAAATCAAGCCTTTTTGGTGCCAGGAAAAGAAAAGGCTTTACTCCATGGTCAGGAAAAATCCTGCCCAGGAACCAAAATGTTTTTTGAAGCCAAATTTTTTTTTTGAAACCAAAAGCAAAAACGGACACCAGGATGAGTTTCAGGATGAAATTCCATGTCTAAAAATGGTGTTGCTTCAACTTTTGAAAACTCAAGCCTTTTTGGTGCCAGGAGAAGAAAAGGCTTTACTCCACGGTCAGGAAAAATCCTGCCCAGGAACCAAAATGTTTTTTGAAGCCAAATTTTTTTTTTGAAACCAAATGCAAAAACGGACACCAGGATGAGTTTCAGGATGAAATTCCATGTCTAAAAATGGTGTTGCTTCAACTTTTTAAAAATCAAGCCTTTTTGGTGCCAGGAAAAGAAAAGGCTTTACTCCACGGTCAGGAAAAATCCTGCCTAGGAACCAAAATGTTTTTTGAAGCCAAATTTTTTTTTTTGAAACCAAAAGCAAAAACGGACACCAGGATGAGTTTCAGGATGAAATTCCATGTCTAAAAATGGTGTTGCTTCAACTTTTGAAAAATCAAGCCTTTTTGGTGCCAGGAGAAGAAAAGGCTTTACTCCACGGTCAGGAAAAATCCTGCCCAGGAACCAAAATGTTTTTTGAAGCCAATTTTTTTTTTTGAAACCAAATGCAAAAACGGACACCAGGATGAGTTTCCTGATGAAATTCCATGTCTAAAAATGGTGTTGCTTCAACTTTTGAAAAATCAAGCCTTTTTGGTGCCAGGAGAAGAAAAGGCTTTACTCCACGGTCAGGAAAAATCCTGCCCAGGAACCAAAATGTTTTTTGACGCCAAATTTTTTTTTGAAACCAAATGCAAAAACGGACACCAGGATGAGTTTCCTGATGAAATTCCATGTCTAAAAATGGTGTTGCTTCAACTTTTTAAAAATCAAGCCTTTTTGGTGCCAGGAGAAGAAAAGGCTTTACTCCACGGTCAGGAAAAATCCTGCCCAGGAACCAAAATGTTTTTTGAAGCCAATTTTTTTTTTTGAAACCAAATGCAAAAACGGACACCAGGATGAGTTTCAGGATGAAATTCCATGTCTAAAAATGGTGTTGCTTCAACTTTTTAAAAATCAAGCCTTTTTGGTGCCAGGAAAAGAAAAGGCTTTACTCCATGGTCAGGAAAAATCCTGCCCAGGAACCAAAATGTTTTTTGAAGCCAAATTTTTTTTTGAAACCAAAAGCAAAAACGGACACCAGGATGAGTTTCAGGATGAAATTCCATGTCTAAAAATGGTGTTGCTTCAACTTTTGAAAACTCAAGCCTTTTTGGTGCCAGGAGAAGAAAAGGCTTTACTCCACGGTCAGGAAAAATCCTGCCCAGGAACCAAAATGTTTTTTGAAGCCAAATTTTTTTTTTGAAACCAAATGCAAAAACGGACACCAGGATGAGTTTCCTGATGAAATTCCATGTCTAAAAATGGTGTTGCTTCAACTTTTTAAAAATCAAGCCTTTTTGGTGCCAGGAGAAGAAAAGGCTTTACTCCACGGTCAGGAAAAATCCTGCCCAGGAACCAAAATGTTTTTTGAAGCCAATTTTTTTTTTGAAACCAAATGCAAAAACGGACACCAGGATGAGTTTCAGGATGAAATTCCATGTCTAAAAATGGTGTTGCTTCAACTTTTGAAAAATCAAGCCTTTTTGGTGCCAGGAGAAGAAAAGGCTTTACTCCACGGTCAGGAAAAATCCTGCCCAGGAACCAAAATGTTTTTTGAAGCCAAATTTTTTTTTTGAAACCAAATGCAAAAACGGACACCAGAATGAGTTTCCTGATGAAATTCCATGTCTAAAAATGGTGTTGCTTCAACTTTTTAAAAATCAAGCCTTTTTGGTGCCAGGAAAAGAAAAGGCTTTACTCCATGGTCAGGAAAAATCCTGCCCAGGAACCAAAATGTTTTTTGAAGCCAATTTTTTTTTTTTGAAACCAAAAGCAAAAACGGACACCAGGATGAGTTTCAGGATGAAATTCCATGTCTAAAAATGGTGTTGCTTCAACTTTTGAAAAATCAAGCCTTTTTGGTGCCAGGAGAAGAAAAGGCTTTACTCCACGGTCAGGAAAAATCCTGCCCAGGAACCAAAATGTTTTTTGAAGCCAAATTTTTTTTTTTTGAAACCAAAAGCAAAAACGGACACCAGGATGAGTTTCAGGATGAAATTCCATGTCTAAAAATGGTGTTGCTTCAACTTTTGAAAAATCAAGCCTTTTTGGTGCCAGGAGAAGAAAAGGCTTTACTCCACGGTCAGGAAAAATCCTGCCAAGAACCAAAATGTTTTTTGAAGCCAAATTTTTTTTTTTGAAACCAAAAGCAAAAACGGACACCAGGATGAGTTTCAGGATGAAATTCCATGTCTAAAAATGGTGTTGCTTCAACTTTTTAAAAATCAAGCCTTTTTGGTGCCAGGAGAAGAAAAGGCTTTACTCCACGGTCAGGAAAAATCCTGCCCAGGAACCAAAATGTTTTTTGAAGCCAATTTTTTTTTTGAAACCAAATGCAAAAACGGACACCAGGATGAGTTTCAGGATGAAATTCCATGTCTAAAAATGGTGTTGCTTCAACTTTTGAAAAATCAAGCCTTTTTGGTGCCAGGAGAAGAAAAGGCTTTACTCCACGGTCAGGAAAAATCCTGCCCAGGAACCAAAATGTTTTTTGAAGCCAAATTTTTTTTTTGAAACCAAATGCAAAAACGGACACCAGGATGAGTTTCCTGATGAAATTCCATGTCTAAAAATGGTGTTGCTTCAACTTTTGAAAAATCAAGCCTTTTTGGTGCCAGGAAAAGAAAAGGCTTTACTCCATGGTCAGGAAAAATCCTGCCCAGGAACCAAAATGTTTTTTGAAGCCAAATTTTTTTTTTTGAAACCAAAAGCAAAAACGGACACCAGGATGAGTTTCAGGATGAAATTCCATGTCTAAAAATGGTGTTGCTTCAACTTTTGAAAAATCAAGCCTTTTTGGTGCCAGGAGAAGAAAAGGCTTTACTCCACGGTCAGGAAAAATCCTGCCCAGGAACCAAAATGTTTTTTGAAGCCAAATTTTTTTTTTTTTGAAACCAAAAGCAAAAACGGACACCAGGATGAGTTTCAGGATGAAATTCCATGTCTAAAAATGGTGTTGCTTCAACTTTTGAAAAATCAAGCCTTTTTGGTGCCAGGAGAAGAAAAGGCTTTACTCCACGGTCAGGAAAAATCCTGCCTAGGAACCAAAATGTTTTTTGAAGCCAAATTTTTTTTTTTTTGAAACCAAATGCAAAAACGGACACCAGGATGCGTTTCCTGATGAAATTCCATGTCTAAAAATGGTGTTGCTTCAACTTTTTAAAAATCAAGCCTTTTTGGTGCCAGGAGAAGAAAAGGCTTTACTCCACGGTCAGGAAAAATCCTGCCTAGGAACCAAAATGTTTTTTGAAGCCAAATTTTTTTTTTTGAAACCAAAAGCAAAAACGGACACCAGGATGAGTTTCAGGATGAAATTCCATGTCTAAAAATGGTGTTGCTTCAACTTTGAAAAATCAAGCCTTTTTGGTGCCAGGAGAAGAAAAGGCTTTACTCCACGGTAAGGAAAAATCCTGCCCAGGAACCAAAATGTTTTTTGAAGCCAAATTTTTTTTTTGAAACCAAATGCAAAAACGGACACCAGGATGAGTTTCCTGATGAAATTCCATGTCTAAAAATGGTGTTGCTTCAACTTTTTAAAAATCAAGCCTTTTTGGTGCCAGGAGAAGAAAAGGCTTTACTCCACGGTCAGGAAAAATCCTGCCCAGGAACCAAAATGTTTTTTGAAGCCAATTTTTTTTTTTGAAACCAAATGCAAAAACGGACACCAGGATGAGTTTCAGGATGAAATTCCATGTCTAAAAATGGTGTTGCTTCAACTTTTTAAAAATCAAGCCTTTTTGGTGCCAGGAGAAGAAAAGGCTTTACTCCACGGTCAGGAAAAATCCTGCCCAGGAACCAAAATGTTTTTTGACGCCAAATTTTTTTTTTGAAACCAAATGCAAAAACGGACACCAGGATGAGTTTCCTTATGAAATTCCATGTCTAAAAATGGTGTTGCTTCAACTTTTGAAAAATCAAGCCTTTTTGGTGCCAGGAGAAGAAAAGGCTTTACTCCACGGTCAAGAAAAATCCTGCCCAGGAACCAAAATGTTTTTTGAAGCCAAATTTTTTTTTGAAACCAAATGCAAAAACGGACACCAGGATGAGTTTCAGGATGAAATTCCATGTCTAAAAATGGTGTTGCTTCAACTTTTTAAAAATCAAGCCTTTTTGGTGCCAGGAGAAGAAACGGCTTTACTCCACGGTCAGGAAAAATCCTGCCCAGGAACCAAAATGTTTTTTGAAGCCAAATTTTTTTTTTTTGAAACCAAAAGCAAAAACGGACACCAGGATGAGTTTCAGGATGAAATTCCATGTCTAAAAATGGTGTTGCTTCAACTTTTTAAAAATCAAGCCTTTTTGGTGCCAGGAGAAGAAAAGGCTTTACTCCACGGTCAGGAAAAATCCTGCCCAGGAACCAAAATGTTTTTTGACGCCAAATTTTTTTTTTGAAACCAAATGCAAAAACGGACACCAGGATGAGTTTCCTGATGAAACTCCATGTCTAAAAATGGTGTTGCTTCAACTTTTTAAAAATCAAGCCTTTTTGGTGCCAGGAGAAGAAAAGGCTTTACTCCACGGTCAGGAAAAATCCTGCCCAGGAACCAAAATGTTTTTTGAAGCCAAATTTTTTTTTGAAACCAAATGCAAAAACGGACACCAGGATGAGTTTCAGGATGAAATTCCATGTCTAAAAATGGTGTTGCTTCAACTTTTTAAAAATCAAGCCTTTTTGGTGCCAGGAGAAGAAAAGGCTTTACTCCACGGTCAGGAAAAATCCTGCCCAGGAACCAAAATGTTTTTTGAAGCCAAATTTTTTTTTTTTGAAACCAAAAGCAAAAACGGACACCAGGATGAGTTTCAGGATGAAATTCCATGTCTAAAAATGGTGTTGCTTCAACTTTAGAAAAATCAAGCCTTTTTGGTGCCAGGAGAAGAAAAGGCTTTACTCCACGGTCAGGAAAAATCCTGCCTAGGAACCAAAATGTTTTTTGAAGCCAAATTTTTTTTTTTGAAACCAAAAGCAAAAACGGACACCAGGATGATTTTCAGGATGAAATTCCATGTCTAAAAATGGTGTTGCTTCAACTTTTGAAAAATCAAGCCTTTTTGGTGCCAGGAGAAGAAAAGGCTTTACTCCACGGTAAGGAAAAATCCTGCCCAGGAACCAAAATGTTTTTTGAAGCCAAATATTTTTTTTGAAACCAAATGCAAAAACGGACACCAGGATGAGTTTCCTGATGAAATTCCATGTCTAAAAATGGTGTTGCTTCAACTTTTTAAAAATCAAGCCTTTTTGGTGCCAGGAGAAGAAACGGCTTTACTCCACGGTCAGGAAAAATCCTGCCCAGGAACCAAAATGTTTTTTGAAGCCAAATTTTTTTTTTTTGAAACCAAAAGCAAAAACGGACACCAGGATGAGTTTCAGGATGAAATTCCATGTCTAAAAATGGTGTTGCTTCAACTTTTTAAAAATCAAGCCTTTTTGGTGCCAGGAGAAGAAAAGGCTTTACTCCACGGTCAGGAAAAATCCTGCCCAGGAACCAAAATGTTTTTTGACGCCAAATTTTTTTTTTGAAACCAAATGCAAAAACGGACACCAGGATGAGTTTCCTGATGAAACTCCATGTCTAAAAATGGTGTTGCTTCAACTTTTTAAAAATCAAGCCTTTTTGGTGCCAGGAGAAGAAAAGGCTTTACTCCACGGTCAGGAAAAATCCTGCCCAGGAACCAAAATGTTTTTTGAAGCCAAATTTTTTTTTGAAACCAAATGCAAAAACGGACACCAGGATGAGTTTCAGGATGAAATTCCATGTCTAAAAATGGTGTTGCTTCAACTTTTTAAAAATCAAGCCTTTTTGGTGCCAGGAGAAGAAAAGGCTTTACTCCACGGTCAGGAAAAATCCTGCCCAGGAACCAAAATGTTTTTTGAAGCCAAATTTTTTTTTTTTTGAAACCAAATGCAAAAACGGACACCAGGATGAGTTTCAGGATGAAATTCCATGTCTAAAAATGGTGTTGCTTCAACTTTTGAAAAATCAAGCCTTTTTGGTGCCAGGAGAAGAAAAGGCTTTACTCCACGGTCAGGAAAAATCCTGCCCAGGAACCAAAATGTTTTTTGAAGCCAAATATTTTTTTTGAAACCAAATGCAAAAACGGACACCAGGATGAGTTTCCTGATGAAATTCCATGTCTAAAAATGGTGTTGCTTCAACTTTTGAAAAATCAAGCCTTTTTGGTGCCAGGAGAAGAAAAGGCTTTACTCCACGGTCAGGAAAAATCCTGCCCAGGAACCAAAATGTTTTTTGAAGCCAATTTTTTTTTTTTGAAACCAAATGCAAAAACGGACACCAGGATGAGTTTCAGGATGAAATTCCATGTCTAAAAATGGTGTTGCTTCAACTTTTTAAAAATCAAGCCTTTTTGGTGCCAGGAGAAGAAAAGGCTTTACTCCACGGTCAGGAAAAATCCTGCCCAGGAACCAAAATGTTTTTTGACGCCAAATTTTTTTTTTGAAACCAAATGCAAAAACGGACACCAGGATGAGTTTCCTGATGAAACTCCATGTCTAAAAATGGTGTTGCTTCAACTTTTTAAAAATCAAGCCTTTTTGGTGCCAGGAGAAGAAAAGGCTTTACTCCACGGTCAGGAAAAATCCTGCCCAGGAACCAAAATGTTTTTTGAAGCCAAATTTTTTTTTGAAACCAAATGCAAAAACGGACACCAGGATGAGTTTCAGGATGAAATTCCATGTCTAAAAATGGTGTTGCTTCAACTTTTTAAAAATCAAGCCTTTTTGGTGCCAGGAGAAGAAAAGGCTTTACTCCACGGTCAGGAAAAATCCTGCCCAGGAACCAAAATGTTTTTTGAAGCCAAATTTTTTTTTTTTTGAAACCAAAAGCAAAAACGGACACCAGGATGAGTTTCAGGATGAAATTCCATGTCTAAAAATGGTGTTGCTTCAACTTTTGAAAAATCAAGCCTTTTTGGTGCCAGGAGAAGAAAAGGCTTTACTCCACGGTCAGGAAAAATCCTGCCTAGGAACCAAAATGTTTTTTGAAGCCAAATTTTTTTTTTTGAAACCAAAAGCAAAAACGGACACCAGGATGATTTTCAGGATGAAATTCCATGTCTAAAAATGGTGTTGCTTCAACTTTTGAAAAATCAAGCCTTTTTGGTGCCAGGAGAAGAAAAGGCTTTACTCCACGGTAAGGAAAAATCCTGCCCAGGAACCAAAATGTTTTTTGAAGCCAAATATTTTTTTTGAAACCAAATGCAAAAACGGACACCAGGATGAGTTTCCTGATGAAATTCCATGTCTAAAAATGGTGTTGCTTCAACTTTTTAAAAATCAAGCCTTTTTGGTGCCAGGAGAAGAAAAGGCTTTACTCCACGGTCAGGAAAAATCCTGCCCAGGAACCAAAATGTTTTTTGAAGCCAATTTTTTTTTTTGAAACCAAATGCAAAAACGGACACCAGGATGAGTTTCCTGATGAAATTCCATGTCTAAAAATGGTGTTGCTTCAACTTTTTAAAAATCAAGCCTTTTTGGTGCCAGGAGAAGAAAAGGCTTTACTCCACGGTCAGGAAAAATCCTGCCCAGGAACCAAAATGTTTTTTGACGCCAAATTTTTTTTTTTGAAACCAAATGCAAAAACGGACACCAGGATGAGTTTCCTTATGAAATTCCATGTCTAAAAATGGTGTTGCTTCAACTTTTGAAAAATCAAGCCTTTTTGGTGCCAGGAGAAGAAAAGGCTTTACTCCACGGTCAGGAAAAATCCTGCCCAGGAACCAAAATGTTTTTTGAAGCCAAATTTTTTTTTGAAACCAAATGCAAAAACGGACACCAGGATGAGTTTCAGGATGAAATTCCATGTCTAAAAATGGTGTTGCTTCAACTTTTTAAAAATCAAGCCTTTTTGGTGCCAGGAGAAGAAAAGGCTTTACTCCACGGTCAGGAAAAATCCTGCCCAGGAACCAAAATGTTTTTTGAAGCCAAATTTTTTTTTTTTGAAACCAAAAGCAAAAACGGACACCAGGATGAGTTTCAGGATGAAATTCCATGTCTAAAAATGGTGTTGCTTCAACTTTTGAAAAATCAAGCCTTTTTGGTGCCAGGAGAAGAAAAGGCTTTACTCCACGGTCAGGAAAAATCCTGCCTAGGAACCAAAATGTTTTTTGAAGCCAAATTTTTTTTTTTGAAACCAAAAGCAAAAACGGACACCAGGATGAGTTTCAGGATGTAATTCCATGTCTAAAAATGGTGTTGCTTCAACTTTTGAAAAATCAAGCCTTTTTGGTGCCAGGAGAAGAAAAGGCTTTACTCCACGGTCAGGAAAAATCCTGCCCAGGAACCAAAAGGTTTTTTGAAGCCAAATTTTTTTTTTGAAACCAAATGCAAAAACGGACACCAGGATGAGTTTCCTGATGAAATTCCATGTCTAAAAATGGTGTTGCTTCAACTTTTGAAAAATCAAGCCTTTTTGGTGCCAGGAGAAGAAAAGGCTTTACTCCACGGTCAGGAAAAATCCTGCCTAGGAACCAAAATGTTTTTTGAAGCCAAATTTTTTTTTTTGAAACCAAAAGCAAAAACGGACACCAGGATGAGTTTCAGGATGAAATTCCATGTCTAAAAATGGTGTTGCTTCAACTTTGAAAAATCAAGCCTTTTTGGTGCCAGGAGAAGAAAAGGCTTTACTCCACGGTAAGGAAAAATCCTGCCCAGGAACCAAAATGTTTTTTGAAGCCAAATTTTTTTTTTGAAACCAAATGCAAAAACGGACACCAGGATGAGTTTCCTGATGAAATTCCATGTCTAAAAATGGTGTTGCTTCAACTTTTTAAAAATCAAGCCTTTTTGGTGCCAGGAGAAGAAAAGGCTTTACTCCACGGTCAGGAAAAATCCTGCCCAGGAACCAAAATGTTTTTTGAAGCCAAATTTTTTTTTGAAACCAAATGCAAAAACGGACACCAGGATGAGTTTCAGGATGAAATTCCATGTCTAAAAATGGTGTTGCTTCAACTTTTTAAAAATCAAGCCTTTTTGGTGCCAGGAGAAGAAAAGGCTTTACTCCACGGTCAGGAAAAATCCTGCCCAGGAACCAAAATGTTTTTTGAAGCCAAATTTTTTTTTTTTGAAACCAAATGCAAAAACGGACACCAGGATGAGTTTCAGGATGAAATTCCATGTCTAAAAATGGTGTTGCTTCAACTTTTTAAAAATCAAGCCTTTTTGGTGCCAGGAGAAGAAAAGGCTTTACTCCACGGTCAGGAAAAATCCTGCCCAGGAACCAAAATGTTTTTTGAAGCCAAATTTTTTTTTTTTGAAACCAAAAGCAAAAACGGACACCAGGATGAGTTTCAGGATGAAATTCCATGTCTAAAAATGGTGTTGCTTCAACTTTTTAAAAATCAAGCCTTTTTGGTGCCAGGAGAAGAAAAGGCTTTACTCCACGGTCAGGAAAAATCCTGCCCAGGAACCAAAATGTTTTTTGAAGCCAAATTTTTTTTTTTTGAAACCAAAAGCAAAAACGGACACCAGGATGAGTTTCAGGATGAAATTCCATGTCTAAAAATGGTGTTGCTTCAACTTTTGAAAAATCAAGCCTTTTTGGTGCCAGGAGAAGAAAAGGCTTTACTCCACGGTCAGGAAAAATCCTGCCCAGGAACCAAAATGTTTTTTGAAGCCAAATTTTTTTTTTTTGAAACCAAAAGCAAAAACGGACACCAGGATGAGTTTCAGGATGAAATTCCATGTCTAAAAATGGTGTTGCTTCAACTTTTGAAAAATCAAGCCTTTTTGGTGCCAGGAGAAGAAAAGGCTTTACTCCACGGTCAGGAAAAATCCTGCCTAGGAACCAAAATGTTTTTTGAAGCCAAATTTTTTTTTTTGAAACCAAAAGCAAAAACGGACACCAGAATGATTTTCAGGATGAAATTCCATGTCTAAAAATGGTGTTGCTTCAACTTTTGAAAAATCAAGCCTTTTTGGTGCCAGGAGAAGAAAAGGCTTTACTCCACGGTCAGGAAAAATCCTGCCCAGGAACCAAAATGTTTTTTGAAGCCAAATTATTTTTTTTGAAACCAAATGCAAAAACGGACACCAGGATGAGTTTCCTGATGAAATTCCATGTCTAAAAATGGTGTTGCTTCAACTTTTTAAAAATCAAGCCTTTTTGGTGCCAGGAGAAGAAAAGGCTTTACTCCACGGTAAGCAAAAATCCTGCCCAGGAACCAAAATGTTTTTTGAAGCCAAATATTTTTTTTGAAACCAAATGCAAAAACGGACACCAGGATGAGTTTCCTGATGAAATTCCATGTCTAAAAATGGTGTTGCTTCAACTTTTGAAAAATCAAGCCTTTTTGGTGCCAGGAGAAGAAAAGGCTTTACTCCACGGTCAGGAAAAATCCTGCCCAGGAACCAAAATGTTTTTTGAAGCCAATTTTTTTTTTTGAAACCAAATGCAAAAACGGACACCAGGATGAGTTTCCTGATGAAATTCCATGTCTAAAAATGGTGTTGCTTCAACTTTTTAAAAATCAAGCCTTTTTGGTGCCAGGAGAAGAAAAGGCTTTACTCCACGGTCAGGAAAAATCCTGCCCAGGAACCAAAATGTTTTTTGACGCCAAATTTTTTTTTTGAAACCAAATGCAAAAACGGACACCAGGATGAGTTTCCTGATGAAATTCCATGTCTAAAAATGGTGTTGCTTCAACTTTTTAAAAATCAAGCCTTTTTGGTGCCAGGAGAAGAAAAGGCTTTACTCCACGGTCAGGAAAAATCCTGCCCAGGAACCAAAATGTTTTTTGAAGCCAAATTTTTTTTTTGAAACCAAAAGCAAAAACGGACACCAGGATGAGTTTCAGGATGAAATTCCATGTCTAAAAATGGTGTTGCTTCAACTTTTTAAAAATCAAGCCTTTTTGGTGCCAGGAGAAGAAAAGGCTTTACTCCACGGTCAGGAAAAATCCTGCCCAGGAACCAAAATGTTTTTTGAAGCCAAATTTTTTTTTTGAAACCAAATGCAAAAACGGACACCAGGATGAGTTTCCTGATGAAATTCCATGTCTAAAAATGGTGTTGCTTCAACTTTTTAAAAATCAAGCCTTTTTGGTGCCAGGAGAAGAAAAGGCTTTACTCCACGGTCAGGAAAAATCCTGCCCAGGAACCAAAATGTTTTTTGACGCCAAATTTTTTTTTTGAAACCAAATGCAAAAACGGACACCAGGATGAGTTTCCTGATGAAATTCCATGTCTAAAAATGGTGTTGCTTCAACTTTTTAAAAATCAAGCCTTTTTGGTGCCAGGAGAAGAAAAGGCTTTACTCCACGGTCAGGAAAAATCCTGCCCAGGAACCAAAATGTTTTTTGAAGCCAAATTTTTTTTTTGAAACCAAATGCAAAAACGGACACCAGGATGAGTTTCAGGATGAAATTCCATGTCTAAAAATGGTGTTGCTTCAACTTTTTAAAAATCAAGCCTTTTTGGTGCCAGGAAAAGAAAAGGCTTTACTCCACGGTCAGGAAAAATCCTGCCCAGGAACCAAAATGTTTTTTGAAGCCAAATTTTTTTTTGAAACCAAATGCAAAAACGGACACCAGGATGAGTTTCAGGATGAAATTCCATGTCTAAAAATGGGGTTGCTTCAACTTTTTAAAAATCAAGCCTTTTTGGTGCCAGGAGAAGAAAAGGCTTTACTCCACGGTCAGGAAAAATCCTGCCCAGGAACCAAAATGTTTTTTGAAGCCAAATATTTTTTTTGAAACCAAATGCAAAAACGGACACCAGGATGAGTTTCCTGATGAAATTCCATGTCTAAAAATGGTGTTGCTTCAACTTTTGAAAAATCAAGCCTTTTTGGTGCCAGGAGAAGAAAAGGCTTTACTCCACGGTCAGGAAAAATCCTGCCCAGGAACCAAAATGTTTTTTGAAGCCAATTTTTTTTTTTGAAACCAAATGCAAAAACGGACACCAGGATGAGTTTCCTGATGAAATTCCATGTCTAAAAATGGTGTTGCTTCAACTTTTTAAAAATCAAGCCTTTTTGGTGCCAGGAGAAGAAAAGGCTTTACTCCACGGTCAGGAAAAATCCTGCCCAGGAACCAAAATGTTTTTTGACGCCAAATTTTTTTTTTGAAACCAAATGCAAAAACGGACACCAGGATGAGTTTCCTGATGAAATTCCATGTCTAAAAATGGTGTTGCTTCAACTTTTTAAAAATCAAGCCTTTTTGGTGCCAGGAGAAGAAAAGGCTTTACTCCACGGTCAGGAAAAATCCTGCCCAGGAACCAAAATGTTTTTTGAAGCCAAATTTTTTTTTTGAAACCAAATGCAAAAACGGACACCAGGATGAGTTTCAGGATGAAATTCCATGTCTAAAAATGGTGTTGCTTCAACTTTTTAAAAATCAAGCCTTTTTGGTGCCAGGAAAAGAAAAGGCTTTACTCCATGGTCAGGAAAAATCCTGCCCAGGAACCAAAATGTTTTTTGAAGCCAAATTTTTTTTTTGAAACCAAAAGCAAAAACGGACACCAGGATGAGTTTCAGGATGAAATTCCATGTCTAAAAATGGTGTTGCTTCCACTTTTTAAAAATCAAGCCTTTTTGGTGCCAGGAGAAGAAAAGGCTTTACTCCACGGTCAGGAAAAATCCTGCCCAGGAACCAAAATGTTTTTTGAAGCCAAATTTTTTTTTTGAAACCAAATGCAAAAACGGACACCAGGATGAGTTTCAGGATGAAATTCCATGTCTAAAAATGGTGTTGCTTCAACTTTTTAAAAATCAAGCCTTTTTGGTGCCAGGAGAAGAAAAGGCTTTACTCCACGGTCAGGAAAAATCCTGCCCAGGAACCAAAATGTTTTTTGAAGCCAAATTTTTTTTTTGAAACCAAAAGCAAAAACGGACACCAGGATGAGTTTCCTGATGAAATTCCATGTCTAAAAATGGTGTTGCTTCAACTTTTTAAAAATCAAGCCTTTTTGGTGCCAGGAGAAGAAAAGGCTTTACTCCACGGTCAGGAAAAATCCTGCCCAGGAACCAAAATGTTTTTTGACGCCAAATTTTTTTTTTGAAACCAAATGCAAAAACGGACACCAGGATGAGTTTCCTGATGAAATTCCATGTCTAAAAATGGTGTTGCTTCAACTTTTTAAAAATCAAGCCTTTTTGGTGCCAGGAGAAGAAAAGGCTTTACTCCACGGTCAGGAAAAATCCTGCCCAGGAACCAAAATGTTTTTTGAAGCCAAATTTTTTTTTTGAAACCAAATGCAAAAACGGACACCAGGATGAGTTTCAGGATGAAATTCCATGTCTAAAAATGGTGTTGCTTCAACTTTTTAAAAATCAAGCCTTTTTGGTGCCAGGAAAAGAAAAGGCTTTACTCCATGGTCAGGAAAAATCCTGCCCAGGAACCAAAATGTTTTTTGAAGCCAAATTTTTTTTTTGAAACCAAAAGCAAAAACGGACACCAGGATGAGTTTCAGGATGAAATTCCATGTCTAAAAATGGTGTTGCTTCAACTTTTGAAAAATCAAGCCTTTTTGGTGCCAGGAGAAGAAAAGGCTTTACTCCACGGTCAGGAAAAATCCTGCCCAGGAACCAAAATGTTTTTTGAAGCCAAATTTTTTTTTTGAAACCAAATGCAAAAACGGACACCAGGATGAGTTTCAGGATGAAATTCCATGTCTAAAAATGGTGTTGCTTCAACTTTTTAAAAATCAAGCCTTTTTGGTGCCAGGAGAAGAAAAGGCTTTACTCCACGGTCAGGAAAAATCCTGCCCAGGAACCAAAATGTTTTTTGAAGCCAAATTTTTTTTTTGAAACCAAAAGCAAAAACGGACACCAGGATGAGTTTCAGGATGAAATTCCATGTCGAAAAATGGTGTTGCTTCAACTTTTTAAAAATCAAGCCTTTTTGGTGCCAGGAGAAGAAAAGGCTTTACTCCACGGTCAGGAAAAATCCTGCCCAGGAACCAAAATGTTTTTTGAAGCCAAATTTTTTTTTGAAACCAAATGCAAAAACGGACACCAGGATGATTTTCAGGATGAAATTCCATGTTTAAAAATGGTGTTGCTTCAACTTTTTAAAAATCAAGCCTTTTTGGTGCCAGGAGAAGAAAAGGCTTTACTCCACGGTCAGGAAAAATCCTGCCCAGGAACCAAAATGTTTTTTGAAGCCAAATTTTTTTTTTTTGAAACCAAAAGCAAAAACGGACACCAGGATGAGTTTCAGGATGAAATTCCATGTCTAAAAATGGTGTTGCTTCAACTTTTGAAAAATCAAGCCTTTTTGGTGCCAGGAGAAGAAAAGGCTTTACTCCACGGTCAGGAAAAATCCTGCCTAGGAACCAAAATGTTTTTTGAAGCCAAATTTTTTTTTTTGAAACCAAAAGCAAAAACGGACACCAGGATGAGTTTCAGGATGAAATTCCATGTCTAAAAATGGTGTTGCTTCAACTTTTGAAAAATCAAGCCTTTTTGGTGCCAGGAGAAGAAAAGGCTTTACTCCACGGTCAGGAAAAATCCTGCCCAGGAACCAAAATGTTTTTTGAAGCCAATTTTTTTTTTTGAAACCAAATGCAAAAACGGACACCAGGATGAGTTTCCTGATGAAATTCCATGTCTAAAAATGGTGTTGCTTCAACTTTTGAAAAATCAAGCCTTTTTGGTGCCAGGAGAAGAAAAGGCTTTACTCCACGGTCAGGAAAAATCCTGCCCAGGAACCAAAATGTTTTTTGACGCCAAATTTTTTTTTGAAACCAAATGCAAAAACGGACACCAGGATGAGTTTCCTGATGAAATTCCATGTCTAAAAATGGTGTTGCTTCAACTTTTTAAAAATCAAGCCTTTTTGGTGCCAGGAGAAGAAAAGGCTTTACTCCACGGTCAGGAAAAATCCTGCCCAGGAACCAAAATGTTTTTTGAAGCCAATTTTTTTTTTTGAAACCAAATGCAAAAACGGACACCAGGATGAGTTTCAGGATGAAATTCCATGTCTAAAAATGGTGTTGCTTCAACTTTTTAAAAATCAAGCCTTTTTGGTGCCAGGAAAAGAAAAGGCTTTACTCCATGGTCAGGAAAAATCCTGCCCAGGAACCAAAATGTTTTTTGAAGCCAAATTTTTTTTTTGAAACCAAAAGCAAAAACGGACACCAGGATGAGTTTCAGGATGAAATTCCATGTCTAAAAATGGTGTTGCTTCAACTTTTGAAAACTCAAGCCTTTTTGGTGCCAGGAGAAGAAAAGGCTTTACTCCACGGTCAGGAAAAATCCTGCCCAGGAACCAAAATGTTTTTTGAAGCCAAATTTTTTTTTTGAAACCAAATGCAAAAACGGACACCAGGATGAGTTTCCTGATGAAATTCCATGTCTAAAAATGGTGTTGCTTCAACTTTTTAAAATTCAAGCCTTTTTGGTGCCAGGAGAAGAAAAGGCTTTACTCCACGGTCAGGAAAAATCCTGCCCAGGAACCAAAATGTTTTTTGAAGCCAATTTTTTTTTTGAAACCAAATGCAAAAACGGACACCAGGATGAGTTTCAGGATGAAATTCCATGTCTAAAAATGGTGTTGCTTCAACTTTTGAAAAATCAAGCCTTTTTGGTGCCAGGAGAAGAAAAGGCTTTACTCCACGGTCAGGAAAAATCCTGCCCAGGAACCAAAATGTTTTTTGAAGCCAAATTTTTTTTTTGAAACCAAATGCAAAAACGGACACCAGGATGAGTTTCCTGATGAAATTCCATGTCTAAAAATGGTGTTGCTTCAACTTTTTAAAAATCAAGCCTTTTTGGTGCCAGGAAAAGAAAAGGCTTTACTCCATGGTCAGGAAAAATCCTGCCCAGGAACCAAAATGTTTTTTGAAGCCAAATTTTTTTTTTTGAAACCAAAAGCAAAAACGGACACCAGGATGAGTTTCAGGATGAAATTCCATGTCTAAAAATGGTGTTGCTTCAACTTTTGAAAAATCAAGCCTTTTTGGTGCCAGGAGAAGAAAAGGCTTTACTCCACGGTCAGGAAAAATCCTGCCCAGGAACCAAAATGTTTTTTGAAGCCAAATTTTTTTTTTTGAAACCAAATGCAAAAACGGACACCAGGATGAGTTTCAGGATGAAATTCCATGTCTAAAAATGGTGTTGCTTCAACTTTTGAAAAATCAAGCCTTTTTGGTGCCAGGAGAAGAAAAGGCTTTACTCCACGGTCAGGAAAAATCCTGCCCAGGAACCAAAATGTTTTTTGACGCCAAATTTTTTTTTTGAAACCAAATGCAAAAACGGACACCAGGATGAGTTTCCTTATGAAATTCCATGTCTAAAAATGGTGTTGCTTCAACTTTTGAAAAATCAAGCCTTTTTGGTGCCAGGAGAAGAAAAGGCTTTACTCCACGGTCAGGAAAAATCCTGCCCAGGAACCAAAATGTTTTTTGAAGCCAATTTTTTTTTTTTGAAACCAAATGCAAAAACGGACACCAGGATGAGTTTCAGGATGAAATTCCATGTCTAAAAATGGTGTTGCTTCAACTTTTTAAAAATCAAGCCTTTTTGGTGCCAGGAGAAGAAAAGGCTTTACTCCACGGTCAGGAAAAATCCTGCCCAGGAACCAAAATGTTTTTTGACGCCAAATTTTTTTTTTGAAACCAAATGCAAAAACGGACACCAGGATGAGTTTCCTGATGAAAATCCATGTCTAAAAATGGTGTTGCTTCAACTTTTTAAAAATCAAGCCTTTTTGGTGCCAGGAGAAGAAAAGGCTTTACTCCACGGTCAGGAAAAATCCTGCCCAGGAACCAAAATGTTTTTTGAAGCCAAATTTTTTTTTGAAACCAAATGCAAAAACGGACACCAGGATGAGTTTCAGGATGAAATTCCATGTCTAAAAATGGTGTTGCTTCAACTTTTTAAAAATCAAGCCTTTTTGGTGCCAGGAGAAGAAACGGCTTTACTCCACGGTCAGGAAAAATCCTGCCCAGGAACCAAAATATTTTTTGAAGCCAAATTTTTTTTTTTTGAAACCAAAAGCAAAAACGGACACCAGGATGAGTTTCAGGATGAAATTCCATGTCTAAAAGTGGTGTTGCTTCAACTTTTGAAAAATCAAGCCTTTTTGGTGCCAGGAGAAGAAAAGGCTTTACTCCACGGTCAGGAAAAATCCTGCCTAGGAACCAAAATGTTTTTTGAAGCCAAATTTTTTTTTTTGAAACCAAAAGCAAAAACGGACACCAGGATGATTTTCAGGATGAAATTCCATGTCTAAAAATGGTGTTGCTTCAACTTTTGAAAAATCAAGCCTTTTTGGTGCCAGGAGAAGAAAAGGCTTTACTCCACGGTAAGGAAAAATCCTGCCCAGGAACCAAAATGTTTTTTGAAGCCAAATATTTTTTTTGAAACCAAATGCAAAAACGGACACCAGGATGAGTTTCCTGATGAAACTCCATGTCTAAAAATGGTGTTGCTTCAACTTTTTAAAAATCAAGCCTTTTTGGTGCCAGGAGAAGAAAAGGCTTTACTCCACGGTCAGGAAAAATCCTGCCCAGGAACCAAAATGTTTTTTGAAGCCAAATTTTTTTTTGAAACCAAATGCAAAAACGGACACCAGGATGAGTTTCAGGATGAAATTCCATGTCTAAAAATGGTGTTGCTTCAACTTTTAAAAAATCAAGCCTTTTTGGTGCCAGGAGAAGAAAAGGCTTTACTCCACGGTCAGGAAAAATCCTGCCCAGGAACCAAAATGTTTTTTGAAGCCAAATTTTTTTTTTTTGAAACCAAAAGCAAAAACGGACACCAGGATGAGTTTCAGGATGAAATTCCATGTCTAAAAATGGTGTTGCTTCAACTTTTGAAAAATCAAGCCTTTTTGGTGCCAGGAGAAGAAAAGGCTTTACTCCACGGTCAGGAAAAATCCTGCCTAGGAACCAAAATGTTTTTTGAAGCCAAATTTTTTTTTTTGAAACCAAAAGCAAAAACGGACACCAGGATGATTTTCAGGATGAAATTCCATGTCTAAAAATGGTGTTGCTTCAACTTTTGAAAAATCAAGCCTTTTTGGTGCCAGGAGAAGAAAAGGCTTTACTCCACGGTAAGGAAAAATCCTGCCCAGGAACCAAAATGTTTTTTGAAGCCAAATATTTTTTTTGAAACCAAATGCAAAAACGGACACCAGGATGAGTTTCCTGATGAAATTCCATGTCTAAAAATGGTGTTGCTTCAACTTTTTAAAAATCAAGCCTTTTTGGTGCCAGGAGAAGAAAAGGCTTTACTCCACGGTCAGGAAAAATCCTGCCCAGGAACCAAAATGTTTTTTGAAGCCAATTTTTTTTTTTGAAACCAAATGCAAAAACGGACACCAGGATGAGTTTCCTGATGAAATTCCATGTCTAAAAATGGTGTTGCTTCAACTTTTTAAAAATCAAGCCTTTTTGGTGCCAGGAGAAGAAAAGGCTTTACTCCACGGTCAGGAAAAATCCTGCCCAGGAACCAAAATGTTTTTTGACGCCAAATTTTTTTTTTGAAACCAAATGCAAAAACGGACACCAGGATGAGTTTCCTTATGAAATTCCATGTCTAAAAATGGTGTTGCTTCAACTTTTGAAAAATCAAGCCTTTTTGGTGCCAGGAGAAGAAAAGGCTTTACTCCACGGTCAGGAAAAATCCTGCCCAGGAACCAAAATGTTTTTTGAAGCCAAATTTTTTTTTGAAACCAAATGCAAAAACGGACACCAGGATGAGTTTCAGGATGAAATTCCATGTCTAAAAATGGTGTTGCTTCAACTTTTTAAAAATCAAGCCTTTTTGGTGCCAGGAGAAGAAAAGGCTTTACTCCACGGTCAGGAAAAATCCTGCCCAGGAACCAAAATGTTTTTTGAAGCCAAATTTTTTTTTTTTGAAACCAAAAGCAAAAACGGACACCAGGATGAGTTTCAGGATGAAATTCCATGTCTAAAAATGGTGTTGCTTCAACTTTTGAAAAATCAAGCCTTTTTGGTGCCAGGAGAAGAAAAGGCTTTACTCCACGGTCAGGAAAAATCCTGCCTAGGAACCAAAATGTTTTTTGAAGCCAAATTTTTTTTTTTGAAACCAAAAGCAAAAACGGACACCAGGATGAGTTTCAGGATGAAATTCCATGTCTAAAAATGGTGTTGCTTCAACTTTTGAAAAATCAAGCCTTTTTGGTGCCAGGAGAAGAAAAGGCTTTACTCCACGGTCAGGAAAAATCCTGCCCAGGAACCAAAAGGTTTTTTGAAGCCAAATTTTTTTTTTGAAACCAAATGCAAAAACGGACACCAGGATGAGTTTCCTGATGAAATTCCATGTCTAAAAATGGTGTTGCTTCAACTTTTGAAAAATCAAGCCTTTTTGGTGCCAGGAGAAGAAAAGGCTTTACTCCACGGTCAGGAAAAATCCTGCCTAGGAACCAAAATGTTTTTTGAAGCCAAATTTTTTTTTTTGAAACCAAAAGCAAAAACGGACACCAGGATGAGTTTCAGGATGAAATTCCATGTCTAAAAATGGTGTTGCTTCAACTTTGAAAAATCAAGCCTTTTTGGTGCCAGGAGAAGAAAAGGCTTTACTCCACGGTAAGGAAAAATCCTGCCCAGGAACCAAAATGTTTTTTGAAGCCAAATTTTTTTTTTGAAACCAAATGCAAAAACGGACACCAGGATGAGTTTCCTGATGAAATTCCATGTCTAAAAATGGTGTTGCTTCAACTTTTTAAAAATCAAGCCTTTTTGGTGCCAGGAGAAGAAAAGGCTTTACTCCACGGTCAGGAAAAATCCTGCCCAGGAACCAAAATGTTTTTTGAAGCCAATTTTTTTTTTTGAAACCAAATGCAAAAACGGACACCAGGATGAGTTTCCTTATGAAATTCCATGTCTAAAAATGGTGTTGCTTCAACTTTTTAAAAATCAAGCCTTTTTGGTGCCAGGAGAAGAAAAGGCTTTACTCCACGGTCAGGAAAAATCCTGCCCAGGAACCAAAATGTTTTTTGAAGCCAAATTTTTTTTTGAAACCAAATGCAAAAACGGACACCAGGATGAGTTTCCTGATGAAATTCCATGTCTAAAAATGGTGTTGCTTCAACTTTTTAAAAATCAAGCCTTTTTGGTGCCAGGAGAAGAAAAGGCTTTACTCCACGGTCAGGAAAAATCCTGCCCAGGAACCAAAATGTTTTTTGAAGCCAATTTTTTTTTTGAAACCAAATGCAAAAACGGACACCAGGATGAGTTTCAGGATGAAATTCCATGTCTAAAAATGGTGTTGCTTCAACTTTTGAAAAATCAAGCCTTTTTGGTGCCAGGAGAAGAAAAGGCTTTACTCCACGGTCAGGAAAAATCCTGCCCAGGAACCAAAATGTTTTTTGAAGCCAAATTTTTTTTTTGAAACCAAATGCAAAAACGGACACCAGGATGAGTTTCCTGATGAAATTCCATGTCTAAAAATGGTGTTGCTTCAACTTTTTAAAAATCAAGCCTTTTTGGTGCCAGGAAAAGAAAAGGCTTTACTCCATGGTCAGGAAAAATCCTGCCCAGGAACCAAAATGTTTTTTGCAGCCAAATTTTTTTTTTGAAACCAAAAGCAAAAACGGACACCAGGATGAGTTTCAGGATGAAATTCCATGTCTAAAAATGGTGTTGCTTCAACTTTTGAAAAATCAAGCCTTTTTGGTGCCAGGAGAAGAAAAGGCTTTACTCCACGGTCAGGAAAAATCCTGCCCAGGAACCAAAATGTTTTTTGAAGCCAATTTTTTTTTTTTGAAACCAAATGCAAAAACGGACACCAGGATGAGTTTCAGGATGAAATTCCATGTCTAAAAATGGTGTTGCTTCAACTTTTTAAAAATCAAGCCTTTTTGGTGCCAGGAGAAGAAAAGGCTTTACTCCACGGTCAGGAAAAATCCTGCCCAGGAACCAAAATGTTTTTTTACGCCAAATTTTTTTTTTGAAACCAAATGCAAAAACGGACACCAGGATGAGTTTCCTGATGAAACTCCATGTCTAAAAATGGTGTTGCTTCAACTTTTTAAAAATCAAGCCTTTTTGGTGCCAGGAGAAGAAAAGGCTTTACTCCACGGTCAGGAAAAATCCTGCCCAGGAACCAAAATGTTTTTTGAAGCCAAATTTTTTTTTGAAACCAAATGCAAAAACGGACACCAGGATGAGTTTCAGGATGAAATTCCATGTCTAAAAATGGTGTTGCTTCAACTTTTTAAAAATCAAGCCTTTTTGGTGCCAGGAGAAGAAAAGGCTTTACTCCACGGTCAGGAAAAATCCTGCCCAGGAACCAAAATGTTTTTTGACGCCAAATTTTTTTTTTGAAACCAAATGCAAAAACGGACACCAGGATGAGTTTCCTGATGAAACTCCATGTCTAAAAATGGTGTTGCTTCAACTTTTTAAAAATCAAGCCTTTTTGGTGCCAGGAGAAGAAAAGGCTTTACTCCACGGTCAGGAAAAATCCTGCCCAGGAACCAAAATGTTTTTTGAAGCCAAATTTTTTTTTGAAACCAAATGCAAAAACGGACACCAGGATGAGTTTCAGGATGAAATTCCATGTCTAAAAATGGTGTTGCTTCAACTTTTTAAAAATCAAGCCTTTTTGGTGCCAGGAGAAGAAAAGGCTTTACTCCACGGTCAGGAAAAATCCTGCCCAGGAACCAAAATGTTTTTTGAAGCCAAATTTTTTTTTTTGAAACCAAAAGCAAAAACGGACACCAGGATGAGTTTCAGGATGAAATTCCATGTCTAAAAATGGTGTTGCTTCAACTTTTGAAAAATCAAGCCTTTTTGGTGCCAGGAGAAGAAAAGGCTTTACTCCACGGTCAGGAAAAATCCTGCCTAGGAACCAAAATGTTTTTTGAAGCCAAATTTTTTTTTTTGAAACCAAAAGCAAAAACGGACACCAGGATGATTTTCAGGATGAAATTCCATGTCTAAAAATGGTGTTGCTTCAACTTTTGAAAAATCAAGCCTTTTTGGTGCCAGGAGAAGAAAAGGCTTTACTCCACGGTAAGGAAAAATCCTGCCCAGGAACCAAAATGTTTTTTGAAGCCAAATATTTTTTTTGAAACCAAATGCAAAAACGGACACCAGGATGAGTTTCCTGATGAAATTCCATGTCTAAAAATGGTGTTGCTTCAACTTTTTAAAAATCAAGCCTTTTTGGTGCCAGGAGAAGAAAAGGCTTTACTCCACGGTCAGGAAAAATCCTGCCCAGGAACCAAAATGTTTTTTGAAGCCAATTTTTTTTTTTGAAACCAAATGCAAAAACGGACACCAGGATGAGTTTCCTGATGAAATTCCATGTCTAAAAATGGTGTTGCTTCAACTTTTTAAAAATCAAGCCTTTTTGGTGCCAGGAGAAGAAAAGGCTTTACTCCACGGTCAGGAAAAATCCTGCCCAGGAACCAAAATGTTTTTGGACGCCAAATTTTTTTTTTGAAACCAAATGCAAAAACGGACACCAGGATGAGTTTCCTTATGAAATTCCATGTCTAAAAATGGTGTTGCTTCAACTTTTGAAAAATCAAGCCTTTTTGGTGCCAGGAGAAGAAAAGGCTTTACTCCACGGTCAGGAAAAATCCTGCCCAGGAACCAAAATGTTTTTTGAAGCCAAATTTTTTTTTGAAACCAAATGCAAAAACGGACACCAGGATGAGTTTCCTTATGAAATTCCATGTCTAAAAATGGTGTTGCTTCAACTTTTTAAAAATCAAGCCTTTTTGGTGCCAGGAGAAGAAAAGGCTTTACTCCACGGTAAGGAAAAATCCTGCCCAGGAACCAAAATGTTTTTTGAAGCCAAATATTTTTTTTGAAACCAAATGCAAAAACGGACACCAGGATGAGTTTCCTGATGAAATTCCATGTCTAAAAATGGTGTTGCTTCAACTTTTTAAAAATCAAGCCTTTTTGGTGCCAGGAGAAGAAAAGGCTTTACTCCACGGTCAGGAAAAATCCTGCCCAGGAACCAAAATGTTTTTTGAAGCCAATTTTTTTTTTTGAAACCAAATGCAAAAACGGACACCAGGATGAGTTTCCTGATGAAATTCCATGTCTAAAAATGGTGTTGCTTCAACTTTTTAAAAATCAAGCCTTTTTGGTGCCAGGAGAAGAAAAGGCTTTACTCCACGGTCAGGAAAAATCCTGCCCAGGAACCAAAATGTTTTTGGACGCCAAATTTTTTTTTTGAAACCAAATGCAAAAACGGACACCAGGATGAGTTTCCTTATGAAATTCCATGTCTAAAAATGGTGTTGCTTCAACTTTTGAAAAATCAAGCCTTTTTGGTGCCAGGAGAAGAAAAGGCTTTACTCCACGGTCAGGAAAAATCCTGCCCAGGAACCAAAATGTTTTTTGAAGCCAAATTTTTTTTTGAAACCAAATGCAAAAACGGACACCAGGATGAGTTTCCTTATGAAATTCCATGTCTAAAAATGGTGTTGCTTCAACTTTTTAAAAATCAAGCCTTTTTGGTGCCAGGAGAAGAAAAGGCTTTACTCCACGGTCAGGAAAAATCCTGCCCAGGAACCAAAATGTTTTTTGAAGCCAAATTTTTTTTTTTGAAACCAAAAGCAAAAACGGACACCAGGATGAGTTTCAGGATGAAATTCCATGTCTAAAAATGGTGTTGCTTCAACTTTTGAAAAATCAAGCCTTTTTGGTGCCAGGAGAAGAAAAGGCTTTACTCCACGGTCAGGAAAAATCCTGCCTAGGAACCAAAATGTTTTTTGAAGCCAAATTTTTTTTTTTGAAACCAAAAGCAAAAACGGACACCAGAATGATTTTCAGGATGAAATTCCATGTCTAAAAATGGTGTTGCTTCAACTTTTGAAAAATCAAGCCTTTTTGGTGCCAGGAGAAGAAAAGGCTTTACTCCACGGTCAGGAAAAATCCTGCCCAGGAACCAAAATGTTTTTTGAAGCCAAATTTTTTTTTTTTGAAACCAAAAGCAAAAACGGACACCAGGATGAGTTTCAGGATGAAATTCCATGTCTAAAAATGGTGTTGCTTCAACTTTTGAAAAATCAAGCCTTTTTGGTGCCAGGAGAAGAAAAGGCTTTACTCCACGGTCAGGAAAAATCCTGCCTAGGAACCAAAATGTTTTTTGAAGCCAAATTTTTTTTTTTGAAACCAAAAGCAAAAACGGACACCAGGATGATTTTCAGGATGAAATTCCATGTCTAAAAATGGTGTTGCTTCAACTTTTGAAAAATCAAGCCTTTTTGGTGCCAGGAGAAGAAAAGGCTTTACTCCACGGTCAGCAAAAATCCTGCCCAGGAACCAAAATGTTTTTTGAAGCCAAATATTTTTTTTGAAACCAAATGCAAAAACGGACACCAGGATGAGTTTCCTGATGAAATTCCATGTCTAAAAATGGTGTTGCTTCAACTTTTTAAAAATCAAGCCTTTTTGGTGCCAGGAGAAGAAAAGGCTTTACTCCACGGTCAGGAAAAATCCTGCCCAGGAACCAAAATGTTTTTTGAAGCCAATTTTTTTTTTTGAAACCAAATGCAAAAACGGACACCAGGATGAGTTTCCTGATGAAATTCCATGTCTAAAAATGGTGTTGCTTCAACTTTTTAAAAATCAAGCCTTTTTGGTGCCAGGAGAAGAAAAGGCTTTACTCCACGGTCAGGAAAAATCCTGCCCAGGAACCAAAATGTTTTTTGACGCCAAATTTTTTTTTTGAAACCAAATGCAAAAACGGACACCAGGATGAGTTTCCTTATGAAATTCCATGTCTAAAAATGGTGTTGCTTCAACTTTTGAAAAATCAAGCCTTTTTGGTGCCAGGAGAAGAAAAGGCTTTACTCCACGGTCAGGAAAAATCCTGCCCAGGAACCAAAATGTTTTTTGAAGCCAAATTTTTTTTTGAAACCAAATGCAAAAACGGACACCAGGATGAGTTTCAGGATGAAATTCCATGTCTAAAAATGGTGTTGCTTCAACTTTTTAAAAATCAAGCCTTTTTGGTGCCAGGAGAAGAAAAGGCTTTACTCCACGGTCAGGAAAAATCCTGCCCAGGAACCAAAATGTTTTTTGAAGCCAAATTTTTTTTTTTTGAAACCAAAAGCAAAAACGGACACCAGGATGAGTTTCAGGATGAAATTCCATGTCTAAAAATGGTGTTGCTTCAACTTTTGAAAAATCAAGCCTTTTTGGTGCCAGGAGAAGAAAAGGCTTTACTCCACGGTCAGGAAAAATCCTGCCTAGGAACCAAAATGTTTTTTGAAGCCAAATTTTTTTTTTTGAAACCAAAAGCAAAAACGGACACCAGGATGAGTTTCAGGATGAAATTCCATGTCTAAAAATGGTGTTGCTTCAACTTTTGAAAAATCAAGCCTTTTTGGTGCCAGGAGAAGAAAAGGCTTTACTCCACGGTCAGGAAAAATCCTGCCCAGGAACCAAAAGGTTTTTTGAAGCCAAATTTTTTTTTTGAAACCAAATGCAAAAACGGACACCAGGATGAGTTTCCTGATGAAATTCCATGTCTAAAAATGGTGTTGCTTCAACTTTTGAAAAATCAAGCCTTTTTGGTGCCAGGAGAAGAAAAGGCTTTACTCCACGGTCAGGAAAAATCCTGCCTAGGAACCAAAATGTTTTTTGAAGCCAAATTTTTTTTTTTGAAACCAAAAGCAAAAACGGACACCAGGATGAGTTTCAGGATGAAATTCCATGTCTAAAAATGGTGTTGCTTCAACTTTGAAAAATCAAGCCTTTTTGGTGCCAGGAGAAGAAAAGGCTTTACTCCACGGTAAGGAAAAATCCTGCCCAGGAACCAAAATGTTTTTTGAAGCCAAATTTTTTTTTTGAAACCAAATGCAAAAACGGACACCAGGATGAGTTTCCTGATGAAATTCCATGTCTAAAAATGGTGTTGCTTCAACTTTTTAAAAATCAAGCCTTTTTGGTGCCAGGAGAAGAAAAGGCTTTACTCCACGGTCAGGAAAAATCCTGCCCAGGAACCAAAATGTTTTTTGAAGCCAATTTTTTTTTTTGAAACCAAATGCAAAAACGGACACCAGGATGAGTTTCAGGATGAAATTCCATGTCTAAAAATGGTGTTGCTTCAACTTTTTAAAAATCAAGCCTTTTTGGTGCCAGGAGAAGAAAAGGCTTTACTCCACGGTCAGGAAAAATCCTGCCCAGGAACCAAAATGTTTTTTGACGCCAAATTTTTTTTTTGAAACCAAATGCAAAAACGGACACCAGGATGAGTTTCCTTATGAAATTCCATGTCTAAAAATGGTGTTGCTTCAACTTTTGAAAAATCAAGCCTTTTTGGTGCCAGGAGAAGAAAAGGCTTTACTCCACGGTCAGGAAAAATCCTGCCCAGGAACCAAAATGTTTTTTGAAGCCAAATTTTTTTTTGAAACCAAATGCAAAAACGGACACCAGGATGAGTTTCCTGATGAAATTCCATGTCTAAAAATGGTGTTGCTTCAACTTTTTAAAAATCAAGCCTTTTTGGTGCCAGGAGAAGAAAAGGCTTTACTCCACGGTCAGGAAAAATCCTGCCCAGGAACCAAAATGTTTTTTGAAGCCAATTTTTTTTTTGAAACCAAATGCAAAAACGGACACCAGGATGAGTTTCAGGATGAAATTCCATGTCTAAAAATGGTGTTGCTTCAACTTTTGAAAAATCAAGCCTTTTTGGTGCCAGGAGAAGAAAAGGCTTTACTCCACGGTCAGGAAAAATCCTGCCCAGGAACCAAAATGTTTTTTGAAGCCAAATTTTTTTTTTGAAACCAAATGCAAAAACGGACACCAGGATGAGTTTCCTGATGAAATTCCATGTCTAAAAATGGTGTTGCTTCAACTTTTTAAAAATCAAGCCTTTTTGGTGCCAGGAAAAGAAAAGGCTTTACTCCATGGTCAGGAAAAATCCTGCCCAGGAACCAAAATGTTTTTTGCAGCCAAATTTTTTTTTTGAAACCAAAAGCAAAAACGGACACCAGGATGAGTTTCAGGATGAAATTCCATGTCTAAAAATGGTGTTGCTTCAACTTTTGAAAAATCAAGCCTTTTTGGTGCCAGGAGAAGAAAAGGCTTTACTCCACGGTCAGGAAAAATCCTGCCCAGGAACCAAAATGTTTTTTGAAGCCAATTTTTTTTTTTTGAAACCAAATGCAAAAACGGACACCAGGATGAGTTTCAGGATGAAATTCCATGTCTAAAAATGGTGTTGCTTCAACTTTTTAAAAATCAAGCCTTTTTGGTGCCAGGAGAAGAAAAGGCTTTACTCCACGGTCAGGAAAAATCCTGCCCAGGAACCAAAATGTTTTTTTACGCCAAATTTTTTTTTTGAAACCAAATGCAAAAACGGACACCAGGATGAGTTTCCTGATGAAACTCCATGTCTAAAAATGGTGTTGCTTCAACTTTTTAAAAATCAAGCCTTTTTGGTGCCAGGAGAAGAAAAGGCTTTACTCCACGGTCAGGAAAAATCCTGCCCAGGAACCAAAATGTTTTTTGAAGCCAAATTTTTTTTTGAAACCAAATGCAAAAACGGACACCAGGATGAGTTTCAGGATGAAATTCCATGTCTAAAAATGGTGTTGCTTCAACTTTTTAAAAATCAAGCCTTTTTGGTGCCAGGAGAAGAAAAGGCTTTACTCCACGGTCAGGAAAAATCCTGCCCAGGAACCAAAATGTTTTTTGACGCCAAATTTTTTTTTTGAAACCAAATGCAAAAACGGACACCAGGATGAGTTTCCTTATGAAATTCCATGTCTAAAAATGGTGTTGCTTCAACTTTTGAAAAATCAAGCCTTTTTGGTGCCAGGAGAAGAAAAGGCTTTACTCCACGGTCAGGAAAAATCCTGCCCAGGAACCAAAATGTTTTTTGAAGCCAAATTTTTTTTTGAAACCAAATGCAAAAACGGACACCAGGATGAGTTTCCTGATGAAATTCCATGTCTAAAAATGGTGTTGCTTCAACTTTTTAAAAATCAAGCCTTTTTGGTGCCAGGAGAAGAAAAGGCTTTACTCCACGGTCAGGAAAAATCCTGCCCAGGAACCAAAATGTTTTTTGAAGCCAATTTTTTTTTTGAAACCAAATGCAAAAACGGACACCAGGATGAGTTTCAGGATGAAATTCCATGTCTAAAAATGGTGTTGCTTCAACTTTTGAAAAATCAAGCCTTTTTGGTGCCAGGAGAAGAAAAGGCTTTACTCCACGGTCAGGAAAAATCCTGCCCAGGAACCAAAATGTTTTTTGAAGCCAAATTTTTTTTTTGAAACCAAATGCAAAAACGGACACCAGGATGAGTTTCCTGATGAAATTCCATGTCTAAAAATGGTGTTGCTTCAACTTTTTAAAAATCAAGCCTTTTTGGTGCCAGGAAAAGAAAAGGCTTTACTCCATGGTCAGGAAAAATCCTGCCCAGGAACCAAAATGTTTTTTGCAGCCAAATTTTTTTTTTGAAACCAAAAGCAAAAACGGACACCAGGATGAGTTTCAGGATGAAATTCCATGTCTAAAAATGGTGTTGCTTCAACTTTTGAAAAATCAAGCCTTTTTGGTGCCAGGAGAAGAAAAGGCTTTACTCCACGGTCAGGAAAAATCCTGCCCAGGAACCAAAATGTT
Organism: Pantherophis guttatus; assembly: GCF_059756535.1. Taxonomy (NCBI): domain Eukaryota; kingdom Metazoa; phylum Chordata; class Lepidosauria; order Squamata; family Colubridae; genus Pantherophis; species Pantherophis guttatus. The sequence continues at coordinate 10,316,073 of NC_142078.1, read as the reverse complement.
TTTTGAAGCCAATTTTTTTTTTTTGAAACCAAATGCAAAAACGGACACCAGGATGAGTTTCAGGATGAAATTCCATGTCTAAAAATGGTGTTGCTTCAACTTTTTAAAAATCAAGCCTGTTTGGTGCCAGGAGAAGAAAAGGCTTTACTCCACGGTCAGGAAAAATCCTGCCCAGGAACCAAAATGTTTTTTTACGCCAAATTTTTTTTTTGAAACCAAATGCAAAAACGGACACCAGGATGAGTTTCCTGATGAAACTCCATGTCTAAAAATGGTGTTGCTTCAACTTTTTAAAAATCAAGCCTTTTTGGTGCCAGGAGAAGAAAAGGCTTTACTCCACGGTCAGGAAAAATCCTGCCCAGGAACCAAAATGTTTTTTGAAGCCAAATTTTTTTTTGAAACCAAATGCAAAAACGGACACCAGGATGAGTTTCAGGATGAAATTCCATGTCTAAAAATGGTGTTGCTTCAACTTTTTAAAAATCAAGCCTTTTTGGTGCCAGGAGAAGAAAAGGCTTTACTCCACGGTCAGGAAAAATCCTGCCCAGGAACCAAAATGTTTTTTGACGCCAAATTTTTTTTTTGAAACCAAATGCAAAAACGGACACCAGGATGAGTTTCCTGATGAAACTCCATGTCTAAAAATGGTGTTGCTTCAACTTTTTAAAAATCAAGCCTTTTTGGTGCCAGGAGAAGAAAAGGCTTTACTCCACGGTCAGGAAAAATCCTGCCCAGGAACCAAAATGTTTTTTGAAGCCAAATTTTTTTTTGAAACCAAATGCAAAAACGGACACCAGGATGAGTTTCAGGATGAAATTCCATGTCTAAAAATGGTGTTGCTTCAACTTTTTAAAAATCAAGCCTTTTTGGTGCCAGGAGAAGAAAAGGCTTTACTCCACGGTCAGGAAAAATCCTGCCCAGGAACCAAAATGTTTTTTGAAGCCAAATTTTTTTTTTTGAAACCAAAAGCAAAAACGGACACCAGGATGAGTTTCAGGATGAAATTCCATGTCTAAAAATGGTGTTGCTTCAACTTTTGAAAAATCAAGCCTTTTTGGTGCCAGGAGAAGAAAAGGCTTTACTCCACGGTCAGGAAAAATCCTGCCTAGGAACCAAAATGTTTTTTGAAGCCAAATTTTTTTTTTTGAAACCAAAAGCAAAAACGGACACCAGAATGATTTTCAGGATGAAATTCCATGTCTAAAAATGGTGTTGCTTCAACTTTTGAAAAATCAAACCTTTTTGGTGCCAGGAGAAGAAAAGGCTTTACTCCACGGTAAGGAAAAATCCTGCCCAGGAACCAAAATGTTTTTTGAAGCCAAATATTTTTTTTGAAACCAAATGCAAAAACGGACACCAGGATGAGTTTCCTGATGAAATTCCATGTCTAAAAATGGTGTTGCTTCAACTTTTTAAAAATCAAGCCTTTTTGGTGCCAGGAGAAGAAAAGGCTTTACTCCACGGTCAGGAAAAATCCTGCCCAGGAACCAAAATGTTTTTTGAAGCCAATTTTTTTTTTTGAAACCAAATGCAAAAACGGACACCAGGATGAGTTTCCTGATGAAATTCCATGTCTAAAAATGGTGTTGCTTCAACTTTTTAAAAATCAAGCCTTTTTGGTGCCAGGAGAAGAAAAGGCTTTACTCCACGGTCAGGAAAAATCCTGCCCAGGAACCAAAATGTTTTTTGACGCCAAATTTTTTTTTTGAAACCAAATGCAAAAACGGACACCAGGATGAGTTTCCTTATGAAATTCCATGTCTAAAAATGGTGTTGCTTCAACTTTTGAAAAATCAAGCCTTTTTGGTGCCAGGAGAAGAAAAGGCTTTACTCCACGGTCAGGAAAAATCCTGCCCAGGAACCAAAATGTTTTTTGAAGCCAAATTTTTTTTTTGAAACCAAATGCAAAAACGGACACCAGGATGAGTTTCCTTATGAAATTCCATGTCTAAAAATGGTGTTGCTTCAACTTTTTAAAAATCAAGCCTTTTTGGTGCCAGGAGAAGAAAAGGCTTTACTCCACGGTCAGGAAAAATCCTGCCCAGGAACCAAAATGTTTTTTGAAGCCAAATTTTTTTTTTTGAAACCAAAAGCAAAAACGGACACCAGGATGAGTTTCAGGATGAAATTCCATGTCTAAAAATGGTGTTGCTTCAACTTTTGAAAAATCAAGCCTTTTTGGTGCCAGGAGAAGAAAAGGCTTTACTCCACGGTCAGGAAAAATCCTGCCTAGGAACCAAAATGTTTTTTGAAGCCAAATTTTTTTTTTTGAAACCAAAAGCAAAAACGGACACCAGAATGATTTTCAGGATGAAATTCCATGTCTAAAAATGGTGTTGCTTCAACTTTTGAAAAATCAAGCCTTTTTGGTGCCAGGAGAAGAAAAGGCTTTACTCCACGGTAAGGAAAAATCCTGCCCAGGAACCAAAATGTTTTTTGAAGCCAAATATTTTTTTTGAAACCAAATGCAAAAACGGACACCAGGATGAGTTTCCTGATGAAATTCCATGTCTAAAAATGGTGTTGCTTCAACTTTTTAAAAATCAAGCCTTTTTGGTGCCAGGAGAAGAAAAGGCTTTACTCCACGGTCAGGAAAAATCCTGCCCAGGAACCAAAATGTTTTTTGAAGCCAATTTTTTTTTTGAAACCAAATGCAAAAACGGACACCAGGATGAGTTTCAGGATGAAATTCCATGTCTAAAAATGGTGTTGCTTCAACTTTTGAAAAATCAAGCCTTTTTGGTGCCAGGAGAAGAAAAGGCTTTACTCCACGGTCAGGAAAAATCCTGCCCAGGAACCAAAATGTTTTTTGAAGCCAAATTTTTTTTTTGAAACCAAATGCAAAAACGGACACCAGGATGAGTTTCCTGATGAAATTCCATGTCTAAAAATGGTGTTGCTTCAACTTTTTAAAAATCAAGCCTTTTTGGTGCCAGGAAAAGAAAAGGCTTTACTCCATGGTCAGGAAAAATCCTGCCCAGGAACCAAAATGTTTTTTGCAGCCAAATTTTTTTTTTGAAACCAAAAGCAAAAACGGACACCAGGATGAGTTTCAGGATGAAATTCCATGTCTAAAAATGGTGTTGCTTCAACTTTTGAAAAATCAAGCCTTTTTGGTGCCAGGAGAAGAAAAGGCTTTACTCCACGGTCAGGAAAAATCCTGCCCAGGAACCAAAATGTTTTTTGAAGCCAATTTTTTTTTTTTGAAACCAAATGCAAAAACGGACACCAGGATGAGTTTCAGGATGAAATTCCATGTCTAAAAATGGTGTTGCTTCAACTTTTTAAAAATCAAGCCTTTTTGGTGCCAGGAGAAGAAAAGGCTTTACTCCACGGTCAGGAAAAATCCTGCCCAGGAACCAAAATGTTTTTTGAAGCCAAATTTTTTTTTGAAACCAAATGCAAAAACGGACACCAGGATGAGTTTCAGGATGAAATTCCATGTCTAAAAATGGTGTTGCTTCAACTTTTTAAAAATCAAGCCTTTTTGGTGCCAGGAGAAGAAAAGGCTTTACTCCACGGTCAGGAAAAATCCTGCCCAGGAACCAAAATGTTTTTTGAAGCCAAATTTTTTTTTTTGAAACCAAAAGCAAAAACGGACACCAGGATGAGTTTCAGGATGAAATTCCATGTCTAAAAATGGTGTTGCTTCAACTTTTGAAAAATCAAGCCTTTTTGGTGCCAGGAGAAGAAAAGGCTTTACTCCACGGTCAGGAAAAATCCTGCCTAGGAACCAAAATGTTTTTTGAAGCCAAATTTTTTTTTTTGAAACCAAAAGCAAAAACGGACACCAGAATGATTTTCAGGATGAAATTCCATGTCTAAAAATGGTGTTGCTTCAACTTTTGAAAAATCAAACCTTTTTGGTGCCAGGAGAAGAAAAGGCTTTACTCCACGGTAAGGAAAAATCCTGCCCAGGAACCAAAATGTTTTTTGAAGCCAAATATTTTTTTTGAAACCAAATGCAAAAACGGACACCAGGATGAGTTTCCTGATGAAATTCCATGTCTAAAAATGGTGTTGCTTCAACTTTTTAAAAATCAAGCCTTTTTGGTGCCAGGAGAAGAAAAGGCTTTACTCCACGGTCAGGAAAAATCCTGCCCAGGAACCAAAATGTTTTTTGAAGCCAATTTTTTTTTTTGAAACCAAATGCAAAAACGGACACCAGGATGAGTTTCCTGATGAAATTCCATGTCTAAAAATGGTGTTGCTTCAACTTTTTAAAAATCAAGCCTTTTTGGTGCCAGGAGAAGAAAAGGCTTTACTCCACGGTCAGGAAAAATCCTGCCCAGGAACCAAAATGTTTTTTGACGCCAAATTTTTTTTTTGAAACCAAATGCAAAAACGGACACCAGGATGAGTTTCCTTATGAAATTCCATGTCTAAAAATGGTGTTGCTTCAACTTTTGAAAAATCAAGCCTTTTTGGTGCCAGGAGAAGAAAAGGCTTTACTCCACGGTCAGGAAAAATCCTGCCCAGGAACCAAAATGTTTTTTGAAGCCAAATTTTTTTTTGAAACCAAATGCAAAAACGGACACCAGGATGAGTTTCCTTATGAAATTCCATGTCTAAAAATGGTGTTGCTTCAACTTTTTAAAAATCAAGCCTTTTTGGTGCCAGGAGAAGAAAAGGCTTTACTCCACGGTCAGGAAAAATCCTGCCCAGGAACCAAAATGTTTTTTGAAGCCAAATTTTTTTTTTTGAAACCAAAAGCAAAAACGGACACCAGGATGAGTTTCAGGATGAAATTCCATGTCTAAAAATGGTGTTGCTTCAACTTTTGAAAAATCAAGCCTTTTTGGTGCCAGGAGAAGAAAAGGCTTTACTCCACGGTCAGGAAAAATCCTGCCTAGGAACCAAAATGTTTTTTGAAGCCAAATTTTTTTTTTTGAAACCAAAAGCAAAAACGGACACCAGAATGATTTTCAGGATGAAATTCCATGTCTAAAAATGGTGTTGCTTCAACTTTTTAAAAATCAAGCCTTTTTGGTGCCAGGAGAAGAAAAGGCTTTACTCCACGGTAAGGAAAAATCCTGCCCAGGAACCAAAATGTTTTTTGAAGCCAAATATTTTTTTTGAAACCAAATGCAAAAACGGACACCAGGATGAGTTTCCTGATGAAATTCCATGTCTAAAAATGGTGTTGCTTCAACTTTTTAAAAATCAAGCCTTTTTGGTGCCAGGAGAAGAAAAGGCTTTACTCCACGGTCAGGAAAAATCCTGCCCAGGAACCAAAATGTTTTTTGAAGCCAATTTTTTTTTTTGAAACCAAATGCAAAAACGGACACCAGGATGAGTTTCAGGATGAAATTCCATGTCTAAAAATGGTGTTGCTTCAACTTTTTAAAAATCAAGCCTTTTTGGTGCCAGGAGAAGAAAAGGCTTTACTCCACGGTCAGGAAAAATCCTGCCCAGGAACCAAAATGTTTTTTGACGCCAAATTTTTTTTTTGAAACCAAATGCAAAAACGGACACCAGGATGAGTTTCCTTATGAAATTCCATGTCTAAAAATGGTGTTGCTTCAACTTTTGAAAAATCAAGCCTTTTTGGTGCCAGGAGAAGAAAAGGCTTTACTCCACGGTCAGGAAAAATCCTGCCCAGGAACCAAAATGTTTTTTGAAGCCAATTTTTTTTTTTTGAAACCAAATGCAAAAACGGACACCAGGATGAGTTTCAGGATGAAATTCCATGTCTAAAAATGGTGTTGCTTCAACTTTTTAAAAATCAAGCCTTTTTGGTGCCAGGAGAAGAAAAGGCTTTACTCCACGGTCAGGAAAAATCCTGCCCAGGAATCAAAATGTTTTTTGACGCCAAATTTTTTTTTTGAAACCAAATGCAAAAACGGACACCAGGATGAGTTTCCTGATGAAACTCCATGTCTAAAAATGGTGTTGCTTCAACTTTTTAAAAATCAAGCCTTTTTGGTGCCAGGAGAAGAAAAGGCTTTACTCCACGGTCAGGAAAAATCCTGCCCAGGAACCAAAATGTTTTTTGAAGCCAAATTTTTTTTTGAAACCAAATGCAAAAACGGACACCAGGATGAGTTTCAGGATGAAATTCCATGTCTAAAAATGGTGTTGCTTCAACTTTTTAAAAATCAAGCCTTTTTGGTGCCAGGAGAAGAAACGGCTTTACTCCACGGTCAGGAAAAATCCTGCCCAGGAACCAAAATGTTTTTTGAAGCCAAATTTTTTTTTTTTGAAACCAAAAGCAAAAACGGACACCAGGATGAGTTTCAGGATGAAATTCCATGTCTAAAAATGGTGTTGCTTCAACTTTTGAAAAATCAAGCCTTTTTGGTGCCAGGAGAAGAAAAGGCTTTACTCCACGGTCAGGAAAAATCCTGCCTAGGAACCAAAATGTTTTTTGAAGCCAAATTTTTTTTTTTGAAACCAAAAGCAAAAACGGACACCAGGATGATTTTCAGGATGAAATTCCATGTCTAAAAATGGTGTTGCTTCAACTTTTGAAAAATCAAGCCTTTTTGGTGCCAGGAGAAGAAAAGGCTTTACTCCACGGTAAGGAAAAATCCTGCCCAGGAACCAAAATGTTTTTTGAAGCCAAATATTTTTTTTGAAACCAAATGCAAAAACGGACACCAGGATGAGTTTCCTGATGAAATTCCATGTCTAAAAATGGTGTTGCTTCAACTTTTGAAAAATCAAGCCTTTTTGGTGCCAGGAGAAGAAAAGGCTTTACTCCACGGTCAGGAAAAATCCTGCCCAGGAACCAAAATGTTTTTTGAAGCCAATTTTTTTTTTTTTTGAAACCAAATGCAAAAACGGACACCAGGATGAGTTTCAGGATGAAATTCCATGTCTAAAAATGGTGTTGCTTCAACTTTTTAAAAATCAAGCCTTTTTGGTGCCAGGAGAAGAAAAGGCTTTACTCCACGGTCAGGAAAAATCCTGCCCAGGAACCAAAATGTTTTTTGACGCCAAATTTTTTTTTTGAAACCAAATGCAAAAACGGACACCAGGATGAGTTTCCTGATGAAACTCCATGTCTAAAAATGGTGTTGCTTCAACTTTTTAAAAATCAAGCCTTTTTGGTGCCAGGAGAAGAAAAGGCTTTACTCCACGGTCAGGAAAAATCCTGCCCAGGAACCAAAATGTTTTTTGAAGCCAAATTTTTTTTTGAAACCAAATGCAAAAACGGACACCAGGATGAGTTTCAGGATGAAATTCCATGTCTAAAAATGGTGTTGCTTCAACTTTTTAAAAATCAAGCCTTTTTGGTGCCAGGAGAAGAAAAGGCTTTACTCCACGGTAAGGAAAAATCCTGCCCAGGAACCAAAATGTTTTTTGAAGCCAAATATTTTTTTTGAAACCAAATGCAAAAACGGACACCAGGATGAGTTTCCTGATGAAATTCCATGTCTAAAAATGGTGTTGCTTCAACTTTTTAAAAATCAAGCCTTTTTGGTGCCAGGAGAAGAAAAGGCTTTACTCCACGGTCAGGAAAAATCCTGCCCAGGAACCAAAATGTTTTTTGAAGCCAATTTTTTTTTTTGAAACCAAATGCAAAAACGGACACCAGGATGAGTTTCAGGATGAAATTCCATGTCTAAAAATGGTGTTGCTTCAACTTTTTAAAAATCAAGCCTTTTTGGTGCCAGGAGAAGAAAAGGCTTTACTCCACGGTCAGGAAAAATCCTGCCCAGGAACCAAAATGTTTTTTGACGCCAAATTTTTTTTTTGAAACCAAATGCAAAAACGGACACCAGGATGAGTTTCCTTATGAAATTCCATGTCTAAAAATGGTGTTGCTTCAACTTTTGAAAAATCAAGCCTTTTTGGTGCCAGGAGAAGAAAAGGCTTTACTCCACGGTCAGGAAAAATCCTGCCCAGGAACCAAAATGTTTTTTGAAGCCAATTTTTTTTTTTTGAAACCAAATGCAAAAACGGACACCAGGATGAGTTTCAGGATGAAATTCCATGTCTAAAAATGGTGTTGCTTCAACTTTTTAAAAATCAAGCCTTTTTGGTGCCAGGAGAAGAAAAGGCTTTACTCCACGGTCAGGAAAAATCCTGCCCAGGAACCAAAATGTTTTTTGACGCCAAATTTTTTTTTTGAAACCAAATGCAAAAACGGACACCAGGATGAGTTTCCTGATGAAACTCCATGTCTAAAAATGGTGTTGCTTCAACTTTTTAAAAATCAAGCCTTTTTGGTGCCAGGAGAAGAAAAGGCTTTACTCCACGGTCAGGAAAAATCCTGCCCAGGAACCAAAATGTTTTTTGAAGCCAAATTTTTTTTTGAAACCAAATGCAAAAACGGACACCAGGATGAGTTTCAGGATGAAATTCCATGTCTAAAAATGGTGTTGCTTCAACTTTTTAAAAATCAAGCCTTTTTGGTGCCAGGAGAAGAAACGGCTTTACTCCACGGTCAGGAAAAATCCTGCCCAGGAACCAAAATGTTTTTTGAAGCCAAATTTTTTTTTTTTGAAACCAAAAGCAAAAACGGACACCAGGATGAGTTTCAGGATGAAATTCCATGTCTAAAAATGGTGTTGCTTCAACTTTTGAAAAATCAAGCCTTTTTGGTGCCAGGAGAAGAAAAGGCTTTACTCCACGGTCAGGAAAAATCCTGCCTAGGAACCAAAATGTTTTTTGAAGCCAAATTTTTTTTTTTGAAACCAAAAGCAAAAACGGACACCAGGATGATTTTCAGGATGAAATTCCATGTCTAAAAATGGTGTTGCTTCAACTTTTTAAAAATCAAGCCTTTTTGGTGCCAGGAGAAGAAAAGGCTTTACTCCACGGTCAGGAAAAATCCTGCCCAGGAACCAAAATGTTTTTTGAAGCCAAATATTTTTTTTGAAACCAAATGCAAAAACGGACACCAGGATGAGTTTCCTGATGAAATTCCATGTCTAAAAATGGTGTTGCTTCAACTTTTGAAAAATCAAGCCTTTTTGGTGCCAGGAGAAGAAAAGGCTTTACTCCACGGTCAGGAAAAATCCTGCCCAGGAACCAAAATGTTTTTTGAAGCCAATTTTTTTTTTTTTGAAACCAAATGCAAAAACGGACACCAGGATGAGTTTCAGGATGAAATTCCATGTCTAAAAATGGCGTTGCTTCAACTTTTTAAAAATCAAGCCTTTTTGGTGCCAGGAGAAGAAAAGGCTTTACTCCACGGTCAGGAAAAATCCTGCCCAGGAACCAAAATGTTTTTTGACGCCAAATTTTTTTTTTGAAACCAAATGCAAAAACGGACACCAGGATGAGTTTCCTGATGAAACTCCATGTCTAAAAATGGTGTTGCTTCAACTTTTTAAAAATCAAGCCTTTTTGGTGCCAGGAGAAGAAAAGGCTTTACTCCACGGTCAGGAAAAATCCTGCCCAGGAACCAAAATGTTTTTTGAAGCCAAATTTTTTTTTGAAACCAAATGCAAAAACGGACACCAGGATGAGTTTCAGGATGAAATTCCATGTCTAAAAATGGTGTTGCTTCAACTTTTTAAAAATCAAGCCTTTTTGGTGCCAGGAGAAGAAAAAGCTTTACTCCACGGTCAGGAAAAATCCTGCCCAGGAACCAAAATGTTTTTTGAAGCCAAATTTTTTTTTTTTTGAAACCAAATGCAAAAACGGACACCAGGATGAGTTTCAGGATGAAATTCCATGTCTAAAAATGGTGTTGCTTCAACTTTTGAAAAATCAAGCCTTTTTGGTGCCAGGAGAAGAAAAGGCTTTACTCCACGGTCAGGAAAAATCCTGCCCAGGAACCAAAATGTTTTTTGACGCCAAATTTTTTTTTTGAAACCAAAAGCAAAAACGGACACCAGGATGAGTTTCCTGATGAAACTCCATGTCTAAAAATGGTGTTGCTTCAACTTTTTAAAAATCAAGCCTTTTTGGTGCCAGGAGAAGAAAAGGCTTTACTCCACGGTCAGGAAAAATCCTGCCCAGGAACCAAAATGTTTTTTGAAGCCAAATTTTTTTTTGAAACCAAATGCAAAAACGGACACCAGGATGAGTTTCAGGATGAAATTCCATGTCTAAAAATGGTGTTGCTTCAACTTTTTAAAAATCAAGCCTTTTTGGTGCCAGGAGAAGAAAAGGCTTTACTCCACGGTCAGGAAAAATCCTGCCCAGGAACCAAAATGTTTTTTGAAGCCAAATATTTTTTTTGAAACCAAATGCAAAAACTGACACCAGGATGAGTTTCCTGATGAAATTCCATGTCTAAAAATGGTGTTGCTTCAACTTTTTAAAAATCAAGCCTTTTTGGTGCCAGGAGAAGAAAAGGCTTTACTCCACGGTCAGGAAAAATCCTGCCCAGGAACCAAAATGTTTTTTGAAGCCAATTTTTTTTTTTGAAACCAAATGCAAAAACGGACACCAGGATGAGTTTCCTGATGAAATTCCATGTCTAAAAATGGTGTTGCTTCAACTTTTTAAAAATCAAGCCTTTTTGGTGCCAGGAGAAGAAAAGGCTTTACTCCACGGTCAGGAAAAATCCTGCCCAGGAACCAAAATGTTTTTTGACGCCAAATTTTTTTTTTGAAACCAAATGCAAAAACGGACACCAGGATGAGTTTCCTTATGAAATTCCATGTCTAAAAATGGTGTTGCTTCAACTTTTGAAAAATCAAGCCTTTTTGGTGCCAGGAGAAGAAAAGGCTTTACTCCACGGTCAGGAAAAATCCTGCCCAGGAACCAAAATGTTTTTTGAAGCCAAATTTTTTTTTGAAACCAAATGCAAAAACGGACACCAGGATGAGTTTCAGGATGAAATTCCATGTCTAAAAATGGTGTTGCTTCAACTTTTTAAAAATCAAGCCTTTTTGGTGCCAGGAGAAGAAAAGGCTTTACTCCACGGTCAGGAAAAATCCTGCCCAGGAACCAAAATGTTTTTTGAAGCCAAATTTTTTTTTTTTGAAACCAAAAGCAAAAACGGACACCAGGATGAGTTTCAGGATGAAATTCCATGTCTAAAAATGGTGTTGCTTCAACTTTTGAAAAATCAAGCCTTTTTGGTGCCAGGAGAAGAAAAGGCTTTACTCCACGGTCAGGAAAAATCCTGCCTAGGAACCAAAATGTTTTTTGAAGCCAAATTTTTTTTTTTGAAACCAAAAGCAAAAACGGACACCAGGATGAGTTTCAGGATGAAATTCCATGTCTAAAAATGGTGTTGCTTCAACTTTTGAAAAATCAAGCCTTTTTGGTGCCAGGAGAAGAAAAGGCTTTACTCCACGGTCAGGAAAAATCCTGCCCAGGAACCAAAAGGTTTTTTGAAGCCAAATTTTTTTTTGAAACCAAATGCAAAAACGGACACCAGGATGAGTTTCCTGATGAAATTCCATGTCTAAAAATGGTGTTGCTTCAACTTTTGAAAAATCAAGCCTTTTTGGTGCCAGGAGAAGAAAAGGCTTTACTCCACGGTCAGGAAAAATCCTGCCTAGGAACCAAAATGTTTTTTGAAGCCAAATTTTTTTTTTTGAAACCAAAAGCAAAAACGGACACCAGGATGAGTTTCAGGATGAAATTCCATGTCTAAAAATGGTGTTGCTTCAACTTTGAAAAATCAAGCCTTTTTGGTGCCAGGAGAAGAAAAGGCTTTACTCCACGGTAAGGAAAAATCCTGCCCAGGAACCAAAATGTTTTTTGAAGCCAAATTTTTTTTTTGAAACCAAATGCAAAAACGGACACCAGGATGAGTTTCCTGATGAAATTCCATGTCTAAAAATGGTGTTGCTTCAACTTTTTAAAAATCAAGCCTTTTTGGTGCCAGGAGAAGAAAAGGCTTTACTCCACGGTCAGGAAAAATCCTGCCCAGGAACCAAAATGTTTTTTGAAGCCAATTTTTTTTTTTGAAACCAAATGCAAAAACGGACACCAGGATGAGTTTCAGGATGAAATTCCATGTCTAAAAATGGTGTTGCTTCAACTTTTTAAAAATCAAGCCTTTTTGGTGCCAGGAGAAGAAAAGGCTTTACTCCACGGTCAGGAAAAATCCTGCCCAGGAACCAAAATGTTTTTTGACGCCAAATTTTTTTTTTGAAACCAAATGCAAAAACGGACACCAGGATGAGTTTCCTTATGAAATTCCATGTCTAAAAATGGTGTTGCTTCAACTTTTGAAAAATCAAGCCTTTTTGGTGCCAGGAGAAGAAAAGGCTTTACTCCACGGTCAGGAAAAATCCTGCCCAGGAACCAAAATGTTTTTTGAAGCCAAATTTTTTTTTTGAAACCAAATGCAAAAACGGACACCAGGATGAGTTTCAGGATGAAATTCCATGTCTAAAAATGGTGTTGCTTCAACTTTTGAAAAATCAAGCCTTTTTGGTGCCAGGAGAAGAAAAGGCTTTACTCCACGGTCAGGAAAAATCCTGCCTAGGAACCAAAATGTTTTTTGAAGCCAAATTTTTTTTTTTGAAACCAAAAGCAAAAACGGACACCAGAATGATTTTCAGGATGAAATTCCATGTCTAAAAATGGTGTTGCTTCAACTTTTGAAAAATCAAGCCTTTTTGGTGCCAGGAGAAGAAAAGGCTTTACTCCACGGTAAGGAAAAATCCTGCCCAGGAACCAAAATGTTTTTTGAAGCCAAATATTTTTTTTGAAACCAAATGCAAAAACGGACACCAGGATGAGTTTCCTGATGAAATTCCATGTCTAAAAATGGTGTTGCTTCAACTTTTTAAAAATCAAGCCTTTTTGGTGCCAGGAGAAGAAAAGGCTTTACTCCACGGTCAGGAAAAATCCTGCCCAGGAACCAAAATGTTTTTTGAAGCCAATTTTTTTTTTTGAAACCAAATGCAAAAACGGACACCAGGATGAGTTTCCTGATGAAATTCCATGTCTAAAAATGGTGTTGCTTCAACTTTTTAAAAATCAAGCCTTTTTGGTGCCAGGAGAAGAAAAGGCTTTACTCCACGGTCAGGAAAAATCCTGCCCAGGAACCAAAATGTTTTTTGAAGCCAAATTTTTTTTTTGAAACCAAATGAAAAAACGGACACCAGGATGAGTTTCAGGATGAAATTCCATGTCTAAAAATGGTGTTGCTTCAACTTTTGAAAAATCAAGCCTTTTTGGTGCCAGGAGAAGAAAAGGCTTTACTCCACGGTCAGGAAAAATCCTGCCCAGGAACCAAAATGTTTTTTGAAGCCAAATTTTTTTTTGAAACCAAATGCAAAAACGGACACCAGGATGAGTTTCAGGATGAAATTCCATGTCTAAAAATGGTGTTGCTTCAACTTTTTAAAAATCAAGCCTTTTTGGTGCCAGGAGAAGAAAAGGCTTTACTCCACGGTCAGGAAAAATCCTGCCCAGGAACCAAAATGTTTTTTGAAGCCAAATTTTTTTTTTTGAAACCAAAAGCAAAAACGGACACCAGGATGAGTTTCAGGATGAAATTCCATGTCTAAAAATGGTGTTGCTTCAACTTTTGAAAAATCAAGCCTTTTTGGTGCCAGGAGAAGAAAAGGCTTTACTCCACGGTCAGGAAAAATCCTGCCTAGGAACCAAAATGTTTTTTGAAGCCAAATTTTTTTTTTTGAAACCAAAAGCAAAAACGGACACCAGGATGAGTTTCAGGATGAAATTCCATGTCTAAAAATGGTGTTGCTTCAACTTTTTAAAAATCAAGCCTTTTTGGTGCCAGGAAAAGAAAAGGCTTTACTCCATGGTCAGGAAAAATCCTGCCCAGGAACCAAAAGGTTTTTTGAAGCCAAATTTTTTTTTTGAAACCAAATGCAAAAACGGACACCAGGATGAGTTTCCTGATGAAATTCCATGTCTAAAAATGGTGTTGCTTCAACTTTTGAAAAATCAAGCCTTTTTGGTGCCAGGAGAAGAAAAGGCTTTACTCCACGGTCAGGAAAAATCCTGCCCAGGAACCAAAATGTTTTTTGAAGCCAATTTTTTTTTTTGAAACCAAGTGCAAAAACGGACACCAGGATGAGTTTCCTGATGAAATTCCATGTCTAAAAATGGTGTTGCTTCAACTTTTTAAAAATCAAGCCTTTTTGGTGCCAGGAGAAGAAAAGGCTTTACTCCACGGTCAGGAAAAATCCTGCCCAGGAACCAAAATGTTTTTTGACGCCAAATTTTTTTTTTGAAACCAAATGCAAAAACGGACACCAGGATGAGTTTCCTGATGAAATTCCATGTCTAAAAATGGTGTTGCTTCAACTTTTTAAAAATCAAGCCTTTTTGGTGCCAGGAGAAGAAAAGGCTTTACTCCACGGTCAGGAAAAATCCTGCCCAGGAACCAAAATGTTTTTTGAAGCCAAATTTTTTTTTTGAAACCAAATGCAAAAACGGACACCAGGATGAGTTTCAGGATGAAATTCCATGTCTAAAAATGGTGTTGCTTCAACTTTTTAAAAATCAAGCCTTTTTGGTGCCAGGAAAAGAAAAGGCTTTACTCCACGGTCAGGAAAAATCCTGCCCAGGAACCAAAATGTTTTTTGAAGCCAAATTTTTTTTTTGAAACCAAAAGCAAAAACGGACACCAGGATGAGTTTCAGGATGAAATTCCATGTCTAAAAATGGTGTTGCTTCAACTTTTTAAAAATCAAGCCTTTTTGGTGCCAGGAGAAGAAAAGGCTTTACTCCACGGTCAGGAAAAATCCTGCCCAGGAACCAAAATGTTTTTTGAAGCCAAATTTTTTTTTTGAAACCAAATGCAAAAACGGACACCAGGATGAGTTTCCTGATGAAATTCCATGTCTAAAAATGGTGTTGCTTCAACTTTTTAAAAATCAAGCCTTTTTGGTGCCAGGAGAAGAAAAGGCTTTACTCCACGGTCAGGAAAAATCCTGCCCAGGAACCAAAATGTTTTTTGACGCCAAATTTTTTTTTTGAAACCAAATGCAAAAACGGACACCAGGATGAGTTTCCTGATGAAATTCCATGTCTAAAAATGGTGTTGCTTCAACTTTTTAAAAATCAAGCCTTTTTGGTGCCAGGAGAAGAAAAGGCTTTACTCCACGGTCAGGAAAAATCCTGCCCAGGAACCAAAATGTTTTTTGAAGCCAAATTTTTTTTTTGAAACCAAATGAAAAAACGGACACCAGGATGAGTTTCAGGATGAAATTCCATGTCTAAAAATGGTGTTGCTTCAACTTTTTAAAAATCAAGCCTTTTTGGTGCCAGGAAAAGAAAAGGCTTTACTCCACGGTCAGGAAAAATCCTGCCCAGGAACCAAAATGTTTTTTGAAGCCAAATTTTTTTTTTGAAACCAAAAGCAAAAACGGACACCAGGATGAGTTTCAGGATGAAATTCCATGTCTAAAAATGGTGTTGCTTCAACTTTTTAAAAATCAAGCCTTTTTGGTGCCAGGAGAAGAAAAGGCTTTACTCCACGGTCAGGAAAAATCCTGCCCAGGAACCAAAATGTTTTTTGACGCCAAATTTTTTTTTTGAAACCAAATGCAAAAACGGACACCAGGATGAGTTTCCTGATGAAATTCCATGTCTAAAAATGGTGTTGCTTCAACTTTTTAAAAATCAAGCCTTTTTGGTGCCAGGAGAAGAAAAGGCTTTACTCCACGGTCAGGAAAAATCCTGCCCAGGAACCAAAATGTTTTTTGAAGCCAAATTTTTTTTTTGAAACCAAATGAAAAAACGGACACCAGGATGAGTTTCAGGATGAAATTCCATGTCTAAAAATGGTGTTGCTTCAACTTTTTAAAAATCAAGCCTTTTTGGTGCCAGGAAAAGAAAAGGCTTTACTCCACGGTCAGGAAAAATCCTGCCCAGGAACCAAAATGTTTTTTGAAGCCAAATTTTTTTTTGAAACCAAATGCAAAAACGGACACCAGGATGAGTTTCAGGATGAAATTCCATGTCTAAAAATGGTGTTGCTTCAACTTTTTAAAAATCAAGCCTTTTTGGTGCCAGGAGAAGAAAAGGCTTTACTCCACGGTCAGGAAAAATCCTGTCCAGGAACCAAAATGTTTTTTGAAGCCAAATTTTTTTTTTGAAACCAAATGCAAAAACGGACACCAGGATGAGTTTCAGGATGAAATTCCATGTCTAAAAATGGTGTTGCTTCAACTTTTTAAAAATCAAGCCTTTTTGGTGCCAGGAAAAGAAAAGGCTTTACTCCACGGTCAGGAAAAATCCTGCCCAGGAACCAAAATGTTTTTTGAAGCCAAATTTTTTTTTGAAACCAAATGCAAAAACGGACACCAGGATGAGTTTCAGGATGAAATTCCATGTCTAAAAATGGTGTTGCTTCAACTTTTTAAAAATCAAGCCTTTTTGGTGCCAGGAGAAGAAAAGGCTTTACTCCACGGTCAGGAAAAATCCTGTCCAGGAACCAAAATGTTTCTTGAAGCCAAATTTTTTTTTTGAAACCAAAAGCAAAAACGGACACCAGGATGAGTTTCAGGATGAAATTCCATGTCTAAAAATGGTGTTGCTTCAACTTTTTAAAAATCAAGCCTTTTTGGTGCCAGGAGAAGAAAAGGCTTTACTCCACGGTCAGGAAAAATCCTGCCCAGGAACCAAAATGTTTTTTGAAGCCAATTTTTTTTTTGAAACCAAATGCAAAAACGGACACCAGGATGAGTTTCAGGATGAAATTCCATGTCTAAAAATGGTGTTGCTTCAACTTTTTAAAAATCAAGCCTTTTTGGTGCCAGGAGAAGAAAAGGCTTTACTCCACGGTCAGGAAAAATCCTGCCCAGGAACCAAAATGTTTTTTGAAGCCAAATTTTTTTTTTTTGAAACCAAAAGCAAAAACGGACACCAGGATGAGTTTCAGGATGAAATTCCATGTCTAAAAATGGTGTTGCTTCAACTTTTGAAAAATCAAGCCTTTTTGGTGCCAGGAGAAGAAAAGGCTTTACTCCACGGTCAGGAAAAATCCTGCCTAGGAACCAAAATGTTTTTTGAAGCCAATTTTTTTTTTTTGAAACCAAAAGCAAAAACGGACACCAGGATGAGTTTCAGGATGAAATTCCATGTCTAAAAATGGTGTTGCTTCAACTTTTGAAAAATCAAGCCTTTTTGGTGCCAGGAGAAGAAAAGGCTTTACTCCACGGTCAGGAAAAATCCTGCCCAGGAACCAAAATGTTTTTTGAAGCCAAATATTTTTTTTGAAACCAAATGCAAAAACGGACACCAGGATGAGTTTCCTGATGAAATTCCATGTCTAAAAATGGTGTTGCTTCAACTTTTGAAAAATCAAGCCTTTTTGGTGCCAGGAGAAGAAAAGGCTTTACTCCACGGTCAGGAAAAATCCTGCCCAGGAACCAAAATGTTTTTTGAAGCCAATTTTTTTTTTTGAAACCAAATGCAAAAACGGACACCAGGATGAGTTTCCTGATGAAATTCCATGTCTAAAAATGGTGTTGCTTCAACTTTTTAAAAATCAAGCCTTTTTGGTGCCAGGAGAAGAAAAGGCTTTACTCCACGGTCAGGAAAAATCCTGCCCAGGAACCAAAATGTTTTTTGACGCCAAATTTTTTTTTTGAAACCAAATGCAAAAACGGACACCAGGATGAGTTTCCTGATGAAATTCCATGTCTAAAAATGGTGTTGCTTCAACTTTTTAAAAATCAAGCCTTTTTGGTGCCAGGAGAAGAAAAGGCTTTACTCCACGGTCAGGAAAAATCCTGCCCAGGAACCAAAATGTTTTTTGAAGCCAAATTTTTTTTTGAAACCAAATGCAAAAACGGACACCAGGATGAGTTTCAGGATGAAATTCCATGTCTAAAAATGGTGTTGCTTCAACTTTTTAAAAATCAAGCCTTTTTGGTGCCAGGAGAAGAAAAGGCTTTACTCCACGGTCAGGAAAAATCCTGTCCAGGAACCAAAATGTTTCTTGAAGCCAAATTTTTTTTTTGAAACCAAAAGCAAAAACGGACACCAGGATGAGTTTCAGGATGAAATTCCATGTCTAAAAATGGTGTTGCTTCAACTTTTTAAAAATCAAGCCTTTTTGGTGCCAGGAGAAGAAAAGGCTTTACTCCACGGTCAGGAAAAATCCTGCCCAGGAACCAAAATGTTTTTTGAAGCCAATTTTTTTTTTGAAACCAAATGCAAAAACGGACACCAGGATGAGTTTCAGGATGAAATTCCATGTCTAAAAATGGTGTTGCTTCAACTTTTTAAAAATCAAGCCTTTTTGGTGCCAGGAGAAGAAAAGGCTTTACTCCACGGTCAGGAAAAATCCTGCCCAGGAACCAAAATGTTTTTTGAAGCCAAATTTTTTTTTTTTGAAACCAAAAGCAAAAACGGACACCAGGATGAGTTTCAGGATGAAATTCCATGTCTAAAAATGGTGTTGCTTCAACTTTTTAAAAATCAAGCCTTTTTGGTGCCAGGAGAAGAAAAGGCTTTACTCCACGGTCAGGAAAAATCCTGCCCAGGAACCAAAATGTTTTTTGAAGCCAATTTTTTTTTTGAAACCAAAAGCAAAAACGGACACCAGGATGAGTTTCAGGATGAAATTCCATGTCTAAAAATGGTGTTGCTTCAACTTTTGAAAAATCAAGCCTTTTTGGTGCCAGGAGAAGAAAAGGCTTTACTCCACGGTCAGGAAAAATCCTGCCCAGGAACCAAAATGTTTTTTGAAGCCAAATATTTTTTTTGAAACCAAATGCAAAAACGGACACCAGGATGAGTTTCCTGATGAAATTCCATGTCTAAAAATGGTGTTGCTTCAACTTTTGAAAAATCAAGCCTTTTTGGTGCCAGGAGAAGAAAAGGCTTTACTCCACGGTCAGGAAAAATCCTGCCCAGGAACCAAAATGTTTTTTGAAGCCAATTTTTTTTTTTGAAACCAAATGCAAAAACGGACACCAGGATGAGTTTCCTGATGAAATTCCATGTCTAAAAATGGTGTTGCTTCAACTTTTTAAAAATCAAGCCTTTTTGGTGCCAGGAGAAGAAAAGGCTTTACTCCACGGTCAGGAAAAATCCTGCCCAGGAACCAAAATGTTTTTTGACGCCAAATTTTTTTTTTGAAACCAAATGCAAAAACGGACACCAGGATGAGTTTCCTTATGAAATTCCATGTCTAAAAATGGTGTTGCTTCAACTTTTTAAAAATCAAGCCTTTTTGGTGCCAGGAAAAGAAAAGGCTTTACTCCATGGTCAGGAAAAATCCTGCCCAGGAACCAAAATGTTTTTTGAAGCCAAATTTTTTTTTTGAAACCAAAAGCAAAAACGGACACCAGGATGAGTTTCAGGATGAAATTCCATGTCTAAAAATGGTGTTGCTTCAACTTTTGAAAACTCAAGCCTTTTTGGTGCCAGGAGAAGAAAAGGCTTTACTCCACGGTCAGGAAAAATCCTGCCCAGGAACCAAAATGTTTTTTGAAGCCAAATTTTTTTTTTGAAACCAAATGCAAAAACGGACACCAGGATGAGTTTCAGGATGAAATTCCATGTCTAAAAATGGTGTTGCTTCAACTTTTTAAAAATCAAGCCTTTTTGGTGCCAGGAAAAGAAAAGGCTTTACTCCACGGTCAGGAAAAATCCTGCCCAGGAACCAAAATGTTTTTTGAAGCCAAATTTTTTTTTTTGAAACCAAAAGCAAAAACGGACACCAGGATGAGTTTCAGGATGAAATTCCATGTCTAAAAATGGTGTTGCTTCAACTTTTTAAAAATCAAGCCTTTTTGGTGCCAGGAGAAGAAAAGGCTTTACTCCACGGTCAGGAAAAATCCTGCCCAGGAACCAAAATGTTTTTTGAAGCCAAATTTTTTTTTGAAACCAAATGCAAAAACGGACACCAGGATGAGTTTCAGGATGAAATTCCATGTTTAAAAATGGTGTTGCTTCAACTTTTTAAAAATCAAGCCTTTTTGGTGCCAGGAGAAGAAAAGGCTTTACTCCACGGTCAGGAAAAATCCTGCCCAGGAACCAAAATGTTTTTTGAAGCCAAATTTTTTTTTTTTGAAACCAAAAGCAAAAACGGACACCAGGATGAGTTTCAGGATGAAATTCCATGTCTAAAAATGGTGTTGCTTCAACTTTTGAAAAATCAAGCCTTTTTGGTGCCAGGAGAAGAAAAGGCTTTACTCCACGGTCAGGAAAAATCCTGCCTAGGAACCAAAATGTTTTTTGAAGCCAAATTTTTTTTTTTGAAACCAAAAGCAAAAACGGACACCAGGATGAGTTTCAGGATGAAATTCCATGTCTAAAAATGGTGTTGCTTCAACTTTTGAAAAATCAAGCCTTTTTGGTGCCAGGAGAAGAAAAGGCTTTACTCCACGGTCAGGAAAAATCCTGCCCAGGAACCAAAATGTTTTTTGAAGCCAATTTTTTTTTTTGAAACCAAATGCAAAAACGGACACCAGGATGAGTTTCCTGATGAAATTCCATGTCTAAAAATGGTGTTGCTTCAACTTTTGAAAAATCAAGCCTTTTTGGTGCCAGGAGAAGAAAAGGCTTTACTCCACGGTCAGGAAAAATCCTGCCCAGGAACCAAAATGTTTTTTGACGCCAAATTTTTTTTTTGAAACCAAATGCAAAAACGGACACCAGGATGAGTTTCCTGATGAAATTCCATGTCTAAAAATGGTGTTGCTTCAACTTTTTAAAAATCAAGCCTTTTTGGTGCCAGGAGAAGAAAAGGCTTTACTCCACGGTCAGGAAAAATCCTGCCCAGGAACCAAAATGTTTTTTGAAGCCAATTTTTTTTTTTGAAACCAAATGCAAAAACGGACACCAGGATGAGTTTCAGGATGAAATTCCATGTCTAAAAATGGTGTTGCTTCAACTTTTTAAAAATCAAGCCTTTTTGGTGCCAGGAAAAGAAAAGGCTTTACTCCATGGTCAGGAAAAATCCTGCCCAGGAACCAAAATGTTTTTTGAAGCCAAATTTTTTTTTTTTGAAACCAAAAGCAAAAACGGACACCAGGATGAGTTTCAGGATGAAATTCCATGTCTAAAAATGGTGTTGATTCAACTTTTGAAAAATCAAGCCTTTTTGGTGCCAGGAGAAGAAAAGGCTTTACTCCACGGTCAGGAAAAATCCTGCCCAGGAACCAAAATGTTTTTTGAAGCCAATTTTTTTTTTTGAAACCAAATGCAAAAACGGACACCAGGATGAGTTTCAGGATGAAATTCCATGTCTAAAAATGGTGTTGCTTCAACTTTTGAAAAATCAAGCCTTTTTGGTGCCAGGAGAAGAAAAGGCTTTACTCCACGGTAAGGAAAAATCCTGCCCAGGAACCAAAATGTTTTTTGAAGCCAAATATTTTTTTTGAAACCAAATGCAAAAACGGACACCAGGATGAGTTTCAGGATGAAATTCCATGTCTAAAAATGGTGTTGCTTCAACTTTTTAAAAATCAAGCCTTTTTGGTGCCAGGAGAAGAAAAGGCTTTACTCCACGGTCAGGAAAAATCCTGCCCAGGAACCAAAATGTTTTTTGACGCCAAATTTTTTTTTTGAAACCAAATGCAAAAACGGACACCAGGATGAGTTTCCTTATGAAATTCCATGTCTAAAAATGGTGTTGCTTCAACTTTTGAAAAATCAAGCCTTTTTGGTGCCAGGAGAAGAAAAGGCTTTACTCCACAGTCAGGAAAAATCCTGCCCAGGAACCAAAATGTTTTTTGAAGCCAAATTTTTTTTTGAAACCAAATGCAAAAACGGACACCAGGATGAGTTTCCTGATGAAATTCCATGTCTAAAAATGGTGTTGCTTCAACTTTTTAAAAATCAAGCCTTTTTGGTGCCAGGAAAAGAAAAGGCTTTACTCCACGGTCAGGAAAAATCCTGCCCAGGAACCAAAATGTTTTTTGAAGCCAATTTTTTTTTTTTGAAACCAAATGCAAAAACGGACACCAGGATGAGTTTCCTGATGAAATTCCATGTCTAAAAATGGTGTTGCTTCAACTTTTTAAAAATCAAGCCTTTTTGGTGCCAGGAGAAGAAAAGGCTTTACTCCACGGTCAGGAAAAATCCTGCCCAGGAACCAAAATGTTTTTTGACGCCAAATTTTTTTTTTGAAACCAAATGCAAAAACGGACACCAGGATGAGTTTCCTGATGAAACTCCATGTCTAAAAATGGTGTTGCTTCAACTTTTTAAAAATCAAGCCTTTTTGGTGCCAGGAGAAGAAAAGGCTTTACTCCACGGTCAGGAAAAATCCTGCCCAGGAACCAAAATGTTTTTTGAAGCCAAATTTTTTTTTGAAACCAAATGCAAAAACGGACACCAGGATGAGTTTCAGGATGAAATTCCATGTCTAAAAATGGTGTTGCTTCAACTTTTTAAAAATCAAGCCTTTTTGGTGCCAGGAGAAGAAAAGGCTTTACTCCACGGTCAGGAAAAATCCTGCCCAGGAACCAAAATGTTTTTTGAAGCCAAATTTTTTTTTTTGAAACCAAAAGCAAAAACGGACACCAGGATGAGTTTCAGGATGAAATTCCATGTCTAAAAATGGTGTTGCTTCAACTTTTTAAAAATCAAGCCTTTTTGGTGCCAGGAGAAGAAAAGGCTTTACTCCACGGTCAGGAAAAATCCTGCCCAGGAACCAAAATGTTTTTTGAAGCCAAATTTTTTTTTTGAAACCAAATGCAAAAACGGACACCAGGATGAGTTTCAGGATGAAATTCCATGTCTAAAAATGGTGTTGCTTCAACTTTTTAAAAATCAAGCCTTTTTGGTGCCAGGAAAAGAAAAGGCTTTACTCCATGGTCAGGAAAAATCCTGCCCAGGAACCAAAATGTTTTTTGAAGCCAAATTTTTTTTTTTTGAAACCAAAAGCAAAAACGGACACCAGGATGAGTTTCAGGATGAAATTCCATGTCTAAAAATGGTGTTGATTCAACTTTTGAAAAATCAAGCCTTTTTGGTGCCAGGAGAAGAAAAGGCTTTACTCCACGGTCAGGAAAAATCCTGCCCAGGAACCAAAATGTTTTTTGAAGCCAATTTTTTTTTTTGAAACCAAATGCAAAAACGGACACCAGGATGAGTTTCAGGATGAAATTCCATGTCTAAAAATGGTGTTGCTTCAACTTTTGAAAAATCAAGCCTTTTTGGTGCCAGGAGAAGAAAAGGCTTTACTCCACGGTAAGGAAAAATCCTGCCCAGGAACCAAAATGTTTTTTGAAGCCAAATATTTTTTTTGAAACCAAATGCAAAAACGGACACCAGGATGAGTTTCAGGATGAAATTCCATGTCTAAAAATGGTGTTGCTTCAACTTTTGAAAAATCAAGCCTTTTTGGTGCCAGGAGAAGAAAAGGCTTTACTCCACGGTCAGGAAAAATCCTGCCCAGGAACCAAAATGTTTTTTGACGCCAAATTTTTTTTTTGAAACCAAATGCAAAAACGGACACCAGGATGAGTTTCCTGATGAAACTCCATGTCTAAAAATGGTGTTGCTTCAACTTTTTAAAAATCAAGCCTTTTTGGTGCCAGGAGAAGAAAAGGCTTTACTCCACGGTCAGGAAAAATCCTGCCCAGGAACCAAAATGTTTTTTAAAGCCAAATTTTTTTTTGAAACCAAATGCAAAAACGGACACCAGGATGAGTTTCCTGATGAAATTCCATGTCTAAAAATGGTGTTGCTTCAACTTTTTAAAAATCAAGCCTTTTTGGTGCCAGGAGAAGAAAAGGCTTTACTCCACGGTCAGGAAAAATCCTGCCCAGGAACCAAAATGTTTTTTTAAGCCAAATTTTTTTTTTTTGAAACCAAAAGCAAAAACGGACACCAGGATGAGTTTCAGGATGAAATTCCATGTCTAAAAATGGTGTTGCTTCAACTTTTGAAAAATCAAGCCTTTTTGGTGCCAGGAGAAGAAAAGGCTTTACTCCACGGTCAGGAAAAATCCTGCCTAGGAACCAAAATGTTTTTTGAAGCCAAATTTTTTTTTTTGAAACCAAAAGCAAAAACGGACACCAGGATGAGTTTCAGGATGAAATTCCATGTCTAAAAATGGTGTTGCTTCAACTTTTGAAAAATCAAGCCTTTTTGGTGCCAGGAGAAGAAAAGGCTTTACTCCACGGTAAGGAAAAATCCTGCCCAGGAACCAAAATGTTTTTTGAAGCCAAATATTTTTTTTGAAACCAAATGCAAAAACGGACACCAGGATGAGTTTCCTGATGAAATTCCATGTCTAAAAATGGTGTTGCTTCAACTTTTTAAAAATCAAGCCTTTTTGGTGCCAGGAGAAGAAAAGGCTTTACTCCACGGTCAGGAAAAATCCTGCCCAGGAACCAAAATGTTTTTTGAAGCCAATTTTTTTTTTTGAAACCAAATGCAAAAACGGACACCAGGATGAGTTTCCTGATGAAATTCCATGTCTAAAAATGGTGTTGCTTCAACTTTTTAAAAATCAAGCCTTTTTGGTGCCAGGAGAAGAAAAGGCTTTACTCCACGGTCAGGAAAAATCCTGCCCAGGAACCAAAATGTTTTTTGACGCCAAATTTTTTTTTTGAAACCAAATGCAAAAACGGACACCAGGATGAGTTTCCTGATGAAATTCCATGTCTAAAAATGGTGTTGCTTCAACTTTTGAAAAATCAAGCCTTTTTGGTGCCAGGAGAAGAAAAGGCTTTACTCCACGGTCAGGAAAAATCCTGCCCAGGAACCAAAATGTTTTTTGAAGCCAAATTTTTTTTTGAAACCAAATGCAAAAACGGACACCAGGATGAGTTTCCTTATGAAATTCCATGTCTAAAAATGGTGTTGCTTCAACTTTTTAAAAATCAAGCCTTTTTGGTGCCAGGAAAAGAAAAGGCTTTACTCCACGGTCAGGAAAAATCCTGCCCAGGAACCAAAATGTTTTTTGAAGCCAATTTTTTTTTTTTGAAACCAAATGCAAATACGGACACCAGGATGAGTTTCCTGATGAAATTCCATGTCTAAAAATGGTGTTGCTTCAACTTTTTAAAAATCAAGCCTTTTTGGTGCCAGGAGAAGAAAAGGCTTTACTCCACGGTCAGGAAAAATCCTGCCCAGGAACCAAAATGTTTTTTGACGCCAAATTTTTTTTTTGAAACCAAATGCAAAAACGGACACCAGGATGAGTTTCCTGATGAAACTCCATGTCTAAAAATGGTGTTGCTTCAACTTTTTAAAAATCAAGCCTTTTTGGTGCCAGGAGAAGAAAAGGCTTTACTCCACGGTCAGGAAAAATCCTGCCCAGGAACCAAAATGTTTTTTGAAGCCAAATTTTTTTTTGAAACCAAATGCAAAAACGGACACCAGGATGAGTTTCAGGATGAAATTCCATGTCTAAAAATGGTGTTGCTTCAACTTTTTAAAAATCAAGCCTTTTTGGTGCCAGGAGAAGAAAAGGCTTTACTCCACGGTCAGGAAAAATCCTGCCCAGGAACCAAAATGTTTTTTTAAGCCAAATTTTTTTTTTTTGAAACCAAAAGCAAAAACGGACACCAGGATGAGTTTCAGGATGAAATTCCATGTCTAAAAATGGTGTTGCTTCAACTTTTGAAAAATCAAGCCTTTTTGGTGCCAGGAGAAGAAAAGGCTTTACTCCACGGTCAGGAAAAATCCTGCCTAGGAACCAAAATGTTTTTTGAAGCCAAATTTTTTTTTTTGAAACCAAAAGCAAAAACGGACACCAGGATGAGTTTCAGGATGAAATTCCATGTCTAAAAATGGTGTTGCTTCAACTTTTGAAAAATCAAGCCTTTTTGGTGCCAGGAGAAGAAAAGGCTTTACTCCACGGTAAGGAAAAATCCTGCCCAGGAACCAAAATGTTTTTTGAAGCCAAATATTTTTTTTGAAACCAAATGCAAAAACGGACACCAGGATGAGTTTCCTGATGCAATTCCATGTCTAAAAATGGTGTTGCTTCAACTTTTTAAAAATCAAGCCTTTTTGGTGCCAGGAGAAGAAAAGGCTTTACTCCACGGTCAGGAAAAATCCTGCCCAGGAACCAAAATGTTTTTTGAAGCCAATTTTTTTTTTTGAAACCAAATGCAAAAAGGGACACCAGGATGAGTTTCCTGATGAAATTCCATGTCTAAAAATGGTGTTGCTTCAACTTTTTAAAAATCAAGCCTTTTTGGTGCCAGGAGAAGAAAAGGCTTTACTCCACGGTCAGGAAAAATCCTGCCCAGGAACCAAAATGTTTTTTGACGCCAAATTTTTTTTTTGAAACCAAATGCAAAAACGGACACCAGGATGAGTTTCCTGATGAAATTCCATGTCTAAAAATGGTGTTGCTTCAACTTTTGAAAAATCAAGCCTTTTTGGTGCCAGGAGAAGAAAAGGCTTTACTCCACGGTCAGGAAAAATCCTGCCCAGGAACCAAAATGTTTTTTGAAGCCAAATTTTTTTTTGAAACCAAATGCAAAAACGGACACCAGGATGAGTTTCCTTATGAAATTCCATGTCTAAAAATGGTGTTGCTTCAACTTTTTAAAAATCAAGCCTTTTTGGTGCCAGGAAAAGAAAAGGCTTTACTCCACGGTCAGGAAAAATCCTGCCCAGGAACCAAAATGTTTTTTGAAGCCAATTTTTTTTTTTTGAAACCAAATGCAAAAACGGACACCAGGATGAGTTTCAGGATGAAATTCCATGTCTAAAAATGGTGTTGCTTCAACTTTTGAAAACTCAAGCCTTTTTGGTGCCAGGAGAAGAAAAGGCTTTAGTCCACGGTCAGGAAAAATCCTGCCCAGGAACCAAAATGTTTTTTGAAGCCAAATTTTTTTTTTGAAACCAAATGCAAAAACGGACACCAGGATGAGTTTCCTGATGAAATTCCATGTCTAAAAATGGTGTTGCTTCAAGTTTTTAAAAATCAAGCCTTTTTGGTGCCAGGAGAAGAAAATGCTTTACTCCACGGTCAGGAAAAATCCTGCCCAGGAACCAAAATGTTTTTTGAAGCCAAATTTTTTTTTTTTGAAACCAAAAGCAAAAACGGACACCAGGATGAGTTTCAGGATGAAATTCCATGTCTAAAAATGGTGTTGCTTCAACTTTTGAAAAATCAAGCCTTTTTGGTGCCAGGAGAAGAAAAGGCTTTACTCCACGGTCAGGAAAAATCCTGCCTAGGAACCAAAATGTTTTTTGAAGCCAAATTTTTTTTTTGAAACCAAAAGCAAAAACGGACACCAGGATGAGTTTCAGGATGAAATTCCATGTCTAAAAATGGTGTTGCTTCAACTTTTGAAAAATCAAGCCTTTTTGGTGCCAGGAGAAGAAAAGGCTTTACTCCACGGTAAGGAAAAATCCTGCCCAGGAACCAAAATGTTTTTTGAAGCCAAATATTTTTTTTGAAACCAAATGCAAAAACGGACACCAGGATGAGTTTCCTGATGAAATTCCATGTCTAAAAATGGTGTTGCTTCAACTTTTTAAAAATCAAGCCTTTTTGGTGCCAGGAGAAGAAAAGGCTTTACTCCACGGTCAGGAAAAATCCTGCCCAGGAACCAAAATGTTTTTTGACGCCAAATTTTTTTTTTGAAACCAAATGCAAAAACGGACACCAGGATGAGTTTCCTTATGAAATTCCATGTCTAAAAATGGTGTTGCTTCAACTTTTGAAAAATCAAGCCTTTTTGGTGCCAGGAGAAAAAAAGGCTTTACTCCACAGTCAGGAAAAATCCTGCCCAGGAACCAAAATGTTTTTTGAAGCCAAATTTTTTTTTGAAACCAAATGCAAAAACGGACACCAGGATGAGTTTCCTGATGAAATTCCATGTCTAAAAATGGTGTTGCTTCAACTTTTTAAAAATCAAGCCTTTTTGGTGCCAGGAAAAGAAAAGGCTTTACTCCACGGTCAGGAAAAATCCTGCCCAGGAACCAAAATGTTTTTTGAAGCCAATTTTTTTTTTTTGAAACCAAATGCAAAAACGGACACCAGGATGAGTTTCCTGATGAAATTCCATGTCTAAAAATGGTGTTGCTTCAACTTTTTAAAAATCAAGCCTTTTTGGTGCCAGGAGAAGAAAAGGCTTTACTCCACGGTCAGGAAAAATCCTGCCCAGGAACCAAAATGTTTTTTGAAGCCAAATTTTTTTTTTTGAAACCAAATGCAAAAACGGACACCAGGATGAGTTTCCTGATGAAACTCCATGTCTAAAAATGGTGTTGCTTCAACTTTTTAAAAATCAAGCCTTTTTGGTGCCAGGAGAAGAAAAGGCTTTACTCCACGGTCAGGAAAAATCCTGCCCAGGAACCAAAATGTTTTTTGAAGCCAAATTTTTTTTTGAAACCAAATGCAAAAACGGACACCAGGATGAGTTTCAGGATGAAATTCCATGTCTAAAAATGGTGTTGCTTCAACTTTTTAAAAATCAAGCCTTTTTGGTGCCAGGAGAAGAAAAGGCTTTACTCCACGGTCAGGAAAAATCCTGCCCAGGAACCAAAATGTTTTTTTAAGCCAAATTTTTTTTTTTTGAAACCAAAAGCAAAAACGGACACCAGGATGAGTTTCAGGATGAAATTCCATGTCTAAAAATGGTGTTGCTTCAACTTTTGAAAAATCAAGCCTTTTTGGTGCCAGGAGAAGAAAAGGCTTTACTCCACGGTCAGGAAAAATCCTGCCTAGGAACCAAAATGTTTTTTGAAGCCAAATTTTTTTTTTTGAAACCAAAAGCAAAAACGGACACCAGGATGAGTTTCAGGATGAAATTCCATGTCTAAAAATGGTGTTGCTTCAACTTTTGAAAAATCAAGCCTTTTTGGTGCCAGGAGAAGAAAAGGCTTTACTCCACGGTAAGGAAAAATCCTGCCCAGGAACCAAAATGTTTTTTGAAGCCAAATATTTTTTTTGAAACCAAATGCAAAAACGGACACCAGGATGAGTTTCCTGATGAAATTCCATGTCTAAAAATGGTGTTGCTTCAACTTTTTAAAAATCAAGCCTTTTTGGTGCCAGGAGAAGAAAAGGCTTTACTCCACGGTCAGGAAAAATCCTGCCCAGGAACCAAAATGTTTTTTGAAGCCAATTTTTTTTTTTGAAACCAAATGCAAAAACGGACACCAGGATGAGTTTCCTGATGAAATTCCATGTCTAAAAATGGTGTTGCTTCAACTTTTTAAAAATCAAGCCTTTTTGGTGCCAGGAGAAGAAAAGGCTTTACTCCACGGTCAGGAAAAATCCTGCCCAGGAACCAAAATGTTTTTTGACGCCAAATTTTTTTTTTGAAACCAAATGCAAAAACGGACACCAGGATGAGTTTCCTTATGAAATTCCATGTCTAAAAATGGTGTTGCTTCAACTTTTGAAAAATCAAGCCTTTTTGGTGCCAGGAGAAGAAAAGGCTTTACTCCACGGTCAGGAAAAATCCTGCCCAGGAACCAAAATGTTTTTTGAAGCCAAATTTTTTTTGAAACCAAATGCAAAAACGGACACCAGGATGAGTTTCCTGATGAAATTCCATGTCTAAAAATGGTGTTGCTTCAACTTTTTAAAAATCAAGCCTTTTTGGTGCCAGGAGAAGAAAAGGCTTTACTCCACGGTCAGGAAAAATCCTGCCTAGGAACCAAAATGTTTTTTGAAGCCAAATTTTTTTTTTGAAACCAAAAGCAAAAACGGACACCAGGATGAGTTTCAGGATGAAATTCCATGTCTAAAAATGGTGTTGCTTCAACTTTTGAAAAATCAAGCCTTTTTGGTGCCAGGAGAAGAAAAGGCTTTACTCCACGGTAAGGAAAAATCCTGCCCAGGAACCAAAATGTTTTTTGAAGCCAAATATTTTTTTTGAAACCAAATGCAAAAACGGACACCAGGATGAGTTTCCTGATGAAATTCCATGTCTAAAAATGGTGTTGCTTCAACTTTTGAAAAATCAAGCCTTTTTGGTGCCAGGAGAAGAAAAGGCTTTACTCCACGGTCAGGAAAAATCCTGCCCAGGAACCAAAATGTTTTTTGAAGCCAATTTTTTTTTTTGAAACCAAATGCAAAAACGGACACCAGGATGAGTTTCCTGATGAAATTCCATGTCTAAAAATGGTGTTGCTTCAACTTTTTAAAAATCAAGCCTTTTTGGTGCCAGGAGAAGAAAAGGCTTTACTCCACGGTCAGGAAAAATCCTGCCCAGGAACCAAAATGTTTTTTGACGCCAAATTTTTTATTTGAAACCAAATGCAAAAACGGACACCAGGATGAGTTTCCTTATGAAATTCCATGTCTAAAAATGGTGTTGCTTCAACTTTTGAAAAATCAAGCCTTTTTGGTGCTAGGAGAAGAAAAGGCTTTACTCCACGGTCAGGAAAAATCCTGCCCAGGAACCAAAATGTTTTTTGAAGCCAAATTTTTTTTTGAAACCAAATGCAAAAACGGACACCAGGATGAGTTTCCTGATGAAATTCCATGTCTAAAAATGGTGTTGCTTCAACTTTTTAAAAATCAAGCCTTTTTGGTGCCAGGAGAAGAAAAGGCTTTACTCCACGGTCAGGAAAAATCCTGCCCAGGAACCAAAAAGTTTTTTGAAGCCAATTTTTTTTTTGAAACCAAATGCAAAAACGGACACCAGGATGAGTTTCGTGATGAAATTCCATGTCTAAAAATGGTGTTGCTTCAACTTTTTAAAAATCAAGCCTTTTTGGTGCCAGGAGAAGAAAAGGCTTTACTCCACGGTCAGGAAAAATCCTGCCCAGGAACCAAAATGTTTTTTGACACCAAATTTTTTTTTTGAAACCAAATGCAAAAACGGACACCAGGATGAGTTTCCTTATGAAATTCCATGTCTAAAAATGGTGTTGCTTCAACTTTTTAAAAATCAAGCCTTTTTGGTGCCAGGAGAAGAAAAGGCTTTACTCCACGGTCAGGAAAAATCCTGCCCAGGAACCAAAAGGTTTTTTGAAGCCAAATTTTTTTTTTGAAACCAAATGCAAAAACGGACACCAGGATGAGTTTCCTGATGAAATTCCATGTCTAAAAATGGTGTTGCTTCAACTTTTTAAAAATCAAGCCTTTTTGGTGCCAGGAAAAGAAAAGGCTTTACTCCATGGTCAGGAAAAATCCTGCCCAGAAACCAAAATGTTTTTTGAAGCCAAATTTTTTTTTTGAAACCAAATGCAAAAACGGACACCAGGATGAGTTTCCTGATGAAATTCCATGTCTAAAAATGGTGTTGCTTCAACTTTTTAAAAATCAAGCCTTTTTGGTGCCAGGAAAAGAAAAGGCTTTACTCCATGGTCAGGAAAAATCCTGCCCAGGAACCAAAATGTTTTTTGAAGCCAAATTTTTTTTTTTGAAACCAAAAGCAAAAACGGACACCAGGATGAGTTTCAGGATGAAATTCCATGTCTAAAAATGGTGTTGCTTCAACTTTTGAAAAATCAAGCCTTTTTGGTGCCAGGAGAAGAAAAGGCTTTACTCCACAGTCAGGAAAAATCCTGCCCAGGAACCAAAATGTTTTTTGAAGCCAAATTTTTTTTTTTTTGAAACCAAAAGCAAAAACGGACACCAGGATGAGTTTCAGGATGAAATTCCATGTCTAAAAATGGTGTTGCTTCAACTTTTGAAAAATCAAGCCTTTTTGGTGCCAGGAGAAGAAAAGGCTTTACTCCACGGTCAGGAAAAATCCTGCCTAGGAACCAAAATGTTTTTTGAAGCCAAATTTTTTTTTTTGAAACCAAAAGCAAAAACGGACACCAGGATGAGTTTCAAGATGAAATTCCATGTCTAAAAATGGTGTTGCTTCAACTTTTGAAAAATCAAGCCTTTTTGGTGCCAGGAGAAGAAAAGGCTTTACTCCACGGTAAGGAAAAATCCTGCCCAGGAACCAAAATGTTTTTTGAAGCCAAATATTTTTTTTGAAACCAAAAGCAAAAACGGACACCAGGATGAGTTTCCTGATGAAATTCCATGTCTAAAAATGGTGTTGCTTCAACTTTTTAAAAATCAAGCCTTTTTGGTGCCAGGAGAAGAAAAGGCTTTACTCCACGGTCAGGAAAAATCCTGCCCAGGAACCAAAATGTTTTTTGAAGCCAAATTTTTTTTTTTTGAAACCAAAAGCAAAAACGGACACCAGGATGAGTTTCAGGATGAAATTCCATGTCTAAAAATGGTGTTGCTTCAACTTTTTAAAAATCAAGCCTTTTTGGTGCCAGGAGAAGAAAAGGCTTTACTCCACGGTCAGGAAAAATCCTGCCCAGGAACCAAAATGTTTTTTGAAGCCAAATTTTTTTTTTTTGAAACCAAAAGCAAAAACGGACACCAGGATGAGTTTCAGGATGAAATTCCATGTCTAAAAACGGTGTTGCTTCAACTTTTGAAAAATCAAGCCTTTTTGGTGCCAGGAGAAGAAAAGGCTTTACTCCACGGTCAGGAAAAATCCGGCCTAGGAACCAAAATGTTTTTTGAAGCCAAACTTTTTTTTTTGAAACCAAAAGCAAAAACGGACACCAGGATGAGTTTCAGGATGAAATTCCATGTCTAAAAATGGTGTTGCTTCAACTTTTGAAAAATCAAGCCTTTTTGGTGCCAGGAGAAGAAAAGGCTTTACTCCATGGTCAGGAAAAATCCTGCCCAGGAACCAAAATGTTTTTTGAAGCCAAATTTTTTTTTGAAACCAAATGTAAAAACGGACACCAGGATGAGTTTCCTGATGAAATTCCATGTCTAAAAATGGTGTTGCTTCAACTTTTTAAAAATCAAGCCTTTTTGGTGCCAGGAGAAGAAAAGGCTTTACTCCACGGTCAGGAAAAATCCTGCCCAGGAACCAAAAAGTTTTTTGAAGCCAATTTTTTTTTTTGAAACCAAATGCAAAAACGGACACCAGGATGAGTTTCCTGATGAAATTCCATGTCTAAAAATGGTGTTGCTTCAACTTTTTAAAAATCAAGCCTTTTTGGTGCCAGGAGAAGAAAAGGCTTTACTCCACGGTCAGGAAAAATCCTGCCCAGGAACCAAAAGGTTTTTTGACACCAAATTTTTTTTTTGAAACCAAATGCAAAAACAGACACCAGGATGAGTTTCCTTATGAAATTCCATGTCTAAAAATGGTGTTGCTTCAACTTTTTAAAAATCAAGCCTTTTTGGTGCCAGGAGAAGAAAAGGCTTTACTCCACGGTCAGGAAAAATCCTGCCCAGGAACCAAAAGGTTTTTTGAAGCCAAATTTTTTTTTTGAAACCAAAAGCAAAAACGGACACCAGGATGAGTTTCAGGATGAAATTCCATGTCTAAAAATGGTGTTGCTTCAACTTTTGAAAAATCAAGCCTTTTTGGTGCCAGGACAAGAAAAGGCTTTACTCCACGGTCAGGAAAAATCCTGCCCAGGAACCAAAATGTTTTTTGAAGCCAAATTTTTTTTTTTTTGAAACCAAAAGCAAAAACGGACACCAGGATGAGTTTCAGGATGAAATTCCATGTCTAAAAATGGTGTTGCTTCAACTTTTGAAAAATCAAGCCTTTTTGGTGCCAGGAGAAGAAAAGGCTTTACTCCACCGTCAGGAAAAATCCTGCCTAGGAACCAAAATGTTTTTTGAAGCCAAATTTTTTTTTTTGAAACCAAAAGCAAAAACGGACACCAGGATGAGTTTCAGGATGAAATTCCATGTCTAAAAATGGTGTTGCTTCAACTTTTGAAAAATCAAGCCTTTTTGGTGCCAGGAGAAGAAAAGGCTTTACTCCACGGTAAGGAAAAATCCTGCCCAGGAACCAAAATGTTTTTTGAAGCCAAATATTTTTTTTGAAACCAAATGCAAAAACGGACACCAGGATGAGTTTCCTGATGAAATTCCATGTCTAAAAATGGTGTTGCTTCAACTTTTTAAAAATCAAGCCTTTTTGGTGCCAGGAGAAGAAAAGGCTTTACTCCACGGTCAGGAAAAATCCTGCCCAGGAACCAAAATGTTTTTTGAAGCCAAATATTTTTTTTGAAACCAAATGCAAAAACGGACACCAGGATGAGTTTCCTGATGAAATTCCATGTCTAAAAATGGTGTTGCTTCAACTTTTTAAAAATCAAGCCTTTTTGGTGCCAGGAGAAGAAAAGGCTTTACTCCACGGTCAGGAAAAATCCTGCCCAGGAACCAAAATGTTTTTTGAAGCCAAATTTTTTTTTTTTGAAACCAAAAGCAAAAACGGACACCAGGATGAGTTTCAGGATGAAATTCCATGTCTAAAAATGGTGTTGCTTCAACTTTTTAAAAATCAAGCCTTTTTGGTGCCAGGAGAAGGAAAGGCTTTACTCCACGGTAAGGAAAAATCCTGCCCAGGAACCAAAATGTTTTTTGAAGCCAATTTTTTTTTTGAAACCAAATGCAAAAACGGACACCAGGATGAGTTTCCTGATGAAATTCCATGTCTAAAAATGGTGTTGCTTCAACTTTTTAAAAATCAAGCCTTTTTGGTGCCAGGAGAAGAAAAGGCTTTACTCCATGGTCAGGAAAAATCCTGCCCAGGAACCAAAATGTTTTTTGAAGCCAAATTTTTTTTTTGAAACCAAATGCAAAAACGGACACCAGGATGAGTTTCCTGATGAAATTCCATGTCTAAAAATGGTGTTGCTTCAACTTTTTAAAAATCAAGCCTTTTTGGTGCCAGGAAAAGAAAAGGCTTTACTCCATGGTCAGGAAAAATCCTGCCCAGGAACCAAAATGTTTTTTGAAGCCAAATTTTTTTTTTTGAAACCAAAAGCAAAAACGGACACCAGGATGAGTTTCAGGATGAAATTCCATGTCTAAAAATGGTGTTGCTTCAACTTTTGAAAAATCAAGCCTTTTTGGTGCCAGGAGAAGAAAAGGCTTTACTCCACGGTCAGGAAAAATCCTGCCCAGGAACCAAAATGTTTTTTGAAGCCAAATTTTTTTTTTTTGAAACCAAAAGCAAAAACGGACACCAGGATGAGTTTCAGGATGAAATTCCATGTCTAAAAATGGTGTTGCTTCAACTTTTGAAAAATCAAGCCTTTTTGGTGCCAGGAGAAGAAAAGGCTTTACTCCACGGTCAGGAAAAATCCTCCCTAGGAACCAAAATGTTTTTTGAAGCCAAATTTTTTTTTTTGAAACCAAAAGCAAAAACGGACACCAGGATGAGTTTCAGGATGAAATTCCATGTCTAAAAATGGTGTTGCTTCAACTTTTGAAAAATCAAGCCTTTTTGGTGCCAGGAGAAGAAAAGGCTTTACTCCACGGTAAGGAAAAATCCTGCCCAGGAACCAAAATGTTTTTTGAAGCCAAATATTTTTTTTGAAACCAAATGCAAAAACGGACACCAGGATGAGTTTCCTGATGAAATTCCATGTCTAAAAATGGTGTTGCTTCAACTTTTTAAAAATCAAGCCTTTTTGGTGCCAGGAGAAGAAAAGGCTTTACTCCACGGTCAGGAAAAATCCTGCCCAGGAACCAAAATGTTTTTTGAAGCCAAATTTTTTTTTTTTTGAAACCAAAAGCAAAAACGGACACCAGGATGAGTTTCAGGATGAAATTCCATGTCTAAAAATGGTGTTGCTTCAACTTTTTAAAAATCAAGCCTTTTGGTGCCAGGAGAAGAAAAGGCTTTACTCCACGGTCAGGAAAAATCCTGCCCAGGAACCAAAATGTTTTTTGAAGCCAAATATTTTTTTTTTGAAACCAAAAGCAAAAACGGACAACAGGATGAGTTTCAGGATGAAATTCCATGTCTAAAAACGGTGTTGCTTCAACTTTTGAAAAATCAAGCCTTTTTGGTGCCAGGAGAAGAAAAGGCTTTACTCCACGGTCAGGAAAAATCCTGCCTAGGAACCAAAATGTTTTTTGAAGCCAAATTTTTTTTTTTGAAACCAAAAGCAAAAACGGACACCAGGATGAGTTTCAGGATGAAATTCCATGTCTAAAAATGGTGTTGCTTCAACTTTTGAAAAATCAAGCCTTTTTGGTGCCAGGAGAAGAAAAGGCTTTACTCCACGGTCAGGAAAAATCCTGCCCAGGAACCAAAATGTTTTTTGAAGCCAAATTTTTTTTTGAAACCAAATGCAAAAACGGACACCAGGATGAGTTTCCTGATGAAATTCCATGTCTAAAAATGGTGTTGCTTCAACTTTTTAAAAATCAAGCCTTTTTGGTGCCAGGAGAAGAAAAGGCTTTACTCCACGGTCAGGAAAAATCCTGCCCAGGAACCAAAAAGTTTTTTGAAGCCAATTTTTTTTTTTGAAACCAAATGCAAAAACGGACACCAGGATGAGTTTCCTGATGAAATTCCATGTCTAAAAATGGTGTTGCTTCAACTTTTTAAAAATCAAGCCTTTTGGTGCCAGGAGAAGAAAAGGCTTTACTCCACGGTCAGGAAAAATCCTGCCCAGGAACCAAAATGTTTTTTGAAGCCAAATATTTTTTTTTTGAAACCAAAAGCAAAAACGGACAACAGGATGAGTTTCAGGATGAAATTCCATGTCTAAAAACGGTGTTGCTTCAACTTTTGAAAAATCAAGCCTTTTTGGTGCCAGGAGAAGAAAAGGCTTTACTCCACGGTCAGGAAAAATCCTGCCTAGGAACCAAAATGTTTTTTGAAGCCAAATTTTTTTTTTTGAAACCAAAAGCAAAAACGGACACCAGGATGAGTTTCAGGATGAAATTCCATGTCTAAAAATGGTGTTGCTTCAACTTTTGAAAAATCAAGCCTTTTTGGTGCCAGGAGAAGAAAAGGCTTTACTCCACGGTCAGGAAAAATCCTGCCCAGGAACCAAAATGTTTTTTGAAGCCAAATTTTTTTTTGAAACCAAATGCAAAAACGGACACCAGGATGAGTTTCCTGATGAAATTCCATGTCTAAAAATGGTGTTGCTTCAACTTTTTAAAAATCAAGCCTTTTTGGTGCCAGGAGAAGAAAAGGCTTTACTCCACGGTCAGGAAAAATCCTGCCCAGGAACCAAAAAGTTTTTTGAAGCCAATTTTTTTTTTTGAAACCAAATGCAAAAACGGACACCAGGATGAGTTTCCTGATGAAATTCCATGTCTAAAAATGGTGTTGCTTCAACTTTTTAAAAATCAAGCCTTTTTGGTGCCAGGAGAAGAAAAGGCTTTACTCCACGGTCAGGAAAAATCCTGCCCAGGAACCAAAATGTTTTTTGACACCAAATTTTTTTTTTGAAACCAAATGCAAAAACGGACACCAGGATGAGTTTCCTTATGAAATTCCATGTCTAAAAATGGTGTTGCTTCAACTTTTTAAAAATCAAGCCTTTTTGGTGCCAGGAGAAGAAAAGGCTTTACTCCACGGTCAGGAAAAATCCTGCCCAGGAACCAAAAAGTTTTTTGAAGCCAATTTTTTTTTTTGAAACCAAATGCAAAAACGGACACCAGGATGAGTTTCCTGATGAAATTCCATGTCTAAAAATGGTGTTGCTTCAACTTTTTAAAAATCAAGCCTTTTTGGTGCCAGGAGAAGAAAAGGCTTTACTCCATGGTCAGGAAAAATCCTGCCCAGGAACCAAAATGTTTTTTGAAGCCAAATTTTTTTTTTTGAAACCAAAAGCAAAAACGGACACCAGGATGAGTTTCAGGATGAAATTCCATGTCTAAAAATGGTGTTGCTTCAACTTTTGAAAAATCAAGCCTTTTTGGTGCCAGGAGAAGAAAAGGCTTTACTCCACGGTCAGGAAAAATCCTGCCCAGGAACCAAAATGTTTTTTGAAGCCAATTTTTTTTTTTTGAAACCAAAAGCAAAAACGGACACCAGGATGAGTTTCAGGATGAAATTCCATGTCTAAAAATGGTGTTGCTTCAACTTTTGAAAAATCAAGCCTTTTTGGTGCCAGGAGAAGAAAAGGCTTTACTCCACGGTCAGGAAAAATCCTGCCTAGGAACCAAAATGTTTTTTGAAGCCAAATTTTTTTTTTGAAACCAAAAGCAAAAACGGACACCAGGATGAGTTTCAGGATGAAATTCCATGTCTAAAAATGGTGTTGCTTCAACTTTTGAAAAATCAAGCCTTTTTGGTGCCAGGAGAAGAAAAGGCTTTACTCCACGGTAAGGAAAAATCCTGCCCAGGAACCAAAATGTTTTTTGAAGCCAAATATTTTTTTTGAAACCAAATGCAAAAACGGACACCAGGATGAGTTTCCTGATGAAATTCCATGTCTAAAAATGGTGTTGCTTCAACTTTTTAAAAATCAAGCCTTTTTGGTGCCAGGAGAAGAAAAGGCTTTACTCCACGGTCAGGAAAAATCCTGCCCAGGAACCAAAATGTTTTTTGAAGCCAAATATTTTTTTTGAAACCAAATGCAAAAACGGACACCAGGATGAGTTTCCTGATGAAATTCCATGTCTAAAAATGGTGTTGCTTCAACTTTTTAAAAATCAAGCCTTTTTGGTGCCAGGAGAAGAAAAGGCTTTACTCCACGGTCAGGAAAAATCCTGCCCAGGAACCAAAATGTTTTTTGAAGCCAAATTTTTTTTTTTTGAAACCAAAAGCAAAAACGGACACCAGGATGAGTTTCAGGATGAAATTCCATGTCTAAAAATGGTGTTGCTTCAACTTTTTAAAAATCAAGCCTTTTTGGTGCCAGGAGAAGGAAAGGCTTTACTCCACGGTAAGGAAAAATCCTGCCCAGGAACCAAAATGTTTTTTGAGGCCAAATTTTTTTTTTTTGAAACCAAAAGCAAAAACGGACACCAGGATGAGTTTCAGGATGAAATTCCATGTCTAAAAATGGTGTTGCTTCAACTTTTTAAAAATCAAGCCTTTTTGGTGCCAGGAGAAGGAAAGGCTTTACTCCACGGTAAGGAAAAATCCTGCCCAGGAACCAAAATGTTTTTTGAAGCCAATTTTTTTTTTTGAAACCAAATGCAAAAACGGACACCAGGATGAGTTTCAGGATGAAATTCCATGTCTAAAAATGGTGTTGCTTCAACTTTTGAAAAATCAAGCCTTTTTGGTGCCAGGAGAAGAAAAGGCTTTACTCCACGGTCAGGAAAAATCCTGCCCAGGAACCAAAATGTTTTTTGACGCCAAATTTTTTTTTTGAAACCAAATGCAAAAACAGACACCAGGATGTTTCCTCATGAAATTCCATGTCTAAAAATGGTGTTGCTTCAATTTTTGAAAAATCAAGCCTTTTTGGT
The DNA here is from genome assembly GCF_059756535.1 of Pantherophis guttatus. Taxonomy (NCBI): domain Eukaryota; kingdom Metazoa; phylum Chordata; class Lepidosauria; order Squamata; family Colubridae; genus Pantherophis; species Pantherophis guttatus. Next base: position 10,277,183 of record NC_142078.1, on the reverse strand, counting down.
GCCAGGAGAAGAAAAGGCTTTACTCCACGGTCAGGAAAAATCCTGCCCAGGAACCAAAATGTTTTTTGAAGCCAAATTTTTTTTTTGAAACCAAATGCAAAAACGGACACCAGGATGAGTTTCCTTATGAAATTCCATGTCTAAAAATGGTGTTGCTTCAACTTTTTAAAAATCAAGCCTTTTTGGTGCCAGGAGAAGAAAAGGCTTTACTCCATGGTCAGGAAAAATCCTGCCCAGGAACCAAAATGTTTTTTGAAGCCAAATTTTTTTTTTGAAACCAAATGCAAAAACGGACACCAGGATGAGTTTCAGGATGAAATTCCATGTCTAAAAATGGTGTTGCTTCAACTTTTGAAAAATCAAGCCTTTTTGGTGCCAGGAGAAGAAAAGGCTTTACTCCACGGTCAGGAAAAATCCTGCCCAAGAACCAAAATGTTTTTTGAAGGCAATTTTTTTTTTTTGAAACCAAAAGCAAAAACGGACACCAGGATGAGTTTCAGGATGAAATTCCATGTCTAAAAATGGTGTTGCTTCAACTTTTGAAAAATCAAGCCTTTTTGGTGCCAGGAGAAGAAAAGGCTTTACTCCACGGTCAGGAAAAATCCTGCCCAGGAACCAAAATGTTTTTTGAAGCCAAATTTTTTTTTTGAAACCAAATGCAAAAACGGACACCAGGATGAGTTTCCTGATGAAATTCCATGTCTAAAAATGGTGTTGCTTCAACTTTTGAAAAATCAAGCCTTTTTGGTGCCAGGAGAAGAAAAGGCTTTACTCCACGGTCAGGAAAAATCCTGCCCAGGAACGAAAATGTTTTTTGAAGCCAAATTTTTTTTTTGAAACCAAATGCAAAAACGGACACCAGGATGAGTTTCCTGATGAAATTCCATGTCTAAAAATGGTGTTGCTTCAACTTTTTAAAAATCAAGCCTTTTTGGTGCCAGGAGAAGAAAAGGCTTTACTCCACGGTCAGGAAAAATCCTGCCCAGGAACCAAAAAGTTTTTTGAAGCCAATTTTTTTTTTTGAAACCAAATGCAAAAACGGACACCAGGATGAGTTTCCTGATGAAATTCCATGTCTAAAAATGGTGTTGCTTCAACTTTTTAAAAATCAAGCCTTTTTGGTGCCAGGAGAAGAAAAGGCTTTACTCCACGGTCAGGAAAAATCCTGCCCAGGAACCAAAATGTTTTTTGACACCAAATTTTTTTTTTGAAACCAAATGCAAAAACGGACACCAGGATGAGTTTCCTTATGAAATTCCATGTCTAAAAATGGTGTTGCTTCAACTTTTGAAAAATCAAGCCTTTTTGGTGCCAGGAGAAGAAAAGGCTTTACTCCACGGTCAGGAAAAATCCTGCCCAGGAACCAAAATGTTTTTTGAAGCCAAATTTTTTTTTGAAACCAAATGCAAAAACGGACACCTGGATGAGTTTCCTGATGAAATTCCATGTCTAAAAATGGTGTTGCTTCAACTTTTTAAAAATCAAGCCTTTTTGGTGCCAGGAAAAGAAAAGGCTTTACTCCATGGTCAGGAAAAATCCTGCCCAGGAACCAAAATGTTTTTTGAAGCCAAATTTTTTTTTTTGAAACCAAAAGCAAAAACGGACACCAGGATGAGTTTCAGGATGAAATTCCATGTCTAAAAATGGTGTTGCTTCAACTTTTGAAAAATCAAGCCTTTTTGGTGCCAGGAGAAGAAAAGGCTTTACTCCACGGTCAGGAAAAATCCTGCCCAGGAACCAAAATGTTTTTTGAAGCCAAATTTTTTTTTTGAAACCAAATGCAAAAACGGACACCAGGATGAGTTTCAGGATGAAATTCCATGTCTAAAAATGGTGTTGCTTCAACTTTTTAAAAATCAAGCCTTTTTGGTGCCAGGAGAAGAAAAGGCTTTACTCCACGGTCAGGAAAAATCCTGCCCAGGAACCAAAATGTTTTTTGACGCCAAATTTTTTTTTTGAAACCAAATGCAAAAACGGACACCAGGATGAGTTTCAGGATGAAATTCCATGTCTAAAAATGGTGTTGCTTCAACTTTTGAAAAATCAAGCCTTTTTGGTGCCAGGAGAAGAAAAGGCTTTACTCCACGGTCAGGAAAAATCCTGCCCAAGAACCAAAATGTTTTTTGAAGGCAATTTTTTTTTTTTGAAACCAAAAGCAAAAACGGACACCAGGATGAGTTTCAGGATGAAATTCCATGTCTAAAAATGGTGTTGCTTCAACTTTTGAAAAATCAAGCCTTTTTGGTGCCAGGAGAAGAAAAGGCTTTACTCCACGGTCAGGAAAAATCCTGCCCAGGAACCAAAATGTTTTTTGAAGCCAAATTTTTTTTTTGAAACCAAATGCAAAAACGGACACCAGGATGAGTTTCCTGATGAAATTCCATGTCTAAAAATGGTGTTGCTTCAACTTTTGAAAAATCAAGCCTTTTTGGTGCCAGGAGAAGAAAAGGCTTTACTCCACGGTCAGGAAAAATCCTGCCCAGGAACCAAAATGTTTTTTGAAGCCAAATTTTTTTTTTGAAACCAAATGCAAAAACGGACACCAGGATGAGTTTCCTGATGAAATTCCATGTCTAAAAATGGTGTTGCTTCAACTTTTTAAAAATCAAGCCTTTTTGGTGCCAGGAGAAGAAAAGGCTTTACACCACGGTCAGGAAAAATCCTGCCCAGGAACCAAAAAGTTTTTTGAAGCCAATTTTTTTTTTGAAACCAAATGCAAAAACGGACACCAGGATGAGTTTCCTGATGAAATTCCATGTCTAAAAATGGTGTTGCTTCAACTTTTTAAAAATCAAGCCTTTTTGGTGCCAGGAGAAGAAAAGGCTTTACTCCACGGTCAGGAAAAATCCTGCCCAGGAACCAAAATGTTTTTTGACACCAAATTTTTTTTTTGAAACCAAATGCAAAAACGGACACCAGGATGAGTTTCCTTATGAAATTCCATGTCTAAAAATGGTGTTGCTTCAACTTTTGAAAAATCAAGCCTTTTTGGTGCCAGGAGAAGAAAAGGCTTTACTCCACGGTCAGGAAAAATCCTGCCCAGGAACCAAAATGTTTTTTGAAGCCAAATTTTTTTTTGAAACCAAATGCAAAAACGGACACCTGGATGAGTTTCCTGATGAAATTCCATGTCTAAAAATGGTGTTGCTTCAACTTTTTAAAAATCAAGCCTTTTTGGTGCCAGGAAAAGAAAAGGCTTTACTCCATGGTCAGGAAAAATCCTGCCCAGGAACCAAAATGTTTTTTGAAGCCAAATTTTTTTTTTTGAAACCAAAAGCAAAAACGGACACCAGGATGAGTTTCAGGATGAAATTCCATGTCTAAAAATGGTGTTGCTTCAACTTTTGAAAAATCAAGCCTTTTTGGTGCCAGGAGAAGAAAAGGCTTTACTCCACGGTCAGGAAAAATCCTGCCCAGGAACCAAAATGTTTTTTGAAGCCAAATTTTTTTTTTGAAACCAAATGCAAAAACGGACACCAGGATGAGTTTCAGGATGAAATTCCATGTCTAAAAATGGTGTTGCTTCAACTTTTTAAAAATCAAGCCTTTTTGGTGCCAGGAGAAGAAAAGGCTTTACTCCACGGTCAGGAAAAATCCTGCCCAGGAACCAAAATGTTTTTTGACGCCAAATTTTTTTTTTGAAACCAAATGCAAAAACGGACACCAGGATGAGTTTCCTTATGAAATTCCATGTCTAAAAATGGTGTTGCTTCAACTTTTTAAAAATCAAGCCTTTTTGGTGCCAGGAGAAGAAAAGACTTTACTCCACGGTCAGGAAAAATCCTGCCCAGGAACCAAAATGTTTTTTGAAGCCAAATTTTTTTTTGAAACCAAATGCAAAAACGGACACCAGGATGAGTTTCAGGATGAAATTCCATGTCTAAAAATGGTGTTGCTTCAACTTTTTAAAAATCAAGCCTTTTTGGTGCCAGGAGAAGAAAAGGCTTTACTCCACGGTCAGGAAAAATCCTGCCCAGGAACCAAAATGTTTTTTGAAGCCAAATTTTTTTTTGAAACCAAATGCAAAAACGGACACCAGGACGAGTTTCAGGATGAAATTCCATGTCTAAAAATGGTGTTGCTTCAACTTTTTAAAAATCAAGCCTTTTTGGTGCCAGGAGAAGAAAAGGCTTTACTCCACGGTCAGGAAAAATCCTGCCCAGGAACCAAAATGTTTTTTGACACCAAATTTTTTTTTTGAAACCAAATGCAAAAACGGACACCAGGATGAGTTTCCTTATGAAATTCCATGTCTAAAAATGGTGTTGCTTCAACTTTTGAAAAATCAAGCCTTTTTGGTGCCAGGAGAAGAAAAGGCTTTACTCCACGGTCAGGAAAAATCCTGCCCAGGAACCAAAATGTTTTTTGAAGCCAAATTTTTTTTTGAAACCAAATGCAAAAACGGACACCAGGATGAGTTTCCTGATGAAATTCCATGTCTAAAAATGGTGTTGCTTCAACTTTTTAAAAATCAAGCCTTTTTGGTGCCAGGAAAAGAAAAGGCTTTACTCCATGGTCAGGAAAAATCCTGCCCAGGAACCAAAATGTTTTTTGAAGCCAAATTTTTTTTTTTGAAACCAAAAGCAAAAACGGACACCAGGATGAGTTTCAGGATGAAATTCCATGTCTAAAAATGGTGTTGCTTCAACTTTTGAAAAATCAAGCCTTTTTGGTGCCAGGAGAAGAAAAGGCTTTACTCCACGGTCAGGAAAAATCCTGCCCAGGAACCAAAATGTTTTTTGAAGCCAAATTTTTTTTTGAAACCAAATGCAAAAACGGACACCAGGATGAGTTTCAGGATGAAATTCCATGTCTAAAAATGGTGTTGCTTCAACTTTTTAAAAATCAAGCCTTTTTGGTGCCAGGAGAAGAAAAGGCTTTACTCCACGGTCAGGAAAAATCCTGCCCAGGAACCAAAATGTTTTTTGAAGCCAAATTTTTTTTTGAAACCAAATGCAAAAACGGACACCAGGATGAGTTTCAGGATGAAATTCCATGTCTAAAAATGGTGTTGCTTCAACTTTTTAAAAATCAAGCCTTTTTGGTGCCAGGAGAAGAAAAGGCTTTACTCCACGGTCAGGAAAAATCCTGCCCAGGAACCAAAATGTTTTTTGAAGCCAAATTTTTTTTTTTGAAACCAAAAGCAAAAACGGACACCAGGATGAGTTTCAGGATGAAATTCCATGTCTAAAAATGGTGTTGCTTCAACTTTTGAAAAATCAAGCCTTTTTGGTGCCAGGAGAAGAAAAGGCTTTACTCCATGGTCAGGAAAAATGCTGCCCAGGAACCAAAATGTTTTTTGAAGCCAAATTTTTTTTTTTTGAAACCAAAAGCAAAAACGGACACCAGGATGAGTTTCAGGATGAAATTCCATGTCTAAAAATGATGTTGCTTCAACTTTTGAAAAATCAAGCCTTTTTGGTGCCAGGAGAAGAAAAGGCTTTACTCCACGGTCAGGAAAAATCCTGCCTAGGAACCAAAATGTTTTTTGAAGCCAAATTTTTTTTTTTGAAACCAAAAGCAAAAACGGACACCAGGATGAGTTTCAGGATGAAATTCCATGTCTAAAAATGGTGTTGCTTCAACTTTTTAAAAATCAAGCCTTTTTGGTGCCAGGAGAAGAAAAGGCTTTACTCCACGGTCAGGAAAAATCCTGCCCAGGAACCAAAATGTTTTTTGACGCCAAATTTTTTTTTGAAACCAAATGCAAAAACGGACACCAGGATGAGTTTCCTTATGAAATTCCATGTCTAAAAATGGTGTTGCTTCAACTTTTTAAAAATCAAGCCTTTTTGGTGCCAGGAGAAGAAAAGACTTTACTCCACGGTCAGGAAAAATCCTGCCCAGGAACCAAAATGTTTTTTGAAGCCAAATTTTTTTTTGAAACCAAATGCAAAAACGGACACCAGGATGAGTTTCAGGATGAAATTCCATGTCTAAAAATGGTGTTGCTTCAACTTTTGAAAAATCAAGCCTTTTTGGTGCCAGGAGAAGAAAAGGCTTTACTCCACGGTCAGGAAAAATCCTGCCTAGGAACCAAAATGTTTTCTGAAGCCAAATTTTTTTTTTTGAAACCAAAAGCAAAAACGGACACCAGGATGAGTTTCAGGATGAAATTCCATGTCTAAAAATGGTGTTGCTTCAACTTTTGAAAAATCAAGCCTTTTTGGTGCCAGGAAAAGGAAAGGGTTTACTCCACGGTCAGGAAAAATCCTGCCCAGGAACCAAAATGTTTTTTGAAGCCAAATATTTTTTTTGAAACCAAATGCAAAAACGGACACCAGGATGAGTTTCCTGATGAAATTCCATGTCTAAAAATGGTGTTGCTTCAACTTTTTAAAAATCAAGCCTTTTTGGTGCCAGGAGAAGAAAAGGCTTTACTCCACGGTTAGGAAAAATCCTGCCCAGGAACCAAAATGTTTTTTGAAGCCAATTTTTTTTTTTGAAACCAAATGCAAAAACGGACACCAGGATGAGTTTCCTCATGAAATTCCATGTCTAAAAATGGTGTTGCTTCAACTTTTTAAAAATCAAGCCTTTTTGGTGCCAGGAGAAGAAAAGGCTTTACTCCACGGTCAGGAAAAATCCAGCCCAGGAACCAAAATGTTTTTTGACGCCAAATTTTTTTTTTGAAACCAAATGCAAAAACGGACACCAGGATGAGTTTCCTGATGAAATTCCATGTCTAAAAATGGTGTTGCTTCAACTTTTGAAAAATCAAGCCTTTTTGGTGCCAGGAGAAGAAAAGGCTTTACTCCACGGTCAGGAAAAATCCTGCCCAGGAACCAAAATGTTTTTTGAAGCCAAATTTTTTTTTTGAAACCAAATGCAAAAACGGACACCAGGATGAGTTTCCTGATGAAATTCCATGTCTAAAAATGGTGTTGCTTCAACTTTTTAAAAATCAAGCCTTTTTGGTGCCAGGAGAAGAAAAGGCTTTACTCCACGGTCAGGAAAAATCCTGCCCAGGAACCAAAATGTTTTTTGACACCAAATTTTTTTTTTGAAACCAAATGCAAAAACGGACACCAGGATGAGTTTCCTTATGAAATTCCATGTCTAAAAATGGTGTTGCTTCAACTTTTGAAAAATCAAGCCTTTTTGGTGCCAGGAGAAGAAAAGGCTTTACTCCACGGTCAGGAAAAATCCTGCCCAGGAACCAAAATGTTTTTTGAAGCCAATTTTTTTTTTTGAAACCAAATGCAAAAACGGACACCAGGATGAGTTTCCTGATGAAATTCCATGTCTAAAAATGGTGTTGCTTCAACTTTTTAAAAATCAAGCCTTTTTGGTGCCAGGAAAAGAAAAGGCTTTACTCCATGGTCAGGAAAAATCCTGCCCAGGAACCAAAATGTTTTTTGAAGCCAAATTTTTTTTTTTGAAACCAAAAGCAAAAACGGACACCAGGATGAGTTTCAGGATGAAATTCCATGTCTAAAAATGGTGTTGCTTCAACTTTTGAAAAATCAAGCCTTTTTGGTGCCAGGAGAAGAAAAGGCTTTACTCCACGGTCAGGAAAAATCCTGCCCAGGAACCAAAATGTTTTTTGAAGCCAAATTTTTTTTTTTGAAACCAAAAGCAAAAACGGACACCAGGATGAGTTTCAGGATGAAATTCCATGTCTAAAAATGGTGTTGCTTCAACTTTTTAAAAATCAAGCCTTTTTGGTGCCAGGAGAAGAAAAGGCTTTACTCCACGGTCAGGAAAAATCCTGCCCAGGAACCAAAATGTTTTTTGAAGCCAAATTTTTTTTTTGAAACCAAATGCAAAAACGGACACCAGGATGAGTTTCCTGATGAAATTCCATGTCTAAAAATGGTGTTGCTTCAACTTTTTAAAAATCAAGCCTTTTTGGTGCCAGGAAAAGAAAAGGCTTTACTCCATGGTCAGGAAAAATCCTGCCCAGGAACCAAAATGTTTTTTGAAGCCAAATTTTTTTTTTTTGAAACCAAAAGCAAAAACGGACACCAGGATGAGTTTCAGGATGAAATTCCATGTCTAAAAATGGTGTTGCTTCAACTTTTGAAAAATCAAGCCTTTTTGGTGCCAGGAGAAGAAAAGGCTTTACTCCACGGTCAGGAAAAATCCTGCCCAGGAACCAAAATGTTTTTTGAAGCCAAATATTTTTTTTGAAACCAAATGCAAAAACGGACACCAGGATGAGTTTCCTGATGAAATTCCATGTCTAAAAATGGTGTTGCTTCAACTTTTTAAAAATCAAGCCTTTTTGGTGCCAGGAGAAGAAAAGGCTTTACTCCACGGTCAGGAAAAATCCTGCCCAGGAACCAAAATGTTTTTTGACGCCAAATTTTTTTTTGAAACCAAATGCAAAAACGGACACCAGGATGAGTTTCCTGATGAAATTCCATGTCTAAAAATGGTGTTGCTTCAACTTTTTAAAAATCAAGCCTTTTTGGTGCCAGGAGAAGAAAAGGCTTTACTCCACGGTCAGGAAAAATCCTGCCCAGGAACCAAAATGTTTTTTGAAGCTAATTTTTTTTTTGAAACCAAATGCAAAAACGGACACCAGGATGAGTTTCCTTATGAAATTCCATGTCTAAAAATGGTGTTGCTTCAACTTTTGAAAAATCAAGCCTTTTTGGTGCCAGGAGAAGAAAAGGCTTTACTCCACGGTCAGGAAAAATCCTGCCCAGGAACCAAAATGTTTTTTGAAGCCAATTTTTTTTTTTGAAACCAAATGCAAAAACGGACACCAGGATGAGTTTCCTGATGAAATTCCATGTCTAAAAATGGTGTTGCTTCAACTTTTTAAAAATCAAGCCTTTTTGGTGCCAGGAAAAGAAAAGGCTTTACTCCATGGTCAGGAAAAATCCTGCCCAGGAACCAAAATGTTTTTTGAAGCCAAATTTTTTTTTTTGAAACCAAAAGCAAAAACGGACACCAGGATGAGTTTCAGGATGAAATTCCATGTCTAAAAATGGTGTTGCTTCAACTTTTGAAAAATCAAGCCTTTTTGGTGCCAGGAGAAGAAAAGGCTTTACTCCACGGTCAGGAAAAATCCTGCCCAGGAACCAAAATGTTTTTTGAAGCCAAATTTTTTTTTTTGAAACCAAAAGCAAAAACGGACACCAGGATGAGTTTCAGGATGAAATTCCATGTCTAAAAATGGTGTTGCTTCAACTTTTTAAAAATCAAGCCTTTTTGGTGCCAGGAAAAGAAAAGGCTTTACTCCATGGTCAGGAAAAATCCTGCCCAGGAACCAAAATGTTTTTTGAAGCCAAATTTTTTTTTTTGAAACCAAAAGCAAAAACGGACACCAGGATGAGTTTCAGGATGAAATTCCATGTCTAAAAATGGTGTTGCTTCAACTTTTGAAAAATCAAGCCTTTTTGGTGCCAGGAGAAGAAAAGGCTTTACTCCACGGTCAGGAAAAATCCTGCCCAGGAACCAAAATGTTTTTTGAAGCCAAATATTTTTTTTGAATCCAAATGCAAAAACGGACACCAGGATGAGTTTCCTGATGAAATTCCATGTCTAAAAATGGTGTTGCTTCAACTTTTTAAAAATCAAGCCTTTTTGGTGCCAGGAGAAGAAAAGGCTTTACTCCACGGTCAGGAAAAATCCTGCCCAGGAACCAAAATGTTTTTTGACGCCAAATTTTTTTTTGAAACCAAATGCAAAAACGGACACCAGGATGAGTTTCCTGATGAAATTCCATGTCTAAAAATGGTGTTGCTTCAACTTTTTAAAAATCAAGCCTTTTTGGTGCCAGGAGAAGAAAAGGCTTTACTCCACGGTCAGGAAAAATCCTGCCCAGGAACCAAAATGTTTTTTGAAGCTAATTTTTTTTTTTGAAACCAAATGCAAAAACGGACACCAGGATGAGTTTCAGGATGAAATTCCATGTCTAAAAATGGTGTTGCTTCAACTTTTTAAAAATCAAGCCTTTTTGGTGCCAGGAGAAGAAAAGGCTTTACTCCACGGTCAAGAAAAATCCTGCCCAGGAACCAAAATGTTTTTTGAAGCCAAATTTTTTTTTTTTTGAAACCAAAAGCAAAAACGGACACCAGGATGAGTTTCAGGATGAAATTCCATGTCTAAAAATGGTGTTGCTTCAACTTTTTAAAAATCAAGCCTTTTTGGTGCCAGGAGAAGAAAAGGCTTTACTCCACGGTCAGGAAAAATCCTGCCCAGGAACCAAAATGTTTTTTGAAGCCAATTTTTTTTTTTGAAACCAAATGCAAAAACGGACACCAGGATGAGTTTCCTCATGAAATTCCATGTCTAAAAATGGTGTTGCTTCAACTTTTTAAAAATCAAGCCTTTTTGGTGCCAGGAAAAGAAAAGGCTTTACTCCATGGTCAGGAAAAATCCTGCCCAGGAACCAAAATGTTTTTTGAAGCCAAATTTTTTTTTTTGAAACCAAAAGCAAAAACGGACACCAGGATGAGTTTCAGGATGAAATTCCATGTCTAAAAATGGTGTTGCTTCAACTTTTGAAAAATCAAGCCTTTTTGGTGCCAGGAGAAGAAAAGGCTTTACTCCACGGTCAGGAAAAATCCTGCCCAGGAACCAAAATGTTTTTTGAAGCCAAATTTTTTTTTTTGAAACCAAAAGCAAAAACGGACACCAGGATGAGTTTCAGGATGAAATTCCATGTCTAAAAATGGTGTTGCTTCAACTTTTGAAAAATCAAGCCTTTTTGGTGCCAGGAGAAGAAAAGGCTTTACTCCACGGTCAGGAAAAATCCTGCCCAGGAACCAAAATGTTTTTTGAAGCCAAATTTTTTTTTTGAAACCAAATGCAAAAACGGACACCAGGATGAGTTTCCTGATGAAATTCCATGTCTAAAAATGGTGTTGCTTCAACTTTTTAAAAATCAAGCCTTTTTGGTGCCAGGAAAAGAAAAGGCTTTACTCCATGGTCAGGAAAAATCCTGCCCAGGAACCAAAATGTTTTTTGAAGCCAAATTTTTTTTTTTTTGAAACCAAAAGCAAAAACGGACACCAGGATGAGTTTCAGGATGAAATTCCATGTCTAAAAATGGTGTTGCTTCAACTTTTGAAAAATCAAGCCTTTTTGGTGCCAGGAGAAGAAAAGGCTTTACTCCACGGTCAGGAAAAATCCTGCCCAGGAACCAAAATGTTTTTTGAAGCCAAATATTTTTTTTGAAACCAAATGCAAAAACGGACACCAGGATGAGTTTCCTGATGAAATTCCATGTCTAAAAATGGTGTTGCTTCAACTTTTTAAAAATCAAGCCTTTTTGGTGCCAGGAGAAGAAAAGGCTTTACTCCACGGTCAGGAAAAATCCTGCCCAGGAACCAAAATGTTTTTTGACGCCAAATTTTTTTTTGAAACCAAATGCAAAAACGGACACCAGGATGAGTTTCCTGATGAAATTCCATGTCTAAAAATGGTGTTGCTTCAACTTTTTAAAAATCAAGCCTTTTTGGTGCCAGGAGAAGAAAAGGCTTTACTCCACGGTCAGGAAAAATCCTGCCCAGGAACCAAAATGTTTTTTGAAGCTAATTTTTTTTTTGAAACCAAATGCAAAAACGGACACCAGGATGAGTTTCCTTATGAAATTCCATGTCTAAAAATGGTGTTGCTTCAACTTTTGAAAAATCAAGCCTTTTTGGTGCCAGGAGAAGAAAAGGCTTTACTCCACGGTCAGGAAAAATCCTGCCCAGGAACCAAAATGTTTTTTGAAGCCAATTTTTTTTTTTGAAACCAAATGCAAAAACGGACACCAGGATGAGTTTCCTGATGAAATTCCATGTCTAAAAATGGTGTTGCTTCAACTTTTTAAAAATCAAGCCTTTTTGGTGCCAGGAAAAGAAAAGGCTTTACTCCATGGTCAGGAAAAATCCTGCCCAGGAACCAAAATGTTTTTTGAAGCCAAATTTTTTTTTTTGAAACCAAAAGCAAAAACGGACACCAGGATGAGTTTCAGGATGAAATTCCATGTCTAAAAATGGTGTTGCTTCAACTTTTGAAAAATCAAGCCTTTTTGGTGCCAGGAGAAGAAAAGGCTTTACTCCACGGTCAGGAAAAATCCTGCCCAGGAACCAAAATGTTTTTTGAAGCCAAATTTTTTTTTTTGAAACCAAAAGCAAAAACGGACACCAGGATGAGTTTCAGGATGAAATTCCATGTCTAAAAATGGTGTTGCTTCAACTTTTTAAAAATCAAGCCTTTTTGGTGCCAGGAGAAGAAAAGGCTTTACTCCACGGTCAGGAAAAATCCTGCCCAGGAACCAAAATGTTTTTTGAAGCCAAATTTTTTTTTTGAAACCAAATGCAAAAACGGACACCAGGATGAGTTTCCTGATGAAATTCCATGTCTAAAAATGGTGTTGCTTCAACTTTTTAAAAATCAAGCCTTTTTGGTGCCAGGAAAAGAAAAGGCTTTACTCCATGGTCAGGAAAAATCCTGCCCAGGAACCAAAATGTTTTTTGAAGCCAAATTTTTTTTTTTGAAACCAAAAGCAAAAACGGACACCAGGATGAGTTTCAGGATGAAATTCCATGTCTAAAAATGGTGTTGCTTCAACTTTTGAAAAATCAAGCCTTTTTGGTGCCAGGAGAAGAAAAGGCTTTACTCCACGGTCAGGAAAAATCCTGCCCAGGAACCAAAATGTTTTTTGAAGCCAAATATTTTTTTTGAAACCAAATGCAAAAACGGACACCAGGATGAGTTTCCTGATGAAATTCCATGTCTAAAAATGGTGTTGCTTCAACTTTTTAAAAATCAAGCCTTTTTGGTGCCAGGAGAAGAAAAGGCTTTACTCCACGGTCAGGAAAAATCCTGCCCAGGAACCAAAATGTTTTTTGACGCCAAATTTTTTTTTGAAACCAAATGCAAAAACGGACACCAGGATGAGTTTCCTGATGAAATTCCATGTCTAAAAATGGTGTTGCTTCAACTTTTTAAAAATCAAGCCTTTTTGGTGCCAGGAGAAGAAAAGGCTTTACTCCACGGTCAGGAAAAATCCTGCCCAGGAACCAAAATGTTTTTTGAAGCTAATTTTTTTTTTTGAAACCAAATGCAAAAACGGACACCAGGATGTGTTTCAGGATGAAATTCCATGTCTAAAAATGGTGTTGCTTCAACTTTTTAAAAATCAAGCCTTTTTGGTGCCAGGAGAAGAAAAGGCTTTACTCCACGGTCAAGAAAAATCCTGCCCAGGAACCAAAATGTTTTTTGAAGCCAAATTTTTTTTTTTTTGAAACCAAAAGCAAAAACGGACACCAGGATGAGTTTCAGGATGAAATTCCATGTCTAAAAATGGTGTTGCTTCAACTTTTTAAAAATCAAGCCTTTTTGGTGCCAGGAGAAGAAAAGGCTTTACTCCACGGTCAGGAAAAATCCTGCCCAGGAACCAAAATGTTTTTTGAAGCCAAAATTTTTTTTTGAAACCAAATGCAAAAACGGACACCAGGATGAGTTTCAGGATGAAATTCCATGTCTAAAAATGGTGTTGCTTCAACATTTTAAAAATCAAGCCTTTTTGGTGCCAGGAGAAGAAAAGGCTTTACTCCACGGTCAGGAAAAATCCTGCCCAGGAACCAAAATGTTTTTTGAAGCCAATTTTTTTTTTTGAAACCAAATGCAAAAACGGACACCAGGATGAGTTTCAGGATGAAATTCCATGTCTAAAAATGGTGTTGCTTCAACTTTTGAAAAATCAAGCCTTTTTGGTGCCAGGAGAAGAAAAGGCTTTACTCCACGGTCAGGAAAAATCCTGCCCAGGAACCAAAATGTTTTTTGAAGCCAATTTTTTTTTTGAAACCAAATGCAAAAACGGACACCAGGATGAGTTTCAGGATGAAATTCCATGTCTAAAAATGGTGTTGCTTCAACTTTTTAAAAATCAAGCCTTTTTGGTGCCAGGAGAAGAAAAGGCTTTACTCCACGGTCAGGAAAACTCCTGCCCAGGAACCAAAATGTTTTTTGAAGCCAATTTTTTTTTTGAAACCAAATACAAAAACGGACACCAGGATGAGTTTCCTTATGAAATTCCATGTCTAAAAATGGTGTTGCTTCAACTTTTGAAAAATCAAGCCTTTTTGGTGCCAGGAGAAGAAAAGGCTTTACTCCACGGTCAGGAAAAATCCTGCCCAGGAACCAAAATGTTTTTTGAAGCCAAATTTTTTTTTTTGAAACCAAATGCAAAAACGGACACCAGGATGAGTTTCCTGATGAAATTCCACGTCTAAAAATGGTGTTGCTTCAACTTTTTAAAAATCAAGCCTTTTTGGTGCCAGGAGAAGAAAATGCTTTACTCCACGGTCAGGAAAAATCCTGCCCAGGAACCAAAATGTTTTTTGAAGCCAATTTTTTTTTTTGAAACCAAATGCAAAAACGGACACCAGGATGAGTTTCAGGATGAAATTCCATGTCTAAAAATGGTGTTGCTTCAACTTTTTAAAAATCAAGCCTTTTTGGTGCCAGGAGAAGAAAAGGCTTTACTCCACGGTCAGGAAAAATCCTGCCCAGGAACCAAAATGTTTTTTGAAGCCAAATTTTTTTTTTGAAACCAAATGCAAAAACGGACACCAGGATGAGTTTCCTGATGAAATTCCATGTCTAAAAATGGTGTTGCTTCAACTTTTTAAAAATCAAGCCTTTTTGGTGCCAGGAGAAGAAAAGGCTTTACTCCACGGTCAGGAAAAATCCTGCCCAGGAACCAAAATGTTTTTTGAAGCCAAATTTTTTTTTTGAAACCAAATGCAAAAACGGACACCAGGATGAGTTTCAGGATGAAATTCCATGTCTAAAAATGGTGTTGCTTCAACTTTTGAAAAATCAAGCCTTTTTGGTGCCAGGAGAAGAAAAGGCTTTACTCCACGGTCAGGAAAAATCCTGCCCAGGAACCAAAATGTTTTTTGAAGCCAAATTTTTTTTTTGAAACCAAATGCAAAAACGGACACCAGGGTGAGTTTCCTGATGAAATTCCACGTCTAAAAATGGCGTTGCTTCAACTTTTTAAAAATCAAGCCTTTTTGGTGCCAGGAGAAGAAAAGGCTTTACTCCACGGTCAGGAAAAATCCTGCCCAGGAACCAAAATGTTTTTTGAAGCCAATTTTTTTTTTTGAAACCAAATGCAAAAACGGACACCAGGATGAGTTTCCTCATGAAATTCCATGTCTAAAAATGGTGTTGCTTCAACTTTTTAAAAATCAAGCCTTTTTGGTGCCAGGAGAAGAAAAGGCTTTACTCCACGGTCAGGAAAAATCCTGGCCAGGAACCAAAATGTTTTTTGAAGCCAAATTTTTTTTTTTGAAACCAAATGCAAGAACGGACACCAGGATGAGTTTCAGGATGAAATTCCATGTCTAAAAATGGTGTTGCTTCAACTTTTTAAAAATCAAGCCTTTTTGGTGCCAGGAGAAGAAAAGGCTTTACTCCACGGTCAGGAAAAATCCTGCCCAGGAACCAAAATGTTTTTTGACGCCAAATTTTTTTTTTGAAACCAAATGCAAAAACGGACACCAGGATGAGTTTCCTTCTGAAATTCCATGTCTAAAAATGGTGTTGCTTCAACTTTTTAAAAATCAAGCCTTTTTGGTGCGAGAAGAAGAAAAGGCTTTACTCCACGGTCAGGAAAAATCCTGGCCAGGAACCAAAATGTTTTTTGAAGCCAAATTTTTTTTTTTGAAACCAAATGCAAAAACGGACACCAGGATGAGTTTCAGGATGAAATTCCATGTCTAAAAATGGTGTTGCTTCAACTTTTTAAAAATCAAGCCTTTATGGTGCCAGGAGAAGAAAAGGCTTTACTCCACGGTCAGGAAAAATCTTGCCCAGGAACCAAAATGTTTTTTGAAGCCAATTTTTTTTTTTGAAACCAAATGCAAAAACGGACACCAGGATGAGTTTCAGGATGAAATTCCATGTCTAAAAATGGTGTTGCTTCAACTTTTTAAAAATCAAGCCTTTTTGGTGCCAGGAGAAGAAAAGGCTTTACTCCACGGTCAGGAAAAATCCTGCCCAGGAACCAAAATGTTTTTTGAAGCCAAATTTTTTTTTTGAAACCAAATGCAAAAACGGACACCAGGATGAGTTTCCTGATGAAATTCCATGTCTAAAAATGGTGTTGCTTCAACTTTTTAAAAATCAAGCCTTTTTGGTGCCAGGAGAAGAAAAGGCTTTACTCCACGGTCAGGAAAAATCCTGCCCAGGAACCAAAATGTTTTTTGAAGCCAAATTTTTTTTTTGAAACCAAATGCAAAAACGGACACCAGGATGAGTTTCAGGATGAAATTCCATGTCTAAAAATGGTGTTGCTTCAACATTTTAAAAATCAAGCCTTTTTGGTGCCAGGAGAAGAAAAGGCTTTACTCCACGGTCAGGAAAAATCCTGCCCAGGAACCAAAATGTTTTTTGAAGCCAATTTTTTTTTTTGAAACCAAATGCAAAAACGGACACCAGGATGAGTTTCAGGATGAAATTCCATGTCTAAAAATGGTGTTGCTTCAACTTTTGAAAAATCAAGCCTTTTTGGTGCCAGGAGAAGAAAAGGCTTTACTCCACGGTCAGGAAAAATCCTGCCCAGGAACCAAAATGTTTTTTGAAGCCAATTTTTTTTTTGAAACCAAATGCAAAAACGGACACCAGGATGAGTTTCAGGATGAAATTCCATGTCTAAAAATGGTGTTGCTTCAACTTTTTAAAAATCAAGCCTTTTTGGTGCCAGGAGAAGAAAAGGCTTTACTCCACGGTCAGGAAAACTCCTGCCCAGGAACTAAAATGGTTTTTGAAGCCAATTTTTTTTTTGAAACCAAATACAAAAACGGACACCAGGATGAGTTTCCTTATGAAATTCCATGTCTAAAAATGGTGTTGCTTCAACTTTTGAAAAATCAAGCCTTTTTGGTGCCAGGAGAAGAAAAGGCTTTACTCCACGGTCAGGAAAAATCCTGCCTAGGAACCAAAATGTTTTTTGAAGGCAAATTTTTTTTTTTGAAACCAAATGCAAAAACGGACACCAGGATGAGTTTCCTGATGAAATTCCACGTCTAAAAATGGTGTTGCTTCAACTTTTTAAAAATCAAGCCTTTTTGGTGCCAGGAGAAGAAAATGCTTTACTCCACGGTCAGGAAAAATCCTGCCCAGGAACCAAAATGTTTTTTGAAGCCAATTTTTTTTTTTGAAACCAAATGCAAAAACGGACACCAGGATGAGTTTCAGGATGAAATTCCATGTCTAAAAATGGTGTTGCTTCAACTTTTTAAAAATCAAGCCTTTTTGGTGCCAGGAGAAGAAAAGGCTTTACTCCACGGTCAGGAAAAATCCTGCCCAGGAACCAAAATGTTTTTTGAAGCCAAATTTTTTTTTTGAAACCAAATGCAAAAACGGACACCAGGATGAGTTTCCTGATGAAATTCCATGTCTAAAAATGGTGTTGCTTCAACTTTTTAAAAATCAAGCCTTTTTGGTGCCAGGAGAAGAAAAGGCTTTACTCCACGGTCAGGAAAAATCCTGCCCAGGAACCAAAATGTTTTTTGAAGCCAAATTTTTTTTTTGAAACCAAATGCAAAAACGGACACCAGGATGAGTTTCAGGATGAAATTCCATGTCTAAAAATGGTGTTGCTTCAACTTTTGAAAAATCAAGCCTTTTTGGTGCCAGGAGAAGAAAAGGCTTTACTCCACGGTCAGGAAAAATCCTGCCCAGGAACCAAAATGTTTTTTGAAGCCAAATTTTTTTTTTGAAACCAAATGCAAAAACGGACACCAGGGTGAGTTTCCTGATGAAATTCCACGTCTAAAAATGGCGTTGCTTCAACTTTTTAAAAATCAAGCCTTTTTGGTGCCAGGAGAAGAAAAGGCTTTACTCCACGGTCAGGAAAAATCTTGCCCAGGAACCAAAATGTTTTTTGAAGCCAATTTTTTTTTTTGAAACCAAATGCAAAAACGGACACCAGGATGAGTTTCAGGATGAAATTCCATGTCTAAAAATGGTGTTGCTTCAACTTTTTAAAAATCAAGCCTTTTTGGTGCCAGGAGAAGAAAAGGCTTTACTCCACGGTCAGGAAAAATCCTGCCCAGGAACCAAAATGTTTTTTGAAGCCAAATTTTTTTTTTGAAACCAAATGCAAAAACGGACACCAGGATGAGTTTCCTGATGAAATTCCATGTCTAAAAATGGTGTTGCTTCAACTTTTTAAAAATCAAGCCTTTTTGGTGCCAGGAGAAGAAAAGGCTTTACTCCACGGTCAGGAAAAATCCTGCCCAGGAACCAAAATGTTTTTTGAAGCCAAATTTTTTTTTTGAAACCAAATGCAAAAACGGACACCAGGATGAGTTTCAGGATGAAATTCCATGTCTAAAAATGGTGTTGCTTCAACATTTTAAAAATCAAGCCTTTTTGGTGCCAGGAGAAGAAAAGGCTTTACTCCACGGTCAGGAAAAATCCTGCCCAGGAACCAAAATGTTTTTTGAAGCCAATTTTTTTTTTTGAAACCAAATGCAAAAACGGACACCAGGATGAGTTTCAGGATGAAATTCCATGTCTAAAAATGGTGTTGCTTCAACTTTTGAAAAATCAAGCCTTTTTGGTGCCAGGAGAAGAAAAGGCTTTACTCCACGGTCAGGAAAAATCCTGCCCAGGAACCAAAATGTTTTTTGAAGCCAATTTTTTTTTTGAAACCAAATGCAAAAACGGACACCAGGATGAGTTTCAGGATGAAATTCCATGTCTAAAAATGGTGTTGCTTCAACTTTTTAAAAATCAAGCCTTTTTGGTGCCAGGAGAAGAAAAGGCTTTACTCCACGGTCAGGAAAAATCCTGCCCAGGAACCAAAATGTTTTTTGAAGCCAAATTTTTTTTTTTGAAACCAAATGCAAAAACGGACACCAGGATGAGTTTCCTGATGAAATTCCATGTCTAAAAATGGTGTTGCTCCAACTTTTTAAAAATCAAGCCTTTTTGGTGCCAGGAGAAGAAAAGGCTTTACTCCACGGTCAGGAAAAATCCTGCCCAGGAACCAAAATGTTTTTTGAAGCCAAATTTTTTTTTTGAAACCAAATGCAAAAACGGACACCAGGATGAGTTTCAGGATGAAATTCCATGTCTAAAAATGGTGTTGCTTCAACTTTTTAAAAATCAAGCCTTTTTGGTGCCAGGAGAAGAAAAGGCTTTACTCCACGGTCAGGAAAAATCCTGCCCAGGAACCAAAATGTTTTTTGAAGCCAAATTTTTTTTTTGAAACCAAATGCAAAAACGGACACCAGGATGAGTTTCCTGATGAAATTCCATGTCTAAAAATGGTGTTGCTTCAACTTTTTAAAAATCAAGCCTTTTTGGTGCCAGGAGAAGAAAAGGCTTTACTCCACGGTCAAGAAAAATCCTGCCCAGGAACCAAAATATTTTTTGAAGCCAAATTTTTTTTTTGAAACCAAATGCAAAAACGGACACCAGGATGAGTTTCCTGATGAAATTCCATGTCTAAAAATGGTGTTGCTTCAACTTTTTAAAAATCAAGCCTTTTTGGTGCCAGGAGAAGAAAAGGCTTTACTCCACGGTCAGGAAAAATCCTGCCCAGGAACCAAAATGTTTTTTGAAGCCAAATTTTTTTTTTGAAACCAAATGCAAAAACGGACACCAGCATGAGTTTCCTGATGAAATTCCATGTCTAAAAATGGTGTTGCTTCAACTTTTTAAAAATCAAGCCTTTTTGGTGCCAGGAGAAGAAAAGGCTTTACTCCACGGTCAGGAAAACTCCTGCCCAGGAACCAAAATGTTTTTTGAAGCCAAATTTTTTTTTTGAAACCAAATACAAAAACGGACACCAGGATGAGTTTCAGGATGAAATTCCATGTCTAAAAATGGTGTTGCTTCAACTTTTTAAAAATCAAGCCTTTTTGGTGCCAGGAGAAGAAAAGGCTTTACTCCACGGTCAGGAAAAATCCTGCCCAGGAACCAAAATGTTTTTTGAAGCCAAATTTTTTTTTTGAAACCAAATGCAAAAACGGACACCAGGATGAGTTTCAGGATGAAATTCCATGTCTAAAAATGGTGTTGCTTCAACTTTTTAAAAATCAAGCCTTTTTGGTGCCAGGAGAAGAAAAGGCTTTACTCCACGGTCAGGAAAAATCCTGCCCAGGAACCAAAATGTTTTTTGAAGCCAAATTTTTTTTTTGAAACCAAATGCAAAAACGGACACCAGGATGAGTTTCAGGATGAAATTCCATGTCTAAAAATGGTGTTGCTTCAACTTTTGAAAAATCAAGCCTTTTTGGTGCCAGGAGAAGAAAAGGCTTTACTCCACGGTCAGGAAAAATCCTGCCCAGGAACCAAAATGTTTTTTGAAGCCAAATTTTTTTTTTTTAAACCAAATGCAAAAACGGACACCAGGGTGAGTTTCCTGATGAAATTCCATGTCTAAAAATGGTGTTGCTTCAACTTTTGAAAAATCAAGCCTTTTTGGTGCCAGGAGAAGAAAAGGCTTTACTCCACGGTCAGGAAAAATCCTGCCCAGGAACCAAAATGTTTTTTGAAGCCAATTTTTTTTTTTGAAACCAAATGCAAAAACGGACACCAGGATGAGTTTCAGGATGAAATTCCATGTCTAAAAATGGTGTTGCTCCAACTTTTTAAAAATCAAGCCTTTTTGGTGCCAGGAGAAGAAAAGGCTTTACTCCACGGTCAGCAAAAATCCTGCCCAGGATCCAAAATGTTTTTTGAAGCCAAATTTTTTTTTTGAAACCAAATACAAAAACGGACACCAGGATGAGTTTCCTTATGAAATTCCATGTCTAAAAATGGTGTTGCTTTAACTTTTTAAAAATCAAGCCTTTTTGGTGCCAGGAGAAGAAAAGGCTTTACTCCACGGTCAGGAAAAATCCTGCCCAGGAACCAAAATGTTTTTTGAACCCAAATTTTTTTCTTGAAACCAAATGCAAAAACGGACACCAGGGTGAGTTTCCTGATGAAATTCCATGTCTAAAAATGGTGTTGCTTCAACTTTTTAAAAATCAAGCCTTTTTGGTGCCAGGAGAAGAAAAGGCTTTACTCCACGGTCAGGAAAACTCCTGCCCAGGAACCAAAATGTTTTTTGAAGCCAAATTTTTTTTTTGAAACCAAATACAAAAACGGACACCAGGATGAGTTTCAGGATGAAATTCCATGTCTAAAAATGGTGTTGCTTCAACTTTTTAAAAATCAAGCCTTTTTGGTGCCAGGAGAAGAAAAGGCTTTACTGCACGGTCAGGAAAAATCCTGCCCAGGAACCAAAATGTTTTTTGAAGCCAAATTTTTTTTTTGAAACCAAATGCAAAAACGGACACCAGGATGAGTTTCAGGATGAAATTCCATGTCTAAAAATGGTCTTGCTTCAACTTTTTAAAAATCAAGCCTTTTTGGTGCCAGGAGAAGAAAAGGCTTTACTCCACGGTCAGGAAAAATCCTGCCCAGGAACCAAAATGTTTTTTGAAGCCAAATTTTTTTTTTGAAACCAAATGCAAAAACGGACACCAGGATGAGTTTCAGGATGAAATTCCACGTCTAAAAATGGTGTTGCTTCAACTTTTGAAAAATCAAGCCTTTTTGGTGCCAGGAGAAGAAAAGGCTTTACTCCACGGTCAGGAAAAATCCTGCCCAGGAACCAAAATGTTTTTTGAAGCCAAATTTTTTTTTTTAAACCAAATGCAAAAACGGACACCAGGGTGAGTTTCCTGATGAAATTCCATGTCTAAAAATGGTGTTGCTTCAACTTTTGAAAAATCAAGCCTTTTTGGTGCCAGGAGAAGAAAAGGCTTTACTCCACGGTCAGGAAAAATCCTGCCCAGGAACCAAAATGTTTTTTGAAGCCAATTTTTTTTTTTGAAACCAAATGCAAAAACGGACACCAGGATGAGTTTCAGGATGAAATTCCATGTCTAAAAATGGTGTTGCTCCAACTTTTTAAAAATCAAGCCTTTTTGGTGCCAGGAGAAGAAAAGGCTTTACTCCACGGTCAGCAAAAATCCTGCCCAGGATCCAAAATGTTTTTTGAAGCCAAATTTTTTTTTTGAAACCAAATACAAAAACGGACACCAGGATGAGTTTCCTTATGAAATTCCATGTCTAAAAATGGTGTTGCTTTAACTTTTTAAAAATCAAGCCTTTTTGGTGCCAGGAGAAGAAAAGGCTTTACTCCACGGTCAGGAAAAATCCTGCCCAGGAACCAAAATGTTTTTTGAACCCAAATTTTTTTCTTGAAACCAAATGCAAAAACGGACACCAGGGTGAGTTTCCTGATGAAATTCCATGTCTAAAAATGGTGTTGCTTCAACTTTTTAAAAATCAAGCCTTTTTGGTGCCAGGAGAAGAAAAGGCTTTACTCCACGGTCAGGAAAACTCCTGCCCAGGAACCAAAATGTTTTTTGAAGCCAAATTTTTTTTTTGAAACCAAATACAAAAACGGACACCAGGATGAGTTTCAGGATGAAATTCCATGTCTAAAAATGGTGTTGCTTCAACTTTTTAAAAATCAAGCCTTTTTGGTGCCAGGAGAAGAAAAGGCTTTACTGCACGGTCAGGAAAAATCCTGCCCAGGAACCAAAATGTTTTTTGAAGCCAAATTTTTTTTTTGAAACCAAATGCAAAAACGGACACCAGGATGAGTTTCAGGATGAAATTCCATGTCTAAAAATGGTCTTGCTTCAACTTTTTAAAAATCAAGCCTTTTTGGTGCCAGGAGAAGAAAAGGCTTTACTCCACGGTCAGGAAAAATCCTGCCCAGGAACCAAAATGTTTTTTGAAGCCAAATTTTTTTTTTGAAACCAAATGCAAAAACGGACACCAGGATGAGTTTCAGGATGAAATTCCACGTCTAAAAATGGTGTTGCTTCAACTTTTGAAAAATCAAGCCTTTTTGGTGCCAGGAGAAGAAAAGGCTTTACTCCACGGTCAGGAAAAATCCTGCCCAGGAACCAAAATGTTTTTTGAAGCCAAATTTTTTTTTTTAAACCAAATGCAAAAACGGACACCAGGGTGAGTTTCCTGATGAAATTCCATGTCTAAAAATGGTGTTGCTTCAACTTTTTAAAAATCAAGCCTTTTTGGTGCCAGGAGAAGAAAAGGCTTTACTCCACGGTCAGGAAAAATCCTGCCCAGGAACCAAAATGTTTTTTGAAGCCAAATTTTTTTTTTTGAAACCAAATGCAAAAACGGACACCAGGATGAGTTTCAGGATGAAATTCCATGTCTAAAAATGGTGTTGCTCCAACTTTTTAAAAATCAAGCCTTTTTGGTGCCAGGAGAAGAAAAGGCTTTACTCCACGGTCAGGAAAAATCCTGCCCAGGATCCAAAATGTTTTTTGAAGCCAAATTTTTTTTTTGAAACCAAATACAAAAACGGACACCAGGATGAGTTTCCTTATGAAATTCCATGTCTAAAAATGGTGTTGCTTCAACTTTTTAAAAATCAAGCCTTTTTGGTGCCAGGAGAAGAAAAGGCTTTACTCCACGGTCAGGAAAAATCCTGCCCAGGAACCAAAATGTTTTTTGAAGCCAAATTTTTTTTTGAAACCAAATGCAAAAACGGACACCAGGGTGAGTTTCCTGATGAAATTCCATGTCTAAAAATGGTGTTGCTTCAACTTTTTAAAAATCAAGCCTTTTTGGTGCCAGGAGAAGAAAAGGCTTTACTCCACGGTCAGGAAAAATCCTGCCCAGGAACCAAAATGTTTTTTGAAGCCAAATTTTTTTTTTTGAAACCAAATGCAAAAACGGACACCAGGATGAGATTCAGGATGAAATTCCATGTCTAAAAATGGTGTTGCTTCAACTTTTTAAAAATCAAGCCTTTTTGGTGCCAGGAGAAGAAAAGGCTTTACTCCACGGTCAGGAAAAATCCTGCCCAGGAACCAAAATGTTTTTTGAAGCCAAATTTTTTTTTTTGAAACCAAATGCAAAAACGGACACCAGGATGAGTTTCAGGATGAAATTCCATGTCTAAAAATGGTGTTGCTTCAACTTTTTAAAAATCAAGCCTTTTTGGTGCCAGGAGAAGAAAAGGCTTTACTCCACGGTCAGGAAAAATCCTGCCCAGGAACAAAAATGTTTTTTGAAGCCAAATTTTTTTCTTGAAACCAAATGCGAAAACGGACACCAGGGTGAGTTTCCTGATGAAATTCCATGTCTAAAAATGGTGTTGCTTCAACTTTTTAAAAATCAAGCCTTTTTGGTGCCAGGAGAAGAAAAGGCTTTACTCCACGGTCAGGAAAAATCCTGCCCAGGAACCAAAATGTTTTTTGAAGCCAAATTTTTTTTTGAAACCAAATACAAAAACGGACACCAGGATGAGTTTCAGGATGAAATTCCATGTCTAAAAATGGTGTTGCTTCAACTTTTGAAAAATCAAGCCTTTTTGGTGCCAGGAGAAGAAAAGGCTTTACTCCACGGTCAGGAAAAATCCTGCCCAGGAACCAAAATGTTTTTTGAAGCCAAATTTTTTTTTTGAAACCAAATGCAAAAACGGACACCAGGGTGAGTTTCCTGATGAAATTCCATGTCTAAAAATGGTGTTGCTTCAACTTTTGAAAAATCAAGCCTTTTTGGTGCCAGGAGAAGAAAAGGCTTTACTCCACGGTCAGGAAAAATCCTGCCCAGGAACCAAAATGTTTTTTGAAGCCAAATTTTTTTTTTTGAAACCAAATGCAAAAACGGACACCAGGATGAGTTTCAGGATGAAATTCCATGTCTAAAAATGGTGTTGCTTCAACTTTTTAAAAATCAAGCCTTTTTGGTGCCAGGAGAAGAAAAGGCTTTACTGCACGGTCAGGAAAAATCCTGCCCAGGAACCAAAATGTTTTTTGAAGCCAATTTTTTTTTTTGAAACCAAATGCAAAAACGGACACCAGGATGAGTTTCAGGATGAAATTCCATGTCTAAAAATGGTGTTGCTCCAACTTTTTAAAAATCAAGCCTTTTTGGTGCCAGGAGAAGAAAAGGCTTTACTCCACGGTCAGCAAAAATCCTGCCCAGGATCCAAAATGTTTTTTGAAGCCAAATTTTTTTTTTGAAACCAAATACAAAAACGGACACCAGGATGAGTTTCCTTATGAAATTCCATGTCTAAAAATGGTGTTGCTTTAACTTTTTAAAAATCAAGCCTTTTTGGTGCCAGGAGAAGAAAAGGCTTTACTCCACGGTCAGGAAAAATCCTGCCCAGGAACCAAAATGTTTTTTGAAGCCAAATTTTTTTCTTGAAACCAAATGCAAAAACGGACACCAGGGTGAGTTTCCTGATGAAATTCCATGTCTAAAAATGGTGTTGCTTCAACTTTTTAAAAATCAAGCCTTTTTGGTGCCAGGAGAAGAAAAGGCTTTACTCCACGGTCAGGAAAACTCCTGCCCAGGAACCAAAATGTTTTTTGAAGCCAAATTTTTTTTTTGAAACCAAATACAAAAACGGACACCAGGATGAGTTTCAGGATGAAATTCCATGTCTAAAAATGGTGTTGCTTCAACTTTTTAAAAATCAAGCCTTTTTGGTGCCAGGAGAAGAAAAGGCTTTACTGCACGGTCAGGAAAAATCCTGCCCAGGAACCAAAATGTTTTTTGAAGCCAAATTTTTTTTTTGAAACCAAATGCAAAAACGGACACCAGGATGAGTTTCAGGATGAAATTCCATGTCTAAAAATGGTGTTGCTTCAACTTTTTAAAAATCAAGCCTTTTTGGTGCCAGGAGAAGAAAAGGCTTTACTCCACGGTCAGGAAAAATCCTGCCCAGGATCCAAAATGTTTTTTGAAGCCAAATTTTTTTTTTGAAACCAAATACAAAAACGGACACCAGGATGAGTTTCCTTATGAAATTCCATGTCTAAAAATGGTGTTGCTTCAACTTTTTAAAAATCAAGCCTTTTTGGTGCCAGGAGAAGAAAAGGCTTTACTCCACGGTCAGGAAAAATCCTGCCCAGGAACCAAAATGTTTTTTGAAGCCAAATTTTTTTTTGAAACCAAATGCAAAAACGGACACCAGGGTGAGTTTCCTGATGAAATTCCATGTCTAAAAATGGTGTTGCTTCAACTTTTTAAAAATCAAGCCTTTTTGGTGCCAGGAGAAGAAAAGGCTTTACTCCACGGTCAGGAAAAATCCTGCCCAGGAACCAAAATGTTTTTTGAAGCCAAATTTTTTTTTTTGAAACCAAATGCAAAAACGGACACCAGGATGAGATTCAGGATGAAATTCCATGTCTAAAAATGGTGTTGCTTCAACTTTTTAAAAATCAAGCCTTTTTGGTGCCAGGAGAAGAAAAGGCTTTACTCCACGGTCAGGAAAAATCCTGCCCAGGAACCAAAATGTTTTTTGAAGCCAAATTTTTTTTTTTGAAACCAAATGCAAAAACGGACACCAGGATGAGTTTCAGGATGAAATTCCATGTCTAAAAATGGTGTTGCTTCAACTTTTTAAAAATCAAGCCTTTTTGGTGCCAGGAGAAGAAAAGGCTTTACTCCACGGTCAGGAAAAATCCTGCCCAGGAACAAAAATGTTTTTTGAAGCCAAATTTTTTTCTTGAAACCAAATGCGAAAACGGACACCAGGGTGAGTTTCCTGATGAAATTCCATGTCTAAAAATGGTGTTGCTTCAACTTTTTAAAAATCAAGCCTTTTTGGTGCCAGGAGAAGAAAAGGCTTTACTCCACGGTCAGGAAAAATCCTGCCCAGGAACCAAAATGTTTTTTGAAGCCAAATTTTTTTTTGAAACCAAATACAAAAACGGACACCAGGATGAGTTTCAGGATGAAATTCCATGTCTAAAAATGGTGTTGCTTCAACTTTTGAAAAATCAAGCCTTTTTGGTGCCAGGAGAAGAAAAGGCTTTACTCCACGGTCAGGAAAAATCCTGCCCAGGAACCAAAATGTTTTTTGAAGCCAAATTTTTTTTTTGAAACCAAATGCAAAAACGGACACCAGGGTGAGTTTCCTGATGAAATTCCATGTCTAAAAATGGTGTTGCTTCAACTTTTGAAAAATCAAGCCTTTTTGGTGCCAGGAGAAGAAAAGGCTTTACTCCACGGTCAGGAAAAATCCTGCCCAGGAACCAAAATGTTTTTTGAAGCCAAATTTTTTTTTTTGAAACCAAATGCAAAAACGGACACCAGGATGAGTTTCAGGATGAAATTCCATGTCTAAAAATGGTGTTGCTTCAACTTTTTAAAAATCAAGCCTTTTTGGTGCCAGGAGAAGAAAAGGCTTTACTGCACGGTCAGGAAAAATCCTGCCCAGGAACCAAAATGTTTTTTGAAGCCAATTTTTTTTTTTGAAACCAAATGCAAAAACGGACACCAGGATGAGTTTCAGGATGAAATTCCATGTCTAAAAATGGTGTTGCTCCAACTTTTTAAAAATCAAGCCTTTTTGGTGCCAGGAGAAGAAAAGGCTTTACTCCACGGTCAGCAAAAATCCTGCCCAGGATCCAAAATGTTTTTTGAAGCCAAATTTTTTTTTTGAAACCAAATACAAAAACGGACACCAGGATGAGTTTCCTTATGAAATTCCATGTCTAAAAATGGTGTTGCTTTAACTTTTTAAAAATCAAGCCTTTTTGGTGCCAGGAGAAGAAAAGGCTTTACTCCACGGTCAGGAAAAATCCTGCCCAGGAACCAAAATGTTTTTTGAAGCCAAATTTTTTTCTTGAAACCAAATGCAAAAACGGACACCAGGGTGAGTTTCCTGATGAAATTCCATGTCTAAAAATGGTGTTGCTTCAACTTTTTAAAAATCAAGCCTTTTTGGTGCCAGGAGAAGAAAAGGCTTTACTCCACGGTCAGGAAAACTCCTGCCCAGGAACCAAAATGTTTTTTGAAGCCAAATTTTTTTTTTGAAACCAAATACAAAAACGGACACCAGGATGAGTTTCAGGATGAAATTCCATGTCTAAAAATGGTGTTGCTTCAACTTTTTAAAAATCAAGCCTTTTTGGTGCCAGGAGAAGAAAAGGCTTTACTGCACGGTCAGGAAAAATCCTGCCCAGGAACCAAAATGTTTTTTGAAGCCAAATTTTTTTTTTGAAACCAAATGCAAAAACGGACACCAGGATGAGTTTCAGGATGAAATTCCATGTCTAAAAATGGTGTTGCTTCAACTTTTTAAAAATCAAGCCTTTTTGGTGCCAGGAGAAGAAAAGGCTTTACTCCACGGTCAGGAAAAATCCTGCCCAGGAACCAAAATGTTTTTTGAAGCCAAATTTTTTTTTTGAAACCAAATGCAAAAACGGACACCAGGATGAGTTTCAGGATGAAATTCCACGTCTAAAAATGGTGTTGCTTCAACTTTTGAAAAATCAAGCCTTTTTGGTGCCAGGAGAAGAAAAGGCTTTACTCCACGGTCAGGAAAAATCCTGCCCAGGAACCAAAATGTTTTTTGAAGCCAAATTTTTTTTTTTAAACCAAATGCAAAAACGGACACCAGGGTGAGTTTCCTGATGAAATTCCATGTTTAAAAATGGTGTTGCTTCAACTTTTTAAAAATCAAGCCTTTTTGGTGCCAGGAGAAGAAAAGGCTTTACTGCACGGTCAGGAAAAATCCTGCCCAGGAACCAAAATGTTTTTTGAAGCCAATTTTTTTTTTTGAAACCAAATGCAAAAACGGACACCAGGATGAGTTTCAGGATGAAATTCCATGTCTAAAAATGGTGTTGCTCCAACTTTTTAAAAATCAAGCCTTTTTGGTGCCAGGAGAAGAAAAGGCTTTACTCCACGGTCAGCAAAAATCCTGCCCAGGATCCAAAATGTTTTTTGAAGCCAAATTTTTTTTTTGAAACCAAATACAAAAACGGACACCAGGATGAGTTTCCTTATGAAATTCCATGTCTAAAAATGGTGTTGCTTTAACTTTTTAAAAATCAAGCCTTTTTGGTGCCAGGAGAAGAAAAGGCTTTACTCCACGGTCAGGAAAAATCCTGCCCAGGAACCAAAATGTTTTTTGAAGCCAAATTTTTTTCTTGAAACCAAATGCAAAAACGGACACCAGGGTGAGTTTCCTGATGAAATTCCATGTCTAAAAATGGTGTTGCTTCAACTTTTGAAAAATCAAGCCTTTTTGGTGCCAGGAGAAGAAAAGGCTTTACTCCACGGTCAGGAAAACTCCTGCCCAGGAACCAAAATGTTTTTTGAAGCCAAATTTTTTTTTTGAAACCAAATACAAAAACGGACACCAGGATGAGTTTCAGGATGAAATTCCATGTCTAAAAATGGTGTTGCTTCAACTTTTTAAAAATCAAGCCTTTTTGGTGCCAGGAGAAGAAAAGGCTTTACTGCACGGTCAGGAAAAATCCTGCCCAGGAACCAAAATGTTTTTTGAAGCCAAATTTTTTTTTTGAAACCAAATGCAAAAACGGACACCAGGATGAGTTTCAGGATGAAATTCCATGTCTAAAAATGGTGTTGCTTCAACTTTTTAAAAATCAAGCCTTTTTGGTGCCAGGAGAAGAAAAGGCTTTACTCCACGGTCAGGAAAAATCCTGCCCAGGAACCAAAATGCTTTTTGAAGCCAAATTTTTTTTTTGAAACCAAATGCAAAAACGGACACCAGGATGAGTTTCAGGATGAAATTCCACGTCTAAAAATGGTGTTGCTTCAACTTTTGAAAAATCAAGCCTTTTTGGTGCCAGGAGAAGAAAAGGCTTTACTCCACGGTCAGGAAAAATCCTGCCCAGGAACCAAAATGTTTTTTGAAGCCAAATTTTTTTTTTTAAACCAAATGCAAAAACGGACACCAGGGTGAGTTTCCTGATGAAATTCCATGTTTAAAAATGGTGTTGCTTCAACTTTTTAAAAATCAAGCCTTTTTGGTGCCAGGAGAAGAAAAGGCTTTACTCCACGGTCAGGAAAAATCCTGCCCAGGAACCAAAATGTTTTTTGAAGCCAAATTTTTTTTTTTGAAACCAAATGCAAAAACGGACACCAGGATGAGTTTCAGGATGAAATTCCATGTCTAAAAATGGTGTTGCTCCAACTTTTTAAAAATCAAGCCTTTTTGGTGCCAGGAGAAGAAAAGGCTTTACTCCACGGTCAGGAAAAATCCTGCCCAGGATCCAAAATGTTTTTTGAAGCCAAATTTTTTTTTTGAAACCAAATACAAAAATGGACACCAGGATGAGTTTCCTTATGAAATTCCATGTCTAAAAATGGTGTTGCTTCAACTTTTTAAAAATCAAGCCTTTTTGGTGCCAGGAGAAGAAAAGGCTTTACTCCACGGTCAGGAAAAATCCTGCCCAGGAACCAAAATGTTTTTTGAAGCCAAATTTTTTTTTGAAACCAAATGCAAAAACGGACACCAGGGTGAGTTTCCTGATGAAATTCCATGTCTAAAAATGGTGTTGCTTCAACTTTTTAAAAATCAAGCCTTTTTGGTGCCAGGAGAAGAAAAGGCTTTACTCCACGGTCAGGAAAAATCCTGCCCAGGAACCAAAATGTTTTTTGAAGCCAAATTTTTTTTTTTGAAACCAAATGCAAAAACGGACACCAGGATGAGATTCAGGATGAAATTCCATGTCTAAAAATGGTGTTGCTTCAACTTTTTAAAAATCAAGCCTTTTTGGTGCCAGGAGAAGAAAAGGCTTTACTCCACGGTCAGGAAAAATCCTGCCCAGGAACCAAAATGTTTTTTGAAGCCAAATATTTTTTTTTTGAAACCAAATGCAAAAACGGACACCAGGATGAGTTTCAGGATGAAATTCCATGTCTAAAAATGGTGTTGCTTCAACTTTTTAAAAATCAAGCCTTTTTGGTGCCAGGAGAAGAAAAGGCTTTACTCCACGGTCAGGAAAAATCCTGCCCAGGAACAAAAATGTTTTTTGAAGCCAAATTTTTTTCTTGAAACCAAATGCGAAAACGGACACCAGGGTGAGTTTCCTGATGAAATTCCATGTCTAAAAATGGTGTTGCTTCAACTTTTTAAAAATCAAGCCTTTTTGGTGCCAGGAGAAGAAAAGTCTTTACTCCACGGTCAGGAAAAATCCTGCCCAGGAACCAAAATGTTTTTTGAAGCCAAATTTTTTTTTGAAACCAAATACAAAAACGGACACCAGGATGAGTTTCAGGATGAAATTCCATGTCTAAAAATGGTGTTGCTTCAACTTTTGAAAAATCAAGCCTTTTTGGTGCCAGGAGAAGAAAAGGCTTTACTCCACGGTCAGGAAAAATCCTGCCCAGGAACCAAAATGTTTTTTGAAGCCAAATTTTTTTTTTGAAACCAAATGCAAAAACGGACACCAGGGTGAGTTTCCTGATGAAATTCCATGTCTAAAAATGGTGTTGCTTCAACTTTTGAAAAATCAAGCCTTTTTTGGTGCCAGGAGAAGAAAAGGCTTTACTCCACGGTCAGGAAAAATCCTGCCCAGGAACCAAAATGTTTTTTGAAGCCAAATTTTTTTTTTAAACCAAATGCAAAAACGGACACCAGGGTGAGTTTCCTGATGAAATTCCATGTCTAAAAATGGTGTTGCTTCAACTTTTTAAAAATCAAGCCTTTTTGGTGCCAGGAGAAGAAAAGGCTTTACTCCACGGTCAGGAAAAATCCTGCCCAGGAACCAAAATGTTTTTTGAAGGCAAATTTTTTTTTTTGAAACCAAATGCAAAAACGGACACCAGGATGAGTTTCAGGATGAAATTCCATGTCTAAAAATGGTGTTGCTCCAACTTTTTAAAAATCAAGCCTTTTTGGTGCCAGGAGAAGAAAAGGCTTTACTCCACGGTCAGGAAAAATCCTGCCCAGGATCCAAAATGTTTTTTGAAGCCAAATTTTTTTTTTGAAACCAAATACAAAAACGGACACCAGGATGAGTTTCCTTATGAAATTCCATGTCTAAAAATGGTGTTGCTTCAACTTTTTAAAAATCAAGCCTTTTTGGTGCCAGGAGAAGAAAAGGCTTTACTCCACGGTCAGGAAAAATCCTGCCCAGGAACCAAAATGTTTTTTGAAGCCAAATTTTTTTTTGAAACCAAATGCAAAAACGGACACCAGGGTGAGTTTCCTGATGAAATTCCATGTCTAAAAATGGTGTTGCTTCAACTTTTTAAAAATCAAGCCTTTTTGGTGCCAGGAGAAGAAAAGGCTTTACTCCACGGTCAGGAAAAATCCTGCCCAGGAACCAAAATGTTTTTTGAAGCCAAATTTTTTTTTTGAAACCAAATGCAAAAACGGACACCAGGATGAGATTCAGGATGAAATTCCATGTCTAAAAATGGTGTTGCTTCAACTTTTTAAAAATCAAGCCTTTTTGGTGCCAGGAGAAGAAAAGGCTTTACTCCACGGTCAGGAAAAATCCTGCCCAGGAACCAAAATGTTTTTTGAAGCCAAATTTTTTTTTTTGAAACCAAATGCAAAAACGGACACCAGGATGAGTTTCAGGATGAAATTCCATGTCTAAAAATGGTGTTGCTTCAACTTTTTAAAAATCAAGCCTTTTTGGTGCCAGGAGAAGAAAAGGCTTTACTCCACGGTCAGGAAAAATCCTGCCCAGGAACAAAAATGTTTTTTGAAGCCAAATTTTTTTCTTGAAACCAAATGCGAAAACGGACACCAGGGTGAGTTTCCTGATGAAATTCCATGTCTAAAAATGGTGTTGCTTCAACTTTTTAAAAATCAAGCCTTTTTGGTGCCAGGAGAAGAAAAGGCTTTACTCCACGGTCAGGAAAAATCCTGCCCAGGAACCAAAATGTTTTTTGAAGCCAAATTTTTTTTTGAAACCAAATACAAAAACGGACACCAGGATGAGTTTCAGGATGAAATTCCATGTCTAAAAATGGTGTTGCTTCAACTTTTGAAAAATCAAGCCTTTTTGGTGCCAGGAGAAGAAAAGGCTTTACTCCACGGTCAGGAAAAATCCTGCCCAGGAACCAAAATGTTTTTTGAATCCAAATTTTTTTTTTGAAACCAAATGCAAAAACGGACACCAGGGTGAGTTTCCTGATGAAATTCCATGTCTAAAAATGGTGTTGCTTCAACTTTTGAAAAATCAAGCCTTTTTGGTGCCAGGAGAAGAAAAGGCTTTACTCCACGGTCAGGAAAAATCCTGCCCAGGAACCAAAATGTTTTTTGAAGCCAAATTTTTTTTTTTGAAACCAAATGCAAAAACGGACACCAGGATGAGTTTCAGGATGAAATTCCATGTCTAAAAATGGTGTTGCTTCAACTTTTTAAAAATCAAGCCTTTTTGGTGCCAGGAGAAGAAAAGGCTTTACTCCACGGTCAGGAAAAATCCTGCCCAGGAACCAAAATGTTTTTTGAAGCCAAATTTTTTTTTTGAAACCAAATGCAAAAACGGACACCAGGATGAGTTTCCTGATGAAATTCCATGTCTAAAAATGGTGTTGCTTCAACTTTTTAAAAATCAAGCCTTTTTGGTGCCAGGAGAAGAAAAGGCTTTACTCCACGGTCAAGAAAAATCCTGCCCAGGAACCAAAATATTTTTTGAAGCCAATTTTTTTTTTTGAAACCAAATGCAAAAACGGACACCAGGATGAGTTTCCTGATGAAATTCCATGTCTAAAAATGGTGTTGCTTCAACTTTTTAAAAATCAAGCCTTTTTGGTGCCAGGAGAAGAAAAGGCTTTACTCCACGGTCAGGAAAAATCCTGCCCAGGAACCAAAATGTTTTTTGAAGCCAAATTTTTTTTTTGAAACCAAATGCAAAAACGGACACCAGGATGAGTTTCAGGATGAAATTCCATGTCTAAAAATGGTGTTGCTTCAACTTTTTAAAAATCAAGCCTTTTTGGTGCCAGGAGAAGAAAAGGCTTTACTGCACGGTCAGGAAAAATCCTGCCCAGGAACCAAAATGTTTTTTGAAGCCAAATTTTTTTTTTGAAACCAAATGCAAAAACGGACACCAGGATGAGTTTCAGGATGAAATTCCATGTCTAAAAATGGTGTTGCTTCAACTTTTTAAAAATCAAGCCTTTTTGGTGCCAGGAGAAGAAAAGGCTTTACTCCACGGTCAGGAAAAATCCTGCCCAGGAACCAAAATGTTTTTTCAAGCCAAATTTTTTTTTTGAAACCAAATGCAAAAACGGACACCAGGATGAATTTCAGGATGAAATTCCACGTCTAAAAATGGTGTTGCTTCAACTTTTGAAAAATCAAGCCTTTTTGGTGCCAGGAGAAGAAAAGGCTTTACTCCACGGTCAGGAAAAATCCTGCCCAGGAACCAAAATGTTTTTTGAAGCCAAATTTTTTTTTTTAAACCAAATGCAAAAACGGACACCAGGGTGAGTTTCCTGATGAAATTCCATGTCTAAAAATGGTGTTGCTTCAACTTTTTAAAAATCAAGCCTTTTTGGTGCCAGGAGAAGAAAAGGCTTTACTCCACGGTCAGGAAAAATCCTGCCCAGGAACCAAAATGTTTTTTGAAGCCAAATTTTTTTTTTTGAAACCAAATGCAAAAACGGACACCAGGATGAGTTTCAGGATGAAATTCCATGTCTAAAAATGGTGTTGCTCCAACTTTTTAAAAATCAAGCCTTTTTGGTGCCAGGAGAAGAAAAGGCTTTACTCCACGGTCAGGAAAAATCCTGCCCAGGATCCAAAATGTTTTTTGAAGCCAAATTTTTTTTTTGAAACCAAATACAAAAACGGACACCAGGATGAGTTTCCTGATGAAATTCCATGTCTAAAAATGGTGTTGCTTCAACTTTTTAAAAATCAAGCCTTTTTGGTGCCAGGAGAAGAAAAGGCTTTACTCCACGGTCAGGAAAAATCCTGCCCAGGAACCAAAATGTTTTTTGAAGCCAAATTTTTTTCTTGAAACCAAATGCAAAAACGGACACCAGGGTGAGTTTCCTGATGAAATTCCATGTCTAAAAATGGTGTTGCTTCAACTTTTTAAAAATCAAGCCTTTTTGGTGCCAGGAGAAGAAAAGGCTTTACTCCACGGTCAGGAAAAATCCTGCCCAGGAACCAAAATGTTTTTTGAAGCCAAATTTTTTTTTTTGAAACCAAATGCAAAAACGGACACCAGGATGAGTTTCAGGATGAAATTCCATGTCTAAAAATGGTGTTGCTTCAACTTTTTAAAAATCAAGCCTTTTTGGTGCCAGGAGAAGAAAAGGCTTTACTGCACGGTCAGGAAAAATCCTGCCCAGGAACCAAAATGTTTTTTGAAGCCAAATTTTTTTTTTGAAACCAAATGCAAAAACGGACACCAGGATGAGTTTCAGGATGAAATTCCATGTCTAAAAATGGTGTTGCTTCAACTTTTTAAAAATCAAGCCTTTTTGGTGCCAGGAGAAGAAAAGGCTTTACTCCACGGTCAGGAAAAATCCTGCCCAGGAACCAAAATGTTTTTTGAAGCCAAATTTTTTTTTTTAAACCAAATGCAAAAACGGACACCAGGGTGAGTTTCCTGATGAAATTCCATGTCTAAAAATGGTGTTGCTTCAACTTTTTAAAAATCAAGCCTTTTTGGTGCCAGGAGAAGAAAAGGCTTTACTCCACGGTCAGGAAAAATCCTGCCCAGGAACCAAAATGTTTTTTGAAGCCAAATTTTTTTTTTTGAAACCAAATGCAAAAACGGACACCAGGATGAGTTTCAGGATGAAATTCCATGTCTAAAAATGGTGTTGCTCCAACTTTTTAAAAATCAAGCCTTTTTGGTGCCAGGAGAAGAAAAGGCTTTACTCCACGGTCAGGAAAAATCCTGCCCAGGAACCAAAATGTTTTTTGAAGCCAAATTTTTTTCTTGAAACCAAATGCAAAAACGGACACCAGGGTGAGTTTCCTGATGAAATTCCATGTCTAAAAATGGTGTTGCTTCAACTTTTTAAAAATCAAGCCTTTTTGGTGCCAGGAGAAGAAAAGGCTTTACTCCACGGTCAGGAAAAATCCTGCCCAGGAACCAAAATGTTTTTTGAAGCCAAATTTTTTTTTTTGAAACCAAATGCAAAAACGGACACCAGGATGAGTTTCAGGATGAAATTCCATGTCTAAAAATGGTGTTGCTTCAACTTTTTAAAAATCAAGCCTTTTTGGTGCCAGGAGAAGAAAAGGCTTTACTGCACGGTCAGGAAAAATCCTGCCCAGGAACCAAAATGTTTTTTGAAGCCAAATTTTTTTTTTGAAACCAAATGCAAAAACGGACACCAGGATGAGTTTCAGGATGAAATTCCATGTCTAAAAATGGTGTTGCTTCAACTTTTTAAAAATCAAGCCTTTTTGGTGCCAGGAGAAGAAAAGGCTTTACTCCACGGTCAGGAAAAATCCTGCCCAGGAACCAAAATGTTTTTTGAAGCCAAATTTTTTTTTTTAAACCAAATGCAAAAACGGACACCAGGGTGAGTTTCCTGATGAAATTCCATGTCTAAAAATGGTGTTGCTTCAACTTTTTAAAAATCAAGCCTTTTTGGTGCCAGGAGAAGAAAAGGCTTTACTCCACGGTCAGGAAAAATCCTGCCCAGGAACCAAAATGTTTTTTCAAGCCAAATTTTTTTTTTGAAACCAAATACAAAAACGGACACCAGGATGAGTTTCGTTATGAAATTCCATGTCTAAAAATGGTGTTGCTTCAACTTTTAAAAAATCAAGCCTTTTTGGTGCCAGGAGAAGAAAAGGCTTTACTCCACGGTCAGGAAAAATCCTGCCCAGGAACCAAAATGTTTTTTCAAGCCAAATTTTTTTTTTGAAAACAAATGCAAAAACGGACACCAGGATGAGTTTCCTGATGAAATTCCATGTCTAAAAATGGTGTTGCTTCAACTTTTTAAAAATCAAGCCTTTTTGGTGCCAGGAGAAGAAAAGGCTTTACTCCACGGTCAGGAAAAATCCTGCCCAGGAACCAAAATGTTTTTTGAAGCCAAATTTTTTTTTGGAAACCAGATACAAAAACGGACACCAGGATGAGTTTCCTGATGAAATTCCATGTCTAAAAATGGTGTTGCTTCAACTTTTTAAAAATCAAGCCTTTTTGGTGCCAGGAGAAGAAAAGGCTTTACTCCACGGTCAGGAAAAATCCTGCCCAGGAACCAAAATGTTTTTTGAAGCCAATTTTTTTTTTTGAAACCAAATGCAAAAACGGACACCAGGATGAGTTTCCTGATGAAATTCCATGTCTAAAAATGGTGTTGCTTCAACTTTTTAAAAATCAAGCCTTTTTGGTGCCAGGAGAAGAAAAGGCTTTACTCCACGGTCAGGAAAAATCCTGCGCAGGAACCAAAATGTTTTTTGAAGCCAAATATTTTTTTGAAACCAAATGCAAAAACGGACACCAGGATGAGTTTCCTGATGAAATTCCATGTCTAAAAATGGTGTTGCTTCAACTTTTTAAAAATCAAGCCTTTTTGGTGCCTGGGGAAGAAAAGGCTTTACTCCACTGTCAAGAAAACTGCTGCCCAGGAACCGAAAGGTTTTTTGAAGCCAAATTTGTTTTTTTAAACCAAATGCAAAAACGGACCCCAGCATGAGTTTTGGGATGAAATTCCATGTCTAAAAATGGTGTTGCTTCCACTTTTTAAAAATCGAGCCTTTTTGGTGCCTGGGGAAGAAAAGGCTTTACTCCACGGTCAGGAAAAATCCTGCCCAGGAACCAAAATGTTTTTTGAAGCCAAATTTTTTTTTTGAAACCAAATGCAAAAACGGACACCAGCATGAGTTTCGGGATGAAATTCCATGTCTAAAAATGGTGTTGCTTCAACTTTTTAAAAATCAAGCCTTTTTGGTGCCAGGAGAAGAAAAGGCTTTACTCCACGGTCAGGAAAAATCCTGCCCAGGAACCAAAATGTTTTTTGAAGCCAAATTTTTTTTTTGAAACCAAATGCAAAAACGGACACCAGGATGAGTTTCCTGATGAAATTCCATGTCTAAAAATGGTGTTGCTTCAACTTTTTAAAAATCAAGCCTTTTTGGTGCCAGGAGAAGAAAAGGCTTTACTCCACGGTCAGGAAAAATCCTGCCCAGGAACCAAAAAGTTTTTTGAAGCCAAATTTTTTTTTTGAAAACAAATGCAAAAACGGACACCAGGATGAGTTTCCTGATGAAATTCCATGTCTAAAAATGGTGTTGCTTCAACTTTTTAAAAATCAAGCCTTTTTGGTGCCAGGAGAAGAAAAGGCTTTACTCCACGGTCAGGAAAAATCCTGCCCAGGAACCAAAATGTTTTTTGAAGCCAAATTTTTTTTTGGAAACCAGATACAAAAACGGACACCAGGATGAGTTTCCTGATGAAATTCCATGTCTAAAAATGGTGTTGCTTCAACTTTTTAAAAATCAAGCCTTTTTGGTGCCAGGAGAAGAAAAGGCTTTACTCCACGGTCAGGAAAAATCCTGCCCAGGAACCAAAATGTTTTTTGAAGCCAATTTTTTTTTTTGAAACCAAATGCAAAAACGGACACCAGGATGAGTTTCCTGATGAAATTCCATGTCTAAAAATGGTGTTGCTTCAACTTTTTAAAAATCAAGCCTTTTTGGTGCCAGGAGAAGAAAAGGCTTTACTCCACGGTCAGGAAAAATCCTGCGCAGGAACCAAAATGTTTTTTGAAGCCAAATATTTTTTTGAAACCAAATGCAAAAACGGACACCAGGATGAGTTTCCTGATGAAATTCCATGTCTAAAAATGGTGTTGCTTCAACTTTTTAAAAATCAAGCCTTTTTGGTGCCTGGGGAAGAAAAGGCTTTACTCCACTGTCAAGAAAACTGCTGCCCAGGAACCGAAAGGTTTTTTGAAGCCAAATTTGTTTTTTTAAACCAAATGCAAAAACGGACCCCAGCATGAGTTTTGGGATGAAATTCCATGTCTAAAAATGGTGTTGCTTCCACTTTTTAAAAATCGAGCCTTTTTGGTGCCTGGGGAAGAAAAGGCTTTACTCCACGGTCAGGAAAAATCCTGCCCAGGAACCAAAATGTTTTTTGAAGCCAAATTTTTTTTTTGAAACCAAATGCAAAAACGGACACCAGCATGAGTTTCGGGATGAAATTCCATGTCTAAAAATGGTGTTGCTTCAACTTTTTAAAAATCAAGCCTTTTTGGTGCCAGGAGAAGAAAAGGCTTTACTCCACGGTCAGGAAAAATCCTGCCCAGGAACCAAAATGTTTTTTGAAGCCAAATTTTTTTTTTGAAACCAAATGCAAAAACGGACACCAGGATGAGTTTCCTGATGAAATTCCATGTCTAAAAATGGTGTTGCTTCAACTTTTTAAAAATCAAGCCTTTTTGGTGCCAGGAGAAGAAAAGGCTTTACTCCACGGTCAGGAAAAATCCTGCCCAGGAACCAAAAAGTTTTTTGAAGCCAAATTTTTTTTTTGAAAACAAATGCAAAAACGGACACCAGGATGAGTTTCCTGATGAAATTCCATGTCTAAAAATGGGGTTGCTTCAACTTTTGAAAAATCAAGCCTTTTTGGTGCCAGGAGAAGAAAAAGCTTTACTCCACGGTCAGGAAAAATCCTGCCCAGGAACCAAAATGTTTTTTGAAGCCAATTTTTTTTTTTGAAACCAAATGCAAAAACGGACACCAGGATGAGTTTCAGGATGAAATTCCATGTCTAAAAATGGTGTTGCTTCAACTTTTTAAAAATCAAGCCTTTTTGGTGCCAGGAGAAGAAAAGGCTTTACTCCACGGTCAGGAAAAATCCTGCCCAGGAACCAAAATGTTTTTTGAAGCCAAATTTTTTTTTTGAAACCAAATACAAAAACGGACACCAGGATGAGTTTCCTGATGAAATTCCATGTCTAAAAATGGTGTTGCTTCAACTTTTTAAAAATCAAGCCTTTTTGGTGCCAGGAGAAGAAAAGGCTTTACTCCACGGTCAGGAAAAATCCTGCCCAGGAACCAAAATGTTTTTTGAAGCCAAATTTTTTTTTTGAAACCAAATGCAAAAACCGACACCAGGATGAGTTTCAGGATGAAATTCCATGTCTAAAAATGGTGTTGCTTCAACTTTTTAAAAATCAAGCCTTTTTGGTGCCAGGAGAAGAAAAGGCTTTACTCCACGGTCAGGAAAAATCCTGCCCAGGAACCAAAATGTTTTTTGAAGCCAAATTTTTTTTTTGAAACCAAATGCAAAAACGGACACCAGGATGAGTTTCAGGATGAAATTCCATGTCTAAAAATGGTGTTGCTTCAACTTTTTAAAAATCAAGTCTTTTTGGTGCCAGGAGAAGAAAAGGCTTTACTCCACGGTCAGGAAAAATCCTGCCCAGGAACCAAAATGTTTTTTGAAGCCAATTTTTTTTTTTGAAAACAAATGCAAAAACGGACACCAGGATGAGTTTCAGGATGAAATTCCATGTCTAAAAATGGTGTTGCTTCAACTTTTTAAAAATCAAGCCTTTTTGGTGCCAGGAGAAGAAAAGGCTTTACTCCACGGTCAGGAAAAATCCTGCCCAGGAACCAAAATGTTTTTTGAAGCCAAATTTTTTTTTTGAAACCAAATAC
This sequence comes from Pantherophis guttatus, assembly GCF_059756535.1. Taxonomy (NCBI): domain Eukaryota; kingdom Metazoa; phylum Chordata; class Lepidosauria; order Squamata; family Colubridae; genus Pantherophis; species Pantherophis guttatus. Next base: position 10,236,856 of record NC_142078.1, on the reverse strand, counting down.
AAAAACGGACACCAGGATGAGTTTCCTGATGAAATTCCATGTCTAAAAATGGTGTTGCTTCAACTTTTTAAAAATCAAGCCTTTTTGGTGCCAGGAGAAGAAAAGGCTTTACTCCACGGTCAGGAAAAATCCTGCCCAGGAACCAAAATGTTTTTTGAAGCCAAATTTTTTTTTTGAAACCAAATGCAAAAACCGACACCAGGATGAGTTTTAGGATGAAATTCCATGTCTAAAAATGGTGTTGCTTCAACTTTTTAAAAATCAAGCCTTTTTGGTGCCAGGAGAAGAAAAGGCTTTACTCCACGGTCAGGAAAAATCCTGCCCAGGAACCAAAATGTTTTTTGAAGCCAAATTTTTTTTTTGAAACCAAATGCAAAAACGGACACCAGGATGAGTTTCAGGATGAAATTCCATGTCTAAAAATGGTGTTGCTTCAACTTTTTAAAAATCAAGCCTTTTTGGTGCCAGGAGAAGAAAAGGCTTTACTCCACGGTCAGGAAAAATCCTGCCCAGGAACCAAAAAGTTTTTTAAAGCCAAATTTTTTTTTTGAAAACAAATGCAAAAACGGACACCAGGATGAGTTTCAGGATGAAATTCCATGTCTAAAAATGGTGTTGCTTCAACTTTTAAAAAATCAAGCCTTTTTGGTGCCAGGAGAAGAAAAGGCTTTACTCCACGGTCAGGAAAATCCTGCCCAGGAACCAAAATGTTTTTTGAAGCCAATTTTTTTTTTGAAACCAAATGCAAAAACGGACACCAGGATGAGTTTCAGGATGAAATTCCATGTCTAAAAATGGTGTTGCTTCAACTTTTTAAAAATCAAGCCTTTTTGGTGCCAGGAGAAGAAAAGGCTTTACTCCACGGTCAGGAAAAATCCTGCCCAGGAACCAAAATGTTTTTTGACGCCAAATTTTTTTTTTGAAACCAAATGCAAAAACGGACACCAGGATGAGTTTCAGGATGAAATTCCATGTCTAAAAATGGTGTTGCTTCAACTTTTTAAAAATCAAGCCTTTTTGGTGCCAGGAGAAGAAAAGGCTTTACTCCACGGTCAGGAAAAATCCTGCCCAGGAACCAAAATGTTTTTTGAAGCCAAATTTTTTTTTTGAAACCAAATGCAAAAACGGACACCAGGATGAGTTTCAGGATGAAATTCCATGTCTAAAAATGGTGTTGCTTCAACTTTTGAAAAATCAAGCCTTTTTGGTGCCAGGAGAAGAAAAGGCTTTACTCCACGGTCAGGAAAAATCCTGCCCAGGAACCAAAAAGTTTTTTGAAGCCAAATTTTTTTTTTGAAAACAAATGCAAAAACGGACACCAGGATGAGTTTCAGGATGAAATTCCATGTCTAAAAATGGTGTTGCTTCAACTTTTAAAAAATCAAGCCTTTTTGGTGCCTGGGGAAGAAAAGGCTTTACTCCACAGTCAAGGAAACTGCTGCCCAGGAACCGAAAGGTTTTTTGAAGCCAAATTTGTTTTTTTAAACCAAATGCAAAAACGGACCCCAGCATGAGTTTTGGGATGAAATTCCATGTCTAAAAATGGTGTTGCTTCCACTTTTTAAAAATCGAGCCTTTTTGGTGCCTGGGGAAGAAAAGGCTTTACTCCACGGTCAGGAAAAATCCTGCCCAGGAACCAAAATGTTTTTTGAAGCCAATTTTTTTTTTTGAAACCAAATGCAAAAACGGACACCAGGATGAGTTTCCTGATGAAATTCCATGTCTAAAAATGGTGTTGCTTCAACTTTTTAAGAATCAACCCTTTTTGGTGCCAGGAGAAGAAAAGGCTTTACTCCACGGTCAGGAAAAATCCTGCCCAGGAACCAAAATGTTTTTTGAAGCCAATTTTTTTTTTTGAAACCAAATGCAAAAACCGACACCATGATGAGTTTCCTGATGAAATTCCATGTGTAAAAATGGTGTTGCTTCAACTTTTTAAAAATCAAGCCTTTTTGGTGCCAGTAGAAGAAAAGGCTTTACTCCACGGTCAGGAAAACTCCTGCCCAGGAACCAAAATGTTTTTTGAAGCCAAATTTTTTTTTTGAAACCAAATGCAACAACGGACACCAGGATGAGTTTCCTGATGAAATTCCATGTCTAAAAATGGTGTTGCTTCAACTTTTTAAAAATCAAGCCTTTTTGGTGCCAGGAGAAGAAAAGGCTTTACTCCACGGTCAGGAAAAATCCTGCCCAGGAACCAAAATGTTTTTTGAAGCCAATTTTTTTTTTGAAACCAAATGCAAAAACGGACACCAGGATGAGTTTCCAGATGAAATTACATGTCTAAAAATGGTGTTGCTTCAACTTTTTAAAAATCAAGCCTTTTTGGTGCCAGGAGAAGAAAAGGCTTGACTCCACGGTCAGGAAAAATCCTGCCCAGGAACCAAAATGTTTTTTGAAGCCAAATTTTTTTTTTTGAAACCAAATGCAAAAACGGACACCAGGATGAGTTTCCTGATGAAATTCCATGTCTAAAAATGGTGTTGCTTCAACTTTTTAAAAATCAAGCCTTTTTGGTGCCAGGAGAAGAAAAGGCTTTACTCCACGGTCAGGAAAAATCCTGCCCAGGAACCAAAATGTTTTTTGAAGCCAATTTTTTTTTTTGAAACCAAATGCAAAAACGGACACCATGATGAGTTTCCTGATGAAATTCCATGTGTAAAAATGGTGTTGCTTCAACTTTTTAAAAATCAAGCCTTTTTGGTGCCAGTAGAAGAAAAGGCTTTACTCCACGGTCAGGAAAACTCCTGCCCAGGAACCAAAATGTTTTTTGAAGCCAAATTTTTTTTTTGAAACCAAATGCAACAACGGACACCAGGATGAGTTTCCTGATGAAATTCCATGTCTAAAAATGGTGTTGCTTCAACTTTTTAAAAATCAAGCCTTTTTGGTGCCAGGAGAAGAAAAGGCTTTACTCCACGGTCAGGAAAAATCCTGCCCAGGAACCAAAATGTTTTTTGAAGCCAATTTTTTTTTTGAAACCAAATGCAAAAACGGACACCAGGATGAGTTTCCAGATGAAATTACATGTCTAAAAATGGTGTTGCTTCAACTTTTTAAAAATCAAGCCTTTTTGGTGCCAGGAGAAGAAAAGGCTTGACTCCACGGTCAGGAAAAATCCTGCCCAGGAACCAAAATGTTTTTTGAAGCCAAATTTTTTTTTTTGAAACCAAATGCAAAAACGGACACCAGGATGAGTTTCCTGATGAAATTCCATGTCTAAAAATGGTGTTGCTTCAACTTTTTAAAAATCAAGCCTTTTTGGTGCCAGGAGAAGAAAAGGCTTTACTCCACGGTCAGGAAAAATCCTGCCCAGGAACCAAAATGTTTTTTGAAGCCAAATTTTTTTTTTTGAAACCAAATGCAAAAACGGACACCAGGATGAGTTTCCGGATGAAATTCCATGTCTAAAAATGGTGTTGCTTCCACTTTTTAAAAATCGAGCCTTTTTGGTGCCAGGAGAAGAAAAGGCTTTACTCCACGTTCAGGAAAAATCCTGCCCAGGAACCAAAATGTTTTTGGAAGCCAAATTTTTTTTTTGAAACCAAATGCAAAAACGGACACCAGGATGAGTTTCAGGATGAAATTCCATGTCTAAAAATGGTGTTGCTTCCACTTTTTAAAAATCAAGCCTTTTTGGTGCCAGGAGAAGAAAAGGCTTTACTCCACGGTCAGGAAAAATCCTGCCCAGGAACCAAAATGTTTTTGGAAGCCAAATTTTTTTTTTGAAACCAAATGCAAAAACGGACACCAGGATGAGTTTCCTGATGAAATTCCATGTCTAAAAATGGTGTTGCTTCAACTTTTTAAAAATCAAGCCTTTTTGGTGCCAGGAGAAGAAAAGGCTTTACTCCACGTTCAGGAAAAATCCTGCCCAGGAACCAAAATGTTTTTGGAAGCCAAATTTTTTTTTTGAAACCAAATGCAAAAACGGACCCCAGCATGAGTTTTGGGATGAAATTCCATGTCTAAAAATGGTGTTGCTTCCACTTTTTAAAAATCGAGCCTTTTTGGTGCCTGGGGAAGAAAAGGCTTTACTCCACGGTCAGGAAAAATCCTGCCCAGGAACCAAAATGTTTTTTGAAGCCAAATTTTTTTTTTGAAACCAAATACAAAAACGGACACCAGGATGAGTTTCCTTATGAAATTCCATGTCTACAAATGGTGTTGCTTCAACTTTTTAAAAATCAAGCCTTTTTGGTGCCAGGAGAAGAAAAGGCTTTACTCCACGGTCAGGAAAAATCCTGCCCAGGAACCAAAATGTTTTTTGAAGCCAAATTTTTTTTTTGAAACCAAATGCAAGAACGGACACCAGGATGAGTTTCCTGATGAAATTCCATGTCTAAAAATGGTGTTGCTTCAACTTTTTAAAAATCAAGCCTTTTTGGTGCCAGGAGAAGAAAAGGCTTTACTCCACGGTCAGGAAAAATCCTGCCCAGGAACCAAAAAGTTTTTTGAAGCCAAATTTTTTTTTTGAAAACAAATGCAAAAACGGACACCAGGATGAGTTTCAGGATGAAATTCCATGTCTAAAAATGGTGTTGCTTCAACTTTTAAAAAATCAAGCCTTTTTGGTGCCTGGGGAAGAAAAGGCTTTACTCCACAGTCAAGGAAACTGCTGCCCAGGAACCGAAAGGTTTTTTGAAGCCAAATTTGTTTTTTTAAACCAAATGCAAAAACGGACCCCAGCATGAGTTTTGGGATGAAATTCCATGTCTAAAAATGGTGTTGCTTCCACTTTTTAAAAATCGAGCCTTTTTGGTGCCTGGGGAAGAAAAGGCTTTACTCCACGGTCAGGAAAAATCCTGCCCAGGAACCAAAATGTTTTTTGAAGCCAATTTTTTTTTTTGAAACCAAATGCAAAAACGGACACCAGGATGAGTTTCCTGATGAAATTCCATGTCTAAAAATGGTGTTGCTTCAACTTTTTAAGAATCAACCCTTTTTGGTGCCAGGAGAAGAAAAGGCTTTACTCCACGGTCAGGAAAAATCCTGCCCAGGAACCAAAATGTTTTTTGAAGCCAATTTTTTTTTTTGAAACCAAATGCAAAAACCGACACCATGATGAGTTTCCTGATGAAATTCCATGTGTAAAAATGGTGTTGCTTCAACTTTTTAAAAATCAAGCCTTTTTGGTGCCAGTAGAAGAAAAGGCTTTACTCCACGGTCAGGAAAACTCCTGCCCAGGAACCAAAATGTTTTTTGAAGCCAAATTTTTTTTTTGAAACCAAATGCAACAACGGACACCAGGATGAGTTTCCTGATGAAATTCCATGTCTAAAAATGGTGTTGCTTCAACTTTTTAAAAATCAAGCCTTTTTGGTGCCAGGAGAAGAAAAGGCTTTACTCCACGGTCAGGAAAAATCCTGCCCAGGAACCAAAATGTTTTTTGAAGCCAATTTTTTTTTTGAAACCAAATGCAAAAACGGACACCAGGATGAGTTTCCAGATGAAATTACATGTCTAAAAATGGTGTTGCTTCAACTTTTTAAAAATCAAGCCTTTTTGGTGCCAGGAGAAGAAAAGGCTTGACTCCACGGTCAGGAAAAATCCTGCCCAGGAACCAAAATGTTTTTTGAAGCCAAATTTTTTTTTTTGAAACCAAATGCAAAAACGGACACCAGGATGAGTTTCCTGATGAAATTCCATGTCTAAAAATGGTGTTGCTTCAACTTTTTAAAAATCAAGCCTTTTTGGTGCCAGGAGAAGAAAAGGCTTTACTCCACGGTCAGGAAAAATCCTGCCCAGGAACCAAAATGTTTTTTGAAGCCAATTTTTTTTTTTGAAACCAAATGCAAAAACGGACACCATGATGAGTTTCCTGATGAAATTCCATGTGTAAAAATGGTGTTGCTTCAACTTTTTAAAAATCAAGCCTTTTTGGTGCCAGTAGAAGAAAAGGCTTTACTCCACGGTCAGGAAAACTCCTGCCCAGGAACCAAAATGTTTTTTGAAGCCAAATTTTTTTTTTGAAACCAAATGCAACAACGGACACCAGGATGAGTTTCCTGATGAAATTCCATGTCTAAAAATGGTGTTGCTTCAACTTTTTAAAAATCAAGCCTTTTTGGTGCCAGGAGAAGAAAAGGCTTTACTCCACGGTCAGGAAAAATCCTGCCCAGGAACCAAAATGTTTTTTGAAGCCAATTTTTTTTTTGAAACCAAATGCAAAAACGGACACCAGGATGAGTTTCCAGATGAAATTACATGTCTAAAAATGGTGTTGCTTCAACTTTTTAAAAATCAAGCCTTTTTGGTGCCAGGAGAAGAAAAGGCTTGACTCCACGGTCAGGAAAAATCCTGCCCAGGAACCAAAATGTTTTTTGAAGCCAAATTTTTTTTTTTGAAACCAAATGCAAAAACGGACACCAGGATGAGTTTCCTGATGAAATTCCATGTCTAAAAATGGTGTTGCTTCAACTTTTTAAAAATCAAGCCTTTTTGGTGCCAGGAGAAGAAAAGGCTTTACTCCACGGTCAGGAAAAATCCTGCCCAGGAACCAAAATGTTTTTTGAAGCCAAATTTTTTTTTTTGAAACCAAATGCAAAAACGGACACCAGGATGAGTTTCCGGATGAAATTCCATGTCTAAAAATGGTGTTGCTTCCACTTTTTAAAAATCGAGCCTTTTTGGTGCCAGGAGAAGAAAAGGCTTTACTCCACGTTCAGGAAAAATCCTGCCCAGGAACCAAAATGTTTTTGGAAGCCAAATTTTTTTTTTGAAACCAAATGCAAAAACGGACACCAGGATGAGTTTCAGGATGAAATTCCATGTCTAAAAATGGTGTTGCTTCCACTTTTTAAAAATCAAGCCTTTTTGGTGCCAGGAGAAGAAAAGGCTTTACTCCACGGTCAGGAAAAATCCTGCCCAGGAACCAAAATGTTTTTGGAAGCCAAATTTTTTTTTTGAAACCAAATGCAAAAACGGACACCAGGATGAGTTTCCTGATGAAATTCCATGTCTAAAAATGGTGTTGCTTCAACTTTTTAAAAATCAAGCCTTTTTGGTGCCAGGAGAAGAAAAGGCTTTACTCCACGTTCAGGAAAAATCCTGCCCAGGAACCAAAATGTTTTTTGAAGCCAAATTTTTTTTTTGAAACCAAATGCAAGAACGGACACCAGGATGAGTTTCCTGATGAAATTCCATGTCTAAAAATGGTGTTGCTTCAACTTTTTAAAAATCAAGCCTTTTTGGTGCCAGGAGAAGAAAAGGCTTTACTCCACGGTCAGGAAAAATCCTGCCCAGGAACCAAAATGTTTTTTGAAGCCAAATTTTTTTTTTGAAACCAAATGCAAAAACCGACACCAGGATGAGTTTCAGGATGAAATTACATGTCTAAAAATGGTGTTGCTTCAACTTTTTAAAAATCAAGCCTTTTTGGTGCCAGGAGAAGAAAAGGCTTTACTCCACGGTCAGGAAAAATCCTGCCCAGGAACCAAAATGTCTTTTGAAGCCAAATTTTTTTTTTGAAACCAAATGCAAAAACGGACACCAGGATGAGTTTCAGGATGAAATTCCATGTCTAAAAATGGTGTTGCTTCAACTTTTTAAAAATCAAGCCTTTTTGGTGCCAGGAGAAGAAAAGGCTTTACTCCACGGTCAGGAAAAATCCTGCCCAGGAACCAAAATGTTTTTTGAAGCCAAATTTTTTTTTTTGAAACCAAATGCAAAAACGGACACCAGGATGAGTTTCCGGATGAAATTCCATGTCTAAAAATGGTGTTGCTTCCACTTTTTAAAAATCGAGCCTTTTTGGTGCCAGGAGAAGAAAAGGCTTTACTCCACGGTCAGGAAAAATCCTGCCCAGGAACCAAAATGTTTTTGGAAGCCAAATTTTTTTTTTTAAACCAAATGCAAAAACGGACACCAGGATGAGTTTCCTGATGAAATTCCATGTCTAAAAATGGTGTTGCTTCAACTTTTTAAAAATCAAGCCTTTTTGGTGCCAGGAGAAGAAAAGGCTTTACTCCACGGTCAGGAAAAATCCTGCCCAGGAACCAAAATGTTTTTGGAAGCCAAATTTTTTTTTTGAAACCAAATGCAAAAACGGACACCAGGATGAGTTTCAGGATGAAATTCCATGTCTAAAAATGGTGTTGCTTCCACTTTTTAAAAATCAAGCCTTTTTGGTGCCAGGAGAAGAAAAGGCTTTACTCCACGGTCAGGAAAAATCCTGCCCAGGAACCAAAATGTTTTTGGAAGCCAAATTTTTTTTTTGAAACCAAATGCAAAAACGGACACCAGGATGAGTTTCCTGATGAAATTCCATGTCTAAAAATGGTGTTGCTTCAACTTTTTAAAAATCAAGCCTTTTTGGTGCCAGGAGAAGAAAAGGCTTTACTCCACGTTCAGGAAAAATCCTGCCCAGGAACCAAAATGTTTTTGGAAGCCAAATTTTTTTTTTGAAACCAAATGCAAAAACGGACCCCAGCATGAGTTTTGGGATGAAATTCCATGTCTAAAAATGGTGTTGCTTCCACTTTTTAAAAATCGAGCCTTTTTGGTGCCTGGGGAAGAAAAGGCTTTACTCCACGGTCAGGAAAAATCCTGCCCAGGAACCAAAATGTTTTTTGAAGCCAAATTTTTTTTTTGAAACCAAATACAAAAACGGACACCAGGATGAGTTTCCTTATGAAATTCCATGTCTACAAATGGTGTTGCTTCAACTTTTTAAAAATCAAGCCTTTTTGGTGCCAGGAGAAGAAAAGGCTTTACTCCACGGTCAGGAAAAATCCTGCCCAGGAACCAAAATGTTTTTTGAAGTCAAATTTTTTTTTTGAAACCAAATGCAAAAACGGACACCAGGATGAGTTTCCTGATGAAATTCCATGTCTAAAAATGGTGTTGCTTCAACTTTTTAAAAATCAAGCCTTTTTGGTGCCAGGAGAAGAAAAGGCTTTACTCCACGGTCAGGAAAAATCCTGCCCAGGAACCAAAATGTTTTTTGAAGCCAAATTTTTTTTTTGAAACCAAATGCAAGAACGGACACCAGGATGAGTTTCCTGATGAAATTCCATGTCTAAAAATGGTGTTGCTTCAACTTTTTAAAAATCAAGCCTTTTTGGTGCCAGGAGAAGAAAAGGCTTTACTCCACGGTCAGGAAAAATCCTGCCCAGGAACCAAAATGTTTTTTGAAGCCAAATTTTTTTTTTGAAACCAAATGCAAAAACCGACACCAGGATGAGTTTCAGGATGAAATTCCATGTCTAAAAATGGTGTTGCTTCAACTTTTTAAAAATCAAGCCTTTTTGGTGCCAGGAGAAGAAAAGGCTTTACTCCACGGTCAGGAAAAATCCTGCCCAGGAACCAAAATGTCTTTTGAAGCCAAATTTTTTTTTGGAAACCAAATGCAAAAACGGACACCAGGATGAGTTTCAGGATGAAATTCCATGTCTAAAAATGGTGTTGCTTCAACTTTTTAAAAATCAAGCCTTTTTGGTGCCAGGAGAAGAAAAGGCTTTACTCCACGGTCAGGAAAAATCCTGCCCAGGAACCAAAATGTCTTTTGAAGCCAAATTTTTTTTTTGAAACCAAATGCAAAAACGGACACCAGGATGAGTTTCAGGATGAAATTCCATGTCTAAAAATGGTGTTGCTTCAACTTTTTAAAAATCAAGCCTTTTTGGTGCCAGGAGAAGAAAAGGCTTTACTCCACGGTCAGGAAAAATCCTGCCCAGGAACCAAAATGTTTTTTGAAGTCAAATTTTTTTTTTGAAACCAAATGCAAAAACGGACACCAGGATGAGTTTCCTGATGAAATTCCATGTCTAAAAATGGTGTTGCTTCAACTTTTTAAAAATCAAGCCTTTTTGGTGCCAGGAGAAGAAAAGGCTTTACTCCACGGTCAGGAAAAATCCTGCCCAGGAACCAAAATGTTTTTTGAAGCCAAATTTTTTTTTTGAAACCAAATGCAAGAACGGACACCAGGATGAGTTTCCTGATGAAATTCCATGTCTAAAAATGGTGTTGCTTCAACTTTTTAAAAATCAAGCCTTTTTGGTGCCAGGAGAAGAAAAGGCTTTACTCCACGGTCAGGAAAAATCCTGCCCAGGAACCAAAATGTTTTTTGAAGCCAAATTTTTTTTTTGAAACCAAATGCAAAAACCGACACCAGGATGAGTTTCAGGATGAAATTCCATGTCTAAAAATGGTGTTGCTTCAACTTTTTAAAAATCAAGCCTTTTTGGTGCCAGGAGAAGAAAAGGCTTTACTCCACGGTCAGGAAAAATCCTGCCCAGGAACCAAAATGTCTTTTGAAGCCAAATTTTTTTTTGGAAACCAAATGCAAAAACGGACACCAGGATGAGTTTCAGGATGAAATTCCATGTCTAAAAATGGTGTTGCTTCAACTTTTTAAAAATCAAGCCTTTTTGGTGCCAGGAGAAGAAAAGGCTTTACTCCACGGTCAGGAAAAATCCTGCCCAGGAACCAAAATGTCTTTTGAAGCCAAATTTTTTTTTTGAAACCAAATGCAAAAACGGACACCAGGATGAGTTTCAGGATGAAATTCCATGTCTAAAAATGGTGTTGCTTCAACTTTTTAAAAATCAAGCCTTTTTGGTGCCAGGAGAAGAAAAGGCTTTACTCCACGGTCAGGAAAAATCCTGCCCAGGAACCAAAATGTTTTTTGAAGCCAATTTTTTTTTTGAAACCAAATGCAAAAACGGACACCAGGATGAGTTTCAGGATGAAATTCCATGTCTAAAAATGGTGTTGCTTCAACTTTTTAAAAATCAAGCCTTTTTGGTGCCAGGAGAAGAAAAGGCTTTACTCCACGGTCAGGAAAAATCCTGCCCAGGAAACAAAATGTTTTTTGAAGCCAAATTTTTTTTTTGAAACCAAATGCAAAAACGGACACCAGGATGAGTTTCAGGATGAAATTCCATGTCTAAAAATGGTGTTGCTTCAACTTTTTAAAAATCAAGCCTTTTTGGTGCCAGGAGAAGAAAACGCTTTACTCCACTGTCAGGAAAAATCCTGCGCAGGAACCAAAATGTTTTTTGAAGCCAAATTTTTTTTTGAAACCAAATGCAAAAACGGACACCAGGATGAGTTTCCTGATGAAATTCCATGTCTAAAAATGGTGTTGCTTCAACTTTTAAAAAATCAAGCCTTTTTGGTGCCTGGGGAAGAAAAGGCTTTACTCCACAGTCAAGAAAACTGCTGCCCAGGAACCGAAAGGTTTTTTGAAGCCAAATTTGTTTTTTTAAACCAAATGCAAAAACGGACCCCAGCATGAGTTTTGGGATGAAATTCCATGTCTAAAAATGGTGTTGCTTCCACTTTTTAAAAATCGAGCCTTTTTGGTGCCTGGGGAAGAAAAGGCTTTACTCCACGGTCAGGAAAAATCCTGCCCAGGAACCAAAATGTTTTTTGAAGCCAAATTTTTTTTTTGAAACCAAATACAAAAACGGACACCAGGATGAGTTTCCTTATGAAATTCCATGTCTACAAATGGTGTTGCTTCAACTTTTTAAAAATCAAGCCTTTTTGGTGCCAGGAGAAGAAAAGGCTTTACTCCACGGTCAGGAAAAATCCTGCCCAGGAACCAAAATGTTTTTTGAAGCCAAATTTTTTTTTTGAAACCAAATGCAAAAACGGACACCAGGATGAGTTTCCTGATGAAATTCCATGTCTAAAAATGGTGTTGCTTCAACTTTTTAAAAATCAAGCCTTTTTGGTGCCAGGAGAAGAAAAGGCTTTACTCCACGGTCAGGAAAAATCCTGCCCAGGAACCAAAATGTTTTTTGAAGCCAAATTTTTTTTTTGAAACCAAATGCAAGAACGGACACCAGGATGAGTTTCCTGATGAAATTCCATGTCTAAAAATGGTGTTGCTTCAACTTTTAAAAAATCAAGCCTTTTTGGTGCCAGGAGAAGAAAAGGCTTTACTCCACGTTCAGGAAAAATCCTGCCCAGGAAACAAAATGTTTTTTGAAGCCAAATTTTTTTTTTGAAACCAAATGCAAAAACGGACACCAGGATGAGTTTCCTAATGAAATTCCATGTCTAAAAATGGTGTTGCTTCAACTTTTTAAAAATCAAGCCTTTTTGGTGCCAGGAGAAGAAAAGGCTTTACTCCACGGTCAGGAAAAATCCTGCCCAGGAACCAAAATGTTTTTTGAAGCCAATTTTTTTTTTGAAACCAAATGCAAAAACGGACACCAGGATGAGTTTCAGGATGAAATTCCATGTCTAAAAATGGTGTTGCTTCAACTTTTTAAAAATCAAGCCTTTTTGGTGCCAGGAGAAGAAAAGGCTTTACTCCACGGTCAGGAAAAATCCTGCCCAGGAACCAAAATGTTTTTTGAAGCCAATTTTTTTTTTGAAACCAAATGCAAAAACGGACACCAGGATGAGTTTCCTGATGAAATTCCATGTCTAAAAATGGTGTTGCTTCAACTTTTTAAAAATCAAGCCTTTTTGGTGCCAGGAGAAGAAAAGGCTTTACTCCACGGTCAGGAAAAATCCTGCCCAGGAACCAAAATGTCTTTTGAAGCCAAATTTTTTTTTTGAAACCAAATGCAAAAACGGACACCAGGATGAGTTTCAGGATGAAATTCCATGTCTAAAAATGGTGTTGCTTCAACTTTTTAAAAATCAAGCCTTTTTGGTGCCAGGAGAAGAAAAGGCTTTACTCCACGGTCAGGAAAAATCCTGCCCAGGAACCAAAATGTTTTTTGAAGCCAATTTTTTTTTTGAAACCAAATGCAAAAACGGACACCAGGATGAGTTTCAGGATGAAATTCCATGTCTAAAAATGGTGTTGCTTCAACTTTTTAAAAATCAAGCCTTTTTGGTGCCAGGAGAAGAAAAGGCTTTACTCCACGGTCAGGAAAAATCCTGCCCAGGAAACAAAATGTTTTTTGAAGCCAAATTTTTTTTTTGAAACCAAATGCAAAAACGGACACCAGGATGAGTTTCAGGATGAAATTCCATGTCTAAAAATGGTGTTGCTTCAACTTTTTAAAAATCAAGCCTTTTTGGTGCCAGGAGAAGAAAACGCTTTACTCCACTGTCAGGAAAAATCCTGCGCAGGAACCAAAATGTTTTTTGAAGCCAAATTTTTTTTTGAAACCAAATGCAAAAACGGACACCAGGATGAGTTTCCTGATGAAATTCCATGTCTAAAAATGGTGTTGCTTCAACTTTTAAAAAATCAAGCCTTTTTGGTGCCTGGGGAAGAAAAGGCTTTACTCCACAGTCAAGAAAACTGCTGCCCAGGAACCGAAAGGTTTTTTGAAGCCAAATTTGTTTTTTTAAACCAAATGCAAAAACGGACCCCAGCATGAGTTTTGGGATGAAATTCCATGTCTAAAAATGGTGTTGCTTCCACTTTTTAAAAATCGAGCCTTTTTGGTGCCTGGGGAAGAAAAGGCTTTACTCCACGGTCAGGAAAAATCCTGCCCAGGAACCAAAATGTTTTTTGAAGCCAAATTTTTTTTTTGAAACCAAATACAAAAACGGACACCAGGATGAGTTTCCTTATGAAATTCCATGTCTACAAATGGTGTTGCTTCAACTTTTTAAAAATCAAGCCTTTTTGGTGCCAGGAGAAGAAAAGGCTTTACTCCACGGTCAGGAAAAATCCTGCCCAGGAACCAAAATGTTTTTTGAAGCCAAATTTTTTTTTTGAAACCAAATGCAAAAACGGACACCAGGATGAGTTTCCTGATGAAATTCCATGTCTAAAAATGGTGTTGCTTCAACTTTTTAAAAATCAAGCCTTTTTGGTGCCAGGAGAAGAAAAGGCTTTACTCCACGGTCAGGAAAAATCCTGCCCAGGAACCAAAATGTTTTTTGAAGCCAAATTTTTTTTTTGAAACCAAATGCAAGAACGGACACCAGGATGAGTTTCCTGATGAAATTCCATGTCTAAAAATGGTGTTGCTTCAACTTTTAAAAAATCAAGCCTTTTTGGTGCCAGGAGAAGAAAAGGCTTTACTCCACGTTCAGGAAAAATCCTGCCCAGGAAACAAAATGTTTTTTGAAGCCAAATTTTTTTTTTGAAACCAAATGCAAAAACGGACACCAGGATGAGTTTCCTAATGAAATTCCATGTCTAAAAATGGTGTTGCTTCAACTTTTTAAAAATCAAGCCTTTTTGGTGCCAGGAGAAGAAAAGGCTTTACTCCACGGTCAGGAAAAATCCTGCCCAGGAACCAAAATGTTTTTTGAAGCCAATTTTTTTTTTGAAACCAAATGCAAAAACGGACACCAGGATGAGTTTCAGGATGAAATTCCATGTCTAAAAATGGTGTTGCTTCAACTTTTTAAAAATCAAGCCTTTTTGGTGCCAGGAGAAGAAAAGGCTTTACTCCACGGTCAGGAAAAATCCTGCCCAGGAACCAAAATGTTTTTTGACGCCAAATTTTTTTTTTGAAACCAAATGCAAAAACGGACACCAGGATGAGTTTCCTGATGAAATTCCATGTCTAAAAATGGTGTTGCTTCAACTTTTAAAAAATCAAGCCTTTTTGGTGCCAGGAGAAGAAAAGGCTTTACTCCACGTTCAGGAAAAATCCTGCCCAGGAAACAAAATGTTTTTTGAAGCCAAATTTTTTTTTTGAAACCAAATGCAAAAACGGACACCAGGATGAGTTTCCTAATGAAATTCCATGTCTAAAAATGGTGTTGCTTCAACTTTTTAAAAATCAAGCCTTTTTGGTGCCAGGAGAAGAAAAGGCTTTACTCCACGGTCAGGAAAAATCCTGCCCAGGAACCAAAATGTTTTTTGAAGCCAATTTTTTTTTTGAAACCAAATGCAAAAACGGACACCAGGATGAGTTTCAGGATGAAATTCCATGTCTAAAAATGGTGTTGCTTCAACTTTTTAAAAATCAAGCCTTTTTGGTGCCAGGAGAAGAAAAGGCTTTACTCCACGGTCAGGAAAAATCCTGCCCAGGAACCAAAATGTTTTTTGACGCCAAATTTTTTTTTTGAAACCAAATGCAAAAACGGACACCAGGATGAGTTTCAGGATGAAATTCCATGTCTAAAAATGGTGTTGCTTCAACTTTTTAAAAATCAAGCCTTTTTGGTGCCAGGAGAAGAAAAGGCTTTACTCCACGGTCAGGAAAAATCCTGCCCAGGAAACAAAATGTTTTTTGAAGCCAAATTTTTTTTTTGAAACCAAATGCAAAAACGGACACCAGGATGAGTTTCAGGATGAAATTCCATGTCTAAAAATGGTGTTGCTTCAACTTTTTAAAAATCAAGCCTTTTTGGTGCCAGGAGAAGAAAAGGCTTTACTCCACTGTCAGGAAAAATCCTGCGCAGGAACCAAAATGTTTTTTGAAGCCAAATTTTTTTTTGAAACCAAATGCAAAAACGGACACCAGGATGAGTTTCCTGATGAAATTCCATGTCTAAAAATGGTGTTGCTTCAACTTTTAAAAAATCAAGCCTTTTTGGTGCCTGGGGAAGAAAAGGCTTTACTCCACAGTCAAGAAAACTGCTGCCCAGGAACCGAAAGGTTTTTTGAAGCCAAATTTGTTTTTTTAAACCAAATGCAAAAACGGACCCCAGCATGAGTTTTGGGATGAAATTCCATGTCTAAAAATGGTGTTGCTTCCACTTTTTAAAAATCGAGCCTTTTTGGTGCCTGGGGAAGAAAAGGCTTTACTCCACGGTCAGGAAAAATCCTGCCCAGGAACCAAAATGTTTTTTGAAGCCAAATTTTTTTTTTGAAACCAAATACAAAAACGGACACCAGGATGAGTTTCCTTATGAAATTCCATGTCTACAAATGGTGTTGCTTCAACTTTTTAAAAATCAAGCCTTTTTGGTGCCAGGAGAAGAAAAGGCTTTACTCCACGGTCAGGAAAAATCCTGCCCAGGAACCAAAATGTTTTTTGAAGCCAAATTTTTTTTTTGAAACCAAATGCAAAAACGGACACCAGGATGAGTTTCCTGATGAAATTCCATGTCTAAAAATGGTGTTGCTTCAACTTTTTAAAAATCAAGCCTTTTTGGTGCCAGGAGAAGAAAAGGCTTTACTCCACGGTCAGGAAAAATCCTGCCCAGGAACCAAAATGTTTTTTGAAGCCAAATTTTTTTTTTGAAACCAAATGCAAGAACGGACACCATGATGAGTTTCCTGATGAAATTCCATGTCTAAAAATGGTGTTGCTTCAACTTTTTAAAAATCAAGCCTTTTTGGTGCCAGGAGAAGAAAAGGCTTTACTCCACGGTCAGGAAAAATCCTGCCCAGGAACCAAAATGTTTTTTGAAGCCAAATTTTTTTTTTGAAACCAAATGCAAAAACGGACACCAGGATGAGTTTCAGGATGAAATTCCATGTCTAAAAATGGTGTTGCTTCAACTTTTTAAAAATCAAGCCTTTTTGGTGCCAGGAGAAGAAAAGGCTTTACTCCACGGTCAGGAAAAATCCTGCCCAGGAACCAAAATGTTTTTTGAAGCCAAATTTTTTTTTTGAAACCAAATGCAAAAACGGACACCAGGATGAGTTTCAGGATGAAATTCCATGTCTAAAAATGGTGTTGCTTCAACTTTTTAAAAATCAAGCCTTTTTGGTGCCAGGAGAAGAAAAGGCTTTACTCCACTGTCAGGAAAAATCCTGCGCAGGAACCAAAATGTTTTTTGAAGCCAAATTTTTTTTTGAAACCAAATGCAAAAACGGACACCAGGATGAGTTTCCTGATGAAATTCCATGTCTAAAAATGGTGTTGCTTCAACTTTTAA
Organism: Pantherophis guttatus; assembly: GCF_059756535.1. Classification (NCBI taxonomy): domain Eukaryota; kingdom Metazoa; phylum Chordata; class Lepidosauria; order Squamata; family Colubridae; genus Pantherophis; species Pantherophis guttatus. The sequence goes on along the minus strand of NC_142078.1, from coordinate 10,220,152 downwards.
AAAATCAAGCCTTTTTGGTGCCTGGGGAAGAAAAGGCTTTACTCCACAGTCAAGAAAACTGCTGCCCAGGAACCGAAAGGTTTTTTGAAGCCAAATTTGTTTTTTTAAACCAAATGCAAAAACGGACCCCAGCATGAGTTTTGGGATGAAATTCCATGTCTAAAAATGGTGTTGCTTCCACTTTTTAAAAATCGAGCCTTTTTGGTGCCTGGGGAAGAAAAGGCTTTACTCCACGGTCAGGAAAAATCCTGCCCAGGAACCAAAATGTTTTTTGAAGCCAAATTTTTTTTTTGAAACCAAATACAAAAACGGACACCAGGATGAGTTTCCTTATGAAATTCCATGTCTACAAATGGTGTTGCTTCCACTTTTTAAAAATCGAGCCTTTTAGGTGCCAGGAGAAGAAAAGGCTTTACTCCACGGTCAGGAAAAATCCTGCCCAGGAACCAAAATGTTTTTTGAAGCCAAATTTTTTTTTTGAAACCAAATGCAAAAACGGACACCAGGATGAGTTTCCTGATGAAATTCCATGTCTAAAAATGGTCTTGCTTCAACTTTTTAAAAATCAAGCCTTTTTGGTGCCAGGAGAAGAAAAGGCTTTACTCCACGGTCAGGAAAAATCCTGCCCAGGAACCAAAATGTTTTTTGAAGCCAAATTTTTTTTTTGAAACCAAATGCAAGAACGGACACCAGGATGAGTTTCCTGATGAAATTCCATGTCTAAAAATGGTGTTGCTTCAACTTTTTAAAAATCAAGCCTTTTTGGTGCCAGGAGAAGAAAAGGCTTTACTCCACGGTCAGGAAAAATCCTGCCCAGGAACCAAAATGTTTTTTGAAGCCAAATTTTTTTTTTGAAACCAAATGCAAAAACGGACACCAGGATGAGTTTCAGGATGAAATTCCATGTCTAAAAATGGTGTTGCTTCAACTTTTTAAAAATCAAGCCTTTTTGGTGCCAGGAGAAGAAAAGGCTTTACTCCACGGTCAGGAAAAATCCTGCCCAGGAACCAAAATGTTTTTTGAAGCCAAATTTTTTTTTTGAAACCAAATGCAAAAACGGACACCAGGATGAGTTTCAGGATGAAATTCCATGTCTAAAAATGGTGTTGCTTCAACTTTTTAAAAATCAAGCCTTTTTGGTGCCAGGAGAAGAAAAGGCTTTACTCCACGGTCAGGAAAAATCCTGCCCAGGAAACAAAATGTTTTTTGAAGCCAAATTTTTTTTTTGAAACCAAATGCAAAAACGGACACCAGGATGAGTTTCCTGATGAAATTCCATGTCTAAAAATGGTGTTGCTTCAACTTTTTAAAAATCAAGCCTTTTTGGTGCCAGGAGAAGAAAAGGCTTTACTCCACGGTCAGGAAAAATCCTGCCCAGGAACCAAAATGTTTTTTGAAGCCAATTTTTTTTTTGAAACCAAATGCAAAAACGGACACCAGGATGAGTTTCAGGATGAAATTCCATGTCTAAAAATGGTGTTGCTTCAACTTTTTAAAAATCAAGCCTTTTTGGTGCCAGGAGAAGAAAAGGCTTTACTCCACGGTCAGGAAAAATCCTGCCCAGGAACCAAAATGTTTTTTGACGCCAAATTTTTTTTTTGAAACCAAATGCAAAAACGGACACCAGGATGAGTTTCAGGATGAAATTCCATGTCTAAAAATGGTGTTGCTTCAACTTTTTAAAAATCAAGCCTTTTTGGTGCCAGGAGAAGAAAAGGCTTTACTCCACGGTCAGGAAAAATCCTGCCCAGGAACCAAAATGTTTTTTGAAGCCAAATTTTTTTTTTGAAACCAAATGCAAGAACGGACACCAGGATGAGTTTCCTGATGAAATTCCATGTCTAAAAATGGTGTTGCTTCAACTTTTTAAAAATCAAGCCTTTTTGGTGCCAGGAGAAGAACAGGCTTTACTCCACGGTCAGGAAAAATCCTGCCCAGGAACCAAAATGTTTTTTGAAGCCAATTTTTTTTTTGAAACCAAATGCAAAAACGGACACCAGGATGAGTTTCCTGATGAAATTCCATGTCTAAAAATGGTGTTGCTTCAACTTTTTAAAAATCAAGCCTTTTTGGTGCCAGGAGATGAAAAGGCTTGACTCCACCGTCAGGAAAAATCCTGCCCAGGAACCAAAATGTTTTTTGAAGCCAAATTTTTTTTTTTGAAACCAAATGCAAAAACGGACACCAGGATGAGTTTCCTGATGAAATTCCATGTCTAAAAATGGTGTTGCTTCAACTTTTTAAAAATCAAGCCTTTTTGGTGCCAGGAGAAGAAAAGGCTTTACTCCACGGTCAGGAAAAATTCTGCCCAGGAACCAAAATGTTTTTTGAAGCCAAATTTTTTTTTTGAAACCAAATGCAAAAACGGACACCAGGATGAGTTTCCGGATGAAATTCCATGTCTAAAAATGGTGTTGCTTCAACTTTTTAAAAATCAAGCCTTTTTGGTGCCAGGAGAAGAAAAGGCTTTACTCCACGGTCAGGAAAAATCCTGCCCAGGAACCAAAATGTTTTTTTGACGCCAAATTTTTTTTTGAAACCAAATGCAAAAACGGACACCAGGATGAGTTTCAGGATGAAATTCCATGTCTAAAAATGGTGTTGCTTCAACTTTTTAAAAATCAAGCCTTTTTGGTGCCAGGAGAAGAAAAGGCTTTACTCCACGGTCAGGAAAAATCCTGCCCAGGAACCAAAATGTTTTTTGAAGCCAAATTTTTTTTTTGAAACCAAATGCAAAAACGGACACCAGGATGAGTTTCCTGATGAAATTCCATGTCTAAAAATGGTGTTGCTTCAACTTTTTAAAAATCAAGCCTTTTTGGTGCCAGGAGAAGAAAAGGCTTTACTCCACGTTCAGGAAAAATCCTGCCCAGGAACCAAAATGTTTTTGGAAGCAAAATTTTTTTTTTGAAACCAAATGCAAAAACGGACACCAGGATGAGTTTCAGGATGAAATTCCATGTCTAAAAATGGTGTTGCTTCAACTTTTTAAAAATCAAGCCTTTTTGGTGCCAGGAGAAGAAAAGGCTTTACTCCACGGTCAGGAAAAATCCTGCCCAGGAACCAAAATGTTTTTTGAAGCCAATTTTTTTTTTGAAACCAAATGCAAAAACGGACACCAGGATGAGTTTCCTGATGAAATTCCATGTCTAAAAATGGTGTTGCTTCAACTTTTTAAAAATCAAGCCTTTTTGGTGCCAGGAGAAGAAAAGGCTTTACTCCACGGTCAGGAAAAATCCTGCCCAGGAACCAAAATGTTTTTTGAAGCCAAATTTTTTTTTTTGAAACCAAATGCAAAAACGGACACCAGGATGAGTTTCCCAATATAATTCCATGTCTAAAAATGGTGTTGCTTCAACTTTTTAAAAATCAAGCCTTTTTGGTGCCAGGAGAAGAAAAGGCTTTACTCCACGGTCAGGAAAAATCCTGCCCAGGAACCAAAATGTTTTTTGAAGCCAAATTTTTTTTTTGAAACCAAATGCAAAAACGGACACCAGGATGAGTTTCAGGATGAAATTCCATGTCTAAAAATGGTGTTGCTTCAACTTTTTAAAAATCAAGCCTTTTTGGTGCCAGGAGAAGAAAAGGCTTTACTCCACGGTCAGGAAAAATCCTGCCCAGGAACCAAAATGTTTTCTGAAGCCAAATTTTTTTTTGAAACCAAATGCAAAAACGGACACCAGGATGAGTTTCAGGATGAAATTCCATGTCTAAAAATGGTGTTGCTTCAACTTTTTAAAAATCAAGCCTTTTTGGTGCCAGGAGAAGAAAAGGCTTTACTCCACGGTCAGGAAAAATCCTGCCCAGGAACCAAAATGTTTTTTGAAGCCAAATTTTTTTTTTGAAACCAAATGCAAAAACGGACACCAGGATGAGTTTCCTGATGAAATTCCATGTCTAAAAATGGTGTTGCTTCAACTTTTTAAAAATCAAGCCTTTTTGGTGCCAGGAGAAGAAAAGGCTTTACTCCACGTTCAGGAAAAATCCTGCCCAGGAACCAAAATGTTTTTGGAAGCCAAATTTTTTTTTTGAAACCAAATGCAAAAACGGACACCAGGATGAGTTTCAGGATGAAATTCCATGTCTAAAAATGGTGTTGCTTCAACTTTTTAAAAATCAAGCCTTTTTGGTGCCAGGAGAAGAAAAGGCTTTACTCCACGGTCAGGAAAAATCCTGCCCAGGAACCAAAATGTTTTTTGAAGCCAAATTTTTTTTTTGAAACCAAATGCAAAAACGGACACCAGGATGAGTTTCAGGATGAAATTCCATGTCTAAAAATGGTGTTGCTTCAACTTTTTAAAAATCAAGCCTTTTTGGTGCCAGGAGAAGAAAAGGCTTTACTCCACGGTCAGAAAAAATCCTGCCCAGGAACCAAAATGTTTTTTGAAGCCAAATTTTTTTTTTGAAACCAAATGCAAAAACGGACACCAGGATGAGTTTCAGGATGAAATTCCATGTCTAAAAATGGTGTTGCTTCAACTTTTGAAAAATCAAGCCTTTTTGGTGCCAGGAGAAGAAAAGGCTTTACTCCACGGTCAGGAAAAATCCTGCCCAGGAACCAAAATGTTTTTTGACGCCAAATTTTTTTTTTTGAAACCAAATGCAAAAACGGACACCAGGATGAGTTTCCTGATGAAATTCCATGTCTAAAAATGGTGTTGCTTCAACTTTTTAAAAATCAAGCCTTTTTGGTGCCAGGAGAAGAAAAGGCTTTACTCCACGGTCAGGAAAAATCCTGCCCAGGAACCAAAATGTTTTTTGACGCCAAATTTTTTTTTTGAAACCAAATGCAAAAACGGAGACCAGGATGAGTTTCCTGATGAAATTCCATGTCTAAAAATGGTGTTGCTTCAACTTTTTAAAAATCAAGCCTTTTTGGTGCCAGGAGAAGAAAAGGCTTTACTCCACTGTCAGGAAACATCCTGCCCAGGAACCAAAATGTTTTTTGAAGCCAATTTTTTTTTTTGAAACCAAATGCAAAAACGGACACCAGGATGAGTTTCCTGATGAAATTCCATGTCTAAAAATGGTGTTGCTTCAACTTTTTAAAAATCAAGCCTTTTTGGTGCCAGGAGAAGAAAAGGCTTTACTCCACGGTCAGGAAAAATCCTGCCCAGGAACCAAAATGTTTTTTGAAGCCAAATTTTTTTTTTAAAACCAAATGCAAAAACGGACACCAGGATGAGTTTCAGGATGAAATTCCATGTCTAAAAATGGTGTTGCTTCAACTTTTTAAAAATCAAGCCTTTTTGGTGCCAGGAGAAGAAAAGGCTTTACTCCACGGTCAGGAAAAATCCTGCCCAGGAACCAATTTTTTTTTTGAAGCCAAATTTTTTTTTTGAAACCAAATGCAAAAACGGACACCAGGATGAGTTTCAGGATGAAATTCCATGTCTAAAAATGGTGTTGCTTCAACTTTTTAAAAATCAAGCCTTTTTGGTGCCAGGAGAAGAAAAGGCTTTACTCCACGGTCAGGAAAAATCCTGCCCAGGAACCAAAATGTTTTTTGACGCCAAATTTTTTTTTTGAAACCAAATGCAAAAACGGAGACCAGGATGAGTTTCCTGATGAAATTCCATGTCTAAAAATGGTGTTGCTTCAACTTTTTAAAAATCAAGCCTTTTTGGTGCCCGGAGAAAAAAAGGCTTTACTCCATGGTCAGGAAAAATCCTGCCCAGGAACCAAAATGTTTTTTGAAGCCAAATTTTTTTTTTTTGAAACCAAAAGCAAAAACGGACACCAGGATAAGTTTCCTGATGAAATTCCATGTCTAAAAATGGTGTTGCTTCAACTTTTTAAAAATCTAGCCTTTTTGGTGCCAGGAGAAGAAAAGGCTTTACTCCACGGTCAGGAAAAATCCTGCCCAGGAACCAAAATGTTTTTTGAAGCCAAATTTTTTTTTTTGAAACCAAAAGCAAAAACGGACACCAGGATGAGTTTCAGGATAAAATTCCATGTCTAAAAATGGTGTTGCTTCAACTTTTTAAAAATCAAGCCTTTTTGGTGCCTGGAGAAGAAAAGGCTTTACTCCACGGTCAGGAAAAATCCTGCCCAGGAACCAAAATGTTTTTTGAAGCAAAAATTTTTTTTTGAAACCAAATGCAAAAACGGACACCAGGATGAGTTTCCTGATGAAATTCCATGTCTAAAAATGGTGTTGCTTCAACTTTTTAAAAATCTAGCCTTTTTGGTGCCAGGAGAAGAAAAGGCTTTACTCCACGGTCAGGAAACATCCTGCCCAGGAACCAAAATGTTTTTTGAAGCCAAATTTTTTTTTTGAAACCAAATGCAAAAACGGACACCAGGATGAGTTTCCTGATGAAATTCCATGTCTAAAAATGGTGTTGCTTCAACTTTTTAAAAATCAAGCCTTTTTGGTGTCAGGAGAAGAAAAGGCATTACTCCACGGTCAGGAAAAATCCTGCCCAGGAACCAAAATGTTTTTTGAAGCCAAATTTTTTTTTGAAACCAAATGCAAAAACGGACACCAGGATGAGTTTCAGGATGAAATTCCATGTCTAAAAATGGTGTTGCTTCAACTTTTTAAAAATCAAGCCTTTTTGGTGCCAGGAGAAGAAAAGGCTTTACTCCACGGTCAGGAAAAATCCTGCCCAGGAACCAAAATGTTTTTTGAAGCCAAATTTTTTTTTTTGAAACCAAAAGCAAAAACGGACACCAGGATGAGTTTCAGGATAAAATTCCATGTCTAAAAATGGTGTTGCTTCAACTTTTGAAAAATCAAGCCTTTTTGGTGCCAGGAGAAGAAAAGGCTTTACTCCACGGTCAGGAAAAATCCTGCCCAGGAACCTAAATGTTTTTTGAAGCCAAATTTTTTTTTTGAAACCAAATGCAAAAACGGACACCAGGATGAGTTTCCTGATGAAATTCCATGTCGAAAAATGGTGTTGCTTCAACTTTTGAAAAATCAAGCCTTTTTGGTGCCAGGAGAAGAAAAGGCTTTACTCCACGGTCAGGAAAAATCCTGCCCAGGAACCAAAATGTTTTTTGACGCCAATTTTTTTTTTTGAAACCAAATGCAAAAACGGACACCAGGATGAGTTTCCTTATGAAATTCCATGTCTAAAAATGGTGTTGCTTCAACTTTTTAAAAATCAAGCCTTTTTGGTGCCCGGAGAAGAAAAGGCTTTACTCCACGGTCAGGAAAAATCCTGCCCAGGAACCAAAATGTTTTTTGAAGCCAAATTTTTTTTTTGAAACCAAATGCAAAAACGGACAGCAGGATGAGTTTCCTGATGAAATTCCATGTCTAAAAATGGTGTTGCTTCAACTTTTTAAAAATCAAGCCTTTTTGGTGCCAGGAGAAGAAAAGGCTTTACTCCACGGTCAGGAAAAATCCTGCCCAGGAACCAAAATGTTTTTTGAAGCCAAATTTATTTTTTTGAGACCAAATGCAAAAACGGACACCAGGATGAGTTTCCTGATGAAATTCCATGTCTAAAAATGGTGTTGCTTCAACATTTTAAAAATCAAGCCTTTTTGGTGCCAGGAGAAGAAAAGGCTTTACTCCACGGTCAGGAAAAATCCTGCCCAGGAACCAAAATGTTTTTTGAAGCCAAATTTTTTTTTTTTGAAACCAAAAGCAAAAACGGACACCAGGATGAGTTTCAGGATGAAATTCCATGTCTAAAAATGGTGTTACTTCAACTTTTGAAAAATCAAGCCTTTTTGGTGCCAGGAGAAGAAAAGGCTTTACTCCACGGTCAGGAAAAATCCTGCCCAGGAACCAAAATGTTTTTTGAAGCGAAATTTTTTTTTTGAAACCAAATGCAAAAACGGACACCAGGATGAGTTTCCTGATGAAATTCCATGTCTAAAAATGGTGTTGCTTCAACTTTTTAAAAATCAAGCCTTTTTGGTGCCAGGAGAAGAAAAGGCTTTACTCCACGGTCAGGAAATATCCTGCCCAGGAACCAAAATGTTTTTTGAAGCCAAATTTTTTTTTTGAAACCAAATGCAAAAACGGACACCAGGATGAGTTTCCTGATGAAATTCCATGTCTAAAAATGGTGTTGCTTCAACTTTTTAAAAATCTAGCCTTTTTGGTGCCAGGAGAAGAAAAGGCTTTACTCCACGGTCAGGAAACATCCTGCCCAGGAACCAAAATGTTTTTTGAAGCCAAATTTTTTTTTTGAAACCAAATGCAAAAACGGACGCCAGGATGAGTTTCCTGATGAAATTCCATGTCTAAAAATGGTGTTGCTTCAACTTTTTAAAAATCAAGCCTTTTTGGTGTCAGGAGAAGAAAAGGCATTACTCCACGGTCAGGAAAAATCCTGCCCAGGAACCAAAATGTTTTTTGAAGCCAAATTTTTTTTTGAAACCAAATGCAAAAACGGACACCAGGATGAGTTTCAGGATGAAATTCCATGTCTAAAAATGGTGTTGCTTCAACTTTTTAAAAATCAAGCCTTTTTGGTGCCAGGAGAAGAAAAGGCTTTACTCCACGGTCAGGAAAAATCCTGCCCAGGAACCAAAATGTTTTTTGACGCCAAATTTTTTTTTTGAAACCAAATGCAAAAACGGAGACCAGGATGAGTTTCCTGATGAAATTCCATGTCTAAAAATGGTGTTGCTTCAACTTTTTAAAAATCAAGCCTTTTTGGTGCCCGGAGAAAAAAAGGCTTTACTCCATGGTCAGGAAAAATCCTGCCCAGGAACCAAAATGTTTTTTGAAGCCAAATTTTTTTTTTTTGAAACCAAAAGCAAAAACGGACACCAGGATGAGTTTCCTGATGAAATTCCATGTCTAAAAATGGTGTTGCTTCAACTTTTTAAAAATCAAGCCTTTTTGGTGCCAGGAGAAGAAAAGGCTTTACTCCATGGTCAGGAAAAATCCTGCCCAGGAACCAAAATGTTTTTTGAAGCCAAATTTTTTTTTTGAAACCAAATGCAAAAACGGACACCAGGATGAGTTTCCTGATGAAATTCCATGTCTAAAAATGGTGTTGCTTCAACTTTTTAAAAATCAAGCCTTTTTGGTGCCAGGAGAAGAAAAGGCTTTACTCCACGGTCAGGAAAAATCCTGCCCAGGAACCAAAATGTTTTTTGAAGCCAAATTTTTTTTTTGAAACCAAATGCAAAAACGGACACCAGGATGAGTTTCAGGATGAAATTCCATGTCTAAAAATGGTGTTGCTTCAACTTTTTAAAAATCAAGCCTTTTTGGTGCCAGGAGAAGAAAAGGCTTTACTCCACGGTCAGGAAAAATCCTGCCCAGGAACCAAAATGTTTTTTGACGCCAAATTTTTTTTTTGAAACCAAATGCAAAAACGGAGACCAGGATGAGTTTCCTGATGAAATTCCATGTCTAAAAATGGTGTTGCTTCAACTTTTTAAAAATCAAGCCTTTTTGGTGCCCGGAGAAAAAAAGGCTTTACTCCATGGTCAGGAAAAATCCTGCCCAGGAACCAAAATGTTTTTTGAAGCCAAATTTTTTTTTTTTGAAACCAAAAGCAAAAACGGACACCAGGATGAGTTTCAGGATGAAATTCCATGTCTAAAAATGGTGTTGCTTCAACTTTTGAAAAATCAAGCCTTTTTGGTGCCAGGAGAAGAAAAGGCTTTACTCCACGGTCAGGAAAAATCCTGCCCAGGAACCAAAATGTTTTTTGAAGCGAAATTTTTTTTTTGAAACCAAATGCAAAAACGGACACCAGGATGAGTTTCCTGATGAAATTCCATATCTAAAAATGGTGTTGCTTCAACTTTTTAAAAATCAAGCCTTTTTGGTGCCAGGAGAAGAAAAGGCTTTACTCCACGGTCAGGAAAAATCCTGCCCAGGAACCAAAATGTTTTTTGAAGCCAAATTTTTTTTTTGAAACCAAATGCAAAAACGGACACCAGGATGAGTTTCAGGATGAAATTCCATGTCTAAAAATGGTGTTGCTTCAACTTTTTAAAAATCAAGCCTTTTTGGTGCCAGGAGAAGAAAAGGCTTTACTCCACGGTCAGGAAAAATCCTGCCCAGGAACCAAAATGTTTTTTGAAGCCAAATTTTTTTTTTGAAACCAAATGCAAAAACGGACACCAGGATGAGTTTCCTGATGAAATTCCATGTCTAAAAATGGTGTTGCTTCAACTTTTTAAAAATCAAGCCTTTTTGGTGCCAGGAGAAGAAAAGGCTTTACTCCACGGTCAGGAAAAATCCTGCCCAGGAACCAAAATGTTTTTTGAAGCCAAATTTTTTTTTTGAAACCAAATGCAAAAACGGACACCAGGATGAGTTTCAGGATGAAATTCCATGTCTAAAAATGGTGTTGCTTCAACTTTTTAAAAATCAAGCCTTTTTGGTGCCAGGAGAAGAAAAGGCTTTACTCCACGGTCAGGAAAAATCCTGCCCAGGAACCAAAATGTTTTTTGACGCCAAATTTTTTTTTTGAAACCAAATGCAAAAACGGAGACCAGGATGAGTTTCCTGATGAAATTCCATGTCTAAAAATGGTGTTGCTTCAACTTTTTAAAAATCAAGCCTTTTTGGTGCCCGGAGAAAAAAAGGCTTTACTCCATGGTCAGGAAAAATCCTGCCCAGGAACCAAAATGTTTTTTGAAGCCAAATTTTTTTTTTTTGAAACCAAAAGCAAAAACGGACACCAGGATGAGTTTCAGGATGAAATTCCATGTCTAAAAATGGTGTTGCTTCAACTTTTGAAAAATCAAGCCTTTTTGGTGCCAGGAGAAGAAAAGGCTTTACTCCACGGTCAGGAAAAATCCTGCCCAGGAACCAAAATGTTTTTTGAAGCGAAATTTTTTTTTTGAAACCAAATGCAAAAACGGACACCAGGATGAGTTTCCTGATGAAATTCCATGTCTAAAAATGGTGTTGCTTCAACTTTTTAAAAATCAAGCCTTTTTGGTGCCAGGAGAAGAAAAGGCTTTACTCCACTGTCAGGAAACATCCTGCCCAGGAACCAAAATGTTTTTTGAAGCCAAATTTTTTTTTTGAAACCAAATGCAAAAACGGACACCAGGATGAGTTTCCTGATGAAATTCCATGTCTAAAAATGGTGTTGCTTCAACTTTTTAAAAATCAAGCCTTTTTGGTGCCAGGAGAAGAAAAGGCTTTACTCCACGGTCAGGAAAAATCCTGCCCAGGAACCAAAATGTTTTTTGAAGCCAAATTTTTTTTTTGAAACCAAATGCAAAAACGGACACCAGGATGAGTTTCAGGATGAAATTCCATGTCTAAAAATGGTGTTGCTTCAACTTTTTAAAAATCAAGCCTTTTTGGTGCCAGGAGAAGAAAAGGCTTTACTCCACGGTCAGGAAAAATCCTGCCCAGGAACCAAAATGTTTTTTGACGCCAAATTTTTTTTTTGAAACCAAATGCAAAAACGGAGACCAGGATGAGTTTCCTGATGAAATTCCATGTCTAAAAATGGTGTTGCTTCAACTTTTTAAAAATCAAGCCTTTTTGGTGCCCGGAGAAAAAAAGGCTTTACTCCATGGTCAGGAAAAATCCTGCCCAGGAACCAAAATGTTTTTTGAAGCCAAATTTTTTTTTTTTGAAACCAAAAGCAAAAACGGACACCAGGATGAGTTTCAGGATGAAATTCCATGTCTAAAAATGGTGTTGCTTCAACTTTTGAAAAATCAAGCCTTTTTGGTGCCAGGAGAAGAAAAGGCTTTACTCCACGGTCAGGAAAAATCCTGCCCAGGAACCAAAATGTTTTTTGAAGCGAAATTTTTTTTTTGAAACCAAATGCAAAAACGGACACCAGGATGAGTTTCCTGATGAAATTCCATATCTAAAAATGGTGTTGCTTCAACTTTTTAAAAATCAAGCCTTTTTGGTGCCAGGAGAAGAAAAGGCTTTACTCCACGGTCAGGAAAAATCCTGCCCAGGAACCAAAATGTTTTTTGAAGCCAAATTTTTTTTTTGAAACCAAATGCAAAAACGGACACCAGGATGAGTTTCAGGATGAAATTCCATGTCTAAAAATGGTGTTGCTTCAACTTTTTAAAAATCAAGCCTTTTTGGTGCCAGGAGAAGAAAAGGCTTTACTCCACGGTCAGGAAAAATCCTGCCCAGGAACCAAAATGTTTTTTGAAGCCAAATTTTTTTTTTGAAACCAAATGCAAAAACGGACACCAGGATGAGTTTCCTGATGAAATTCCATGTCTAAAAATGGTGTTGCTTCAACTTTTTAAAAATCAAGCCTTTTTGGTGCCAGGAGAAGAAAAGGCTTTACTCCACGGTCAGGAAAAATCCTGCCCAGGAACCAAAATGTTTTTTGAAGCCAAATTTTTTTTTTGAAACCAAATGCAAAAACGGACACCAGGATGAGTTTCAGGATGAAATTCCATGTCTAAAAATGGTGTTGCTTCAACTTTTTAAAAATCAAGCCTTTTTGGTGCCAGGAGAAGAAAAGGCTTTACTCCACGGTCAGGAAAAATCCTGCCCAGGAACCAAAACGTTTTTTGACGCCAAATTTTTTTTTTGAAACCAAATGCAAAAACGGAGACCAGGATGAGTTTCCTGATGAAATTCCATGTCTAAAAATGGTGTTGCTTCAACTTTTTAAAAATCAAGCCTTTTTGGTGCCCGGAGAAAAAAAGGCTTTACTCCATGGTCAGGAAAAATCCTGCCCAGGAACCAAAATGTTTTTTGAAGCCAAATTTTTTTTTTTTGAAACCAAAAGCAAAAACGGACACCAGGATGAGTTTCAGGATGAAATTCCATGTCTAAAAATGGTGTTGCTTCAACTTTTGAAAAATCAAGCCTTTTTGGTGCCAGGAGAAGAAAAGGCTTTACTCCACGGTCAGGAAAAATCCTGCCCAGGAACCAAAATGTTTTTTGAAGCGAAATTTTTTTTTTGAAACCAAATGCAAAAACGGACACCAGGATGAGTTTCCTGATGAAATTCCATGTCTAAAAATGGTGTTGCTTCAACTTTTTAAAAATCAAGCCTTTTTGGTGCCAGGAGAAGAAAAGGCTTTACTCCACGGTCAGGAAAAATCCTGCCCAGGAACCAAAATGTTTTTTGAAGCCAATTTTTTTTTTTGAAACCAAAAGCAAAAACGGACACCAGGATGAGTTTCAGGATAAAATTCCATGTCTAAAAATGGTGTTGCTTCAACTTTTTAAAAATCAAGCCTTTTTGGTGCCAGGAGAAGAAAAGGCTTTACTCCACGGTCAGGAAAAATCCTGCCCAGGAACCAAAATGTTTTTTGAAGCAAAAATTTTTTTTTGAAACCAAATGCAAAAACGGACACCAGGATGAGTTTCCTGATGAAATTCCATGTCTAAAAATGGTGTTGCTTCAACTTTTTAAAAATCTAGCCTTTTTGGTGCCAGGAGAAGAAAAGGCTTTACTCCACGGTCAGGAAACATCCTGCCCAGGAACCAAAATGTTTTTTGAAGCCAAATTTTTTTTTTGAAACCAAATGCAAAAACGGACACCAGGATGAGTTTCCTGATGAAATTCCATGTCTAAAAATGGTGTTGCTTCAACTTTTTAAAAATCAAGCCTTTTTGGTGTCAGGAGAAGAAAAGGCATTACTCCACGGTCAGGAAAAATCCTGCCCAGGAACCAAAATGTTTTTTGAAGCCAAATTTTTTTTTGAAACCAAATGCAAAAACGGACACCAGGATGAGTTTCAGGATGAAATTCCATGTCTAAAAATGGTGTTGCTTCAACTTTTTAAAAATCAAGCCTTTTTGGTGCCAGGAGAAGAAAAGGCTTTACTCCACGGTCAGGAAAAATCCTGCCCAGGAACCAAAATGTTTTTTGAAGCCAAATTTTTTTTTTTGAAACCAAAAGCAAAAACGGACACCAGGATGAGTTTCAGGATGAAATTCCATGTCTAAAAATGGTGTTGCTTCAACTTTTGAAAAATCAAGCCTTTTTGGTGCCAGGAGAAGAAAAGGCTTTACTCCACGGTCAGGAAAAATCCTGCCCAGGAACCAAAATGTTTTTTGAAGCCAAATTTTTTTTTTTGAAACCAAAAGCAAAAACGGACACCAGGATGAGTTTCAGGATAAAATTCCATGTCTAAAAATGGTGTTGCTTCAACTTTTGAAAAATCAAGCCTTTTTGGTGCCAGGAGAAGAAAAGGCTTTACTCCACGGTCAGGAAAAATCCTGCCCAGGAACCTAAATGTTTTTTGAAGCCAAATTTTTTTTTTGAAACCAAATGCAAAAACGGACACCAGGATGAGTTTCCTGATGAAATTCCATGTCTAAAAATGGTGTTGCTTCAACTTTTGAAAAATCAAGCCTTTTTGGTGCCAGGAGAAGAAAAGGCTTTACTCCACGGTCAGGAAAAATCCTGCCCAGGAACCAAAATGTTTTTTGACGCCAATTTTTTTTTTTGAAACCAAATGCAAAAACGGACACCAGGATGAGTTTCCTTATGAAATTCCATGTCTAAAAATGGTGTTGCTTCAACTTTTTAAAAATCAAGCCTTTTTGGTGCCAGGAGAAGAAAAGGCTTTACTCCACGGTCAGGAAAAATCCTGCCCAGGAACCAAAATGTTTTTTGAAGCCAAATTTTTTTTTTGAAACCAAATGCAAAAACGGACACCAGGATGAGTTTCCTTATGAAATTCCATGTCTAAAAATGGTGTTGCTTCAACTTTTTAAAAATCAAGCCTTTTTGGTGCCCGGAGAAAAAAAGGCTTTACTCCGCGGTCAGGAAAAATCCTGCCCAGGAACCAAAATGTTTTTTGAAGCCAAATTTTTTTTTTGAAACCAAATGCAAAAATGGACAGCAGGATGAGTTTCCTGATGAAATTCCATGTCTAAAAATGGTGTTGCTTCAACTTTTTAAAAATCAAGCCTTTTTGGTGCCAGGAGAAGAAAAGGCTTTACTCCACGGTCAGGAAAAATCCTGCCCAGGAACCAAAATGTTTTTTGAAGCCAAATTTATTTTTTTGAGACCAAATGCAAAAACGGACACCAGGATGAGTTTCCTTATGAAATTCCATGTCTAAAAATGGTGTTGCTTCAACATTTTAAAAATCAAGCCTTTTTGGTGCCAGGAGAAGAAAAGGCTTTACTCCACGGTCAGGAAAAATCCTGCCCAGGAACCAAAATGTTTTTTGAAGCCAAATTTTTTTTTTTTGAAACCAAAAGCAAAAACGGACACCAGGATGAGTTTCAGGATGAAATTCCATGTCTAAAAATGGTGTTACTTCAACTTTTGAAAAATCAAGCCTTTTTGGTGCCAGGAGAAGAAAAGGCTTTACTCCACGGTCAGGAAAAATCCTGCCCAGGAACCAAAATGTTTTTTGAAGCGAAATTTTTTTTTTGAAACCAAATGCAAAAACGGACACCAGGATGAGTTTCCTGATGAAATTCCATGTCTAAAAATGGTGTTGCTTCAACTTTTTAAAAATCAAGCCTTTTTGGTGCCAGGAGAAGAAAAGGCTTTACTCCACGGTCAGGAAAAATCCTGCCCAGGAACCAAAATGTTTTTTGAAGCCAAATTTTTTTTTGAAACCAAATGCAAAAACGGACACCAGGATGAGTTTCAGGATGAAATTCCATGTCTAAAAATGGTGTTGCTTCAACTTTTTAAAAATCAAGCCTTTTTGGTGCCAGGAGAAGAAAAGGCTTTACTCCACGGTCAGGAAAAATCCTGCCCAGGAACCAAAATGTTTTTTGACGCCAAATTTTTTTTTTGAAACCAAATGCAAAAACGGAGACCAGGATGAGTTTCCTGATGAAATTCCATGTCTAAAAATGGTGTTGCTTCAACTTTTTAAAAATCAAGCCTTTTTGGTGCCCGGAGAAAAGAAAAGGCTTTACTCCACGGTCAGGAAAAATCCTGCCCAGGAACCAAAATGTTTTTTGAAGCCAAATTTTTTTTTTGAAACCAAATGCAAAAACGGACACCAGGATGAGTTTCCTGATGAAATTCCATGTCTAAAAATGGTGTTGCTTCAACTTTTTAAAAATCAAGCCTTTTTGGTGCCAGGAGAAGAAAAGGCTTTACTCCACGGTCAGGAAAAATCCTGCCCAGGAACCAAAATGTTTTTTGAAGCCAAATTTTTTTTTTGAAACCAAATGCAAAAACGGACACCAGGATGAGTTTCAGGATGAAATTCCATGTCTAAAAATGGTGTTGCTTCAACTTTTTAAAAATCAAGCCTTTTTGGTGCCAGGAGAAGAAAAGGCTTTACTCCACGGTCAGGAAAAATCCTGCCCAGGAACCAAAATGTTTTTTGACGCCAAATTTTTTTTTTGAAACCAAATGCAAAAACGGAGACCAGGATGAGTTTCCTGATGAAATTCCATGTCTAAAAATGGTGTTGCTTCAACTTTTTAAAAATCAAGCCTTTTTGGTGCCCGGAGAAAAAAAGGCTTTACTCCATGGTCAGGAAAAATCCTGCCCAGGAACCAAAATGTTTTTTGAAGCCAAATTTTTTTTTTTTGAAACCAAAAGCAAAAACGGACACCAGGATGAGTTTCAGGATGAAATTCCATGTCTAAAAATGGTGTTGCTTCAACTTTTGAAAAATCAAGCCTTTTTGGTGCCAGGAGAAGAAAAGGCTTTACTCCACGGTCAGGAAAAATCCTGCCCAGGAACCAAAATGTTTTTTGAAGCGAAATTTTTTTTTTGAAACCAAATGCAAAAACGGACACCAGGATGAGTTTCCTGATGAAATTCCATGTCTAAAAATGGTGTTGCTTCAACTTTTTAAAAATCAAGCCTTTTTGGTGCCAGGAGAAGAAAAGGCTTTACTCCACTGTCAGGAAACATCCTGCCCAGGAACCAAAATGTTTTTTGAAGCCAATTTTTTTTTTTGAAACCAAATGCAAAAACGGACACCAGGATGAGTTTCCTGATGAAATTCCATGTCTAAAAATGGTGTTGCTTCAACTTTTTAAAAATCAAGCCTTTTTGGTGCCAGGAGAAGAAAAGGCTTTACTCCACGGTCAGGAAAAATCCTGCCCAGGAACCAAAATGTTTTTTGAAGCCAAATTTTTTTTTTGAAACCAAATGCAAAAACGGACACCAGGATGAGTTTCAGGATGAAATTCCATGTCTAAAAATGGTGTTGCTTCAACTTTTTAAAAATCAAGCCTTTTTGGTGCCAGGAGAAGAAAAGGCTTTACTCCACGGTCAGGAAAAATCCTGCCCAGGAACCAAAATGTTTTTTGAAGCCAAATTTTTTTTTTGAAACCAAATGCAAAAACGGACACCAGGATGAGTTTCAGGATGAAATTCCATGTCTAAAAATGGTGTTGCTTCAACTTTTTAAAAATCAAGCCTTTTTGGTGCCAGGAGAAGAAAAGGCTTTACTCCACGGTCAGGAAAAATCCTGCCCAGGAACCAAAATGTTTTTTGACGCCAAATTTTTTTTTTGAAACCAAATGCAAAAACGGAGACCAGGATGAGTTTCCTGATGAAATTCCATGTCTAAAAATGGTGTTGCTTCAACTTTTTAAAAATCAAGCCTTTTTGGTGCCCGGAGAAAAAAAGGCTTTACTCCATGGTCAGGAAAAATCCTGCCCAGGAACCAAAATGTTTTTTGAAGCCAAATTTTTTTTTTTGAAACCAAAAGCAAAAACGGACACCAGGATGAGTTTCAGGATAAAATTCCATGTCTAAAAATGGTGTTGCTTCAACTTTTTAAAAATCAAGCCTTTTTGGTGCCAGGAGAAGAAAAGGCTTTACTCCACGGTCAGGAAAAATCCTGCCCAGGAACCAAAATGTTTTTTGAAGCAAAAATTTTTTTTTGAAACCAAATGCAAAAACGGACACCAGGATGAGTTTCCTGATGAAATTCCATGTCTAAAAATGGTGTTGCTTCAACTTTTTAAAAATCTAGCCTTTTTGGTGCCAGGAGAAGAAAAGGCTTTACTCCACGGTCAGGAAACATCCTGCCCAGGAACCAAAATGTTTTTTGAAGCCAAATTTTTTTTTTGAAACCAAATGCAAAAACGGACACCAGGATGAGTTTCCTGATGAAATTCCATGTCTAAAAATGGTGTTGCTTCAACTTTTTAAAAATCAAGCCTTTTTGGTGTCAGGAGAAGAAAAGGCATTACTCCACGGTCAGGAAAAATCCTGCCCAGGAACCAAAATGTTTTTTGAAGCCAAATTTTTTTTTTGAAACCAAATGCAAAAACGGACACCAGGATGAGTTTCCTGATGAAATTCCATGTCTAAAAATGGTGTTGCTTCAACTTTTTAAAAATCAAGCCTTTTTGGTGTCAGGAGAAGAAAAGGCATTACTCCACGGTCAGGAAAAATCCTGCCCAGGAACCAAAATGTTTTTTGAAGCCAAATTTTTTTTTGAAACCAAATGCAAAAACGGACACCAGGATGAGTTTCAGGATGAAATTCCATGTCTAAAAATGGTGTTGCTTCAACTTTTTAAAAATCAAGCCTTTTTGGTGCCAGGAGAAGAAAAGGCTTTACTCCACGGTCAGGAAAAATCCTGCCCAGGAACCAAAATGTTTTTTGAAGCCAAATTTTTTTTTTTGAAACCAAAAGCAAAAACGGACACCAGGATGAGTTTCAGGATGAAATTCCATGTCTAAAAATGGTGTTGCTTCAACTTTTGAAAAATCAAGCCTTTTTGGTGCCAGGAGAAGAAAAGGCTTTACTCCACGGTCAGGAAAAATCCTGCCCAGGAACCAAAATGTTTTTTGAAGCCAAATTTTTTTTTTTGAAACCAAAAGCAAAAACGGACACCAGGATGAGTTTCAGGATAAAATTCCATGTCTAAAAATGGTGTTGCTTCAACTTTTGAAAAATCAAGCCTTTTTGGTGCCAGGAGAAGAAAAGGCTTTACTCCACGGTCAGGAAAAATCCTGCCCAGGAACCTAAATGTTTTTTGACGCCAATTTTTTTTTTTGAAACCAAATGCAAAAACGGACACCAGGATGAGTTTCCTGATGAAATTCCATGTCTAAAAATGGTGTTGCTTCAACTTTTGAAAAATCAAGCCTTTTTGGTGCCAGGAGAAGAAAAGGCTTTACTCCACGGTCAGGAAAAATCCTGCCCAGGAACCAAAATGTTTTTTGAAGCCAAATTTTTTTTTTGAAACCAAATGCAAAAACGGACACCAGGATGAGTTTCCTTATGAAATTCCATGTCTAAAAATGGTGTTGCTTCAACTTTTTAAAAATCAAGCCTTTTTGGTGCCCGGAGAAAAAAAGGCTTTACTCCGCGGTCAGGAAAAATCCTGCCCAGGAACCAAAATGTTTTTTGAAGCCAAATTTTTTTTTTGAAACCAAATGCAAAAACGGACAGCAGGATGAGTTTCCTGATGAAATTCCATGTCTAAAAATGGTGTTGCTTCAACTTTTTAAAAATCAAGCCTTTTTGGTGCCAGGAGAAGAAAAGGCTTTACTCCACGGTCAGGAAAAATCCTGCCCAGGAACCAAAATATTTTTTGAAGCCAAATTTATTTTTTTGAGACCAAATGCAAAAACGGACACCAGGATGAGTTTCCTTATGAAATTCCATGTCTAAAAATGGTGTTGCTTCAACATTTTAAAAATCAAGCCTTTTTGGTGCCAGGAGAAGAAAAGGCTTTACTCCACGGTCAGGAAAAATCCTGCCCAGGAACCAAAATGTTTTTTGAAGCCAAATTTTTTTTTTTTTGAAACCAAAAGCAAAAACGGACACCAGGATGAGTTTCCTGATGAAATTCCATGTCTAAAAATGGTGTTACTTCAACTTTTGAAAAATCAAGCCTTTTTGGTGCCAGGAGAAGAAAAGGCTTTACTCCACGGTCAGGAAAAATCCTGCCCAGGAACCAAAATGTTTTTTGAAGCGAAATTTTTTTTTTGAAACCAAATGCAAAAACGGACACCAGGATGAGTTTCCTGATGAAATTCCATGTCTAACAATGGTGTTGCTTCAACTTTTTAAAAATCAAGCCTTTTTGGTGCCAGGAGAAGAAAAGGCTTTACTCCACGGTCAGGAAATATCCTGCCCAGGAACCAAAATGTTTTTTGAAGCCAAATTTTTTTTTTGAAACCAAATGCAAAAACGGACACCAGGATGAGTTTCCTGATGAAATTCCATGTCTAAAAATGGTGTTGCTTCAACTTTTTAAAAATCTAGCCTTTTTGGTGCCAGGAGAAGAAAAGGCTTTACTCCACGGTCAGGAAACATCCTGCCCAGGAACCAAAATGTTTTTTGAAGCCAAATTTTTTTTTTGAAACCAAATGCAAAAACGGACACCAGGATGAGTTTCCTGATGAAATTCCATGTCTAAAAATGGTGTTGCTTCAACTTTTTAAAAATCTAGCCTTTTTGGTGCCAGGAGAAGAAAAGGCTTTACTCCACGGTCAGGAAAAATCCTGCCCAGGAACCAAAATGTTTTTTGAAGCCAAATTTTTTTTTGAAACCAAATGCAAAAACGGACACCAGGATGAGTTTCAGGATGAAATTCCATGTCTAAAAATGGTGTTGCTTCAACTTTTTAAAAATCAAGCCTTTTTGGTGCCAGGAGAAGAAAAGGCTTTACTCCACGGTCAGGAAAAATCCTGCCCAGGAACCAAAATGTTTTTTGACGCCAAATTTTTTTTTTGAAACCAAATGCAAAAACGGAGACCAGGATGAGTTTCCTGATGAAATTCCATGTCTAAAAATGGTGTTGCTTCAACTTTTTAAAAATCAAGCCTTTTTGGTGCCCGGAGAAAAAAAGGCTTTACTCCATGGTCAGGAAAATTCCTGCCCAGGAACCAAAATGTTTTTTGAAGCCAAATTTTTTTTTTTGAAACCAAAAGCAAAAACGGACACCAGGATGAGTTTCAGGATAAAATTCCATGTCTAAAAATGGTGTTGCTTCAACTTTTTAAAAATCAAGCCTTTTTGGTGCCAGGAGAAGAAAAGGCTTTACTCCACGGTCAGGAAAAATCCTGCCCAGGAACCAAAATGTTTTTTGAAGCCAAATTTTTTTTTTGAAACCAAATGCAAAAACGGACACCAGGATGAGTTTCCTGATGAAATTCCATGTCTAAAAATGGTGTTGCTTCAACTTTTTAAAAATCAAGCCTTTTTGGTGTCAGGAGAAGAAAAGGCATTACTCCACGGTCAGGAAAAATCCTGCCCAGGAACCAAAATGTTTTTTGAAGCCAAATTTTTTTTTGAAACCAAATGCAAAAACGGACACCAGGATGAGTTTCAGGATGAAATTCCATGTCTAAAAATGGTGTTGCTTCAACTTTTTAAAAATCAAGCCTTTTTGGTGCCAGGAGAAGAAAAGGCTTTACTCCACGGTCAGGAAAAATCCTGCCCAGGAACCAAAATGTTTTTTGAAGCCAAATTTTTTTTTTTGAAACCAAAAGCAAAAACGGACACCAGGATGAGTTTCAGGATGAAATTCCATGTCTAAAAATGGTGTTACTTCAACTTTTGAAAAATCAAGCCTTTTTGGTGCCAGGAGAAGAAAAGGCTTTACTCCACGGTCAGGAAAAATCCTGCCCAGGAACCAAAATGTTTTTTGAAGCCAAATTTTTTTTTTTGAAACCAAAAGCAAAAACGGACACCAGGATGAGTTTCAGGATAAAATTCCATGTCTAAAAATGGTGTTGCTTCAACTTTTGAAAAATCAAGCCTTTTTGGTGCCAGGAGAAGAAAAGGCTTTACTCCACGGTCAGGAAAAATCCTGCCCAGGAACCTAAATGTTTTTTGAAGCCAAATTTTTTTTTTGAAACCAAATGCAAAAACGGACACCAGGATGAGTTTCCTGATGAAATTCCATGTCTAAAAATGGTGTTGCTTCAACTTTTTAAAAATCAAGCCTTTTTGGTGCCAGGAGAAGAAAAGGCTTTACTCCACGGTCAGGAAAAATCCTGCCCAGGAACCAAAATGTTTTTTGACGCCAATTTTTTTTTTTGAAACCAAATGCAAAAACGGACACCAGGATGAGTTTCCTTATGAAATTCCATGTCTAAAAATGGTGTTGCTTCAACTTTTTAAAAATCAAGCCTTTTTGGTGCCAGGAGAAGAAAAGGCTTTACTCCACGGTCAGGAAAAATCCTGCCCAGGAACCAAAATGTTTTTTGAAGCCAAATTTTTTTTTTGAAACCAAATGCAAAAACGGACACCAGGATGAGTTTCCTTATGAAATTCCATGTCTAAAAATGGTGTTGCTTCAACTTTTTAAAAATCAAGCCTTTTTGGTGCCCGGAGAAAAAAAGGCTTTACTCCATGGTCAGGAAAAATCCTGCCCAGGAACCAAAATGTTTTTTGAAGCCAAATTTTTTTTTTTTGAAACCAAATGCAAAAACGGACACCAGGATGAGTTTCAGGATGAAATTCCATGTCTAAAAATGGTGTTGCTTCAACTTTTGAAAAATCAAGCCTTTTTGGTGCCAGGAGAAGAAAAGGCTTTACTCCACGGTCAGGAAAAATCCTGTCCAGGAACCAAAATGTTTTTTGAAGCGAAATTTTTTTTTTGAAACCAAATGCAAAAACGGACACCAGGATGAGTTTCCTGATGAAATTCCATGTCTAAAAATGGTGTTGCTTCAACTTTTTAAAAATCAAGCCTTTTTGGTGCCAGGAGAAGAAAAGGCTTTACTCCACGGTCAGGAAATATCCTGCCCAGGAACCAAAATGTTTTTTGAAGCCAAATTTTTTTTTTGAAACCAAATGCAAAAACGGACACCAGGATGAGTTTCAGGATGAAATTCCATGTCTAAAAATGGTGTTGCTTCAACTTTTGAAAAATCAAGCCTTTTTGGTGCCAGGAGAAGAAAAGGCTTTACTCCACGGTCAGGAAAAATCCTGCCCAGGAACCAAAATGTTTTTTGAAGCGAAATTTTTTTTTTGAAACCAAATGCAAAAACGGACACCAGGATGAGTTTCAGGATGAAATTCCATGTCTAAAAATGGTGTTGCTTCAACTTTTGAAAAATCAAGCCTTTTTGGTGCCAGGAGAAGAAAAGGCTTTACTCCACGGTCAGGAAAAATCCTGCCCAGGAACCAAAATGTTTTTTGAAGCCAAATTTTTTTTTTTGAACCAAAAGCAAAAACGGACACCAGGATGAGTTTCAGGATAAAATTCCATGTCTAAAAATGGTGTTGCTTCAACTTTTGAAAAATCAAGCCTTTTTGGTGCCAGGAGAAGAAAAGGCTTTACTCCACGGTCAGGAAAAATCCTGCCCAGGAACCAAAATGTTTTTTGACGCCAATTTTTTTTTTTGAAACCAAATGCAAAAACGGACACCAGGATGAGTTTCCTTATGAAATTCCATGTCTAAAAATGGTGTTGCTTCAACTTTTTAAAAATCAAGCCTTTTTGGTGCCAGGAGAAGAAAAGGCTTTACTCCACGGTCAGGAAAAATCCTGCCCAGGAACCAAAATGTTTTTTGAAGCCAAATTTTTTTTTTGAAACCAAATGCAAAAACGGACACCAGGATGAGTTTCCTGATGAAATTCCATGTCTAAAAATGGTGTTGCTTCAACTTTTTAAAAATCAAGCCTTTTTGGTGCCAGGAGAAGAAAAGGCTTTACTCCACGGTCAGGAAAAATCCTGCCCAGGAACCAAAATGTTTTTTGAAGCCAAATTTTTTTTTTGAAACCAAATGCAAAAACGGACACCAGGATGAGTTTCCTTATGAAATTCCATGTCTAAAAATGGTGTTGCTTCAACTTTTTAAAAATCAAGCCTTTTTGGTGCCCGGAGAAAAAAAGGCTTTACTCCACGGTCAGGAAAAATCCTGCCCAGGAACCAAAATGTTTTTTGAAGCCAAATTTTTTTTTTTTGAAACCAAATGCAAAAACGGACACCAGGATGAGTTTCAGGATGAAATTCCATGTCTAAAAATGGTGTTGCTTCAACTTTTGAAAAATCAAGCCTTTTTGGTGCCAGGAGAAGAAAAGGCTTTACTCCACGGTCAGGAAAAATCCTGCCCAGGAACCAAAATGTTTTTTGAAGCGAAATTTTTTTTTTGAAACCAAATGCAAAAACGGACACCAGGATGAGTTTCCTGATGAAATTCCATGTCTAAAAATGGTGTTGCTTCAACTTTTTAAAAATCAAGCCTTTTTGCTGCCAGGAGAAGAAAAGGCTTTACTCCACGGTCAGGAAATATCCTGCCCAGGAACCAAAATGTTTTTTGAAGCCAAATTTTTTTTTTGAAACCAAATGCAAAAACGGACACCAGGATGAGTTTCAGGATGAAATTCCATGTCTAAAAATGGTGTTGCTTCAACTTTTGAAAAATCAAGCCTTTTTGGTGCCAGGAGAAGAAAAGGCTTTACTCCACGGTCAGGAAAAATCCTGCCCAGGAACCAAAATGTTTTTTGAAGCGAAATTTTTTTTTTGAAACCAAATGCAAAAACGGACACCAGGATGAGTTTCCTGATGAAATTCCATATCTAAAAATGGTGTTGCTTCAACTTTTTAAAAATCAAGCCTTTTTGGTGCCAGGAGAAGAAAAGGCTTTACTCCACGGTCAGGAAACATCCTGCCCAGGAACCAAAATGTTTTTTGAAGCCAAATTTTTTTTTTGAAACCAAATGCAAAAACGGACACCAGGATGAGTTTCCTGATGAAATTCCATGTCTAAAAATGGTGTTGCTTCAACTTTTTAAAAATCAAGCCTTTTTGGTGCCAGGAGAAGAAAAGGCATTACTCCACGGTCAGGAAAAATCCTGCCCAGGAACCAAAATGTTTTTTGAAGCCAAATTTTTTTTTGAAACCAAATGCAAAAACGGACACCAGGATGAGTTTCAGGATGAAATTCCATGTCTAAAAATGGTGTTGCTTCAACTTTTTAAAAATCAAGCCTTTTTGGTGCCAGGAGAAGAAAAGGCTTTACTCCACGGTCAGGAAAAATCCTGCCCAGGAACCAAAATGTTTTTTGAAGCCAAATTTTTTTTTTTGAACCAAAAGCAAAAACGGACACCAGGATGAGTTTCAGGATAAAATTCCATGTCTAAAAATGGTGTTGCTTCAACTTTTTAAAAATCAAGCCTTTTTGGTGCCAGGAGAAGAAAAGGCTTTACTCCACGGTCAGGAAAAATCCTGCCCAGGAACCAAAATGTTTTTTGACGCCAATTTTTTTTTTTGAAACCAAATGCAAAAACGGACACCAGGATGAGTTTCCTTATGAAATTCCATGTCTAAAAATGGTGTTGCTTCAACTTTTTAAAAATCAAGCCTTTTTGGTGCCAGGAGAAGAAAAGGCTTTACTCCACGGTCAGGAAAAATCCTGCCCAGGAACCAAAATGTTTTTTGAAGCCAAATTTTTTTTTTGAAACCAAATGCAAAAACGGACACCAGGATGAGTTTCCTGATGAAATTCCATGTCTAAAAATGGTGTTGCTTCAACTTTTTAAAAATCAAGCCTTTTTGGTGCCAGGAGAAGAAAAGGCTTTACTCCACGGTCAGGAAAAATCCTGCCCAGGAACCAAAATGTTTTTTGAAGCGAAATTTTTTTTTTTTGAAACCAAAAGCAAAAACGGACACCAGGATGAGTTTCAGGATGAAATTCCATGTCTAAAAATGGTGTTGCTTCAACTTTTGAAAAATCAAGCGTTTTTGGTGCCAGGAGAAGAAAAGGCTTTACTCCACGGTCAGGAAAAATCCTGCCCAGGAACCAAAATGTTTTTTGAAGCCAAATTTTTTTTTTGAAACCAAATGCAAAAACGGACACCAGGATGAGTTTCCTGATGAAATTCCATGTCTAAAAATGGTGTTGCTTCAACTTTTTAAAAATCAAGCCTTTTTGGTGCCAGGAGAAGAAAAGGCTTTACTCCACGGTCAGGAAAAATCCTGCCGAGGAACCAAAATGTTTTTTGAAGCCAATTTTTTTTTTGAAACCAAATGCAAAAACGGACACCATGATGAGTTTCCTGATGAAATTCCATGTCTAAAAATGGTGTTGCTTCAACTTTTTAAAAATCAAGCCTTTTTGGTGCCAGGAGAAGAAAAGGCTTTACTCCACGGTCAGGAAAAATCCTGCCAAGGAACCAAAATGTTTTTTGAAGCCAATTTTTTTTTTGAAACCAAATGCAAAACGGACACCAGGATGAGTTTCCTGATGAAATTCCATGTCTAAAAATGGTGTTGCTTCAACTTTTTAAAAATCAAGCCTTTTTGGTGCCAGGAGAAGAAAAGGCTTTACTCCATGGTCAGGAAAAATCCTGCCCAGGAACCAAAATGTTTTTTGAAGCCAAATTTTTTTTTTTTTGAAACCAAATGCAAAACGGACACCAGGATGAGTTTCAGGATGAAATTCCATGTCTAAAAATGGTGTTGCTTCAACTTTTGAAAAATCAAGCCTTTTTGTTGCCAGGAAAAGAAAAGGCTTTACTCCACGGTCAGGAAAAATCCTGCCCAGGAACCAAAATGTTTTTTGAAGCCAAATTTTTTTTTTGAAACCAAATGCAAAAACGGACACCAGGATGAGTTTCCTGATGAAATTCCATGTCTAAAAATGGTATTGCTTCAACTTTTTAAAAATCAAGCCTTTTTGGTGCCAGGAGAAGAAAAGGCTTTACTCCACGGTCAGGAAAAATCCTGCCCAGGAACCAAAATGTTTTTTGAAGCCAAATTTTTTTTTTGAAACCAAATGCAAAAACGGACACCAGGATGAGTTTCCTGATGAAATTCCATGTCTAAAAATGGTGTTGCTTCAACTTTTTAAAAATCAAGCCTTTTTGGTGCCAGGAGAAGAAAAGGCTTTACTCCACGGTCAGGAAAAATCCTGCCCAGGAACCAAAATGTTTTTTGAAGCCAAATTTTTTTTTTGAAACCAAATGCAAAAACGGACACCAGGATGAGTTTCCTGATGAAATTCCATGTCTAAAAATGGTGTTGCTTCAACTTTTTAAAAATCAAGCCTTTTTGGTGCCAGGAGAAGAAAAGGCTTTACTCCACGGTCAGGAAAAATCCTGCCCAGGAACCAAAATGTTTTTTGACGCCAAATTTTTTTTTTGAAACCAAATGCAAAAACGGACACCAGGATGAGTTTCCTGATGAAATTCCATGTCTAAAAATGGTGTTGCTTCAACTTTTTAAAAATCAAGCCTTTTTGGTGCCAGGAGAAGAAAAGGCTTTACTCCACGGTCAGGAAAAATCCTGCCCAAGAACCAAAATGTTTTTTGAAGCCAAATTTTTTTTTTGAAACCAAATGCAAAAATGGACACCAGGATGAGTTTCCTGATGAAATTCCATGTCTAAAAATGGTGTTGCTTCAACTTTTTAAAAATCAAGCCTTTTTGGTGCCAGGAGAAGAAAAGGCTTTTACTCCACGGTCAGGAAAAATCCTGCCGAGGAACCAAAATGTTTTTTGAAGCCAAATTTTTTTTTGAAACCAAATGCAAAACGGACACCAGGATGAGTTTCAGGATGAAATTCCATGTCTAAAAATGGTGTTGCTTCAACTTTTTAAAAATCAAGCCTTTTTGTTGCCAGGAAAAGAAAAGGCTTTACTCCATGGTCAGGAAAAATCCTGCCCAGGAACCAAAATGTTTTTTGAAGCCAAATTTTTTTTTTTTTGAAACCAAGAGCAAAAACGGACACCAGGATGAGTTTCAGGATGAAATTCCATGTCTAAAAATGGTGTTGCTTCAACTTTTGAAAAATCAAGCCTTTTTGGTGCCAGGAGAAGAAAAGGCTTTACTCCACGGTCAGGAAAAATCCTGCCCAGGAACCAAAATGTTTTTTCAAGCCAAATTTTTTTTTTGAAACCAAATGCAAAAACGGACACCAGGATGAGTTTCCTGATGAAATTCCATGTCTAAAAATGGTGTTGCTTCAACTTTTTAAAAATCAAGCCTTTTTGGTGCCAGGAGAAGAAAAGGCTTTACTCCACGGTCAGGAAAAATCCTGCCCAGGAACCAAAATGTTTTTTGACGCCAAATATTTTTTTGGAAACCAGATACAAAAACGGACACCAGGATGAGTTTCCTGATGAAATTTCATGTCTAAAAATGGTGTTGCTTCAACTTTTTAGAAATCAAGCCTTTTTGTTGCCAGGAAAAGAAAAGGCTTTACTCCATGGTCAGGAAAAATCCTGCCCAGGAACCAAAATGTTTTTTGAAGCCAAATTTTTTTTTTTTTGAAACCAAGAGCAAAAACGGACACCAGGATGAGTTTCAGGATGAAATTCCATGTCTAAAAATGGTGTTGCTTCAACTTTTGAAAAATCAAGCCTTTTTGGTGCCAGGAGAAGAAAAGGCTTTACTCCACGGTCAGGAAAAATCCTGCCCAGGAACCTAAATGTTTTTTGAAGCGAAATTTTTTTTTTGAAACCAAATGCAAAAACGGACACCAGGATGAGTTTCCTGATGAAATTCCATGTCTAAAAATGGTGTTGCTTCAACTTTTTAAAAATCAAGCCTTTTTGGTGCCAGGAGAAGAAAAGGCTTTACTCCACGGTCAGGAAAAATCCTGCCCAGGAACCAAAATGTTTTTTGAAGCCAATTTTTTTTTTGAAACCAAATGCAAAAACGGACACCAGGATGAGTTTCCTGATGAAATTCCATGTCTAAAAATGGTGTTGCTTCAACTTTTTAAAAATCAAGCCTTTTTGGTGCCAGGAGAAGAAAAGGCTTTACTCCACGGTCAGGAAAAATCCTGCCCAGGAACCAAAATGTTTTTTGACGCCAAATTTTTTTTTTGAAACCAAATGCAAAAACGGACAGCAGGATGAGTTTCCTTATGAAATTCCATGTCTAAAAATGGTGTTGCTTCAACTTTTTAAAAATCAAGCCTTTTTGGTGCCAGGAGAAGAAAAGGCTTTACTCCACGGTCAGGAAAAATCCTGCCCAGGAACCAAAATGTTTTTTGAAGCCAAATTTTTTTTTTGAAACCAAATGCAAAAACGGACACCAGGATGAGTTTCCTGATGAAATTCCATGTCTAAAAATGGTGTTGCTTCAACTTTTTAAAAATCAAGCCTTTTTGGTGCCAGGAGAAGAAAAGGCTTTACTCCACGGTCAGGAAAAATCCTGCCCAGGAACCAAAATGTTTTTTGAAGCGAAATTTTTTTTTTTTGAAACCAAAAGCAAAAACGGACACCAGGATGAGTTTCCTGATGAAATTCCATGTCTAAAAATGGTGTTGCTTCAACTTTTTAAAAATCAAGCCTTTTTGGTGCCAGGAGAAGAAAAGGCTTTACTCCACGGTCAGGAAAAATCCTGCCCAGGAACCAAAATGTTTTTTGAAGCCAAATTTTTTTTTTGAAACCAAATGCAAAAACGGACACCAGGATGAGTTTCCTGATGAAATTCCATGTCTAAAAATGGTGTTGCTTCAACTTTTTAAAAATCAAGCCTTTTTGGTGCCAGGAGAAGAAAAGGCTTTACTCCACGGTCAGGAAAAATCCTGCCCAGGAACCAAAATGTTTTTTGACGCCAAATTTTTTTTTTGAAACCAAATGCAAAAACGGACACCAGGATGAGATTAAGGATGAAATTCCATGTCTAAAAATGGTGTTGCTTCAACTTTTTAAAAATCAAGCCTTTTTGGTGCCAGGAGAAGAAAAGGCTTTACTCCACGGTCAGGAAAAATCCTGCCCAGGAACCAAAATGTTTTTTGAAGCCAAATTTTTTTTTTGAAACCAAATGCAAAAACGGACACCAGGATGAGTTTCCTGATGAAATTCCATGTCTAAAAATGGTGTTGCTTCAACTTTTTAAAAATCAAGCCTTTTTGGTGCCAGGAGAAGAAAAGGCTTTACTCCACGGTCAGGAAAAATCCTGCCCAGGAACCAAAATGTTTTTTGAAGCCAAATTTTTTTTTTGAAACCAAATGCAAAAACGGACACCAGGATGAGTTTCAGGATGAAATTCCATGTCTAAAAATGGTGTTGCTTCAACTTTTTAAAAATCAAGCCTTTTTGGTGCCAGGAGAAGAAAAGGCTTTACTCCACGGTCAGGAAAAATCCTGCCCAGGAACCAAAATGTTTTTTGAAGCGAAATTTTTTTTTTTTGAAACCAAAAGCAAAAACGGACACCAGGATGAGTTTCAGGATGAAATTCCATGTCTAAAAATGGTGTTGCTTCAACTTTTTAAAAATCAAGCCTTTTTGGTGCCAGGAGAAGAAAAGGCTTTACTCCACGGTCAGGAAAAATCCTGCCCAGGAACCAAAATGTTTTTTGAAGCCAAATTTTTTTTTTTGAAACCAAATGCAAAAACGGACACCAGGATGAGTTTCAGGATGAAATTCCATGTCTAAAAATGGTGTTGCTTCAACTTTTTAAAAATCAAGCCTTTTTGGTGCCAGGAGAAGAAAAGGCTTTACTCCACGGTCAGGAAAAATGCTGTCCAGGAACCAAAATGTTTTTTGACGCCAAATTTTTTTTTTGAAACCAAATGCAAAAACGGACAGCAGGATGAGTTTCCTTATGAAATTCCATGTCTAAAAATGGTGTTGCTTCAACTTTTTAAAAATCAAGCCTTTTTGGTGCCAGGAGAAGAAAAGGCTTTACTCCACGGTCAGGAAAAATCCTGCCCAGGAACCAAAATGTTTTTTGAAGCCAAATTTTTTTTTTGAAACCAAATGCAAAAACGGACACCAGGATGAGTTTCCTGATGAAATTACATGTCTAAAAATGGTGTTGCTTCAACTTTTTAAAAATCAAGCCTTTTTGGTGCCAGGAGAAGAAAAGGCTTTACTCCACGGTCAGGAAAAATCCTGCCGAGGAACCAAAATGTTTTTTGAAGCCAATTTTTTTTTTGAAACCAAATGCAAAAACGGACACCATGATGAGTTTCCTGATGAAATTCCATGTCTAAAAATGGTGTTGCTTCAACTTTTTAAAAATCAAGCCTTTTTGGTGCCAGGAGAAGAAAAGGCATTACTCCACGGTCAGGAAAAATCCTGCCCAGGAACTAAAATGTTTTTTGAAGGCAAATTTTTTTTTGAAACCAGATGCAAAACGGACACCAGGATGAGTTTCAGGATGAAATTCCATGCCTAAAAATGGTGTTGCTTCAACTTTTTAAAAATCAAGCCTTTTTGGTGCCAGGAGAAGAAAAGGCTTTACTCCACGGTCAGGAAAAATGCTGTCCAGGAACCAAAATGTTTTTTGAAGCCAAATTTTTTTTTTTTTGAAACCAAGAGCAAAAACGGACACCAGGATGAGTTTCAGGATGAAATTCCATGTCTAAAAATGGTGTTGCTTCAACTTTTGAAAAATCAAGCCTTTTTGGTGCCAGGAGAAGAAAAGGCTTTACTCCACGGTCAGGAAAAATCCTGCCCAGGAACCAAAATGTTTTTTGAAGCCAAATTTTTTTTTTGAAACCAAATGCAAAAACGGACACCAGGATGAGTTTCAGGATGAAATTCCATGTCTAAAAATGGTGTTGCTTCAACTTTTTAAAAATCAAGCCTTTTTGGTGCCAGGAGAAGAAAAGGCTTTACTCCACGGTCAGGAAAAATCCTGCCCAGGAACCTAAATGTTTTTTGAAGCGAAATGTTTTTTTTGAAACCAAATGCAAAAACGGACACCAGGATGAGTTTCCTGATGAAATTCCATGTCTAAAAATGGTGTTGCTTCAACTTTTTAAAAATCAAGCCTTTTTGGTGCCAGGAGAAGAAAAGGCTTTACTCCACGGTCAGGAAAAATCCTGCCCAGGAACCAAAATGTTTTTTGAAGCCAATTTTTTTTTTGAAACCAAATGCAAAAACGGACACCAGGATGAGTTTCCTGATGAAATTCCATGTCTAAAAATGGTGTTGCTTCAACTTTTTAAAAATCAAGCCTTTTTGGTGCCAGGAGAAGAAAAGGCTTTACTCCACGGTCAGGAAAAATCCTGCCCAGGAACCAAAATGTTTTTTGACGCCAAATTTTTTTTTTGAAACCAAATGCAAAAACGGACACCAGGATGAGTTTCCTTATGAAATTCCATGTCTAAAAATGGTGTTGCTTCAACTTTTTAAAAATCAAGCCTTTTTGGTGCCAGGAGAAGAAAAGGCTTTACTCCACGGTCAGGAAAAATCCTGCCCAGGAACCAAAATGTTTTTTGAAGCCAAATTTTTTTTTTGAAACCAAATGCAAAAACGGACACCAGGATGAGTTTCCTGATGAAATTCCATGTCTAAAAATGGTGTTGCTTCAACTTTTTAAAAATCAAGCCTTTTTGGTGCCAGGAGAAGAAAAGGCTTTACTCCACGGTCAGGAAAAATCCTGCCCAGGAACCAAAATGTTTTTTGAAGCGAAATTTTTTTTTTTTGAAACCAAAAGCAAAAACGGACACCAGGATGAGTTTCAGGATGAAATTCCATGTCTAAAAATGGTGTTGCTTCAACTTTTGAAAAATCAAGCCTTTTTGGTGCCAGGAGAAGAAAAGGCTTTACTCCACGGTCAGGAAAAATCCTGCCCAGGAACCAAAATGTTTTTTGAAGCCAAATTTTTTTTTTGAAACCAAATGCAAAAACGGACACCAGGATGAGTTTCCTGATGAAATTCCATGTCTAAAAATGGTGTTGCTTCAACTTTTTAAAAATCAAGCCTTTTTGGTGCCAGGAGAAGAAAAGGCTTTACTCCACGGTCAGGAAAAATCCTGCCCAGGAACCAAAATGTTTTTTGACGCCAAATTTTTTTTTTGAAACCAAATGCAAAAACGGACACCAGGATGAGTTTCCTTATGAAATTCCATGTCTAAAAATGGTGTTGCTTCAACTTTTTAAAAATCAAGCCTTTTTGGTGCCAGGAGAAGAAAAGGCTTTACTCCACGGTCAGGAAAAATCCTGCCCAGGAACCAAAATGTTTTTTGAAGCCAAATTTTTTTTTTGAAACCAAATGCAAAAACGGACACCAGGATGAGTTTGCTGATGAAATTCCATGTCTAAAAATGGTGTTGCTTCAACTTTTTAAAAATCAAGCCTTTTTGGTGCCAGGAGAAGAAAAGGCTTTACTCCACGGTCAGGAAAAATCCTGCCGAGGAACCAAAATGTTTTTTGAAGCCAATTTTTTTTTTGAAACCAAATGCAAAAACGGACACCATGATGAGTTTCCTGATGAAATTCCATGTCTAAAAATGGTGTTGCTTCAACTTTTTAAAAATCAAGCCTTTTTGGTGCCAGGAGAAGAAAAGGCATTACTCCACGGTCAGGAAAAATCCTGCCCAGGAACTAAAATGTTTTTTGAAGCCAAATTTTTTTTTGAAAACAAATGCAAAAACGGACACCAGGATGAGTTTCAGGATGAAATTCCATGTCTAAAAATGGTGTTGCTTCAACTTTTTAAAAATCAAGCCTTTTTGTTGCCAGGAAAAGAAAAGGCTTTACTCCATGGTCAGGAAAAATCCTGCCCAGGAACCAAAATGTTTTTTGAAGCCAAATTTTTTTTTTTTTGAAACCAAGAGCAAAAACGGACACCAGGATGAGTTTCAGGATGAAATTCCATGTCTAAAAATGGTGTTGCTTCAACTTTTGAAAAATCAAGCCTTTTTGGTGCCAGGAGAAGAAAAGGCTTTACTCCACGGTCAGGAAAAATCCTGCCCAGGAACCAAAATGTTTTTTGAAGCCAAATTTTTTTTTTGAAACCAAATGCAAAAACGGACACCAGGATGAGTTTCAGGATGAAATTCCATGTCTAAAAATGGTGTTGCTTCAACTTTTGAAAAATCAAGCCTTTTTGGTGCCAGGAGAAGAAAAGGCTTTACTCCACGGTCAGGAAAAATCCTGCCCAGGAACCAAAATGTTTTTTGAAGCTAATTTTTTTTTTTGAAACCAAATGCAAAAACGGACACCAGGATGAGTTTCCTGATGAAATTCCATGTCTAAAAATGGTGTTGCTTCAACTTTTTAAAAATCAAGCCTTTTTGTTGCCAGGAGAAGAAAAGGCTTTACTCCACGGTCAGGAAAAATCCTGCCCAGGAACCAAAATGTTTTTTGAAGCCAAATTTTTTTTTTGAAACCAAATGCAAAAACGGACACCAGGATGAGTTTCAGGATGAAATTCCATGTCTAAAAATGGTGTTGCTTCAACTTTTGAAAAATCAAGCCTTTTTGGTGCCAGGAGAAGAAAAGGCTTTACTCCACGGTCAGGAAAAATCCTGCCCAGGAACCAAAATGTTTTTTGAAGCCAAATTTTTTTTTTGAAACCAAATGCAAAAACGGACACCAGGATGAGTTTCCTGATGAAATTCCATGTCTAAAAATGGTGTTGCTTCAACTTTTTAAAAATCAAGCCTTTTTGGTGCCAGGAGAAGAAAAGGCTTTACTCCACGGTCAGGAAAAATCCTGCCCAGGAACCAAAATGTTTTTTGAAGCTAATTTTTTTTTTTGAAACCAAATGCAAAAACGGACACCAGGATGAGTTTCAGGATGAAATTCCATGTCTAAAAATGGTGTTGCTTCAACTTTTGAAAAATCAAGCCTTTTTGGTGCCAGGAGAAGAAAAGGCTTTACTCCACGGTCAGGAAAAATCCTGCCCAGGAACCAAAATGTTTTTTGACGCCAAATTTTTTTTTTGAAACCAAATGCAAAAACGGACACCAGGATGAGTTTCAGGATGAAATTCCATGTCTAAAAATGGTGTTGCTTCAACTTTTTAAAAATCAAGCCTTTTTGGTGCCTGGGGAAGAAAAGGCTTTACTCCACTGTCAAGAAAACTGCTGCCCAGGAACCGAAAGGTTTTTTGAAGCCAAATTTGTTTTTTTAAACCAAATGCAAAAACGGACCCCAGCATGAGTTTTGGGATGAAATTCCATGTCTAAAAATGGTGTTGCTTCCACTTTTTAAAAATCGAGCCTTTTTGGTGCCTGGGGAAGAAAAGGCTTTACTCCACGGTCAGGAAAAATGCTGCCAAGGAACCAAAAGGTTTTTTGAAGCCAAATTTATTTTTTTTTAAACCAAATGCAAAAACGGACACCAGCATGAGTTTCGGGATGAAATTCCATGTCTAAAAATGGTGTTGCTTCAACTTTTTAAAAATCAAGCCTTTTTGGTGCCAGGAGAAGAAAAGGCTTTACTCCACGGTCAGGAAAAATCCTGCCCAGGAACCAAAATGTTTTTTCAAGCCAAATTTTTTTTTTGAAACCAAATACAAAAACGGACACCAGGATGAGTTTCCTTATGAAATTCCATGTCTAAAAATGGTGTTGCTTCAACTTTTTAAAAATCAAGCCTTTTTGGTGCCAGGAGAAGAAAAGGCTTTACTCCACGGTCAGGAAAAATCCTGCCCAGGAACTAAAATGTTTTTTGAAGCCAATTTTTTTTTTTGAAAACAAATGCAAAAACGGACACCAGGATGAGTTTCAGGATGAAATTCCATGTCTAAAAATGGTGTTGCTTCAACTTTTTAAAAATCAAGCCTTTTTGGTGCCAGGAGAAGAAAAGGCTTTACTCCACGGTCAGGAAAAATCCTGCCCAGGAAACAAAATGTTTTTTGACGCCAAATTTTTTTTTTGAAACCAAATGCAAAAACGGACACCAGCATGAGTTTCGGGATGAAATTCCATGTCTAAAAATGGTGTTGCTTCAACTTTTTAAAAATCAAGCCTTTTTGGTGCCAGGAGAAGAAAAGGCTTTACTCCACGGTCAGGAAAAATCCTGCCCAGGAACCAAAATGTTTTTTCAAGCCAAATTTTTTTTTTGAAACCAAATACAAAAACGGACACCAGGATGAGTTTCCTTATGAAATTCCATGTCTACAAATGGTGTTGCTTCAACTTTTTAAAAATCAAGCCTTTTTGGTGCCAGGAGAAGAAAAGGCTTTCCTCCACGGTCAGGAAAAATCCTGCCCAGGAACCAAAATGTTTTTTGAAGCCAAATTTTTTTTTTGAAACCAAATGCAAAAACGGACACCAGGATGAGTTTCAGGATGAAATTCCATGTCTAAAAATGGTGTTGCTTCAACTTTTTAAAAATCAAGCCTTTTTGGTGCCAGGAGAAGAAAAGGCTTTACTCCACGGTCAGGAAAAATGCTGTCCAGGAACCAAAATGTTTTTTGACGCCAAATTTTTTTTTTGAAACCAAATGCAAAAACGGACACCAGGATGAGTTTCCTTATGAAATTCCATGTCTAAAAATGGTGTTGCTTCAACTTTTTAAAAATCAAGCCTTTTTGGTGCCAGGAGAAGAAAAGGCTTTACTCCACGGTCAGGAAAAATCCTGCCCAGGAACCAAAATGTTTTTTGAAGCCAAATTTTTTTTTTGAAACCAAATGCAAAAACGGACACCAGGATGAGTTTCCTGATGAAATTACATGTCTAAAAATGGTGTTGCTTCAACTTTTTAAAAATCAAGCCTTTTTGGTGCCAGGAGAA
The DNA here is from genome assembly GCF_059756535.1 of Pantherophis guttatus. Lineage (NCBI taxonomy): Eukaryota > Metazoa > Chordata > Lepidosauria > Squamata > Colubridae > Pantherophis > Pantherophis guttatus. Next base: position 10,183,987 of record NC_142078.1, on the reverse strand, counting down.
GAAAAGGCTTTACTCCACGGTCAGGAAAAATCCTGCCGAGGAACCAAAATGTTTTTTGAAGCCAATTTTTTTTTTGAAACCAAATGCAAAAACGGACACCATGATGAGTTTCCTGATGAAATTCCATGTCTAAAAATGGTGTTGCTTCAACTTTTGAAAAATCAAGCCTTTTTGGTGCCAGGAGAAGAAAAGGCTTTACTCCACGGTCAGGAAAAATCCTGCCCAGGAACCAAAATGTTTTTTGAAGCCAAATTTTTTTTTTGAAACCAAATGCAAAAACGGACACCAGGATGAGTTTCAGGATGAAATTCCATGTCTAAAAATGGTGTTGCTTCAACTTTTTAAAAATCAAGCCTTTTTGGTGCCAGGAGAAGAAAAGGCTTTACTCCACGGTCAGGAAAAATCCTGCCCAGGAACCTAAATGTTTTTTGAAGCGAAATGTTTTTTTTGAAACCAAATGCAAAAACGGACACCAGGATGAGTTTCCTGATGAAATTCCATGTCTAAAAATGGTGTTGCTTCAACTTTTTAAAAATCAAGCCTTTTTGGTGCCAGGAGAAGAAAAGGCTTTACTCCACGGTCAGGAAAAATCCTGCCCAGGAACCAAAATGTTTTTTGACCCCAATTTTTTTTTTTGAAACCAAATGCAAAAACGGACACCAGGATGAGTTTCCTTATGAAATTCCATGTCTAAAAATGGTGTTGCTTCAACTTTTTAAAAATCAAGCCTTTTTGGTGCCAGGAGAAGAAAAGGCTTTACTCCACGGTCAGGAAAAATCCTGCCCAGGAAACAAAATGTTTTTTGACGCCAAATTTTTTTTTTGAAACCAAATGCAAAAACGGACACCAGCATGAGTTTCGGGATGAAATTCCATGTCTAAAAATGGTGTTGCTTCAACTTTTTAAAAATCAAGCCTTTTTGGTGCCAGGAGAAGAAAAGGCTTTACTCCACGGTCAGGAAAAATCCTGCCCAGGAACCAAAATGTTTTTTGACGCCAAATTTTTTTTTTGAAACCAAATGCAAAAACGGACACCAGGATGAGTTTCCTTATGAAATTCCATGTCTAAAAATGGTGTTGCTTCAACTTTTTAAAAATCAAGCCTTTTTGGTGCCAGGAGAAGAAAAGGCTTTACTCCACGGTCAGGAAAAATCCTGCCCAGGAAACAAAATGTTTTTTGACGCCAAATTTTTTTTTTGAAACCAAATGCAAAAACGGACACCAGCATGAGTTTCGGGATGAAATTCCATGTCTAAAAATGGTGTTGCTTCAACTTTTTAAAAATCAAGCCTTTTTGGTGCCAGGAGAAGAAAAGGCTTTACTCCACGGTCAGGAAAAATCCTGCCCAGGAACCAAAATGTTTTTTCAAGCCAAATTTTTTTTTTGAAACCAAATACAAAAACGGACACCAGGATGAGTTTCCTTATGAAATTCCATGTCTACAAATGGTGTTGCTTCAACTTTTTAAAAATCAAGCCTTTTTGGTGCCAGGAGAAGAAAAGGCTTTACTCCACGGTCAGGAAAAATCCTGCCCAGGAACCAAAATGTTTTTTGAAGCCAAATTTTTTTTTTGAAACCAAATGCAAAAACGGACACCAGGATGAGTTTCCTGATGAAATTCCATGTCTAAAAATGGTGTTGCTTCAACTTTTTAAAAATCAAGCCTTTTTGGTGCCAGGAGAAGAAAAGGCTTTACTCCACGGTCAGGAAAAATCCTGCCCAGGAACCAAAATGTTTTTTGACGCCAAATTTTTTTTTTGAAACCAAATGCAAAAACGGACACCAGGATGAGTTTCCTTATGAAATTCCATGTCTAAAAATGGTGTTGCTTCAACTTTTTAAAAATCAAGCCTTTTTGGTGCCAGGAGAAGAAAAGGCTTTACTCCACGGTCAGGAAAAATCCTGCCCAGGAACCAAAATGTTTTTTGAAGCCAAATTTTTTTTTTGAAACCAAATGCAAAAACGGACACCAGGATGAGTTTCCTGATGAAATTCCATGTCTAAAAATGGTGTTGCTTCAACTTTTTAAAAATCAAGCCTTTTTGGTGCCAGGAGAAGAAAAGGCTTTACTCCACGGTCAGGAAAAATCCTGCCGAGGAACCAAAATGTTTTTTGAAGCCAATTTTTTTTTTGAAACCAAATGCAAAAACGGACACCATGATGAGTTTCCTGATGAAATTCCATGTCTAAAAATGGTGTTGCTTCAACTTTTTAAAAATCAAGCCTTTTTGGTGCCAGGAGAAGAAAAGGCATTACTCCACGGTCAGGAAAAATCCTGCCCAGGAACTAAAATGTTTTTTGAAGCCAAATTTTTTTTTGAAAACAAATGCAAAAACGGACACCAGGATGAGTTTCAGGATGAAATTCCATGTCTAAAAATGGTGTTGCTTCAACTTTTTAAAAATCAAGCCTTTTTGTTGCCAGGAAAAGAAAAGGCTTTACTCCATGGTCAGGAAAAATCCTGCCCAGGAACCAAAATGTTTTTTGAAGCCAAATTTTTTTTTTTTTGAAACCAAGAGCAAAAACGGACACCAGGATGAGTTTCAGGATGAAATTCCATGTCTAAAAATGGTGTTGCTTCAACTTTTGAAAAATCAAGCCTTTTTGGTGCCAGGAGAAGAAAAGGCTTTACTCCATGGTCAGGAAAAATCCTGCCCAGGAACCAAAATGTTTTTTGAAGCCAAATTTTTTTTTTGAAACCAAATGCAAAAACGGACACCAGGATGAGTTTCAGGATGAAATTCCATGTCTAAAAATGGTGTTGCTTCAACTTTTGAAAAATCAAGCCTTTTTGGTGCCAGGAGAAGAAAAGGCTTTACTCCACGGTCAGGAAAAATCCTGCCCAGGAACCAAAATGTTTTTTGAAGCCAAATTTTTTTTTTGAAACCAAATGCAAAAACGGACACCAGGATGAGTTTCAGGATGAAATTCCATGTCTAAAAATGGTGTTGCTTCAACTTTTGAAAAATCAAGCCTTTTTGGTGCCAGGAGAAGAAAAGGCTTTACTCCACGGTCAGGAAAAATCCTGCCCAGGAACCAAAATGTTTTTTGAAGCCAAATTTTTTTTTTGAAACCAAATGCAAAAACGGACACCAGGATGAGTTTCCTGATGAAATTCCATGTCTAAAAATGGTGTTGCTTCAACTTTTTAAAAATCAAGCCTTTTTGGTGCCAGGAGAAGAAAAGGCTTTACTCCACGGTCAGGAAAAATCCTGCCCAGGAACCAAAATGTTTTTTGAAGCTAATTTTTTTTTTTGAAACCAAATGCAAAAACGGACACCAGGATGAGTTTCAGGATGAAATTCCATGTCTAAAAATGGTGTTGCTTCAACTTTTGAAAAATCAAGCCTTTTTGGTGCCAGGAGAAGAAAAGGCTTTACTCCACGGTCAGGAAAAATCCTGCCCAGGAACCAAAATGTTTTTTGACGCCAAATTTTTTTTTTGAAACCAAATGCAAAAACGGACACCAGGATGAGTTTCAGGATGAAATTCCATGTCTAAAAATGGTGTTGCTTCAACTTTTTAAAAATCAAGCCTTTTTGGTGCCAGGAGAAGAAAAGGCTCTACTCCACGGTCAGGAAAAATCCTGCCCAGGAACCAAAATGTTTTTTGAAGCCAAATTTTTTTTTTTGAAACCAAATGCAAAAACGGACACCAGGATGAGTTTCAGGATGAAATTCCATGTCTAAAAATGGTGTTGCTTCAACTTTTGAAAAATCAAGCCTTTTTGGTGCCAGGAGAAGAAAAGGCTTTACTCCACGGTCAGGAAAAATCCTGCCCAGGAACCAAAATGTTTTTTGAAGCCAAATTTTTTTTTTGAAACCAAATGCAAAAACGGACACCAGGATGAGTTTCAGGATGAAATTCCATGTCTAAAAATGGTGTTGCTTCAACTTTTTAAAAATCAAGCCTTTTTGGTGCCTGGGGAAGAAAAGGCTTTACTCCACTGTCAAGAAAACTGCTGCCCAGGAACCGAAAGGTTTTTTGAAGCCAAATTTGTTTTTTTAAACCAAATGCAAAAACGGACCCCAGCATGAGTTTTGGGATGAAATTCCATGTCTAAAAATGGTGTTGCTTCCACTTTTTAAAAATCGAGCCTTTTTGGTGCCTGGGGAAGAAAAGGCTTTACTCCACGGTCAGGAAAAATGCTGCCAAGGAACCAAAAGGTTTTTTGAAGCCAAATTTATTTTTTTTTAAACCAAATGCAAAAACGGACACCAGCATGAGTTTCGGGATGAAATTCCATGTCTAAAAATGGTGTTGCTTCAACTTTTTAAAAATCAAGCCTTTTTGGTGCCAGGAGAAGAAAAGGCTTTACTCCACGGTCAGGAAAAATCCTGCCCAGGAACCAAAATGTTTTTTCAAGCCAAATTTTTTTTTTGAAACCAAATACAAAAACGGACACCAGGATGAGTTTCCTTATGAAATTCCATGTCTAAAAATGGTGTTGCTTCAACTTTTTAAAAATCAAGCCTTTTTGGTGCCAGGAGAAGAAAAGGCTTTACTCCACGGTCAGGAAAAATCCTGCCCAGGAACTAAAATATTTTTTGAAGCCAAATTTTTTTTTTGAAAACAAATGCAAAAACGGACACCAGGATGAGTTTCAGGATGAAATTCCATGTCTAAAAATGGTGTTGCTTCAACTTTTTAAAAATCAAGCCTTTTTGGTGCCAGGAGAAGAAAAGGCTTTACTCCACGGTCAGGAAAAATCCTGCCCAGGAAACAAAATGTTTTTTGAAGCCAAATTTTTTTTTTGAAACCAAATACAAAAACGGACACCAGGATGAGTTTCCTTATGAAATTCCATGTCTAAAAATGGTGTTGCTTCAACTTTTTAAAAATCAAGCCTTTTTGGTGCCAGGAGAAGAAAAGGCTTTACTCCACGGTCAGGAAAAATCCTGCCCAGGAAACAAAATGTTTTTTGACGCCAAATTTTTTTTTTGAAACCAAATGCAAAAACGGACACCAGCATGAGTTTCGGGATGAAATTCCATGTCTAAAAATGGTGTTGCTTCAACTTTTTAAAAATCAAGCCTTTTTGGTGCCAGGAGAAGAAAAGGCTTTACTCCACAGTCAGGAAAAATCCTGCCCAGGAAACAAAATGTTTTTTGAAGCCAAAATTTTTTTTTGAAACCAAATACAAAAACGGACACCAGGATGAGTTTCCTTATGAAATTCCATGTCTAAAAATGGTGTTGCTTCAACTTTTTAAAAATCAAGCCTTTTTGGTGCCAGGAGAAGAAAAGGCTTTACTCCACGGTCAGCAAAAATCCTGCCCAGGAAACAAAATGTTTTTTGACGCCAAATTTTTTTTTTGAAACCAAATGCAAAAACGGACACCAGCATGAGTTTCGGGATGAAATTCCATGTCTAAAAATGGTGTTGCTTCAACTTTTTAAAAATCAAGCCTTTTTGGTGCCAGGAGAAGAAAAGGCTTTACTCCACGGTCAGGAAAAATCCTGCCCAGGAACCAAAATGTTTTTTCAAGCCAAATTTTTTTTTTGAAACCAAATACAAAAACGGACACCAGGATGAGTTTCCTTATGAAATTCCATGTCTACAAATGGTGTTGCTTCAACTTTTTAAAAATCAAGCCTTTTTGGTGCCAGGAGAAGAAAAGGCTTTACTCCACGGTCAGGAAAAATCCTGCCCAGGAACCAAAATGTTTTTTGAAGCCAAATTTTTTTTTTGAAAACAAATGCAAAAACGGACACCAGGATGAGTTTCAGGATGAAATTCCATGTCTAAAAATGGTGTTGCTTCAACTTTTTAAAAATCAAGCCTTTTTGGTGCCAGGAGAAGAAAAGGCTTTACTCCACGGTCAGGAAAAATCCTGCCCAGGAACCAAAATGTTTTTTGAAGCCAATTTTTTTTTTGAAACCAAATGCAAAAACGGACACCAGGATGAGTTTCAGGATGAAATTCCATGTCTAAAAATGGTGTTGCTTCAACTTTTTAAAAATCAAGCCTTTTTGGTGCCAGGAGAAGAAAAGGCTTTACTCCACGGTCAGGAAAAATCCTGCCCAGGAACAAAAATGTTTTTTGAAGCCAAATTTTTTTTTTGAAACCAAATACAAAAACGGACACCAGGATGAGTTTCCTGATGAAATTCCATGTCTAAAAATGGTGTTGCTTCAACTTTTTAAAAATCAAGCCTTTTTGGTGCCAGGAGAAGAAAAGGCTTTACTCCACGGTCAGGAAAAATCCTGCCCAGGAACCAAAATGTTTTTTGAAGCCAAATTTTTTTTTTGAAACCAAATGCAAAAACGGACACCAGGATGAGTTTCCTGATGAAATTCCATGTCTAAAAATGGTGTTGCTTCAACTTTTTAAAAATCAAGCCTTTTTGTTGCCAGGAGAAGAAAAGGCTTTACTCCACGGTCAGGAAAAATCCTGCCCAGGAACCAAAATGTTTTTTGAAGCCAATTTTTTTTTTTGAAACCAAATGCAAAAACGGACACCAGGATGAGTTTCCTGATGAAATTCCATGTCTAAAAATGGTGTTGCTTCAACTTTTTAAAAATCAAGCCTTTTTGGTGCCAGGAGAAGAAAAGGCTTTACTCCACGGTCAGGAAAAATCCTGCCCAGGAACCAAAATGTTTTTTGACGCCAAATATTTTTTTGGAAACCAGATACAAAAACGGACACCAGGATGAGTTTCCTGATGAAATTTCATGTCTAAAAATGGTGTTGCTTCAACTTTTTAAAAATCAAGCCTTTTTGGTGCCAGGAGAAGAAAAGGCTTTACTCCACGGTCAGGAAAAATCCTGCCCAGGAACCAAAATGTTTTTTGAAGCCAATTTTTTTTTTTGAAACCAAATGCAAAAACAGACACCAGGATGAGTTTCAGGATGAAATTCCATGTCTAAAAATGGTGTTGCTTCAACTTTTTAAAAATCAAGCCTTTTTGGTGCCAGGAGAAGAAAAGGCTTTACTCCACAGTCAGGAAAACTCCTGCCCAGGAAACAAAATGTTTTTTGAAGCCAAATTTTTTTTTTGAAACCAAACGCAAAAACGGACACCAGGATGAGTTTCAGGATGAAATTCCATGTCTAAAAATGGTGTTGCTTCAACTTTTTAAAGATCAAGCCTTTTTGGTGCCAGGAGAAGAAAAGGCTTTACTCCACGGTCAGGAAAAATCCTGCCCAGGAACCAAAATGTTTTTTGAAGCCAAATTTTTTTTTTGAAACCAAATGCAAAAACGGACACCAGGATGAGTTTCCTGATGAAATTCCATGTCTAAAAATGGTGTTGCTTCAACTTTTTAAAAATCAAGCCTTTTTGGTGCCAGGAGAAGAAAAGGCTTTATTCCACGGTCAGGAAAAATCCTGCCCAGGAACCAAAATGTTTTTTGAAGCCAATTTTTTTTTTTGAAACCAAATGCAAAAACGGACACCAGGATGAGTTTCAGGATGAAATTCCATGTCTAAAAATGGTGTTTCTTCAACTTTTTAAAAATCAAGCCTTTTTGGTGCCAGGAGAAGAAAAGGCTTTACTCCACGGTCAGGAAAAATCCTGCCCAGGAACCAAAATGTTTTTTGAAGCCAAATTTTTTTTTTGAAACCAAATGCAAAAACGGACACCAGCATGAGTTTCGGGATGAAATTCCATGTCTAAAAATGGTGTTGCTTCAACTTTTTAAAAATCAAGCCTTTTTGGTGCCAGGAGAAGAAAAGGCTTTACTCCACGGTCAGGAAAAATCCTGCCCAGGAACCAAAATGTTTTTTCAAGCCAAATTTTTTTTTTGAAACCAAATGCAAAAACGGACACCAGGATGAGTTTCAGGATGAAATTCCATGTCTCAAAATGGTGTTGCTTCAACTTTTTAAAAATCAAGCCTTTTTGGTGCCAGGAGAAGAAAAGGCTTTACTCCACGGTCAGGAAAAATCCTGCCCAGGAACCAAAATGTTTTTTGACGCCAAATTTTTTTTTTGAAACCAAATGCAAAAACGGACACCAGGATGAGTTTCAGGATGAAATTCCATGTCTAAAAATGGTGTTGCTTCAACTTTTTAAAAATCAAGCCTTTTTAGTGCCAGGAGAAGAAAAGGCTCTACTCCACGGTCAGGAAAAATCCTGCCCAGGAACCAAAATGTTTTTTGAAGCCAAATTTTTTTTTTTGAAACCAAATGCAAAAACGGACACCAGGATGAGTTTCAGGATGAAATTCCATGTCTAAAAATGGTGTTGCTTCAACTTTTGAAAAATCAAGCCTTTTTGGTGCCAGGAGAAGAAAAGGCTTTACTCCACGGTCAGGAAAAATCCTGCCCAGGAACCAAAATGTTTTTTGAAGCCAAATTTTTTTTTTGAAACCAAATGCAAAAACGGACACCAGGATGAGTTTCAGGATGAAATTCCATGTCTAAAAATGGTGTTGCTTCAACTTTTTAAAAATCAAGCCTTTTTGGTGCCTGGGGAAGAAAAGGCTTTACTCCACTGTCAAGAAAACTGCTGCCCAGGAACCGAAAGGTTTTTTGAAGCCAAATTTGTTTTTTTAAACCAAATGCAAAAACGGACCCCAGCATGAGTTTTGGGATGAAATTCCATGTCTAAAAATGGTGTTGCTTCCACTTTTTAAAAATCGAGCCTTTTTGGTGCCTGGGGAAGAAAAGGCTTTACTCCACGGTCAGGAAAAATGCTGCCAAGGAACCAAAAGGTTTTTTGAAGCCAAATTTATTTTTTTTTAAACCAAATGCAAAAACGGACACCAGCATGAGTTTCAGGATGAAATTCCATGTCTAAAAATGGTGTTGCTTCAACTTTTTAAAAATCAAGCCTTTTTGGTGCCAGGAGAAGAAAAGGCTTTACTCCACGGTCAGGAAAAATCCTGCCCAGGAACTAAAATGTTTTTTGAAGCCAAATTTTTTTTTTGAAAACAAATGCAAAAACGGACACCAGGATGAGTTTCAGGATGAAATTCCATGTCTAAAAATGGTGTTGCTTCAACTTTTTAAAAATCAAGCCTTTTTGGTGCCAGGAGAAGAAAAGGCTTTACTCCACGGTCAGGAAAAATCCTGCCCAGGAAACAAAATGTTTTTTGAAGCCAAATTTTTTTTTTGAAACCAAATACAAAAACGGACACCAGGATGAGTTTCCTTATGAAATTCCATGTCTAAAAATGGTGTTGCTTCAACTTTTTAAAAATCAAGCCTTTTTGGTGCCAGGAGAAGAAAAGGCTTTACTCCACGGTCAGGAAAAATCCTGCCCAGGAAACAAAATGTTTTTTGAAGCCAAATTTTTTTTTTGAAACCAAATGCAAAAACGGACACCAGGATGAGTTTCAGGATGAAATTCCATGTCTAAAAATGGTGTTGCTTCAACTTTTTAAAAATCAAGCCTTTTTGGTGCCAGGAGAAGAAAAGGCTTTACTCCACGGTCAGGAAAAATCCTGCCCAGGAACCAAAATGTTTTTTGAAGCCAATTTTTTTTTTTGAAACCAAATGCAAAAACGGACACCAGGATGAGTTTCAGGATGAAATTCCATGTCTAAAAATGTTGTTTCTTCAACTTTTTAAAAATCAAGCCTTTTTGGTGCCAGGAGAAGAAAAGGCTTTACTCCACAGTCAGGAAAAATCCTGCCCAGGAACCAAAATGTTTTTTGACGCCAAATTTTTTTTTTGAAACCAAATGCAAAAACGGACACCAGCATGAGTTTCGGGATGAAATTCCATGTCTAAAAATGGTGTTGCTTCAACTTTTTAAAAATCAAGCCTTTTTGGTGCCAGGAGAAGAAAAGGCTTTACTCCACGGTCAGGAAAAATCCTGCCGAGGAACCAAAATGTTTTTTCAAGCCAAATTTTTTTTTTGAAACCAAATACAAAAACGGACACCAGGATGAGTTTCCTTATGAAATTCCATGTCTACAAATGGTGTTGCTTCAACTTTTTAAAAATCAAGCCTTTTTGGTGCCAGGAGAAGAAAAGGCTTTACTCCACGGTCAGGAAAAATCCTGCCCAGGAACCAAAATGTTTTTTGAAGCCAAATTTTTTTTTTGAAAACAAATGCAAAAACGGACACCAGGATGAGTTTCAGGATGAAATTCCATGTCTAAAAATGGTGTTGCTTCAACTTTTAAAAAATCAAGCCTTTTTGGTGCCAGGAGAAGAAAAGGCTTTACTCCACGGTCAGGAAAAATCCTGCCCAGGAACCAAAATGTTTTTTGAAGCCAATTTTTTTTTTGAAACCAAATGCAAAAACGGACACCAGGATGAGTTTCAGGATGAAATTCCATGTCTAAAAATGGTGTTGCTTCAACTTTTTAAAAATCAAGCCTTTTTGGTGCCAGGAGAAGAAAAGGCTTTACTCCACGGTCAGGAAAAATCCTGCCCAGGAACCAAAATGTTTTTTGAAGCCAATTTTTTTTTTTGAAACCAAATACAAAAACGGACACCAGGATGAGTTTCCTGATGAAATTCCATGTCTAAAAATGGTGTTGCTTCAACTTTTTAAAAATCAAGCCTTTTTGGTGCCAGGAGAAGAAAAGGCTTTACTCCACGGTCAGGAAAAATCCTGCCCAGGAACCAAAATGTTTTTTGAAGCCAATTTTTTTTTTTGAAACCAAATGCAAAAACAGACACCAGGATGAGTTTCAGGATGAAATTCCATGTCTAAAAATGGTGTTGCTTCAACTTTTTAAAAATCAAGCCTTTTTGGTGCCAGGAGAAGAAAAGGCTTTACTCCACAGTCAGGAAAACTCCTGCCCAGGAAACAAAATGTTTTTTGGAGCCAAATTTTTTTTTTGAAACCAAACGCAAAAACGGACACCAGGATGAGTTTCAGGATGAAATTCCATGTCTAAAAATGGTGTTGCTTCAACTTTTTAAAAATCAAGCCTTTTTGGTGCCAGGAGAAGAAAAGGCTTTACTCCACGGTCAGGAAAAATCCTGCCCAGGAACCAAAATGTTTTTTGAAGCCAAATTTTTTTTTTGAAACCAAATGCAAAAACGGACACCAGGATGAGTTTCCTGATGAAATTCCATGTCTAAAAATGGTGTTGCTTCAACTTTTTAAAAATCAAGCCTTTTTGGTGCCAGGAGAAGAAAAGGCTTTATTCCACGGTCAGGAAAAATCCTGCCCAGGAACCAAAATGTTTTTTGAAGCCAATTTTTTTTTTTGAAACCAAATGCAAAAACGGACACCAGGATGAGTTTCAGGATGAAATTCCATGTCTAAAAATGGTGTTTCTTCAACTTTTTAAAAATCAAGCCTTTTTGGTGCCAGGAGAAGAAAAGGCTTTACTCCACGGTCAGGAAAAATCCTGCCCAGGAACCAAAATGTTTTTTGACGCCAAATTTTTTTTTTGAAACCAAATGCAAAAACGGACACCAGCATGAGTTTCGGGATGAAATTCCATGTCTAAAAATGGTGTTGCTTCAACTTTTTAAAAATCAAGCCTTTTTGGTGCCAGGAGAAGAAAAGGCTTTACTCCACGGTCAGGAAAAATCCTGCCCAGGAACCAAAATGTTTTTTCAAGCCAAATTTTTTTTTTGAAACCAAATGCAAAAACGGACACCAGGATGAGTTTCAGGATGAAATTCCATGTCTAAAAATGGTGTTGCTTCAACTTTTTAAAAATCAAGCCTTTTTGGTGCCTGGGGAAGAAAAGGCTTTACTCCACGGTCAGGAAAAATGCTGCCAAGGAACCAAAAGGTTTTTTGAAGCCAAATTTATTTTTTTTTAAACCAAATACAAAAACGGACACCAGGATGAGTTTCCTGATGAAATTCCATGTCTAAAAATGGTGTTGCTTCAACTTTTTAAAAATCAAGCCTTTTTGGTGCCAGGAAAAGAAAAGGCTTTACTCCACGGTCAGGAAAAATCCTGCCCAGGAACCAAAATGTTTTTTGAAGCCAAATTTTTTTTTTGAAACCAAATGCAAAAACGGACACCAGGATGAGTTTCGGGATGAAATTCCATGTCTAAAAATGGTGTTGCTTCAACTTTTTAAAAATCAAGCCTTTTTGGTGCCAGGAGAAGAAAAGGCTTTACTCCACGGTCAGGAAAAATCCTGCCCAGGAACCAAAATGTTTTTTCAAGCCAAATTTTTTTTTTGAAACCAAATACAAAAACGGACACCAGGATGAGTTTCCTTATGAAATTCCATGTCTAAAAATGGTGTTGCTTCAACTTTTTAAAAATCAAGCCTTTTTGGTGCCAGGAGAAGAAAAGGCTTTACTCCACGGTCAGGAAAAATCCTGCCCAGGAACCAAAATGTTTTTTGAAGCCAAATTTTTTTTTTGAAACCAAATGCAAAAACGGACACCAGGATGAGTTTCCTGATGAAATTCCATGTCTAAAAATGGTGTTGCTTCAACTTTTTAAAAATCAAGCCTTTTTGGTGCCAGGAGAAGAAAAGGCTTTATTCCACGGTCAGGAAAAATCCTGCCCAGGAACCAAAATGTTTTTTGAAGCCAATTTTTTTTTTTGAAACCAAATGCAAAAACGGACACCAGGATGAGTTTCAGGATGAAATTCCATGTCTAAAAATGGTGTTTCTTCAACTTTTTAAAAATCAAGCCTTTTTGGTGCCAGGAGAAGAAAAGGCTTTACTCCACGGTCAGGAAAAATCCTGCCCAGGAACCAAAATGTTTTTTGACGCCAAATTTTTTTTTTGAAACCAAATGCAAAAACGGACACCAGCATGAGTTTCGGGATGAAATTCCATGTCTAAAAATGGTGTTGCTTCAACTTTTTAAAAATCAAGCCTTTTTGGTGCCAGGAGAAGAAAAGGCTTTACTCCACGGTCAGGAAAAATCCTGCCCAGGAACCAAAATGTTTTTTCAAGCCAAATTTTTTTTTTGAAACCAAATGCAAAAACGGACACCAGGATGAGTTTCAGGATGAAATTCCATGTCTAAAAATGGTGTTGCTTCAACTTTTTAAAAATCAAGCCTTTTTGGTGCCTGGGGAAGAAAAGGCTTTACTCCACGGTCAGGAAAAATGCTGCCAAGGAACCAAAAGGTTTTTTGAAGCCAAATTTATTTTTTTTTAAACCAAATACAAAAACGGACACCAGGATGAGTTTCCTGATGAAATTCCATGTCTAAAAATGGTGTTGCTTCAACTTTTTAAAAATCAAGCCTTTTTGGTGCCAGGAAAAGAAAAGGCTTTACTCCACGGTCAGGAAAAATCCTGCCCAGGAACCAAAATGTTTTTTGAAGCCAAATTTTTTTTTTGAAACCAAATGCAAAAACGGACACCAGGATGAGTTTCGGGATGAAATTCCATGTCTAAAAATGGTGTTGCTTCAACTTTTTAAAAATCAAGCCTTTTTGGTGCCAGGAGAAGAAAAGGCTTTACTCCACGGTCAGGAAAAATCCTGCCCAGGAACCAAAATGTTTTTTCAAGCCAAATTTTTTTTTTGAAACCAAATACAAAAACGGACACCAGGATGAGTTTCCTTATGAAATTCCATGTCTAAAAATGGTGTTGCTTCAACTTTTTAAAAATCAAGCCTTTTTGGTGCCAGGAGAAGAAAAGGCTTTACTCCACGGTCAGGAAAAATCCTGCCCAGGAACTAAAATGTTTTTTGAAGCCAAATTTTTTTTTTGAAAACAAATGCAAAAACGGACACCAGGATGAGTTTCAGGATGAAATTCCATGTCTAAAAATGGTGTTGCTTCAACTTTTTAAAAATCAAGCCTTTTTGGTGCCAGGAGAAGAAAAGGCTTTACTCCACGGTCAGGAAAAATCCTGCCCAGGAAACAAAATGTTTTTTGAAGCCAAATTTTTTTTTTGAAACCAAATACAAAAACGGACACCAGGATGAGTTTCCTTATGAAATTCCATGTCTAAAAATGGTGTTGCTTCAACTTTTTAAAAATCAAGCCTTTTTGGTGCCAGGAGAAGAAAAGGCTTTACTCCACGGTCAGGAAAAATCCTGCCCAGGAAACAAAATGTTTTTTGAAGCCAAATTTTTTTTTTGAAACCAAATGCAAAAACGGACACCAGGATGAGTTTCAGGATGAAATTCCATGTCTAAAAATGGTGTTGCTTCAACTTTTTAAAAATCAAGCCTTTTTGGTGCCAGGAGAAGAAAAGGCTTTACTCCACGGTCAGGAAAAATCCTGCCCAGGAACCAAAATGTTTTTTGAAGCCAATTTTTTTTTTTGAAACCAAATGCAAAAACGGACACCAGGATGAGTTTCAGGATGAAATTCCATGTCTAAAAATGTTGTTTCTTCAACTTTTTAAAAATCAAGCCTTTTTGGTGCCAGGAGAAGAAAAGGCTTTACTCCACAGTCAGGAAAAATCCTGCCCAGGAACCAAAATGTTTTTTGACGCCAAATTTTTTTTTTGAAACCAAATGCAAAAACGGACACCAGCATGAGTTTCGGGATGAAATTCCATGTCTAAAAATGGTGTTGCTTCAACTTTTTAAAAATCAAGCCTTTTTGGTGCCAGGAGAAGAAAAGGCTTTACTCCACGGTCAGGAAAAATCCTGCCGAGGAACCAAAATGTTTTTTCAAGCCAAATTTTTTTTTTGAAACCAAATACAAAAACGGACACCAGGATGAGTTTCCTTATGAAATTCCATGTCTACAAATGGTGTTGCTTCAACTTTTTAAAAATCAAGCCTTTTTGGTGCCAGGAGAAGAAAAGGCTTTACTCCACGGTCAGGAAAAATCCTGCCCAGGAACCAAAATGTTTTTTGAAGCCAAATTTTTTTTTTGAAAACAAATGCAAAAACGGACACCAGGATGAGTTTCAGGATGAAATTCCATGTCTAAAAATGGTGTTGCTTCAACTTTTAAAAAATCAAGCCTTTTTGGTGCCAGGAGAAGAAAAGGCTTTACTCCACGGTCAGGAAAAATCCTGCCCAGGAACCAAAATGTTTTTTGAAGCCAATTTTTTTTTTGAAACCAAATGCAAAAACGGACACCAGGATGAGTTTCAGGATGAAATTCCATGTCTAAAAATGGTGTTGCTTCAACTTTTTAAAAATCAAGCCTTTTTGGTGCCAGGAGAAGAAAAGGCTTTACTCCACGGTCAGGAAAAATCCTGCCCAGGAACCAAAATGTTTTTTGAAGCCAATTTTTTTTTTTGAAACCAAATACAAAAACGGACACCAGGATGAGTTTCCTGATGAAATTCCATGTCTAAAAATGGTGTTGCTTCAACTTTTTAAAAATCAAGCCTTTTTGGTGCCAGGAGAAGAAAAGGCTTTACTCCACGGTCAGGAAAAATCCTGCCCAGGAACCAAAATGTTTTTTGAAGCCAATTTTTTTTTTTGAAACCAAATGCAAAAACAGACACCAGGATGAGTTTCAGGATGAAATTCCATGTCTAAAAATGGTGTTGCTTCAACTTTTTAAAAATCAAGCCTTTTTGGTGCCAGGAGAAGAAAAGGCTTTACTCCACAGTCAGGAAAACTCCTGCCCAGGAAACAAAATGTTTTTTGGAGCCAAATTTTTTTTTTGAAACCAAACGCAAAAACGGACACCAGGATGAGTTTCAGGATGAAATTCCATGTCTAAAAATGGTGTTGCTTCAACTTTTTAAAAATCAAGCCTTTTTGGTGCCAGGAGAAGAAAAGGCTTTACTCCACGGTCAGGAAAAATCCTGCCCAGGAACCAAAATGTTTTTTGAAGCCAAATTTTTTTTTTGAAACCAAATGCAAAAACGGACACCAGGATGAGTTTCCTGATGAAATTCCATGTCTAAAAATGGTGTTGCTTCAACTTTTTAAAAATCAAGCCTTTTTGGTGCCAGGAGAAGAAAAGGCTTTACTCCACGGTCAGGAAAAATCCTGCCCAGGAACCAAAATGTTTTTTGAAGCCAATTTTTTTTTTGAAACCAAATGCAAAAACGGACACCAGGATGAGTTTCAGGATGAAATTCCATGTCTAAAAATGGTGTTGCTTCAACTTTTTAAAAATCAAGCCTTTTTGGTGCCAGGAGAAGAAAAGGCTTTACTCCACGGTCAGGAAAAATCCTGCCCAGGAACCAAAATGTTTTTTGAAGCCAATTTTTTTTTTTTGAAACCAAATACAAAAACGGACACCAGGATGAGTTTCCTGATGAAATTCCATGTCTAAAAATGGTGTTGCTTCAACTTTTTAAAAATCAAGCCTTTTTGGTGCCAGGAGAAGAAAAGGCTTTACTCCACGGTCAGGAAAAATCCTGCCCAGGAACCAAAATGTTTTTTGAAGCCAATTTTTTTTTTTGAAACCAAATGCAAAAACAGACACCAGGATGAGTTTCAGGATGAAATTCCATGTCTAAAAATGGTGTTGCTTCAACTTTTTAAAAATCAAGCCTTTTTGGTGCCAGGAGAAGAAAAGGCTTTACTCCACAGTCAGGAAAACTCCTGCCCAGGAAACAAAATGTTTTTTGGAGCCAAATTTTTTTTTTGAAACCAAACGCAAAAACGGACACCAGGATGAGTTTCAGGATGAAATTCCATGTCTAAAAATGGTGTTGCTTCAACTTTTTAAAAATCAAGCCTTTTTGGTGCCAGGAGAAGAAAAGGCTTTACTCCACGGTCAGGAAAAATCCTGCCCAGGAACCAAAATGTTTTTTGAAGCCAAATTTTTTTTTTGAAACCAAATGCAAAAACGGACACCAGGATGAGTTTCCTGATGAAATTCCATGTCTAAAAATGGTGTTGCTTCAACTTTTTAAAAATCAAGCCTTTTTGGTGCCAGGAGAAGAAAAGGCTTTATTCCACGGTCAGGAAAAATCCTGCCCAGGAACCAAAATGTTTTTTGAAGCCAATTTTTTTTTTTGAAACCAAATGCAAAAACGGACACCAGGATGAGTTTCAGGATGAAATTCCATGTCTAAAAATGGTGTTTCTTCAACTTTTTAAAAATCAAGCCTTTTTGGTGCCAGGAGAAGAAAAGGCTTTACTCCACGGTCAGGAAAAATCCTGCCCAGGAACCAAAATGTTTTTTGACGCCAAATTTTTTTTTTGAAACCAAATGCAAAAACGGACACCAGCATGAGTTTCGGGATAAAATTCCATGTCTAAAAATGGTGTTGCTTCAACTTTTTAAAAATCAAGCCTTTTTGGTGCCAGGAGAAGAAAAGGCTTTACTCCACGGTCAGGAAAAATCCTGCCCAGGAACCAAAATGTTTTTTCAAGCCAAATTTTTTTTTTGAAACCAAATGCAAAAACGGACACCAGGATGAGTTTCAGGATGAAATTCCATGTCTAAAAATGGTGTTGCTTCAACTTTTTAAAAATCAAGCCTTTTTGGTGCCTGGGGAAGAAAAGGCTTTACTCCACGGTCAGGAAAAATGCTGCCAAGGAACCAAAAGGTTTTTTGAAGCCAAATTTATTTTTTTTTAAACCAAATACAAAAACGGACACCAGGATGAGTTTCCTGATGAAATTCCATGTCTAAAAATGGTGTTGCTTCAACTTTTTAAAAATCAAGCCTTTTTGGTGCCAGGAAAAGAAAAGGCTTTACTCCACGGTCAGGAAAAATCCTGCCCAGGAACCAAAATGTTTTTTGAAGCCAAATTTTTTTTTTGAAACCAAATGCAAAAACCGACACCAGGATGAGTTTCAGGATGAAATTCCATGTCTAAAAATGGTGTTGCTTCAACTTTTTAAAAATCAAGCCTTTTTGGTGCCAGGAGAAGAAAAGGCTTTACTCCACGGTCAGGAAAAATCCTGCCCAGGAACCAAAATGTTTTTTGAAGCCAAATTTTTTTTTTGAAACCAAATGCAAAAACGGACACCAGGATGAGTTTCCTGATGAAATTCCATGTCTAAAAATGGTGTTGCTTCAACTTTTTAAAAATCAAGCCTTTTTGGTGCCAGGAGAAGAAAAGGCTTTACTCCACGGTCAGGAAAAATCCTGCCCAGGAACCAAAATGTTTTTTGAAGCCAAATTTTTTTTTTGAAACGAAATGCAAAAACGGACACCAGGATGAGTTTCCTTATGAAATTCCATGTCTAAAAATGGTGTTGCTTCAACTTTTTAAAAATCAAGCCTTTTTGGTGCCAGGAGAAGAAAAGGCTTTACTCCACGGTCAGGAAAAATCCTGCCCAGGAACCAAAATGTTTTTTGACGCCAAATATTTTTTTGGAAACCAGATACAAAAACGGACACCAGGATGAGTTTCCTGATGAAATTTCATGTCTAAAAATGGTGTTGCTTCAACTTTTTAAAAATCAAGCCTTTTTGGTGCCAGGAGAAGAAAAGGCTTTACTCCACGGTCAGGAAAAATCCTGCCCAGGAACCAAAATGTTTTTTGAAGCCAAATTTTTTTTTTTGAAACCAAATGCAAAAACGGACACCAGGATGACTTTCCTGATGAAATTCCATGTCTAAAAATGGTGTTGCTTCAACTTTTTAAAAATCAAGCCTTTTTGGTGCCAGGAGAAGAAAAGGCTTTACTCCACGGTCAGGAAAAATCCTGCCCAGGAAACAAAATGTTTTTTGAAGCCAAATTTTTTTTTTGAAACCAAATGCAAAAACGGACACCAGGATGAGTTTCAGGATGAAATTCCATGTCTAAAAATGGTGTTGCTTCAACTTTTTAAAAATCAAGCCTTTTTGGTGCCAGGAGAAGAAAAGGCTTTACTCCACAGTCAGGAAAACTCCTGCCCAGGAAACAAAATGTTTTTTGAAGCCAAATTTTTTTTTTGAAACCAAATGCAAAAACGGACACCAGGATGAGTTTCAGGATGAAATTCCATGTCTAAAAATGGTGTTGCTTCAACTTTTTAAAAATCAAGCCTTTTTGGTGCCAGGAGAAGAAAAGGCTTTACTCCACAGTCAGGAAAACTCCTGCCCAGGAAACAAAATGTTTTTTGAAGCCAAATTTTTTTTTTGAAACCAAATGCAAAAACGGACACCAGGATGAGTTTCCTTATGAAATTCCATGTCTAAAAATGGTGTTGCTTCAACTTTTTAAAAATCAAGCCTTTTTGGTGCCAGGAGAAGAAAAGGCTTTACTCCACGGTCAGGAAAAATCCTGCCCAGGAACCAAAATGTTTTTTGAAGCCAAATTTTTTTTTTGAAACCAAATGCAAAAACGGACACCAGGATGAGTTTCCTGATGAAATTCCATGTCTACAAATGGTGTTGCTTCAACTTTTTAAAAATCAAGCCTTTTTGGTGCCAGGAGAAGAAAAGGCTTTACTCCACGGTCAGGAAAAATCCTGCCCAGGAACCAAAATGTTTTTTGAAGCCAAATTTTTTTTTTGAAACCAAATACAAAAACGGACACCAGGATGAGTTTCCTTATGAAATTCCATGTCTGAAAATGGTGTTGCTTCAACTTTTTAAAAATCAAGCCTTTTTGGTGCCAGGAGAAGAAAAGGCTTTACTCCACGGTCAGGAAAAATCCTGCCCAGGAACCAAAATGTTTTTTGAAGCCAAATTTTTTTTTTGAAACCAAATGCAAAAACGGACACCAGGATGAGTTTCCTGATGAAATTCCATGTCTACAAATGGTGTTGCTTCAACTTTTTAAAAATCAAGCCTTTTTGGTGCCAGGAGAAGAAAAGGCTTTACTCCACGGTCAGGAAAAATCCTGCCCAGGAACTAAAATGTTTTTTGAAGCCAAATTTTTTTTTTGAAAACAAATGCAAAAACGGACACCAGGATGAGTTTCAGGATGAAATTCCATGTCTAAAAATGGTGTTGCTTCAACTTTTTAAAAATCAAGCCTTTTTGGTGCCAGGAGAAGAAAAGGCTTTACTCCACGGTCAGGAAAAATCCTGCCCAGGAACCAAAATGTTTTTTGACGCCAAATTTTTTTTTTGAAACCAAATGCAAAAACGGACACCAGGATGAGTTTCCTTATGAAATTCCATGTCTAAAAATGGTGTTGCTTCAACTTTTTAAAAATCAAGCCTTTTTGGTGCCAGGAGAAGAAAAGGCTTTATTCCACGGTCAGGAAAAATCCTGCCCAGGAACCAAAATGTTTTTTGAAGCCAATTTTTTTTTTTGAAACCAAATGCAAAAACGGACACCAGGATGAGTTTCA
This sequence comes from Pantherophis guttatus, assembly GCF_059756535.1. Taxonomy (NCBI): domain Eukaryota; kingdom Metazoa; phylum Chordata; class Lepidosauria; order Squamata; family Colubridae; genus Pantherophis; species Pantherophis guttatus. The sequence continues at coordinate 10,164,041 of NC_142078.1, read as the reverse complement.
GGATGAAATTCCATGTCTAAAAATGGTGTTTCTTCAACTTTTTAAAAATCAAGCCTTTTTGGTGCCAGGAGAAGAAAAGGCTTTACTCCACGGTCAGGAAAAATCCTGCCCAGGAACCAAAATGTTTTTTGACGCCAAATTTTTTTTTTGAAACCAAATGCAAAAACGGACACCAGCATGAGTTTCGGGATGAAATTCCATGTCTAAAAATGGTGTTGCTTCAACTTTTTAAAAATCAAGCCTTTTTGGTGCCAGGAGAAGAAAAGGCTTTACTCCACGGTCAGGAAAAATCCTGCCCAGGAACCAAAATGTTTTTTCAAGCCAAATTTTTTTTTTGAAACCAAATGCAAAAACGGACACCAGGATGAGTTTCAGGATGAAATTCCATGTCTAAAAATGGTGTTGCTTCAACTTTTTAAAAATCAAGCCTTTTTGGTGCCTGGGGAAGAAAAGGCTTTACTCCACGGTCAGGAAAAATGCTGCCAAGGAACCAAAAGGTTTTTTGAAGCCAAATTTATTTTTTTTTAAACCAAATACAAAAACGGACACCAGGATGAGTTTCCTGATGAAATTCCATGTCTAAAAATGGTGTTGCTTCAACTTTTTAAAAATCAAGCCTTTTTGGTGCCAGGAAAAGAAAAGGCTTTACTCCACGGTCAGGAAAAATCCTGCCCAGGAACCAAAATGTTTTTTGAAGCCAAATTTTTTTTTTGAAACCAAATGCAAAAACCGACACCAGGATGAGTTTCAGGATGAAATTCCATGTCTAAAAATGGTGTTGCTTCAACTTTTTAAAAATCAAGCCTTTTTGGTGCCAGGAGAAGAAAAGGCTTTACTCCACGGTCAGGAAAAATCCTGCCCAGGAACCAAAATGTTTTTTGAAGCCAAATTTTTTTTTTGAAACCAAATGCAAAAACGGACACCAGGATGAGTTTCCTGATGAAATTCCATGTCTAAAAATGGTGTTGCTTCAACTTTTTAAAAATCAAGCCTTTTTGGTGCCAGGAGAAGAAAAGGCTTTACTCCACGGTCAGGAAAAATCCTGCCCAGGAACCAAAATGTTTTTTGAAGCCAAATTTTTTTTTTGAAACGAAATGCAAAAACGGACACCAGGATGAGTTTCCTTATGAAATTCCATGTCTAAAAATGGTGTTGCTTCAACTTTTTAAAAATCAAGCCTTTTTGGTGCCAGGAGAAGAAAAGGCTTTACTCCACGGTCAGGAAAAATCCTGCCCAGGAACCAAAATGTTTTTTGACGCCAAATATTTTTTTGGAAACCAGATACAAAAACGGACACCAGGATGAGTTTCCTGATGAAATTTCATGTCTAAAAATGGTGTTGCTTCAACTTTTTAAAAATCAAGCCTTTTTGGTGCCAGGAGAAGAAAAGGCTTTACTCCACGGTCAGGAAAAATCCTGCCCAGGAACCAAAATGTTTTTTGAAGCCAAATTTTTTTTTTTGAAACCAAATGCAAAAACGGACACCAGGATGAGTTTCCTGATGAAATTCCATGTCTAAAAATGGTGTTGCTTCAACTTTTTAAAAATCAAGCCTTTTTGGTGCCAGGAGAAGAAAAGGCTTTACTCCACGGTCAGGAAAAATCCTGCCCAGGAAACAAAATGTTTTTTGAAGCCAAATTTTTTTTTTGAAACCAAATGCAAAAACGGACACCAGGATGAGTTTCAGGATGAAATTCCATGTCTAAAAATGGTGTTGCTTCAACTTTTTAAAAATCAAGCCTTTTTGGTGCCAGGAGAAGAAAAGGCTTTACTCCACAGTCAGGAAAACTCCTGCCCAGGAAACAAAATGTTTTTTGAAGCCAAATTTTTTTTTTGAAACCAAATGCAAAAACGGACACCAGGATGAGTTTCAGGATGAAATTCCATGTCTAAAAATGGTGTTGCTTCAACTTTTTAAAAATCAAGCCTTTTTGGTGCCAGGAGAAGAAAAGGCTTTACTCCACAGTCAGGAAAACTCCTGCCCAGGAAACAAAATGTTTTTTGAAGCCAAATTTTTTTTTTGAAACCAAATGCAAAAACGGACACCAGGATGAGTTTCCTTATGAAATTCCATGTCTAAAAATGGTGTTGCTTCAACTTTTTAAAAATCAAGCCTTTTTGGTGCCAGGAGAAGAAAAGGCTTTACTCCACGGTCAGGAAAAATCCTGCCCAGGAACCAAAATGTTTTTTGAAGCCAAATTTTTTTTTTGAAACCAAATGCAAAAACGGACACCAGGATGAGTTTCCTGATGAAATTCCATGTCTACAAATGGTGTTGCTTCAACTTTTTAAAAATCAAGCCTTTTTGGTGCCAGGAGAAGAAAAGGCTTTACTCCACGGTCAGGAAAAATCCTGCCCAGGAACCAAAATGTTTTTTGAAGCCAAATTTTTTTTTTGAAACCAAATACAAAAACGGACACCAGGATGAGTTTCCTTATGAAATTCCATGTCTGAAAATGGTGTTGCTTCAACTTTTTAAAAATCAAGCCTTTTTGGTGCCAGGAGAAGAAAAGGCTTTACTCCACGGTCAGGAAAAATCCTGCCCAGGAACCAAAATGTTTTTTGAAGCCAAATTTTTTTTTTGAAACCAAATGCAAAAACGGACACCAGGATGAGTTTCCTGATGAAATTCCATGTCTACAAATGGTGTTGCTTCAACTTTTTAAAAATCAAGCCTTTTTGGTGCCAGGAGAAGAAAAGGCTTTACTCCACGGTCAGGAAAAATCCTGCCCAGGAACTAAAATGTTTTTTGAAGCCAAATTTTTTTTTTGAAAACAAATGCAAAAACGGACACCAGGATGAGTTTCAGGATGAAATTCCATGTCTAAAAATGGTGTTGCTTCAACTTTTTAAAAATCAAGCCTTTTTGGTGCCAGGAGAAGAAAAGGCTTTACTCCACGGTCAGGAAAAATCCTGCCCAGGAACCAAAATGTTTTTTGACGCCAAATTTTTTTTTTGAAACCAAATGCAAAAACGGACACCAGGATGAGTTTCCTTATGAAATTCCATGTCTAAAAATGGTGTTGCTTCAACTTTTTAAAAATCAAGCCTTTTTGGTGCCTGGAGAAGAAAAGGCTTTACTCCATGGTCAGGAAAAATCCTGCCCAGGAAACAAAATGTTTTTTGAAGCCAAATTTTTTTTTTGAAACCAAATACAAAAACGGACACCAGGATGAGTTTCCTTATGAAATTCCATGTCTAAAAATGGTGTTGCTTCAACTTTTTAAAAATCAAGCCTTTTTGGTGCCAGGAGAAGAAAAGGCTTTACTCCACGGTCAGGAAAAATCCTGCCCAGGAACTAAAATGTTTTTTGAAGCCAAATTTTTTTTTTGAAAACAAATGCAAAAACGGACACCAGGATGAGTTTCAGGATGAAATTCCATGTCTAAAAATGGTGTTGCTTCAACTTTTTAAAAATCAAGCCTTTTTGGTGCCAGGAGAAGAAAAGGCTTTACTCCACGGTCAGGAAAAATCCTGCCCAGGAACCAAAATGTTTTTTGACGCCAAATTTTTTTTTGAAACCAAATGCAAAAACGGACACCAGGATGAGTTTCCTGATGAAATTCCATGTCTAAAAATGGTGTTGCTTCAACTTTTTAAAAATCAAGCCTTTTTGGTGCCAGGAGAAGAAAAGGCTTTACTCCATGGTCAGGAAAAATCCTGCCCAGGAAACAAAATGTTTTTTGAAGCCAAATTTTTTTTTTGAAACCAAATACAAAAACGGACACCAGGATGAGTTTCCTTATGAAATTCCATGTCTAAAAATGGTGTTGCTTCAACTTTTTAAAAATCAAGCCTTTTTGGTGCCAGGAGAAGAAAAGGCTTTACTCCACGGTCAGGAAAAATCCTGCCCAGGAAACAAAATGTTTTTTGAAGCCAAATTTTTTTTTTGAAACCAAATGCAAAAACGGACACCAGGATGAGTTTCAGGATGAAATTCCATGTCTAAAAATGGTGTTGCTTCAACTTTTTAAAAATCAAGCCTTTTTGGTGCCAGGAGAAGAAAAGGCTGTACTCCACGGTCAGGAAAAATCCTGCCCAGGAACCAAAATGTTTTTTGAAGCCAAATTTTTTTTTTGAAACCAAATGCAAAAACGGACACCAGGATGAGTTTCCTGATGAAATTCCATGTCTAAAAATGGTGTTGCTTCAACTTTTTAAAAATCAAGCCTTTTTGGTGCCAAGAGAAGAAAAGGCTTTATTCCACGGTCAGGAAAAATCCTGCCCAGGAACCAAAATGTTTTTTGAAGCCAATTTTTTTTTTTGAAACCAAATGCAAAAACGGACACCAGGATGAGTTTCAGGATGAAATTCCATGTCTAAAAATGGTGTTGCTTCAACTTTTTAAAAATCAAGCCTTTTTGGTGCCAGGAGAAGAAAAGGCTTTACTCCACGGTCAGGAAAAATCCTGCCCAGGAACCAAAATGTTTTTTGACGCCAAATTTTTTTTTTGAAACCAAATGCAAAAACGGACACCAGCATGAGTTTCGGGATGAAATTCCATGTCTAAAAATGGTGTTGCTTCAACTTTTTAAAAATCAAGCCTTTTTGGTGCCAGGAGAAGAAAAGGCTTTACTCCACAGTCAGGAAAAATCCTGCCCAGGAACCAAAATGTTTTTTGAAGCCAAATTTTTTTTTTGAAACCAAATGCAAAAACGGACACCAGGATGAGTTTCCTTATGAAATTCCATGTCTACAAATGGTGTTGCTTCAACTTTTTAAAAATCAAGCCTTTTTGGTGCCAGGAGAAGAAAAGGCTTTACTCCACGGTCAGGAAAAATCCTGCCCAGGAACCAAAATGTTTTTTGAAGCCAAATTTTTTTTTGAAAACAAATGCAAAAACGGACACCAGGATGAGTTTCAGGATGAAATTCCATGTCTAAAAATGGTGTTGCTTCAACTTTTAAAAAATCAAGCCTTTTTGGTGCCAGGAGAAGAAAAGGCTTTACTCCACGGTCAGGAAAAATCCTGCCCAGGAACCAAAATGTTTTTTGAAGCCAATTTTTTTTTTGAAACCAAATGCAAAAACGGACACCAGGATGAGTTTCCTGATGAAATTCCATGTCTAAAAATGGTGTTGCTTCAACTTTTTAAAAATCAAGCCTTTTTGGTGCCAGGAGAAGAAAAGGCTTTACTCCATGGTCAGGAAAAATCCTGCCCAGGAACCAAAATGTTTTTTGAAGCCAATTTTTTTTTTTGAAACCAAATGCAAAAACGGACACCAGGATGAGTTTCAGGATGAAATTCCATGTCTAAAAATGGTGTTGCTTCAACTTTTTAAAAATCAAGCCTTTTTGGTGCCAGGAGAAGAAAAGGCTTTACTCCACGGTCAGGAAAAATACTGCCCAGGAACCAAAATGTTTTTTGAAGCCAAATTTTTTTTTTTTGAAACCAAAAGCAAAAACGGACACCAGGATGAGTTTCAGGATGAAATTCCATGTCTAAAAATGGTGTTGCTTCAACTTTTTAAAAATCAACGCTTTTTGGTGCCAGGAGAAGAAAAGGCTTTACTCCACGGTCAGGAAAAATCGTGCCCAGGAACCAAAATGTTTTTTGAAGCCAAATTTTTTTTTTGAAACCAAATGCAAAAACGGACACCAGGATGAGTTTCAGGATGAAATTCCATGTCTAAAAATGGTGTTGCTTCAACTTTTTAAAAATCAAGCCTTTTTGGTGCCAGGAGAAGAAAAGGCTTTACTCCACGGTCAGGAAAAATCCTGCCCAGGAACCAAAATGTTTTTTGAAGCCAAATTTTTTTTTTGAAAACAAATGCAAAAACGGACACCAGGATGAGTTTCCTGATGAAATTCCATGTCTAAAAATGGTGTTGCTTCAACTTTTTAAAAATCAAGCCTTTTTGGTGCCAGGAGAAGAAAAGGCTTTACTCCATGGTCAGGAAAAATCCTGCCCAGGAACCAAAATTTTTTTTGAAGCCAAATTTTTTTTTTGAAACCAAATGCAAAAACGGACACCAGGATGAGTTTCAGGATGAAATTCCATGTCTAAAAATGGTGTTGCTTCAACTTTTTAAAAATCAAGCCTTTTTGGTGCCAGGAGAAGAAAAGGCTTTACTCCACGGTCAGGAAAAATCCTGCCCAGGAACCAAAATGTTTTTTGAAGCCAATTTTTTTTTTGAAACCAAATGCAAAAATGGACACCAGGATGAGTTTCCTGATGAAATTCCATGTCTAAAAATGGTGTTGCTTCAACTTTTTAAAAATCAAGCCTTTTTGGTGCCAGGAGAAGAAAAGGCTTTACTCCATGGTCAGGAAAAATCCTGCCCAGGAACCAAAATGTTTTTTGAAGCCAAATTTTTTTTTTGAAACCAAATGCAAAAACGGACACCAGGATGAGTTTCAGGATGAAATTCCATGTCTAAAAATGGTGTTGCTTCAACTTTTTAAAAATCAAGCCTTTTTGGTGCCAGGAGAAGAAAAGGCTTTACTCCACGGTCAGGAAAAATCCTGCCCAGGAACCAAAATGTTTTTTGAAGCCAATTTTTTTTTTGAAACCAAATGCAAAAACGGACACCAGGATGAGTTTCCTGATGAAATTCCATGTCTAAAAATGGGGTTGCTTCCACTTTTTAAAAATCAAGCCTTTTTGGTGCCAGGAGAAGAAAAGGCTTTACTCCACGGTCAGGAAAAATACTGCCCAGGAACCAAAATGTTTTTTGAAGCCAAATTTTTTTTTTTTGAAACCAAAAGCAAAAACGGACACCAGGATGAGTTTCCTGATGAAATTCCATGTCTAAAAATGGTGTTGCTTCAACTTTTTAAAAATCAAGCCTTTTTGGTGCCAGGAGAAGAAAAGGCTTTACTCCACGGTCAGGAAAAATCCTGCCCAGGAACCAAAATGTTTTTTGAAGCCAAATTTTTTTTTTGAAAACAAATGCAAAAACGGACACCAGGATGAGTTTCCTGATGAAATTCCATGTCTAAAAATGGTGTTGCTTCAACTTTTTAAAAATCAAGCCTTTTTGGTGCCAGGAGAAGAAAAGGCTTTACTCCATGGTCAGGAAAAATCCTGCCCAGGAACCAAAATTTTTTTTGAAGCCAAATTTTTTTTTTGAAACCAAATGCAAAAACGGACACCAGGATGAGTTTCAGGATGAAATTCCATGTCTAAAAATGGTGTTGCTTCAACTTTTTAAAAATCAAGCCTTTTTGGTGCCAGGAGAAGAAAAGGCTTTACTCCACGGTCAGGAAAAATCCTGCCCAGGAACCAAAATGTTTTTTGAAGCCAAATTTTTTTTTTGAAACCAAATGCAAAAACGGACACCAGGATGAGTTTCCTGATGAAATTCCATGTCTACAAATGGTGTTGCTTCAACTTTTTAAAAATCAAGCCTTTTTGGTGCCAGGAGAAGAAAAGGCTTTACTCCACGGTCAGGAAAAATCCTGCCCAGGAACCAAAATGTTTTTTGAAGCCAAATTTTTTTTTTGAAACCAAATACAAAAACGGACACCAGGATGAGTTTCCTTATGAAATTCCATGTCTGAAAATGGTGTTGCTTCAACTTTTTAAAAATCAAGCCTTTTTGGTGCCAGGAGAAGAAAAGGCTTTACTCCACGGTCAGGAAAAATCCTGCCCAGGAACCAAAATGTTTTTTGAAGCCAATTTTTTTTTTTTGAAACCAAATGCAAAAACGGACACCAGGATGAGTTTCAGGATGAAATTCCATGTCTACAAATGAAGTTGCTTCAACTTTTTAAAAATCAAGCCTTTTTGGTGCCAGGAGAAGAAAAGGCTTTACTCCACGGTCAGGAAAAATCCTGCCCAGGAACTAAAATGTTTTTTGAAGCCAAATTTTTTTTTTGAAAACAAATGCAAAAACGGACACCAGGATGAGTTTCAGGATGAAATTCCATGTCTAAAAATGGTGTTGCTTCAACTTTTTAAAAATCAAGCCTTTTTGGTGCCAGGAGAAGAAAAGGCTTTACTCCACGGTCAGGAAAAATCCTGCCCAGGAACCAAAATGTTTTTTGACGCCAAATTTTTTTTTTGAAACCAAATGCAAAAACGGACACCAGGATGAGTTTCCTTATGAAATTCCATGTCTAAAAATGGTGTTGCTTCAACTTTTTAAAAATCAAGCCTTTTTGGTGCCAGGAGAAGAAAAGGCTTTACTCCATGGTCAGGAAAAATCCTGCCCAGGAAACAAAATGTTTTTTGAAGCCAAATTTTTTTTTTGAAACCAAATGCAAAAACGGACACCAGGATGAGTTTCAGGATGAAATTCCATGTCTAAAAATGGTGTTGCTTCAACTTTTTAAAAATCAAGCCTTTTTGGTGCCAGGAGAAGAAAAGGCTTTACTCCACGGTCAGGAAAAATCCTGCCCAGGAACCAAAATGTTTTTTGAAGCCAAATTTTTTTTTTGAAACCAAATGCAAAAACGGACACCAGGATGAGTTTCCTTATGAAATTCCATGTCTACAAATGGTGTTGCTTCAACTTTTTAAAAATCAAGCCTTTTTGGTGCCAGGAGAAGAAAAGGCTTTACTCCACGGTCAGGAAAAATCCTGCCCAGGAACCAAAATGTTTTTTGAAGCCAAATTTTTTTTTTGAAACCAAATACAAAAACGGACACCAGGATGAGTTTCCTTATGAAATTCCATGTCTGAAAATGGTGTTGCTTCAACTTTTTAAAAATCAAGCCTTTTTGGTGCCAGGAGAAGAAAAGGCTTTACTCCACGGTCAGGAAAAATCCTGCCCAGGAACCAAAATGTTTTTTGAAGCCAATTTTTTTTTTTGAAACCAAATGCAAAAACGGACACCAGGATGAGTTTCAGGATGAAATTCCATGTCTACAAATGGTGTTGCTTCAACTTTTTAAAAATCAAGCCTTTTTGGTGCCAGGAGAAGAAAAGGCTTTACTCCACGGTCAGGAAAAATCCTGCCCAGGAACTAAAATGTTTTTTGAAGCCAAATTTTTTTTTTGAAAACAAATGCAAAAACGGACACCAGGATGAGTTTCAGGATGAAATTCCATGTCTAAAAATGGTGTTGCTTCAACTTTTTAAAAATCAAGCCTTTTTGGTGCCAGGAGAAGAAAAGGCTTTACTCCACGGTCAGGAAAAATCCTGCCCAGGAACCAAAATGTTTTTTGACGCCAAATTTTTTTTTTGAAACCAAATGCAAAAACGGACACCAGGATGAGTTTCCTTATGAAATTCCATGTCTAAAAATGGTGTTGCTTCAACTTTTTAAAAATCAAGCCTTTTTGGTGCCAGGAGAAGAAAAGGCTTTACTCCATGGTCAGGAAAAATCCTGCCCAGGAAACAAAATGTTTTTTGAAGCCAAATTTTTTTTTTGAAACCAAATACAAAAACGGACACCAGGATGAGTTTCCTTATGAAATTCCATGTCTAAAAATGGTGTTGCTTCAACTTTTTAAAAATCAAGCCTTTTTGGTGCCAGGAGAAGAAAAGGCTTTACTCCACGGTCAGGAAAAATCCTGCCCAGGAAACAAAATGTTTTTTGAAGCCAAATTTTTTTTTTTGAAACCAAATGCAAAAACGGACACCAGGATGAGTTTCAGGATGAAATTCCATGTCTAAAAATGGTGTTGCTTCAACTTTTTAAAAATCAAGCCTTTTTGGTGCCAGGAGAAGAAAAGGCTTTACTCCACGGTCAGGAAAAATCCTGCCCAGGAACCAAAATGTTTTTTGAAGCCAAATTTTTTTTTTGAAACCAAATGCAAAAACGGACACCAGGATGAGTTTCCTGATGAAATTCCATGTCTAAAAATGGTGTTGCTTCAACTTTTGAAAAATCAAGCCTTTTTGGTGCCAGGAGAAGAAAAGGCTTTATTCCACGGTCAGGAAAAATCCTGCCCAGGAACCAAAATGTTTTTTGAAGCCAATTTTTTTTTTTTGAAACCAAATGCAAAAACGGACACCAGGATGAGTTTCAGGATGAAATTCCATGTCTAAAAATGGTGTTGCTTCAACTTTTTAAAAATCAAGCCTTTTTGGTGCCAGGAGAAGAAAAGGCTTTACTCCACGGTCAGGAAAAATCCTGCCCAGGAACCAAAATGTTTTTTGACGCCAAATTTTTTTTTTGAAACCAAATGCAAAAACGGACACCAGGATGAGTTTCCTTATGAAATTCCATGTCTACAAATGGTGTTGCTTCAACTTTTTAAAAATCAAGCCTTTTTGGTGCCAGGAGAAGAAAAGGCTTTACTCCACAGTCAGGAAAAATCCTGCCCAGGAACCAAAATGTTTTTTGAAGCCAAATTTTTTTTTTGAAAACAAATGCAAAAACGGACACCAGGATGAGTTTCAGGATGAAATTCCATGTCTAAAAATGGTGTTGCTTCAACTTTTAAAAAATCAAGCCTTTTTGGTGCCAGGAGAAGAAAAGGCTTTACTCCACGGTCAGGAAAAATCCTGCCCAGGAACCAAAATGTTTTTTGAAGCCAATTTTTTTTTGAAACCAAATGCAAAAACGGACACCAGGATGAGTTTCCTGATGAAATTCCATGTCTAAAAATGGTGTTGCTTCAACTTTTTAAAAATCAAGCCTTTTTGGTGCCAGGAGAAGAAAAGGCTTTACTCCATGGTCAGGAAAAATCCTGCCCAGGAACCAAAATGTTTTTTGAAGCCAAATTTTTTTTTTGAAACCAAATGCAAAAACGGACACCAGGATGAGTTTCAGGATGAAATTCCATGTCTAAAAATGGTGTTGCTTCAACTTTTTAAAAATCAAGTTTTTTTGGTGCCAGGAGAAGAAAAGGCTTTACTCCACGGTCAGGAAAAATCCTGCCCAGGAACCAAAATGTTTTTTGAAGCCAAATTTTTTTTTTGAAACCAAATGCAAAAACGTACACCAGGATGAGTTTCCTGATGAAATTCCATGTCTAAAAATGGTGTTGCTTCAACTTTTTAAAAATCAAGCCTTTTTGGTGCCAGGAGAAGAAAAGGCTTTACTCCACGGTCAGGAAAAATCCTGCCCAGGAACCAAAATGTTTTTTGAAGCCAATTTTTTTTTTGAAACCAAATGCAAAAACGGACACCAGGATGAGTTTCCTGATGAAATTCCATGTCTAAAAATGGGGTTGCTTCCACTTTTTAAAAATCAAGCCTTTTTGGTGCCAGGAGAAGAAAAGGCTTTACTCCACGGTCAGGAAAAATCCTGCCCAGGAACCAAAATGTTTTTTGAAGCCAAATTTTTTTTTTGAAACCAAATGCAAAAACGGACACCAGGATGAGTTTCCTGATGAAATTCCATGTCTAAAAATGGTGTTGCTTCAACTTTTTAAAAATCAAGCCTTTTTGGTGCCAGGAGAAGAAAAGGCTTTACTCCATGGTCAGGAAAAATCCTGCCCAGGAAACAAAATGTTTTTTGAAGCCAAATTTTTTTTTTGAAACCAAATGCAAAAACGGACACCAGGATGAGTTTCCTGATGAAATTCCATGTCTAAAAATGGTGTTGCTTCAACTTTTTAAAAATTAAGCCTTTTTGGTGCCAGGAGAAGAAAAGGCTTTACTCCACGGTCAGGAAAAATCCTGCCCAGGAACCAAAATGTTTTTTGAAGCCAAATTTTTTTTTTGAAACCAAATGCAAAAACGGACACCAGGATGAGTTTCCTGATGAAATTCCATGTCTAAAAATGGCGTTGCTTCAACTTTTTAAAAATCAAGCCTTTTTGGTGCCAGGAGAAGAAAAGGCTTTACTCCACGGTCAGGAAAAATCCTGCCCAGGAACCAAAATGTTTTTTGACGCCAAATTTTTTTTTTGAAACCAAATGCAAAAACGGACACCAGGATGAGTTTCCTTATGAAATTCCATGTCTAAAAATGGTGTTGCTTCAACTTTTTAAAAATCAAGCCTTTTTGGTGCCAGGAGAAGAAAAGGCTTTACTCCACGGTCAGGAAAAATCCTGCCCAGGAACCAAAATGTTTTTTGAAGCCAAATTTTTTTTTTGAAACCAAATGCAAAAACGGACACCAGGATGAGTTTCAGGATGAAATTCCATGTCTAAAATGGTGTTGCTTCAACTTTTTAAAAATCAAGCCTTTTTGGTGCCAGGAGAAGAAAAGGCTTTACTCCACGGTCAGGAAAAATCCTGCCCAGGAACCAAAATGTTTTTTGAAGCCAAATTTTTTTTTTGAAACCAAATGCAAAAACGGACACCAGGATGAGTTTCCTGATGAAATTCCATGTCTAAAAATGGTGTTGCTTCAACTTTTTAAAAATCAAGCCTTTTTGGTGCCAGGAGAAGAAAAGGCTTTACTCCACGGTCAGGAAAAATACTGCCCAGGAACCAAAATGTTTTTTGAAGCCAAATTTTTTTTTTTTGAAACCAAAAGCAAAAACGGACACCAGGATGAGTTTCCTGATGAAATTCCATGTCTAAAAATGGTGTTGCTTCAACTTTTTAAAAATCAACGCTTTTTGGTGCCAGGAGAAGAAAAGGCTTTACTCCACGGTCAGGAAAAATCGTGCCCAGGAACCAAAATGTTTTTTGAAGCCAAATTTTTTTTTTGAAACCAAATGCAAAAACGGACACCAGGATGAGTTTCAGGATGAAATTCCATGTCTAAAAATGGTGTTGCTTCAACTTTTTAAAAAACAAGCCTTTTTGGTGCCAGGAGAAGAAAAGGCTTTACTCCACGGTCAGGAAAAATCCTGCCCAGGAACCAAAATGTTTTTTGAAGCCAAATTTTTTTTTTGAAACCAAATGCAAAAACGGACACCAGGATGAGTTTCCTGATGAAATTCCATGTCCAAAAATGGTGTTGCTTCAACTTTTTAAAAATCAAGACTTTTTGGTGCCAGGAGAAGAAAAGGCTTTACTCCATGGTCAGGAAAAATCCTGCCCAGGAACCAAAATGTTTTTTGAAGCCAAATTTTTTTTTTGAAACCAAATGCAAAAACGGACACCAGGATGAGTTTCCTGATGAAATTCCATGTCTAAAAATGGTGTTGCTTCAACTTTTTAAAAATTAAGCCTTTTTGGTGCCAGGAGAAGAAAAGGCTTTACTCCACGGTCAGGAAAAATCCTGCCCAGGAACCAAAATGTTTTTTGAAGCCAAATTTTTTTTTTGAAACCAAATGCAAAAACGGACACCAGGATGAGTTTCCTGATGAAATTCCATGTCTAAAAATGGCGTTGCTTCAACTTTTTAAAAATCAAGCCTTTTTGGTGCCAGGAGAAGAAAAGGCTTTACTCCACGGTCAGGAAAAATCCTGCCCAGGAACCAAAATGTTTTTTGACGCCAAATTTTTTTTTTGAAACCAAATGCAAAAACGGACACCAGGATGAGTTTCCTTATGAAATTCCATGTCTAAAAATGGTGTTGCTTCAACTTTTTAAAAATCAAGCCTTTTTGGTGCCAGGAGAAGAAAAGGCTTTACTCCACGGTCAGGAAAAATCCTGCCCAGGAACCAAAATGTTTTTTGAAGCCAAATTTTTTTTTTGAAACCAAATGCAAAAACGGACACCAGGATGAGTTTCAGGATGAAATTCCATGTCTAAAATGGTGTTGCTTCAACTTTTTAAAAATCAAGCCTTTTTGGTGCCAGGAGAAGAAAAGGCTTTACTCCACGGTCAGGAAAAATCCTGCCCAGGAACCAAAATGTTTTTTGACGCCAAATTTTTTTTTTGAAACCAAATGCAAAAACGGACACCAGCATGAGTTTCGGGATGAAATTCCATGTCTAAAAATGGTGTTGCTTCAACTTTTTAAAAATCAAGCCTTTTTGGTGCCAGGAGAAGAAAAGGCTTTACTCCACGGTCAGGAAAAATCCTGCCCAGGAACCAAAATGTTTTTTCAAGCCAAATTTTTTTTTTGAAACCAAATACAAAAACGGACACCAGGATGAGTTTCCTTATGAAATTCCATGTCTACAAATGGTGTTGCTTCAACTTTTTAAAAATCAAGCCTTTTTGGTGCCAGGAGAAGAAAAGGCTTTACTCCACGGTCAGGAAAAATCCTGCCCAGGAACCAAAATGTTTTTTGAAGCCAAATTTTTTTTTTGAAAACAAATGCAAAAACGGACACCAGGATGAGTTTCAGGATGAAATTCCATGTCTAAAAATGGTGTTGCTTCAACTTTTAAAAAATCAAGCCTTTTTGGTGCCAGGAGAAGAAAAGGCTTTACTCCACGGTCAGGAAAAATCCTGCCCAGGAACCAAAATGTTTTTTGAAGCCAATTTTTTTTTTGAAACCAAATGCAAAAACGGACACCAGGATGAGTTTCCTGATGAAATTCCATGTCTAAAAATGGTGTTGCTTCAACTTTTTAAAAATCAAGCCTTTTTGGTGCCAGGAGAAGAAAAGGCTTTACTCCACGGTCAGAAAAAATCCTGCCCAGGAACCAAAATGTTTTTTGACGCCAAATTTTTTTTTTTGAAACCAAATGCAAAAACCGACACCAGCATGAGTTTCGGGATGAAATTCCATGTCTAAAAATGGTGTTGCTTCAACTTTTTAAAAATCAAGCCTTTTTGGTGCCAGGAGAAGAAAAGGCTTTACTCCACGGTCAGGAAAAATCCTGCCCAGGAACCAAAATGTTTTTTGAAGCCAATTTTTTTTTTGAAACCAAATGCAAAAACGGACACCAGGATGAGTTTCCTGATGAAATTCCATGTCTAAAAATGGTGTTGCTTCAACTTTTTAAAAATCAAGCCTTTTTGGTGCCAGGAGAAGAAAAGGCTTTATTCCACGGTCAGGAAAAATCCTGCCCAGGAACCAAAATGTTTTTTGAAGCCAATTTTTTTTTTTGAAACCAAATTCAAAAACGGACACCAGGATGATTTTCAGGATGAAATTCCATGTCTAAAAATGGTGTTGCTTCAACTTTTTAAAAATCAACGCTTTTTGGTGCCAGGAGAAGAAAAGGCTTTACTCCACGGTCAGGAAAAATCGTGCCCAGGAACCAAAATGTTTTTTGACGCCAAATTTTTTTTTTGAAACCAAATGCAAAAACGGACACCAGCATGAGTTTCCTTATGAAATTCCATGTCTAAAAATGGTGTTGCTTCAACTTTTTAAAAATCAAGCCTTTTTGGTGCCAGGAGAAGAAAAGGCTTTACTCCACGGTCAGGAAAAATCCTGCCCAGGAACCAAAATGTTTTTTGAAGCCAATTTTTTTTTTGAAACCAAATGCAAAAACGGACACCAGGATGAGTTTCAGGATGAAATTCCATGTCTAAAAATGGTGTTGCTTCAACTTTTTAAAAATCAAGCCTTTTTGGTGCCAGGAGAAGAAAAGGCTTTATTCCACGGTCAGGAAAAATCCTGCCCAGGAACAAAAATGTTTTTTGAAGCCAAATTTTTTTTTTGAAACCAAATGCAAAAACGGACACCAGGATGAGTTTCCTGATGAAATTCCATGTCTAAAAATGGTGTTGCTTCAACTTTTTAAAAATTAAGCCTTTTTGGTGCCAGGAGAAGAAAAGGCTTTACTCCACGGTCAGGAAAAATCCTGCCCAGGAACCAAAATGTTTTTTGAAGCCAAATTTTTTTTTTGAAACCAAATGCAAAAACGGACACCAGGATGAGTTTCCTGATGAAATTCCATGTCTAAAAATGGCGTTGCTTCAACTTTTTAAAAATCAAGCCTTTTTGGTGCCAGGAGAAGAAAAGGCTTTACTCCACGGTCAGGAAAAATCCTGCCCAGGAACCAAAATGTTTTTTGACGCCAAATTTTTTTTTTGAAACCAAATGCAAAAACGGACACCAGGATGAGTTTCCTTATCAAATTCCATGTCTAAAAATGGTGTTGCTTCAACTTTTTAAAAATCGAGCCTTTTTGGTGCCAGGAGAAGAAAAGGCTTTACTCCACGGTCAGGAAAAATCCTGCCCAGGAACCAAAATGTTTTTTGACGCCAAATTTTTTTTTTGAAACCAAATGCAAAAACGGACACCAGCATGAGTTTCGGGATGAAATTCCATGTCTAAAAATGGTGTTGCTTCAACTTTTTAAAAATCAAGCCTTTTTGGTGCCAGGAGAAGAAAAGGCTTTACTCCACGGTCAGGAAAAATCCTGCCCAGGAACCAAAATGTTTTTTCAAGCCAAATTTTTTTTTTGAAACCAAATACAAAAACGGACACCAGGATGAGTTTCCTTATGAAATTCCATGTCTACAAATGGTGTTGCTTCAACTTTTTAAAAATCAAGCCTTTTTGGTGCCAGGAGAAGAAAAGGCTTTACTCCACGGTCAGGAAAAATCCTGCCCAGGAACCAAAATGTTTTTTGACGCCAAATTTTTTTTTTGAAACCAAATGCAAAAACCGACACCAGCATGAGTTTCGGGATGAAATTCCATGTCTAAAAATGGTGTTGCTTCAACTTTTTAAAAATCAAGCCTTTTTGGTGCCAGGAGAAGAAAAGGCTTTACTCCACGGTCAGGAAAAATCCTGCCCAGGAACCAAAATGTTTTTTGAAGCCAATTTTTTTTTTGAAACCAAATGCAAAAACGGACACCAGGATGAGTTTCCTGATGAAATTCCATGTCTAAAAATGGTGTTGCTTCAACTTTTTAAAAATCAAGCCTTTTTGGTGCCAGGAGAAGAAAAGGCTTTACTCCACGGTCAGAAAAAATCCTGCCCAGGAACCAAAATGTTTTTTGACGCCAAATTTTTTTTTTTGAAACCAAATGCAAAAACCGACACCAGCATGAGTTTCGGGATGAAATTCCATGTCTAAAAATGGTGTTGCTTCAACTTTTTAAAAATCAAGCCTTTTTGGTGCCAGGAGAAGAAAAGGCTTTACTCCACGGTCAGGAAAAATCGTGCCCAGGAACCAAAATGTTTTTTGAAGCCAAATTTTTTTTTTGAAACCAAATGCAAAAACGGACACCAGGATGAGTTTCAGGATGAAATTCCATGTCTAAAAATGGTGTTGCTTCAACTTTTTAAAAATCAAGCCTTTTTGGTGCCAGGAGAAGAAAAGGCTTTACTCCACGGTCAGGAAAAATCCTGCCCAGGAACCAAAATGTTTTTTGAAGCCAAATTTTTTTTTTGAAACCAAATGCAAAAACGGACACCAGGATGAGTTTCCTGATGAAATTCCATGTCTAAAAATGGTGTTGCTTCAACTTTTTAAAAATCAAGCCTTTTTGGTGCCAGGAGAAGAAAAGGCTTTACTCCATGGTCAGGAAAAATCCTGCCCAGGAAACAAAATGTTTTTTGAAGCCAAATTTTTTTTTTGAAACCAAATGCAAAAACGGACACCAGGATGAGTTTCCTGATGAAATTCCATGTCTAAAAATGGTGTTGCTTCAACTTTTTAAAAATTAAGCCTTTTTGGTGCCAGGAGAAGAAAAGGCTTTACTCCACGGTCAGGAAAAATCCTGCCCAGGAACCAAAATGTTTTTTGAAGCCAAATTTTTTTTTTGAAACCAAATGCAAAAACGGACACCAGGATGAGTTTCCTGATGAAATTCCATGTCTAAAAATGGCGTTGCTTCAACTTTTTAAAAATCAAGCCTTTTTGGTGCCAGGAGAAGAAAAGGCTTTACTCCACGGTCAGGAAAAATCCTGCCCAGGAACCAAAATGTTTTTTGACGCCAAATTTTTTTTTTGAAACCAAATGCAAAAACGGACACCAGGATGAGTTTCCTTATGAAATTCCATGTCTAAAAATGGTGTTGCTTCAACTTTTTAAAAATCAAGCCTTTTTGGTGCCAGGAGAAGAAAAGGCTTTACTCCACGGTCAGGAAAAATCCTGCCCAGGAACCAAAATGTTTTTTGAAGCCAAATTTTTTTTTTGAAACCAAATGCAAAAACGGACACCAGGATGAGTTTCAGGATGAAATTCCATGTCTAAAATGGTGTTGCTTCAACTTTTTAAAAATCAAGCCTTTTTGGTGCCAGGAGAAGAAAAGGCTTTACTCCACGGTCAGGAAAAATCCTGCACAGGAACCAAAATGTTTTTTGACGCCAAATTTTTTTTTTGAAACCAAATGCAAAAACGGACACCAGCATGAGTTTCGGGATGAAATTCCATGTCTAAAAATGGTGTTGCTTCAACTTTTTAAAAATCAAGCCTTTTTGGTGCCAGGAGAAGAAAAGGCTTTACTCCACGGTCAGGAAAAATCCTGCCCAGGAACCAAAATGTTTTTTCAAGCCAAATTTTTTTTTTGAAACCAAATACAAAAACGGACACCAGGATGAGTTTCCTTATGAAATTCCATGTCTACAAATGGTGTTGCTTCAACTTTTTAAAAATCAAGCCTTTTTGGTGCCAGGAGAAGAAAAGGCTTTACTCCACGGTCAGGAAAAATCCTGCCCAGGAACCAAAATGTTTTTTGAAGCCAAATTTTTTTTTTGAAAACAAATGCAAAAACGGACACCAGGATGAGTTTCAGGATGAAATTCCATGTCTAAAAATGGTGTTGCTTCAACTTTTAAAAAATCAAGCCTTTTTGGTGCCAGGAGAAGAAAAGGCTTTACTCCACGGTCAGGAAAAATCCTGCCCAGGAACCAAAATGTTTTTTGAAGCCAATTTTTTTTTTGAAACCAAATGCAAAAACGGACACCAGGATGAGTTTCCTGATGAAATTCCATGTCTAAAAATGGTGTTGCTTCAACTTTTTAAAAATCAAGCCTTTTTGGTGCCAGGAGAAGAAAAGGCTTTACTCCACGGTCAGACAAAATCCTGCCCAGGAACCAAAATGTTTTTTGATGCCAAATTTTTTTTTTTGAAACCAAATGCAAAAACCGACACCAGCATGAGTTTCGGGATGAAATTCCATGTCTAAAAATGGTGTTGCTTCAACTTTTTAAAAATCAAGCCTTTTTGGTGCCAGGAGAAGAAAAGGCTTTACTCCACGGTCAGGAAAAATCCTGCCCAGGAACCAAAATGTTTTTTGAAGCCAATTTTTTTTTTGAAACCAAATGCAAAAACGGACACCAGGATGAGTTTCCTGATGAAATTCCATGTCTAAAAATGGTGTTGCTTCAACTTTTTAAAAATCAAGCCTTTTTGGTGCCAGGAGAAGAAAAGGCTTTATTCCACGGTCAGGAAAAATCCTGCCCAGGAACCAAAATGTTTTTTGAAGCCAATTTTTTTTTTTGAAACCAAATGCAAAAACGGACACCAGGATGAGTTTCAGGATGAAATTCCATGTCTAAAAATGGTGTTGCTTCAACTTTTTAAAAATCAAGCCTTTTTGGTGCCAGGAGAAGAAAAGGCTTTACTCCACGGTCAGGAAAAATCCTGCCCAGGAACCAAAATGTTTTTTCAAGCCAAATTTTTTTTTTGAAACCAAATACAAAAACGGACACCAGGATGAGTTTCCTTATGAAATTCCATGTCTACAAATGGTGTTGCTTCAACTTTTTAAAAATCAAGCCTTTTTGGTGCCAGGAGAAGAAAAGGCTTTACTCCACGGTCAGGAAAAATCCTGCCCAGGAACCAAAATGTTTTTTGACGCCAAATTTTTTTTTTGAAACCAAATGCAAAAACCGACACCAGCATGAGTTTCGGGATGAAATTCCATGTCTAAAAATGGTGTTGCTTCAACTTTTTAAAAATCAAGCCTTTTTGGTGCCAGGAGAAGAAAAGGCTTTACTCCACGGTCAGGAAAAATCCTGCCCAGGAACCAAAATGTTTTTTGAAGCCAATTTTTTTTTTGAAACCAAATGCAAAAACGGACACCAGGATGAGTTTCCTGATGAAATTCCATGTCTAAAAATGGTGTTGCTTCAACTTTTTAAAAATCAAGCCTTTTTGGTGCCAGGAGAAGAAAAGGCTTTACTCCACGGTCAGAAAAAATCCTGCCCAGGAACCAAAATGTTTTTTGACGCCAAATTTTTTTTTTTGAAACCAAATGCAAAAACCGACACCAGCATGAGTTTCGGGATGAAATTCCATGTCTAAAAATGGTGTTGCTTCAACTTTTTAAAAATCAAGCCTTTTTGGTGCCAGGAGAAGAAAAGGCTTTACTCCACGGTCAGGAAAAATCGTGCCCAGGAACCAAAATGTTTTTTGAAGCCAAATTTTTTTTTTGAAACCAAATGCAAAAACGGACACCAGGATGAGTTTCAGGATGAAATTCCATGTCTAAAAATGGTGTTGCTTCAACTTTTTAAAAATCAAGCCTTTTTGGTGCCAGGAGAAGAAAAGGCTTTACTCCACGGTCAGGAAAAATCCTGCCCAGGAACCAAAATGTTTTTTGAAGCCAAATTTTTTTTTTGAAACCAAATGCAAAAACGGACACCAGGATGAGTTTCCTGATGAAATTCCATGTCTAAAAATGGTGTTGCTTCAACTTTTTAAAAATCAAGCCTTTTTGGTGCCAGGAGAAGAAAAGGCTTTACTCCATGGTCAGGAAAAATCCTGCCCAGGAAACAAAATGTTTTTTGAAGCCAAATTTTTTTTTTGAAACCAAATGCAAAAACGGACACCAGGATGAGTTTCCTGATGAAATTCCATGTCTAAAAATGGTGTTGCTTCAACTTTTTAAAAATTAAGCCTTTTTGGTGCCAGGAGAAGAAAAGGCTTTACTCCACGGTCAGGAAAAATCCTGCCCAGGAACCAAAATGTTTTTTGAAGCCAAATTTTTTTTTTGAAACCAAATGCAAAAACGGACACCAGGATGAGTTTCCTGATGAAATTCCATGTCTAAAAATGGCGTTGCTTCAACTTTTTAAAAATCAAGCCTTTTTGGTGCCAGGAGAAGAAAAGGCTTTACTCCACGGTCAGGAAAAATCCTGCCCAGGAACCAAAATGTTTTTTGACGCCAAATTTTTTTTTTGAAACCAAATGCAAAAACGGACACCAGGATGAGTTTCCTTATGAAATTCCATGTCTAAAAATGGTGTTGCTTCAACTTTTTAAAAATCAAGCCTTTTTGGTGCCAGGAGAAGAAAAGGCTTTACTCCACGGTCAGGAAAAATCCTGCCCAGGAACCAAAATGTTTTTTGAAGCCAAATTTTTTTTTTGAAACCAAATGCAAAAACGGACACCAGGATGAGTTTCAGGATGAAATTCCATGTCTAAAATGGTGTTGCTTCAACTTTTTAAAAATCAAGCCTTTTTGGTGCCAGGAGAAGAAAAGGCTTTACTCCACGGTCAGGAAAAATCCTGCACAGGAACCAAAATGTTTTTTGACGCCAAATTTTTTTTTTGAAACCAAATGCAAAAACGGACACCAGCATGAGTTTCGGGATGAAATTCCATGTCTAAAAATGGTGTTGCTTCAACTTTTTAAAAATCAAGCCTTTTTGGTGCCAGGAGAAGAAAAGGCTTTACTCCACGGTCAGGAAAAATCCTGCCCAGGAACCAAAATGTTTTTTCAAGCCAAATTTTTTTTTTGAAACCAAATACAAAAACGGACACCAGGATGAGTTTCCTTATGAAATTCCATGTCTACAAATGGTGTTGCTTCAACTTTTTAAAAATCAAGCCTTTTTGGTGCCAGGAGAAGAAAAGGCTTTACTCCACGGTCAGGAAAAATCCTGCCCAGGAACCAAAATGTTTTTTGAAGCCAAATTTTTTTTTTGAAAACAAATGCAAAAACGGACACCAGGATGAGTTTCAGGATGAAATTCCATGTCTAAAAATGGTGTTGCTTCAACTTTTAAAAAATCAAGCCTTTTTGGTGCCAGGAGAAGAAAAGGCTTTACTCCACGGTCAGGAAAAATCCTGCCCAGGAACCAAAATGTTTTTTGAAGCCAATTTTTTTTTTGAAACCAAATGCAAAAACGGACACCAGGATGAGTTTCCTGATGAAATTCCATGTCTAAAAATGGTGTTGCTTCAACTTTTTAAAAATCAAGCCTTTTTGGTGCCAGGAGAAGAAAAGGCTTTACTCCACGGTCAGACAAAATCCTGCCCAGGAACCAAAATGTTTTTTGATGCCAAATTTTTTTTTTTGAAACCAAATGCAAAAACCGACACCAGCATGAGTTTCGGGATGAAATTCCATGTCTAAAAATGGTGTTGCTTCAACTTTTTAAAAATCAAGCCTTTTTGGTGCCAGGAGAAGAAAAGGCTTTACTCCACGGTCAGGAAAAATCCTGCCCAGGAACCAAAATGTTTTTTGAAGCCAATTTTTTTTTTGAAACCAAATGCAAAAACGGACACCAGGATGAGTTTCCTGATGAAATTCCATGTCTAAAAATGGTGTTGCTTCAACTTTTTAAAAATCAAGCCTTTTTGGTGCCAGGAGAAGAAAAGGCTTTATTCCACGGTCAGGAAAAATCCTGCCCAGGAACCAAAATGTTTTTTGAAGCCAATTTTTTTTTTTGAAACCAAATGCAAAAACGGACACCAGGATGAGTTTCAGGATGAAATTCCATGTCTAAAAATGGTGTTGCTTCAACTTTTTAAAAATCAACGCTTTTTGGTGCCAGGAGAAGAAAAGGCTTTACTCCACGGTCAGGAAAAATCGTGCCCAGGAACCAAAATGTTTTTTGACGCCAAATTTTTTTTTTGAAACCAAATGCAAAAACGGACACCAGCATGAGTTTCCTTATGAAATTCCATGTCTAAAAATGGTGTTGCTTCAACTTTTTAAAAATCAAGCCTTTTTGGTGCCAGGAGAAGAAAAGGCTTTACTCCACGGTCAGGAAAAATCCTGCCCAGGAACCAAAATGTTTTTTGAAGCCAATTTTTTTTTTGAAACCAAATGCAAAAACGGACACCAGGATGAGTTTCCTGATGAAATTCCATGTCTAAAAATGGTGTTGCTTCAACTTTTTAAAAATCAAGCCTTTTTGGTGCCAGGAGAAGAAAAGGCTTTACTCCACGGTCAGAAAAAATCCTGCCCAGGAACCAAAATGTTTTTTGACGCCAAATTTTTTTTTTTGAAACCAAATGCAAAAACCGACACCAGCATGAGTTTCGGGATGAAATTCCATGTCTAAAAATGGTGTTGCTTCAACTTTTTAAAAATCAAGCCTTTTTGGTGCCAGGAGAAGAAAAGGCTTTACTCCACGGTCAGGAAAAATCGTGCCCAGGAACCAAAATGTTTTTTGAAGCCAAATTTTTTTTTTGAAACCAAATGCAAAAACGGACACCAGGATGAGTTTCAGGATGAAATTCCATGTCTAAAAATGGTGTTGCTTCAACTTTTTAAAAATCAAGCCTTTTTGGTGCCAGGAGAAGAAAAGGCTTTACTCCACGGTCAGGAAAAATCCTGCCCAGGAACCAAAATGTTTTTTGAAGCCAAATTTTTTTTTTGAAACCAAATGCAAAAACGGACACCAGGATGAGTTTCCTGATGAAATTCCATGTCTAAAAATGGTGTTGCTTCAACTTTTTAAAAATCAAGCCTTTTTGGTGCCAGGAGAAGAAAAGGCTTTACTCCATGGTCAGGAAAAATCCTGCCCAGGAACCAAAATGTTTTTTGAAGCCAAATTTTTTTTTTGAAACCAAATGCAAAAACGGACACCAGGATGAGTTTCCTGATGAAATTCCATGTCTAAAAATGGCGTTGCTTCAACTTTTTAAAAATCAAGCCTTTTTGGTGCCAGGAGAAGAAAAGGCTTTACTCCACGGTCAGGAAAAATCCTGCCCAGGAACCAAAATGTTTTTTGACGCCAAATTTTTTTTTTGAAACCAAATGCAAAAATGGACACCAGGATGAGTTTCCTTATGAAATTCCATGTCTAAAAATGGTGTTGCTTCAACTTTTTAAAAATCAAGCCTTTTTGGTGCCAGGAGAAGAAAAGGCTTTACTCCACGGTCAGGAAAAATCCTGCCCAGGAACCAAAATGTTTTTTGAAGCCAAATTTTTTTTTTGAAACCAAATGCAAAAACGGACACCAGGATGAGTTTCAGGATGAAATTCCATGTCTAAAATGGTGTTGCTTCAACTTTTTAAAAATCAAGCCTTTTTGGTGCCAGGAGAAGAAAAGGCTTTACTCCACGGTCAGGAAAAATCCTGCCCAGGAACCAAAATGTTTTTTGACGCCAAATTTTTTTTTTGAAACCAAATGCAAAAACGGACACCAGCATGAGTTTCGGGATGAAATTCCATGTCTAAAAATGGTGTTGCTTCAACTTTTTAAAAATCAAGCCTTTTTGGTGCCAGGAGAAGAAAAGGCTTTACTCCACGGTCAGGAAAAATCCTGCCCAGGAACCAAAATGTTTTTTCAAGCCAAATTTTTTTTTTGAAACCAAATACAAAAACGGACACCAGGATGAGTTTCCTTATGAAATTCCATGTCTACAAATGGTGTTGCTTCAACTTTTTAAAAATCAAGCCTTTTTGGTGCCAGGAGAAGAAAAGGCTTTATTCCACGGTCAGGAAAAATCCTGCCCAGGAACCAAAATGTTTTTTGAAGCCAATTTTTTTTTTTGAAACCAAATGCAAAAACGGACACCAGGATGAGTTTCAGGATGAAATTCCATGTCTAAAAATGGTGTTGCTTCAACTTTTTAAAAATCAACGCTTTTTGGTGCCAGGAGAAGAAAAGGCTTTACTCCACGGTCAGGAAAAATCGTGCCCAGGAACCAAAATGTTTTTTGACGCCAAATTTTTTTTTTGAAACCAAATGCAAAAACGGACACCAGCATGAGTTTCCTTATGAAATTCCATGTCTAAAAATGGTGTTGCTTCAACTTTTAAAAAATCAAGCCTTTTTGGTGCCAGGAGAAGAAAAGGCTTTACTCCACGGTCAGGAAAAATCCTGCCCAGGAACCAAAATGTTTTTTGAAGCCAATTTTTTTTTTGAAACCAAATGCAAAAACGGACACCAGGATGAGTTTCAGGATGAAATTCCATGTCTAAAAATGGTGTTGCTTCAACTTTTTAAAAATCAAGCCTTTTTGGTGCCAGGAGAAGAAAAGGCTTTACTCCACGGTCAGGAAAAATCCTGCACAGGAACAAAAATGTTTTTTGAAGCCAAATTTTTTTTTTGAAACGAAATGCAAAAACGGACACCAGGATGAGTTTCCTGATGAAATTCCATGTCTAAAAATGGTGTTGCTTCAACTTTTTAAAAATTAAGCCTTTTTGGTGCCAGGAGAAGAAAAGGCTTTACTCCACGGTCAGGAAAAATCCTGCCCAGGAACCAAAAGGTTTTTTGAAGCCAAATTTTTTTTTTGAAACCAAATGCAAAAACGGACACCAGGATGAGTTTCAGGATGAAATTCCATGTCTAAAAATGGTGTTGCTTCAACTTTTTAAAAATCGAGCCTTTTTGGTGCCAGGAGAAGAAAAGGCTTTACTCCACGGTCAGGAAAAATCCTGCCCAGGAACCAAAATGTTTTTTGAAGCCAAATTTTTTTTTTGAAACCAAATGCAAAAACGGACACCAGGATGAGTTTCAGGATGAAATTCCATGTCTAAAATGGTGTTGCTTCAACTTTTTAAAAATCAAGCCTTTTTGGTGCCAGGAGAAGAAAAGGCTTTACTCCACGGTCAGGAAAAATCCTGCCCAGGAACCAAAATGTTTTTTGACGCCAAATTTTTTTTTTGAAACCAAATGCAAAAACGGACACCAGCATGAGTTTCGGGATGAAATTCCATGTCTAAAAATGGTGTTGCTTCAACTTTTTAAAAATCAAGCCTTTTTGGTGCCAGGAGAAGAAAAGGCTTTACTCCACGGTCAGGAAAAATCCTGCCCAGGAACCAAAATGTTTTTTCAAGCCAAATTTTTTTTTTGAAACCAAATACAAAAACGGACACCAGGATGAGTTTCCTTATGAAATTCCATGTCTACAAATGGTGTTGCTTCAACTTTTTAAAAATCAAGCCTTTTTGGTGCCAGGAGAAGAAAAAGCTTTACTCCACGGTCAGGAAAAATCCTGCCCAGGAACCAAAATGTTTTTTGACGCCAAATTTTTTTTTTGAAACCAAATGCAAAAACCGACACCAGCATGAGTTTCGGGATGAAATTCCATGTCTAAAAATGGTGTTGCTTCAACTTTTTAAAAATCAAGCCTTTTTGGTGCCAGGAGAAGAAAAGGCTTTACTCCACGGTCAGGAAAAATCCTGCCCAGGAACCAAAATGTTTTTTGAAGCCAATTTTTTTTTTGAAACCAAATGCAAAAACGGACACCAGGATGAGTTTCCTGATGAAATTCCATGTCTAAAAATGGTGTTGCTTCAACTTTTTAAAAATCAAGCCTTTTTGGTGCCAGGAGAAGAAAAGGCTTTACTCCACGGTCAGAAAAAATCCTGCCCAGGAACCAAAATGTTTTTTGACGCCAAATTTTTTTTTTTGAAACCAAATGCAAAAACCGACACCAGCATGAGTTTCGGGATGAAATTCCATGTCTAAAAATGGTGTTGCTTCAACTTTTTAAAAATCAAGCCTTTTTGGTGCCAGGAGAAGAAAAGGCTTTACTCCACGGTCAGGAAAAATCCTGCCCAGGAACCAAAATGTTTTTTGAAGCCAATTTTTTTTTTGAAACCAAATGCAAAAACGGACACCAGGATGAGTTTCCTGATGAAATTCCATGTCTAAAAATGGTGTTGCTTCAACTTTTTAAAAATCAAGCCTTTTTGGTGCCAGGAGAAGAAAAGGCTTTATTCCACGGTCAGGAAAAATCCTGCCCAGGAACCAAAATGTTTTTTGAAGCCAATTTTTTTTTTTGAAACCAAATGCAAAAACGGACACCAGGATGAGTTTCAGGATGAAATTCCATGTCTAAAAATGGTGTTGCTTCAACTTTTTAAAAATCAAGCCTTTTTGGTGCCAGGAGAAGAAAAGGCTTTACTCCACGGTCAGGAAAAATCCTGCCCAGGAACCAAAATGTTTTTTGACGCCAAATTTTTTTTTTGAAACCAAATGCAAAAACGGACACCAGGATGAGTTTCCTTATGAAATTCCATGTCTAAAAATGGTGTTGCTTCAACTTTTTAAAAATCAAGCCTTTTTGGTGCCAGGAGAAGAAAAGGCTTTACTCCACGGTCAGGAAAAATCCTGCCCAGGAACCAAAATGTTTTTTGAAGCCAATTTTTTTTTTGAAACCAAATGCAAAAACGGACACCAGGATGAGTTTCCTGATGAAATTCCATGTCTAAAAATGGTGTTGCTTCAACTTTTTAAAAATCAAGCCTTTTTGGTGCCAGGAGAAGAAAAGGCTTTACTCCATGGTCAGGAAAAATCCTGCCCAGGAACCAAAATGTTTTTTGAAGCCAAATTTTTTTTTTGAAAACAAATGCAAAAACGGACACCAGGATGAGTTTCAGGATGAAATTCCATGTCTAAAAATGGTGTTGCTTCAACTTTTAAAAAATCAAGCCTTTTTGGTGCCAGGAGAAGAAAAGGCTTTACTCCACGGTCACGAAAAATCCTGCCCAGGAACCAAAATGTTTTTTGAAGCCAATTTTTTTTTTGAAACCAAATGCAAAAACGGACACCAGGATGAGTTTCCTGATGAAATTCCATGTCTAAAAATGGTGTTGCTTCAACTTTTTAAAAATCAAGCCTTTTTGGTGCCAGGAGAAGAAAAGGCTTTACTCCACGGTCAGGAAAAATCCTGCCCAGGAACCAAAATGTTTTTTGACGCCAAATTTTTTTTTTGAAACCAAATGCAAAAACCGACACCAGCATGAGTTTCGGGATGAAATTCCATGTCTAAAAATGGTGTTGCTTCAACTTTTTAAAAATCAAGCCTTTTTGGTGCCAGGAGAAGAAAAGGCTTTACTCCACGGTCAGGAAAAATCCTGCCCAGGAACCTAAATGTTTTTTGAAGCCAATTTTTTTTTTGAAACCAAATGCAAAAACGGACACCAGGATGAGTTTCCTGATGAAATTCCATGTCTAAAAATGGTGTTGCTTCAACTTTTTAAAAATCAAGCCTTTTTGGTGCCAGGAGAAGAAAAGGCTTTACTCCACGGTCAGGAAAAATCCTGCCCAGGAACCAAAATGTTTTTTGACGCCAAATATTTTTTTGGAAACCAGATACAAAAACGGACACCAGGATGAGTTTCCTGATGAAATTTCATGTCTAAAAATGGTGTTGCTTCCACTTTTTAAAAATCAAGCCTTTTTGGTGCCAGGAGAAGAAAAGGCTTTACTCCACGGTCAGGAAAAATCCTGCCCAGGAACCAAAATGTTTTTTGAAGCCAATTTTTTTTTTTGAAACCAAATGCAAAAACGGACACCAGGATGAGATTCAGGATGAAATTCCTTGTCTAAAAATGGTGTTGCTTCAACTTTTTAAAAATCAAGCCTTTTTGGTGCCAGGAGAAGAAAAGGCTTTACTCCACGGTCAGGAAAAATCCTGCCCAGGAACCAAAATGTTTTTTGACGCCAAATTTTTTTTTTGAAACCAAATGCAAAAACGGACACCAGGATGAGTTTCCTGATGAAATTCCATGTCTAAAAATGGTGTTGCTTCAACTTTTTAAAAATCAAGCCTTTTTGGTGCCAGGAGAAGAAAAGGCTTTACTCCACGGTCAGGAAAAATCCTGCCCAGGAACCAAAATGTTTTTTGAAGCCAATTTTTTTTTTGAAACCAAATGCAAAAACGGACACCAGGATGAGTTTCCTGATGAAATTCCATGTCTAAAAATGGTGTTGCTTCAACTTTTTAAAAATCAAGCCTTTTTGGTGCCAGGAGAAGAAAAGGCTTTACTCCACGGTCAGGAAAAATCCTGCCCAGGAACCAAAATGTTTTTTGACGCCAAATATTTTTTTGGAAACCAGATACAAAAACGGACACCAGGATGAGTTTCCTGATGAAATTTCATGTCTAAAAATGGTGTTGCTTCAACTTTTTAAAAATCAAGCCTTTTTGGTGCCAGGAGAAGAAAAGGCTTTACTCCACGGTCAGGAAAAATCCTGCCCAGGAACCAAAATGTTTTTTGAAGCCAATTTTTTTTTTTTGAAAGCAAATGCAAAAACAGACACCAGGATGAGTTTCAGGATGAAATTCCATGTCTAAAAATGGTGTTGCTTCAGCTTTTTAAAAATCAAGCCTTTTTGGTGCCAGGAGAAGAAAAGGCTTTACTCCACGGTCAGGAAAAATCCTGCCCAGGAACCAAAATGTTTTTTGAAGCCAAATTTTTTTTTTGAAACCAAATGCAAAAACGGACACCAGGATGAGTTTCAGGATGAAATTCCATGTCTAAAAATGGTGCTGCTTCAACTTTTTAAAAATCAAGCCTTTTTGGTGCCAGGAGAAGAAAAGGCTTTACTCCACGGTCAGGAAAAATCCTGCCCAGGAACCAAAATGTTTTTTGAAGCCAATTTTTTTTTTTTGAAAGCAAATGCAAAAACAGACACCAGGATGAGTTTCAGGATGAAATTCCATGTCTAAAAATGGTGTTGCTTCAGCTTTTTAAAAATCAAGCCTTTTTGGTGCCAGGAGAAGAAAAGGCTTTACTCCACGGTCAGGAAAAATCCTGCCCAGGAACCAAAATGTTTTTTGACGCCAAATTTTTTTTTTGAAACCAAATGCAAAAACCGACACCAGCATGAGTTTCGGGATGAAATTCCATGTCTAAAAATGGTGTTGCTTCAACTTTTTAAAAATCAAGCCTTTTTGGTGCCAGGAGAAGAAAAGGCTTTACTCCACGGTCAGGAAAAATCCTGCCCAGGAACCAAAATGTTTTTTGAAGCCAAATTTTTTTTTTGAAACCAAATGCAAAAACGGACACCAGGATGAGTTTCCTGATGAAATTCCATGTCTAAAAATGGTGTTGCTTCAACTTTTTAAAAATCAAGCCTTTTTGGTGCCAGGAGAAGAAAAGGCTTTACTCCACGGTCAGGAAAAATCCTGCCCAGGAACCAAAATGTTTTTTGAAGCCAATTTTTTTTTTGAAACCAAATGCAAAAACGGACACCAGGATGAGTTTCCTGATGAAATTCCATGTCTAAAAATGGTGTTGCTTCAACTTTTTAAAAATCAAGCCTTTTTGGTGCCAGGAGAAGAAAAGGCTTTACTCCACGGTCAGGAAAAATCCTGCCCAGGAACCAAAATGTTTTTTGACGCCAAATATTTTTTTGGAAACCAGATACAAAAACGGACACCAGGATGAGTTTCCTGATGAAATTTCATGTCTAAAAATGGTGTTGCTTCAACTTTTTAAAAATCAAGCCTTTTTGGTGCCAGGAGAAGAAAAGGCTTTACTCCACGGTCAGGAAAAATCCTGCCCAGGAACCAAAATGTTTTTTGAAGCCAAATTTTTTTTTTGAAACCAAATGCAAAAACGTACACCAGGATGAGTTTCCTGATGAAATTCCATGTCTAAAAATGGTGTTGCTTCAACTTTTTAAAAATCAAGCCTTTTTGGTGCCAGGAGAAGAAAAGGCTTTACTCCACGGTCAGGAAAAATCCTGCCCAGGAACCAAAATGTTTTTTGACGCCAAATTTTTTTTTTGAAACCAAATGCAAAAACCGACACCAGCATGAGTTTCGGGATGAAATTCCATGTCTAAAAATGGTGTTGCTTCAACTTTTTAAAAATCAAGCCTTTTTGGTGCCAGGAGAAGAAAAGGCTTTACTCCACGGTCAGGAAAAATCCTGCCCAGGAACCTAAATGTTTTTTGAAGCCAATTTTTTTTTTTGAAACCAAATGCAAAAACGGACACCAGGATGAGTTTCCTGATGAAATTCCATGTCTAAAAATGGTGTTGCTTCAACTTTTTAAAAATCAAGCCTTTTTGGTGCCAGGAGAAGAAAAGGCTTTACTCCACGGTCAGGAAAAATCCTGCCCAGGAACCAAAATGTTTTTTGACGCCAAATATTTTTTTGGAAACCAGATACAAAAACGGACACCAGGATGAGTTTCCTGATGAAATTTCATGTCTACAAATGGTGTTGCTTCCACTTTTTAAAAATCAAGCCTTTTTGGTGCCAGGAGAAGAAAAGGCTTTACTCCACGGTCAGGAAAAATCCTGCCCAGGAACCAAAATGTTTTTGGAAGCCAAATTTTTTTTTTGAAACCAAATGCAAAAACGGACACCAGGATGAGTTTCAGGATGAAATTCCATGTCTAAAAATGGCGTTGCTTCAACTTTTTAAAAATCAAGCCTTTTTGGTGCCAGGAGAAGAAAAGGCTTTACTCCACGGTCAGGAAAAATCCTGCCCAGGAACCAAAATGTTTTTTGAAGCCAAATTTTTTTTTTGAAACCAAATACAAAAACGGACACCAGGATGAGTTTCCTTATGAAATTCCATGTCTAAAAATGGTGTTGCTTCAACTTTTTAAAAATCAAGCCTTTTGGGTGCCAGGAGAAGAAAAGGCTTTACTCCACGGTCAGGAAAAATCCTGCCCAGGAACCAAAATGTTTTTTGAAGCCAAATTTTTTTTTTGAAACCAAATGCAAAAACGGACACCAGGATGAGTTTCCTGATGAAATTCCATGTCTAAAAATGGTGTTGCTTAATTTTTTTTCAAAATCAAGCCTTTTTGGTGCCAGGAGAAGAAAAGGCTTTACTCCACGGTCAGGAAAAATCCTGCCCAGGAACCAAAATGTTTTTTGAAGCCAATTTTTTTTTTTGAAACCAAATGCAAAAACGGACACCAGGATGAGTTTCAGGATGAAATTCCTTGTCTAAAAATGGTGTTGCTTCAACTTTTTAAAAATCAAGCCTTTTTGGTGCCAGGAGAAGAAAAGGCTTTACTCCACGGTCAGGAAAAATCCTGCCCAGGAACCAAAATGTTTTTTGACGCCAAATTTTTTTTTTGAAACCAAATGCAAAAACGGACACCAGGATGAGTTTCCTGATGAAATTCCATGTCTAAAAATGGTGTTGCTTCAACTTTTTAAAAATCAAGCCTTTTTGGTGCCAGGAGAAGAAAAGGCTTTACTCCACGGTCAGGAAAAATCCTGCCCAGGAACCAAAATGTTTTTTGACGCCAAATATTTTTTTGGAAACCAGATACAAAAACGGACACCAGGATGAGTTTCCTGATGAAATTTCATGTCTAAAAATGGTGTTGCTTCAACTTTTTAAAAATCAAGCCTTTTTGGTGCCAGGAGAAGAAAAGGCTTTACTCCACGGTCAGGAAAAATCCTGCCCAGGAACCAAAATGTTTTTTGAAGCCAATTTTTTTTTTTTGAAAGCAAATGCAAAAACAGACACCAGGATGAGTTTCAGGATGAAATTCCATGTCTAAAAATGGTGTTGCTTCAACTTTTTAAAAATCAAGCCTTTTTGGTGCCAGGAGAAGAAAAGGCTTTACTCCACGGTCAGGAAAAATCCTGCCCAGGAACCAAAATGTTTTTTGAAGCCAAATTTTTTTTTTGAAACCAAATGCAAAAACGGACACCAGGATGAGTTTCAGGATGAAATTCCATGTCTAAAAATGGTGCTGCTTCAACTTTTTAAAAATCAAGCCTTTTTGGTGCCAGGAGAAGAAAAGGCTTTACTCCACGGTCAGGAAAAATCCTGCCCAGGAACCAAAATGTTTTTTGACGCCAAATTTTTTTTTTGAAACCAAATGCAAAAACCGACACCAGCATGAGTTTCGGGATGAAATTCCATGTCTAAAAATGGTGTTGCTTCAACTTTTTAAAAATCAAGCCTTTTTGGTGCCAGGAGAAGAAAAGGCTTTACTCCACGGTCAGGAAAAATCCTGCCCAGGAACCAAAATGTTTTTTGAAGCCAATTTTTTTTTTGAAACCAAATGCAAAAACGGACACCAGGATGAGTTTCCTGATGAAATTCCATGTCTAAAAATGGTGTTGCTTCAACTTTTTAAAAATCAAGCCTTTTTGGTGCCAGGAGAAGAAAAGGCTTTACTCCACGGTCAGGAAAAATCCTGCCCAGGAACCAAAATGTTTTTTGAAGCCAATTTTTTTTTTGAAACCAAATGCAAAAGCGGACACCAGGATGAGTTTCCTGATGAAATTCCATGTCTAAAAATGGTGTTGCTTCAACTTTTTAAAAATCAAGCCTTTTTGGTGCCAGGAGAAGAAAAGGCTTTACTCCACGGTCAGGAAAAATCCTGCCCAGGAACCAAAATGTTTTTTGACGCCAAATATTTTTTTGGAAACCAGATACAAAAACGGACACCAGGATGAGTTTCCTGATGAAATTTCATGTCTAAAAATGGTGTTGCTTCAACTTTTTAAAAATCAAGCCTTTTTGGTGCCAGGAGAAGAAAAGGCTTTACTCCACGGTCAGGAAAAATCCTGCCCAGGAACCAAAATGTTTTTTCAAGCCAAATTTTTTTTTTGAAACCAAATACAAAAACGGACACCAGGATGAGTTTCCTTATGAAATTCCATGTCTACAAATGGTGTTGCTTCAACTTTTTAAAAATCAAGCCTTTTTGGTGCCAGGAGAAGAAAAGGCTTTACTCCACGGTCAGGAAAAATCCTGCCCAGGAACCAAAATGTTTTTTCAAGCCAAATTTTTTTTTGAAACCAAATGCAAAAACGGACACCAGGATGAGTTTCAGGATGAAATTCCATGTCTAAAAATGGTGTTGCTTCAACTTTTTAAAAATCAAGCCTTTTTGGTGCCAGGAGAAGAAAAGGCTTTACTCCACGGTCAGGAAAAATCCTGCCCAGGAACCAAAATGTTTTTTGAAGCCAAATTATTTTTTTTGAAACCAAATGCAAAAACGTACACCAGGATGAGTTTCCTGATGAAATTCCATGTCTAAAAATGGTGTTGCTTCAACTTTTTAAAAATCAAGCCTTTTTGGTGCCAGGAGAAGAAAAGGCTTTACTCCACGGTCAGGAAAAATCCTGCCCAGGAACCAAAATGTTTTTTGACGCCAAATTTTTTTTTTGAAACCAAATGCAAAAACCGACACCAGCATGAGTTTCGGGATGAAATTCCATGTCTAAAAATGGTGTTGCTTCAACTTTTTAAAAATCAAGCCTTTTTGGTGCCAGGAGAAGAAAAGGCTTTACTCCACGGTCAGGAAAAATCCTGCCCAGGAACCAAAATGTTTTTTGAAGCCAATTTTTTTTTTGAAACCAAATGCAAAAACGGACACCAGGATGAGTTTCCTGATGAAATTCCATGTCTAAAAATGGTGTTGCTTCAACTTTTTAAAAATCAAGCCTTTTTGGTGCCAGGAGAAGAAAAGGCTTTACTCCACGGTCAGGAAAAATCCTGCCCAGGAACCAAAATGTTTTTTCAAGCCAAATTTTTTTTTTGAAACCAAATACAAAAACGGACACCAGGATGAGTTTCCTTATGAAATTCCATGTCTACAAATGGTGTTGCTTCAACTTTTTAAAAATCAAGCCTTTTTGGTGCCAGGAGAAGAAAAGGCTTTACTCCACGGTCAGGAAAAATCCTGCCCAGGAACCAAAATGTTTTTTGAAGCCAAATTTTTTTTTTGAAACCAAATGCAAAAACGGACACCAGGATGAGTTTCCTGATGAAATTCCATGTCTAAAAATGGTGTTGCTTCAACTTTTTAAAAATCAAGCCTTTTTGGTGCCAGGAGAAGAAAAGGCTTTACTCCACGGTCAGGAAAAATCCTGCCCAGGAACCAAAATGTTTTTTCAAGCCAAATTTTTTTTTGAAACCAAATGCAAAAACGGACACCAGGATGAGTTTCAGGATGAAATTCCATGTCTAAAAATGGTGTTGCTTCAACTTTTTAAAAATCAAGCCTTTTTGGTGCCAGGAGAAGAAAAGGCTTTACTCCACGGTCAGGAAAAATCCTGCCCAGGAACCAAAATGTTTTTTGAAGCCAAATTATTTTTTTTGAAACCAAATGCAAAAACGGACACCAGGATGAGTTTCCTGATGAAATTCCA
Organism: Pantherophis guttatus; assembly: GCF_059756535.1. Taxonomy (NCBI): domain Eukaryota; kingdom Metazoa; phylum Chordata; class Lepidosauria; order Squamata; family Colubridae; genus Pantherophis; species Pantherophis guttatus. Next base: position 10,129,445 of record NC_142078.1, on the reverse strand, counting down.
TGTCTAAAAATGGTGTTGCTTCAACTTTTTAAAAATCAAGCCTTTTTGGTGCCAGGAGAAGAAAAGGCTTTACTCCACGGTCAGGAAAAATCCTGCCCAGGAACCAAAATGTTTTTTGAAGCCAAATTTTTTTTTTGAAACCAAATGCAAAAACGTACACCAGGATGAGTTTCCTGATGAAATTCCATGTCTAAAAATGGTGTTGCTTCAACTTTTTAAAAATCAAGCCTTTTTGGTGCCAGGAGAAGAAAAGGCTTTACTCCACGGTCAGGAAAAATCCTGCCCAGGAACCAAAATGTTTTTTGACGCCAAATTTTTTTTTTGAAACCAAATGCAAAAACCGACACCAGCATGAGTTTCGGGATGAAATTCCATGTCTAAAAATGGTGTTGCTTCAACTTTTTAAAAATCAAGCCTTTTTGGTGCCAGGAGAAGAAAAGGCTTTACTCCACGGTCAGGAAAAATCCTGCCCAGGAACCAAAATGTTTTTTGAAGCCAATTTTTTTTTTGAAACCAAATGCAAAAACGGACACCAGGATGAGTTTCCTGATGAAATTCCATGTCTAAAAATGGTGTTGCTTCAACTTTTTAAAAATCAAGCCTTTTTGGTGCCAGGAGAAGAAAAGGCTTTACTCCACGGTCAGGAAAAATCCTGCCCAGGAACCAAAATGTTTTTTGACGCCAAATTTTTTTTTTGAAACCAAATGCAAAAACGGACACCAGGATGAGTTTCCTGATGAAATTCCATGTCTAAAAATGGTGTTGCTTCAACTTTTTAAAAATCAAGCCTTTTTGGTGCCAGGAGAAGAAAAGGCTTTACTCCACGGTCAGGAAAAATCCTGCCCAGGAACCAAAATGTTTTTTCAAGCCAAATTTTTTTTTTGAAACCAAATACAAAAACGGACACCAGGATGAGTTTCCTTATGAAATTCCATGTCTACAAATGGTGTTGCTTCAACTTTTTAAAAATCAAGCCTTTTTGGTGCCAGGAGAAGAAAAGGCTTTACTCCACGGTCAGGAAAAATCCTGCCCAGGAACCAAAATGTTTTTTGAAGCCAAATTTTTTTTTTGAAACCAAATGCAAAAACGGACACCAGGATGAGTTTCCTGATGAAATTCCATGTCTAAAAATGGTGTTGCTTCAACTTTTTAAAAATCAAGCCTTTTTGGTGCCAGGAGAAGAAAAGGCTTTACTCCACGGTCAGGAAAAATCCTGCCCAGGAACCAAAATGTTTTTTCAAGCCAAATTTTTTTTTGAAACCAAATGCAAAAACGGACACCAGGATGAGTTTCAGGATGAAATTCCATGTCTAAAAATGGTGTTGCTTCAACTTTTTAAAAATCAAGCCTTTTTGGTGCCAGGAGAAGAAAAGGCTTTACTCCACGGTCAGGAAAAATCCTGCCCAGGAACCAAAATGTTTTTTGAAGCCAAATTATTTTTTTTGAAACCAAATGCAAAAACGGACACCAGGATGAGTTTCCTGATGAAATTCCATGTCTAAAAATGGTGTTGCTTCAACTTTTTAAAAATCAAGCCTTTTTGGTGCCAGGAGAAGAAAAGGCTTTACTCCACGGTCAGGAAAAATCCTGCCCAGGAACCAAAATGTTTTTTGAAGCCAAATTTTTTTTTTGAAACCAAATGCAAAAACGTACACCAGGATGAGTTTCCTGATGAAATTCCATGTCTAAAAATGGTGTTGCTTCAACTTTTTAAAAATCAAGCCTTTTTGGTGCCAGGAGAAGAAAAGGCTTTACTCCACGGTCAGGAAAAATCCTGCCCAGGAACCAAAATGTTTTTTGACGCCAAATTTTTTTTTTGAAACCAAATGCAAAAACCGACACCAGCATGAGTTTCGGGATGAAATTCCATGTCTAAAAATGGTGTTGCTTCAACTTTTTAAAAATCAAGCCTTTTTGGTGCCAGGAGAAGAAAAGGCTTTACTCCACGGTCAGGAAAAATCCTGCCCAGGAACCAAAATGTTTTTTGAAGCCAATTTTTTTTTTGAAACCAAATGCAAAAACGGACACCAGGATGAGTTTCCTGATGAAATTCCATGTCTAAAAATGGTGTTGCTTCAACTTTTTAAAAATCAAGCCTTTTTGGTGCCAGGAGAAGAAAAGGCTTTACTCCACGGTCAGGAAAAATCCTGCCCAGGAACCAAAATGTTTTTTGACGCCAAATATTTTTTTTGAAACCAAATGCAAAAACGGACACCAGGATGAGTTTCCTGATGAAATTCCATGTCTAAAAATGGTGTTGCTTCAACTTTTTAAAAATCAAGCCTTTTTGGTGCCAGGAGAAGAAAAGGCTTTACTCCACGGTCAGGAAAAATCCTGCCCAGGAACCAAAATGTTTTTTCAAGCCAAATTTTTTTTTTGAAACCAAATACAAAAACGGACACCAGGATGAGTTTCCTTATGAAATTCCATGTCTACAAATGGTGTTGCTTCAACTTTTTAAAAATCAAGCCTTTTTGGTGCCAGGAGAAGAAAAGGCTTTACTCCACGGTCAGGAAAAATCCTGCCCAGGAACCAAAATGTTTTTTGAAGCCAAATTTTTTTTTTGAAACCAAATGCAAAAACGGACACCAGGATGAGTTTCCTGATGAAATTCCATGTCTAAAAATGGTGTTGCTTCAACTTTTTAAAAATCAAGCCTTTTTGGTGCCAGGAGAAGAAAAGGCTTTACTCCACGGTCAGGAAAAATCCTGCCCAGGAACCAAAATGTTTTTTCAAGCCAAATTTTTTTTTGAAACCAAATGCAAAAACGGACACCAGGATGAGTTTCAGGATGAAATTCCATGTCTAAAAATGGTGTTGCTTCAACTTTTTAAAAATCAAGCCTTTTTGGTGCCAGGAGAAGAAAAGGCTTTACTCCACGGTCAGGAAAAATCCTGCCCAGGAACCAAAATGTTTTTTGAAGCCAAATTTTTTTTTTGAAACCAAATGCAAAAACGTACACCAGGATGAGTTTCCTGATGAAATTCCATGTCTAAAAATGGTGTTGCTTCAACTTTTTAAAAATCAAGCCTTTTTGGTGCCAGAAGAAGAAAAGGCTTTACTCCACGGTCAGGAAAAATCCTGCCCAGGAACCAAAATGTTTTTGGAAGCCAAATTTTTTTTTTGATACCAAATGCAAAATCGGACACCAGGATGAGTTTCAGGATGAAATTCCATGTCTAAAAATGGTGTTGCTTCAACTTTTTAAAAATCAAGCCTTTTTGGTGCCAGGAGAAGAAAAGGCTTTACTCCACGGTCAGGAAAAATCCTGCCCAGGAACCAAAATGTTTTTTGAAGCCAAATTTTTTTTTTGAAACCAAATACAAAAACGGACACCAGGATGAGTTTCCTTATGAAATTCCATGTCTAAAAATGGTGTTGCTTCAAGTTTTTAAAAATCAAGCCTTTTTGGTGCCAGGAGAAGAAAAGGCTTTACTCCACGGTCAGGAAAAATCCTGCCCAGGAACCAAAATGTTTTTTGAAGCCAAATTATTTTTTTTGAAACCAAATGCAAAAACGGACACCAGGATGAGTTTCCTGATGAAATTCCATGTCTAAAAATGGTGTTGCTTCAACTTTTTAAAAATCAAGCCTTTTTGGTGCCAGGAGAAGAAAAGGCTTTACTCCACGGTCAGGAAAAATCCTGCCCAGGAACCAAAATGTTTTTTGAAGCCAAATTTTTTTTTTGAAACCAAATGCAAAAACGTACACCAGGATGAGTTTCCTGATGAAATTCCATGTCTAAAAATGGTGTTGCTTCAACTTTTTAAAAATCAAGCCTTTTTGGTGCCAGGAGAAGAAAAGGCTTTACTCCACGGTCAGGAAAAATCCTGCCCAGGAACCAAAATGTTTTTGGAAGCCAAATTTTTTTTTTGAAACCAAATGCAAAAACGGACACCAGGATGAGTTTCAGGATGAAATTCCATGTCTAAAAATGGTGTTGCTTCAACTTTTTAAAAATCAAGCCTTTTTGGTGCCAGGAGAAGAAAAGGCTTTACTCCACGGTCAGGAAAAATCCTGCCCAGGAACCAAAATGTTTTTTGAAGCCAAATTTTTTTTTTGAAACCAAATGCAAAAACGGACACCAGGATGAGTTTCCTTATGAAATTCCATGTCTAAAAATGGTGTTGCTTCAACTTTTTAAAAATCAAGCCTTTTTGGTGCCAGGAGAAGAAAAGGCTTTACTCCACGGTCAGGAAAAATCCTGCCCAGGAACCAAAATGTTTTTTGAAGCCAAATTTTTTTTTTGAAACCAAATACAAAAACGGACACCAGGATGAGTTTCCTTATGAAATTCCATGTCTAAAAATGGTGTTGCTTCAACTTTTTAAAAATCAAGCCTTTTTGGTGCCAGGAGAAGAAAAGGCTTTACTCCACGGTCAGGAAAAATCCTGCCCAGGAACCAAAATGTTTTTTGAAGCCAAATTTTTTTTTTGAAACCAAATGCAAAAACGGACACCAGGATGAGTTTCCTGATGAAATTCCATGTCTAAAAATGGTGTTGCTTCATTTTTTTAAAAATCAAGCCTTTTTGGTGCCAGGAGAAGAAAAGGCTTTACTCCACGGTCAGGAAAAATCCTGCCCAGGAACCAAAATGTTTTTTGAAGCCAAATTTTTTTTTTGAAACCAAATGCAAAAACGGACACCAGGATGAGTTTCAGGATGAAATTCCATGGCTAAAAATGGTGCTGCTTCAACTTTTTAAAAATCAAGCCTTTTTGGTGCCAGGAGAAGAAAAGGCTTTACTCCACTGTCAGGAAAAATCCTGCGCAGGAAACAAAATGTTTTTTGAAGCCAAATTTTTTTTTGAAACCAAATGCAAAAACGGACCCCAGCATGAGTTTTGGGATGAAATTCCATGTCTAAAAATGGTGTTGCTTCAACTTTTTAAAAATCGAGCCTTTTTGGTGCCTGGGGAAGAAAAGGCTTTACTCCACGGTCAGGAAAAATGCTGCCAAGGAACCAAAAGGTTTTTTGAAGCCAAATTTATTTTTTTTTAAACCAAATGCAAAAACGGACACCAGCATGAGTTTCGGGATGAAATTCCATGCCTAAAAATGGTGTTGCTTCAACTTTTTAAAAATCAAGCCTTTTTGGTGCCAGGAGAAGAAAAGGCTTTACTCCACGGTCAGGAAAAATCCTGCCCAGGAACCAAAATGTTTTTTCAAGCCAAATTTTTTTTTTGAAACCAAATACAAAAACGGACATCAGGATGAGTTTCAGGATGAAATTCCATGTCTACAAATGGTGTTGCTTCAACTTTTTAAAAATCAAGCCTTTTTGGTGCCAGGAGAAGAAAAGGCTTTACTCCACGGTCAGGAAAAATCCTGCCCAGGAACCAAAATGTTTTTTCAAGCCAAATTTTTTTTTTGAAACCAAATACAAAAACGGACATCAGGATGAGTTTCAGGATGAAATTCCATGTCTACAAATGGTGTTGCTTCAACTTTTTAAAAATCAAGCCTTTTTGGTGCCAGGAGAAGAAAAGGCTTTACTCCACGGTCAGGAAAAATCCTGCCCAGGAACCAAAATGTTTTTTGAAGCCAAATTTTTTTTTTGAAACCAAATGCAAAAACGGACACCAGGATGAGTTTCCTGATGAAATTCCATGTCTAAAAATGGTGTTGCTTCAACTTTTGAAAAATCAAGCCTTTTTGGTGCCAGGAGAAGAAAAGGCTTTACTCCACGGTCAGGAAAAATCCTGCCCAGGAACCAAAATGTTTTTTCAAGCCAAATTTTTTTTTGAAACCAAATGCAAAAACGGACACCAGGATGAGTTTCCTGATGAAATTCCATGTCTAAAAATGGTGTTGCTTCAACTTTTTAAAAATCAAGCCTTTTTGGTGCCAGGAGAAGAAAAGGCTTTACTCCACGGTCAGGAAAAATCCTGCCCAGGAACCAAAATGTTTTTTGAAGCCAAATTATTTTTTTTGAAACCAAATGCAAAAACGGACACCAGGATGAGTTTCCTGATGAAATTCCATGTCTAAAAATGGTGTTGCTTCAACTTTTTAAAAATCAAGCCTTTTTGGTGCCAGGAGAAGAAAAGGCTTTACTCCACGGTCAGGAAAAATCCTGGCCAGGAACCAAAATGTTTTTTGAAGCCAAATTTTTTTTTTGAAACCAAATGCAAAAACGTACACCAGGATGAGTTTCCTGATGAAATTCCATGTCTAAAAATGGTGTTGCTTCAACTTTTTAAAAATCAAGCCTTTTTGGTGCCAGGAGAAGAAAAGGCTTTACTCCACGGTAAGGAAAAATCCTGCCCAGGAACCAAAATGTTTTTTGAAGCCAATTTTTTTTTTGAAACCAAATGCAAAAACGGACACCAGGATGAGTTTCAGGATGAAATTCCATGTCTAAAAATGGTGTTGCTTCAACTTTTTAAAAATCAAGCCTTTTTGGTGCCAGGAGAAGAAAAGGCTTTACTCCACGGTCAGGAAAAATCCTGGCCAGGAACCAAAATGTTTTTTGAAGCCAAATTTTTTTTTTTTGAAACCAAATGCAAAAACGGACACCAGGATGAGTTTCCTGATGAAATTCCATGTCTAAAAATGGTGTTGCTTCAACTTTTTAAAAATCAAGCCTTTTTGGTGCCAGGAGAAGAAAAGGCTTTACTCCACGGTCAGGAAAAATCCTGGCCAGGAACCAAAATGTTTTTTGAAGCCAAATTTTTTTTTTTGAAACCAAATGCAAAAACGGACACCAGAATGAGTTTCCTGATGAAATTCCATGTCTAAAAATGGTGTTGCTTCAACTTTTTAAAAATCAAGCCTTTTTGGTGCCAGGAGAAGAAAAGGCTTTACTCCACGGTCAGGAAAAATCCTGCCCAGGAACCAAAATGTTTTTTGAAGCCAAATTTTTTTTTTGAAACCAAATGCAAAAACGGACACCAGGATGAGTTTCAGGATGAAATTCCATGTCTAAAAATGGTGTTGCTTCAACTTTTTAAAAATCAAGCCTTTTTGGTGCCAGGAGAAGAAAAGGCTTTACTCCACGGTCAGGAAAAATCCTGGCCAGGAACCAAAATGTTTCTTGAAGCCAAATTTTTTTTTTTGAAACCAAATGCAAAAACGTACACCAGGATGAGTTTCCTGATGAAATTCCATGTCTAAAAATGGTGTTGCTTCAACTTTTTAAAAATCAAGCCTTTTTGGTGCCAGGAGAAGAAAAGGCTTTACTCCACGGTAAGGAAAAATCCTGCCCAGGAACCAAAATGTTTTTTGGAGCCAATTTTTTTTTTGAAACCAAATGCAAAAACGGACACCAGGATGAGTTTCCTGATGAAATTCAATGTCTAAAAATGGTGTTGCTTCAACTTTTTAAAAATCAAGCCTTTTTGGTGCCAGGAGAAGAAAAGGCTTTACTCCACGGTCAGGAAAAATCCTGGCCAGGAACCAAAATGTTTTTTGAAGCCAAATTTTTTTTTTTTGAAACCAAATGCAAAAACGGACACCAGGATGAGTTTCCGGATGAAATTCCATGTCTAAAAATGGTGTTGCTTCAACTTTTTAAAAATCAAGCCTTTTTGGTGCCAGGAGAAGAAAAGGCTTTACTCCACGGTCAGGAAAAATCCTGCCCAGGAACCAAAATGTTTTTTGAAGCCAAATTTTTTTTTTGAAACCAAATGCAAAAACGGACACCAGGATGAGTTTCAGGATGAAATTCCATGTCTAAAAATGGTGTTGCTTCAACTTTTTAAAAATCAAGCCTTTTTGGTGCCAGGAGAAGAAAAGGCTTTACTCCACGGTCAGGAAAAATCCTGCCCAGGAACCAATATGTTTTTTGAAGCCAAATTATTTTTTTTGAAACCAAATGCAAAAACGGACACCAGGATGAGTTTCCTGATGAAATTCCATGTCTAAAAATGGTGTTGCTTCAACTTTTTAAAAATCAAGCCTTTTTGGTGCCAGGAGAAGAAAAGGCTTTACTCCGCGGTCAGGAAAAATCCTGCCCAGGAACCAAAATGTTTTTGGAAGCCAAATTTTTTTTTTGAAACCAAATGCAAAAACGGACACCAGGATGAGTTTCAGGATGAAATTCCATGTCTAAAAATGGTGTTGCTTCAACTTTTTAAAAATCAAGCCTTTTTGGTGCCAGGAGAAGAAAAGGCTTTACTCCACGGTCAGGAAAAATCCTGCCCAGGAACCAATATGTTTTTTGAAGCCAAATTATTTTTTTTGAAACCAAATGCAAAAACGGACACCAGGATGAGTTTCCTGATGAAATTCCATGTCTAAAAATGGTGTTGCTTCAACTTTTTAAAAATCAAGCCTTTTTGGTGCCAGGAGAAGAAAAGGCTTTACTCCATGGTCAGGAAAAATCCTGCCCAGGAACCAAAATGTTTTTGGAAGCCAAATTTTTTTTTTGAAACCAAATGCAAAAACGGACACCAGGATGAGTTTCAGGATGAAATTCCATGTCTAAAAATGGTGTTGCTTCAACTTTTTAAAAATCAAGCCTTTTTGGTGCCAGGAGAAGAAAAGGCTTTACTCCACGGTCAGGAAAAATCCTGCCCAGGAACCAAAATGTTTTTTGAAGCCAAATTTTTTTTTTTTGAAACCAAATGCAAAAACGGACACCAGGATGAGTTTCCTGATGAAATTCCATGTCTAAAAATGGTGTTGCTTCAACTTTTTAAAAATCAAGCCTTTTTGGTGCCAGGAGAAGAAAAGGCTTTACTCCACGGTCAGGAAAAATCCTGCCCAGGAACCAAAATGTTTTTTGAAGCCAAATTTTTTTTTGAAACGAAATACAAAAATGGACACCAGGATGAGTTTCAGGATGAAATTCCATGTCTAAAAATGGTGTTGCTTCAACTTTTTAAAAATCAAGCCTTTTTGGTGCCAGGAGAAGAAAAGGCTTTACTCCACGGTCAGGAAAAATCCTGCCCAGGAACCAAAATGTTTTTTGAAGCCAAATTTTTTTTTTGAAACCAAATGCAAAAACGGACACCAGGATGAGTTTCAGGATTAAATTCCATGTCTAAAAATGGTGTTGCTTCAACTTTTTAAAAATCAAGCCTTTTTGGTGCCAGGAGAAGAAAAGGCTTTACTCCACGGTCAGGAAAAATCCTGCCCAGGAACCAAAATGTTTTTTGACGCCAAATTTTTTTTTTGAAACCAAATGCAAAAACGGACACCAGGATGAGTTTCCTTATGAAATTCCATGTCTAAAAATGGTGTTGCTTCAACTTTTTAAAAATCAAGCCTTTTTGGTGCCAGGAGAAGAAAAGGCTTTACTCCATGGTCAGGAAAAATCCTGCCCAGGAAGCAAAATGTTTTTTGAAGCCAAATTTTTTTTTTGAAACTAAATGCAAAAACGGACACCAGGATGAGTTTCCTGATGAAATTCCATGTCTAAAAATGGTGTTGCTTCAACTTTTTAAAAATCAAGCCTTTTTGGTGCCAGGAGAAGAAAAGGCTTTACTCCACGGTCAGGAAAAATCCTGCCCAGGAACCAAAATGTTTTTTGAAGCCAATTTTTTTTTTTGAAACCAAATGCAAAAACGGACAACAGGATGAGTTTCAGGATGAAATTCCATGTCTAAAAATGGTGTTGCTTCAACTTTTTAAAAATCAAGCCTTTTTGGTGCCAGGAGAAGAAAAGGCTTTACTCCACGGTCAGGAAAAATCCTGCCCAGGAACCAAAATGTTTTTTGAAGCCAAATTTTTTTTTTGAAACCAAATACAAAAACGGACACCAGGATGAGTTTCCTTATGAAATTCCATGTCTAAAAATGGTGTTGCTTCAACTTTTTAAAAATCAAGCCTTTTTGGTGCCAGGAGAAGAAAAGGCTTTACTCCACGGTCAGGAAAAATACTGCCCAGGAACCAAAATGTTTTTTGAAGCCAAATTTTTTTTTTGAAACCAAATGCAAAAACTTACACCAGGATGAGTTTCCTGATGAAATTCCATGTCTAAAAATGGTGTTGCTTCATTTTTTTAAAAATCAAGCCTTTTTGGTGCCAGGAGAAGAAAAGGCTTTACTCCACGGTCAGGAAAAATCCTGCCCAGGAACCAAAATGTTTTTTGAAGCCAATTTTTTTTTTTGAAACCAAATGCAAAAACGGACACCAGGATGAGTTTCAGGATGAAATTCCATGTCTAAAAATGGTGTTGCTTCAACTTTTTAAAAATCAAGCCTTTTTGGTGCCAGGAGAAGAAAAGGCTTTACTCCACGGTCAGGAAAAATCCTGCCCAGGAACCAAAATGTTTTTTGAAGCCAAATTTTTTTTTTGAAACCAAATGCAAAAACGGACACCAGGATGAGTTTCAGGATGAAATTCCATGTCTAAAAATGGTGCTGCTTCAACTTTTTAAAAATCAAGCCTTTTTGGTGCCAGGAGAAGAAAAGGCTTTACTCCACTGTCAGGAAAAATCCTGCCCAGGAACCAAAATGTTTTTTGAAGCCAAATTTTTTTTTGAAACCAAATGCAAAAACGGACCCCAGCATGAGTTTTGGGATGAAATTCCATGTCTAAAAATGGTGTTGCTTCAACTTTTTAAAAATCGAGCCTTTTTGGTGCCAGGAGAAGAAAAGGCTTTACTCCACGGTCAGGAAAAATCCTGCCCAGGAACCAAAATGTTTTTTGAAGCCAAATTTTTTTTTTGAAACCAAATGCAAAAACGGACACCAGGATGAGTTTCCTGATGAAATTCCATGTCTAAAAATGGTGTTGCTTCAACTTTTGAAAAATCAAGCCTTTTTGGTGCCAGGAGAAGAAAAGGCTTTACTCCACGGTCAGGAAAAATCCTGCCCAGGAACCAAAATGTTTTTTCAAGCCAAATTTTTTTTTGAAACCAAATGCAAAAACGGACACCAGGATGAGTTTCAGGATGAAATTCCATGTCTAAAAATGGTGTTGCTTCAACTTTTTAAAAATCAAGCCTTTTTGGTGCCAGGAGAAGAAAAGGCTTTACTCCACGGTCAGGAAAAATCCTGCCCAGGAACCAAAATGTTTTTTGAAGCCAAATTATTTTTTTTGAAACCAAATGCAAAAACGGACACCAGGATGAGTTTCCTGATGAAATTCCATGTCTAAAAATGGTGTTGCTTCAACTTTTTAAAAATCAAGCCTTTTTGGTGCCAGGAGAAGAAAAGGCTTTACTCCACGGTCAGGAAAAATCCTGCCCAGGAACCAAAATGTTTTTTGAAGCCAAATTTTTTTTTTGAAACCAAATGCAAAAACGTACACCAGGATGAGTTTCCTGATGAAATTCCATGTCTAAAAATGGTGTTGCTTCAACTTTTTAAAAATCAAGCCTTTTTGGTGCCAGGAGAAGAAAAGGCTTTACTCCACGGTCAGGAAAAATCCTGGCCAGGAACCAAAATGTTTTTTGAAGCCAAATTTTTTTTTTGAAACCAAATGCAAAAACGTACACCAGGATGAGTTTCCTGATGAAATTCCATGTCTAAAAATGGTGTTGCTTCAACTTTTTAAAAATCAAGCCTTTTTGGTGCCAGGAGAAGAAAAGGCTTTACTCCACGGTAAGGAAAAATCCTGCCCAGGAACCAAAATGTTTTTTGAAGCCAATTTTTTTTTTGAAACCAAATGTAAAAACGGACACCAGGATGAGTTTCAGGATGAAATTCCATGTCTAAAAATGGTGTTGCTTCAACTTTTTTAAAATCAAGCCTTTTTGGTGCCAGGAGAAGAAAAGGCTTTACTCCACGGTCAGGAAAAATCCTGGCCAGGAACCAAAATGTTTTTTGAAGCCAAATTTTTTTTTTTGAAACCAAATGCAAAAACGGACACCAGGATGAGTTTCCTGATGAAATTCCATGTCTAAAAATGGTGTTGCTTCAACTTTTTAAAAATCAAGCCTTTTTGGTGCCAGGAGAAGAAAAGGCTTTACTCCACGGTCAGGAAAAATCCTGGCCAGGAACCAAAATGTCTTTTGAAGCCAAATTTTTTTTTTGAAACCAAATACAAAAACGGACACCAGGATGAGGTCCAGGATGAAATTCCATGTCTACAAATGGTGTTGCTTCAACTTTTTAAAAATCAAGCCTTTTTGGTGCCAGGAGAAGAAAAGGCTTTACTCCACGGTCAGGAAAAATCCTGCCCAGGAACCAAAATGTTTTTTGAAGCCAAATTTTTTTTTTTGAAACCAAATGCAAAAACGGACACCAGGATGAGTTTCCTGATGAAATTCCACGTCTAAAAATGGTGTTGCTTCAACTTTTTAAAAATCAAGCCTTTTTGGTGCCAGGAGAAGAAAAGGCTTTACTCCACGGTCAGGAAAAATCCTGCCCAGGAACCAAAATGTTTTTTGAAGCCAATTTTTTTTTTGAAACCAAATGCAAAAACGGACACCAGGATGAGTTTCCTGATGAAATTCCATGTCTAAAAATGGTGTTGCTTCAACTTTTTAAAAATCAAGCCTTTTTGGTGCCAGGAGAAGAAAAGGCTTTACTCCACGGTCAGGAAAAATCCTGCCCAGGAACCAAAATGTTTTTTGACGCCAAATATTTTTTTTGAAACCAAATGCAAAAACGGACACCAGGATGAGTTTCCTGATGAAATTTCATGTCTAAAAATGGTGTTGCTTCAACTTTTTAAAAATCAAGCCTTTTTGGTGCCAGGAGAAGAAAAGGCTTTACTCCACGGTCAGGAAAAATCCTGCCCAGGAACCAAAATGTTTTTTCAAGCCAAATTTTTTTTTTGAAACCAAATACAAAAACGGACACCAGGATGAGTTTCCTTATGAAATTCCATGTCTACAAATGGTGTTGCTTCAACTTTTTAAAAATCAAGCCTTTTTGGTGCCAGGAGAAGAAAAGGCTTTACTCCACGGTCAGGAAAAATCCTGCCCAGGAACCAAAATGTTTTTTGAAGCCAAATTTTTTTTTTGAAACCAAATGCAAAAACGGACACCAGGATGAGTTTCCTGATGAAATTCCATGTCTAAAAATGGTGTTGCTTCAACTTTTTAAAAATCAAGCCTTTTTGGTGCCAGGAGAAGAAAAGGCTTTACTCCACGGTCAGGAAAAATCCTGCCCAGGAACCAAAATGTTTTTTGACGCCAAATTTTTTTTTTGAAACCAAATGCAAAAACGGACACCAGGATGAGTTTCCTGATGAAATTCCATGTCTAAAAATGGTGTTGCTTCAACTTTTTAAAAATCAAGCCTTTTTGGTGCCAGGAGAAGAAAAGGCTTTACTCCATGGTCAGGAAAAATCCTGCCCAGGAACCAAAATGTTTTTTGAAGCCAAATTTTTTTTTTGAAACCAAATGCAAAAACGGACACCAGGATGAGTTTCAGGATGAAATTCCATGTCTAAAAATGGTGTTGCTTCAACTTTTTAAAAATCAAGCCTTTTTGGTGCCAGGAGAAGAAAAGGCTTTACTCCACGGTCAGGAAAAATCCTGCCCAGGAACCAAAATGTTTTTTGAAGCCAAATTTTTTTTTTGAAACCAAATGCAAAAACGGACACCAGGATGAGTTTCCTGATGAAATTCCATGTCTAAAAATGGTGTTGCTTCAACTTTTTAAAAATCAAGCCTTTTTGGTGCCAGGAGAAGAAAAGGCTTTACTCCACGGTCAGGAAAAATCCTGCCCAGGAACCAAAATGTTTTTTGAAGCCAAATTTTTTTTTTGAAACCAAATGCAAAAACGGACACCAGGATGAGTTTCAGGATGAAATTCCATGTCTAAAAATGGTGTTGCTTCAACTTTTTAAAAATCAAGCCTTTTTGGTGCCAGGAGAAGAAAAGGCTTTACTCCACGGTCAGGAAAAATCCTGCAGAGGAACCAAAAGGTTTTTTGAAGCCAAATTTTTTTTTTGAAACCAAATGCAAAAACGGACACCATGATGAGTTTCCTGATGAAATTCCATGTCTAAAAATGGTGTTGCTTAAACTTTTTAAAAATCAAGCCTTTTTGGTGCCAGGAGAAGAAAAGGCATTACTCCACGGTCAGGAAAAATCCTGCCCAGGAACCAAAATGTTTTTTGAAGCCAAATTTTTTTTTGAAACCAAATGCAAAACGGACACCAGGATGAGTTTCAGGATGAAATTCCATGTCTAAAAATGGTGTTGCTTCAACTTTTTAAAAATCAAGCCTTTTTGGTGCCAGGAAAAGAAAAGGCTTTACTCCATGGTCAGGAAAAATCCTGCCCAGGAACCAAAATGTTTTTTGAAGCCAAATTTTTTTTTTTTGAAACCAAAAGCAAAAACGGACACCAGGATGAGTTTCAGGATGAAATTCCATGTCTAAAAATGGTGTTGCTTCAACTTTTTAAAAATCAAGCCTTTTTGGTGCCAGGAGAAGAAAAGGCTTTAGTCCACGGTCAGGAAAAATCCTGCCCAGGAACCAAAATGTTTTTTGAAGCCAAATTTTTTTTTTGAAACCAAATGCAAAAACGGACACCAGGATGAGTTTCAGGATGAAATTCCATGTCTAAAAATGGTGTTGCTTCAACTTTTGAAAAATCAAGCCTTTTTGGTGCCAGGAGAAGAAAAGGCTTTACTCCACGGTCAGGAAAAATCCTGCCCAGGAACCAAAATGTTTTTTGAAGCTAATTTTTTTTTTTGAAACCAAATGCAAAAACGGACACCAGGATGAGTTTCCTTATGAAATTCCATGTCTAAAAATGGTGTTGCTTCAACTTCTTAAGAATCAAGCCTTTTTGGTGCCAGGAGAAGAAAAGGCTTTACTCCACGGTCAGGAAAAATCCTGCCCAGGAACCAAAATGTTTTTTGAAGCCAAATTTTTTTTTTGAAACCAAATGCAAAAACGGACACCAGGATGAGTTTCAGGATGAAATTCCATGTCTAAAAATGGTGTTGGTTCAACTTTTGAAAAATCAAGCCTTTTTGGTGCCAGGAGAAGAAAAGGCTTTACTCCACGGTCAGGAAAAATCCTGCCCAGGAACCAAAATGTTTTTTGACGCCAAATTTTTTTTTTGAAACCAAATGCAAAAACGGACACCAGGATGAGTTTCAGGATGAAATTCCATGTCTAAAAATGGTGTTGCTTCAACTTTTGAAAAATCAAGCCTTTTTGGTACCAGGAGAAGAAAAGGCTTTACTCCACGGTCAGGAAAAATCCTGCCCAGGAACCAAAATGTTTTTTGAAGCCAAATTTTTTTTTTTGAAACCAAATGCAAAAACGGACACCAGGATGAGTTTCAGGATGAAATTCCATGTCTAAAAATGGTGTTGCTTCAACTTTTTAAAAATCAAGCCTTTTTGGTGCCAGGAGAAGAAAAGGCTTTACTCCACGGTCAGGAAAAATCCTGCCCAGGAACCAAAATGTTTTTTGAAGCCAAATTTTTTTTTTTTTGAAACCAAAAGCAAAAACGGACACCAGGATGAGTTTCAGGATGAAATTCCATGTCTAAAAATGGTGTTGCTTCAACTTTTGAAAAATCAAGCCTTTTTGGTGCCAGGAGAAGAAAAGGCTTTACTCCACGGTCAGGAAAAATCCTGCCCAGGAACCAAAATGTTTTTTGACGCCAAATTTTTTTTTTGAAACCAAATGCAAAAACGGACACCAGGATGAGTTTCCTTATGAAATTCCATGTCTAAAAATGGTGTTGCTTCAACTTTTTAAAAATCAAGCCTTTTTGGTGCCAGGAGAAGAAAAGGCTTTACTCCACGGTCAGGAAAAATCCTGCCCAGGAACCAAAATGTTTTTTGAAGCCAAATTTTTTTTTTGAAACCAAATGCAAAAACGGACACCAGGATGAGTTTCCTGATGAAATTCCATGTCTAAAAATGGTGTTGCTTCAACTTTTGAAAAATCAAGCCTTTTTGGTGCCAGGAGAAGAAAAGGCTTTACTCCACGGTCAGGAAAAATCCTGCCGAGGAACCAAAAGGTTTTTTGAAGCCAAATTTTTTTTTTGAAACCAAATGCAAAAACGGACACCATGATGAGTTTCCTGATGAAATTCCATGTCTAAAAATGGTGTTGCTTCAACTTTTTAAAAATCAAGCCTTTTTGGTGCCAGGAGAAGAAAAGGCATTACTCCACGGTCAGGAAAAATCCTGCCCAGGAACCAAAATGTTTTTTGAAGCCAAATTTTTTTTTGAAACCAAATGCAAAACGGACACCAGGATGAGTTTCAGGATGAAATTCCATGTCTAAAAATGGTGTTGCTTCAACTTTTTAAAAATCAAGCCTTTTTGGTGCCAGGAAAAGAAAAGGCTTTACTCCATGGTCAGGAAAAATCCTGCCCAGGAACCAAAATGTTTTTTGAAGCCAAATTTTTTTTTTTTGAAACCAAAAGCAAAAACGGACACCAGGATGAGTTTCAGGATGAAATTCCATGTCTAAAAATGGTGTTGCTTCAACTTTTTAAAAATCAAGCCTTTTTGGTGCCAGGAGAAGAAAAGGCTTTACTCCACGGTCAGGAAAAATCCTGCCCAGGAACCAAAATGTTTTTTGAAGCCAAATTTTTTTTTTGAAACCAAATGCAAAAACGGACACCAGGATGAGTTTCAGGATGAAATTCCATGTCTAAAAATGGTGTTGCTTCAACTTTTGAAAAATCAAGCCTTTTTGGTGCCAGGAGAAGAAAAGGCTTTACTCCACGGTCAGGAAAAATCCTGCCCAGGAACCAAAATGTTTTTTGAAGCTAATTTTTTTTTTTGAAACCAAATGCAAAAACGGACACCAGGATGAGTTTCCTTTTGAAATTCCATGTCTAAAAATGGTGTTGCTTCAACTTTTTAAAAATCAAGCCTTTTTGGTGCCAGGAGAAGAAAAGGCTTTACTCCACGGTCAGGAAAAATCCTGCCCAGGAACCAAAATGTTTTTTGAAGCCAAATTTTTTTTTTGAAACCAAATGCAAAACGGACACCAGGATGAGTTTCAGGATGAAATTCCATGTCTAAAAATGGTGTTGCTTCAACTTTTTAAAAATCAAGCCTTTTTGGTGCCAGGAAAAGAAAAGGCTTTACTCCATGGTCAGGAAAAATCCTGCCCAGGAACCAAAATGTTTTTTGAAGCCAAATTTTTTTTTTTTGAAACCAAAAGCAAAAACGGACACCAGGATGAGTTTCAGGATGAAATTCCATGTCTAAAAATGGTGTTGCTTCAACTTTTTAAAAATCAAGCCTTTTTGGTGCCAGGAGAAGAAAAGGCTTTACTCCACGGTCAGGAAAAATCCTGCCCAGGAACCAAAATGTTTTTTGAAGCCAAATTTTTTTTTTGAAACCAAATGCAAAAACGGACACCAGGATGAGTTTCAGGATGAAATTCCATGTCTAAAAATGGTGTTGCTTCAACTTTTGAAAAATCAAGCCTTTTTGGTGCCAGGAGAAGAAAAGGCTTTACTCCACGGTCAGGAAAAATCCTGCCCAGGAACCAAAATGTTTTTTGAAGCTAATTTTTTTTTTTTGAAACCAAATGCAAAAACGGACACCAGGATGAGTTTCCTTATGAAATTCCATGTCTAAAAATGGTGTTGCTTCAACTTTTTAAAAATCAAGCCTTTTTGGTGCCAGGAGAAGAAAAGGCTTTACTCCACGGTCAGGAAAAATCCTGCCCAGGAACCAAAATGTTTTTTGAAGCCAAATTTTTTTTTTGAAACCAAATGCAAAAACGGACACCAGGATGAGTTTCAGGATGAAATTCCATGTCTAAAAATGGTGTTGCTTCAACTTTTGAAAAATCAAGCCTTTTTGGTGCCAGGAGAAGAAAAGGCTTTACTCCACGGTCAGGAAAAATCCTGCCCAGGAACCAAAATGTTTTTTGAAGCCAAATTTTTTTTTTGAAACCAAATGCAAAAACGGACACCAGGATGAGTTTCCGGATGAAATTCCGTGTCTAAAAATGGTGTTGCTTCAACTTTTGAAAAATCAAGCCTTTTTGGTGCCAGGAGAAGAAAAGGCTTTACTCCACGGTCAGGAAAAATCCTGCCCAGGAACCAAAATGTTTTTTGAAGCCAAATTTTTTTTTTGAAACCAAATGCAAAAACGGACACCAGGATGAGTTTCCGGATGAAATTCCATGTCTAAAAATGGTGTTGCTTCAACTTTTTAAAAATCAAGCCTTTTTGGTGCCAGGAGAAGAAAAGGCTTTACTCCACGGTCAGGAAAAATCCTGCCCAGGAACCAAAATGTTTTTTGAAGCCAATTTTTTTTTTTGAAACCAAATGCAAAAACGGACACCAGGATGAGTTTCCTGATGAAATTCCATGTCTAAAAATGGTGTTGCTTCAACTTTTTAAAAATCAAGCCTTTTTGGTGCCAGGAGAAGAAAAGGCTTTACTCCACGGTCAGGAAAAATCCTGCCCAGGAACCAAAATGTTTTTTGACGCCAAATTTTTTTTTTGAAACCAAATGCAAAAACGGACACCAGGATGAGTTTCCTTATGAAATTCCATGTCTAAAAATGGTGTTGCTTCAACTTTTTAAAAATCAAGCCTTTTTGGTGCCAGGAGAAGAAAAGGCTTTACTCCACGGTCAGGAAAAATCCTGCCCAGGAACCAAAATGTTTTTTGAAGCCAAATTTTTTTTTTGAAACCAAATGCAAAAACGGACACCAGGATGAGTTTCCTGATGAAATTCCACGTCTAAAAATGGCGTTGCTTCAACTTTTTAAAAATCAAGCCTTTTTGGTGCCAGGAGAAGAAAAGGCTTTACTCCACGGTCAGGAAAAATCCTGCCCAGGAACCAAAATGTTTTTTGAAGCCAAATTTTTTTTTTGAAACCAAATGCAAAAACGGACACCAGGATGAGTTTCAGGATGAAATTCCATGTCTAAAAATGGTGTTGCTTCAACTTTTTAAAAATCAAGCCTTTTTGGTGCCAGGAGAAGAAAAGGCTTTACTCCACGGTCAGGAAAAATCCTGCCCAGGAACCAAAATGTTTTTTGACGCCAAATTTTTTTTTTGAAACCAAATGCAAAAACGGACACCAGGATGAGTTTCCTGATGAAATTCCACGTCTAAAAATGGCGTTGCTTCAACTTTTTAAAAATCAAGCCTTTTTGGTGCCAGGAGAAGAAAAGGCTTT
Organism: Pantherophis guttatus; assembly: GCF_059756535.1. Classification (NCBI taxonomy): domain Eukaryota; kingdom Metazoa; phylum Chordata; class Lepidosauria; order Squamata; family Colubridae; genus Pantherophis; species Pantherophis guttatus. The sequence continues at coordinate 10,110,476 of NC_142078.1, read as the reverse complement.
ACTCCACGGTCAGGAAAAATCCTGCCCAGGAACCAAAATGTTTTTTGAAGCCAAATTTTTTTTTTGAAACCAAATGCAAAAACGGACACCAGGATGAGTTTCAGGATGAAATTCCATGTCTAAAAATGGTGTTGCTTCAACTTTTTAAAAATCAAGCCTTTTTGGTGCCAGGAGAAGAAAAGGCTTTACTCCACGGTCAGGAAAAATCCTGCCCAGGAACCAAAATGTTTTTTGAAGCCAAATTTTTTTTTTGAAACCAAATGCAAAAACGGACACCAGGATGAGTTTCAGGATGAAATTCCATGTCTAAAAATGGTGTTGCTTCAACTTTTTAAAAATCAAGCCTTTTTGGTGCCAGGAGAAGAAAAGGCTTTACTCCACGGTCAGGAAAAATCCTGCCCAGGAACCAAAATGTTTTTTGACGCCAAATTTTTTTTTTGAAACCAAATGCAAAAACGGACACCAGGATGAGTTTCCTGATGAAATTCCACGTCTAAAAATGGCGTTGCTTCAACTTTTTAAAAATCAAGCCTTTTTGGTGCCAGGAGAAGAAAAGGCTTTACTCCACGGTCAGGAAAAATCCTGCCCAGGAACCAAAATGTTTTTTGAAGCCAAATTTTTTTTTTGAAACCAAATGCAAAAACGGACACCAGGATGAGTTTCCGGATGAAATTCCATGTCTAAAAATGGTGTTGCTTCAACTTTTGAAAAATCAAGCCTTTTTGGTGCAAGAAGAAGAAAAGGCTTTACTCCACGGTCAGGAAAAATCCTGGCCAGGAACCAAAATGTTTTTTGAAGCCAAATTTTTTTTTTTGAAACCAAATGCAAAAACGGACACCAGGATGAGTTTCAGGATGAAATTCCATGTCTAAAAATGGTGTTGCTTCAACTTTTTAAAAATCAAGCCTTTTTGGTGCCAGGAGAAGAAAAGGCTTTACTCCACGGTCAGGAAAAATCCTGCCCAGGAACCAAAATGTTTTTTGAAGCCAAATTTTTTTTTTGAAACCAAATGCAAAAACGGACACCAGGATGAGTTTCAGGATGAAATTCCATGTCTAAAAATGGTGTTGCTTCAACTTTTGAAAAATCAAGCCTTTTTGGTGCCAGGAGAAGAAAAGGCTTTACTCCAAGGTCAGGAAAAATCCTGCCAAGGAACCAAAATGTTTTTTGAAGCCAATTTTTTTTTTTGAAACCAAATGCAAAAACGGACACCAGGATGAGTTTCCGGATGAAATTCCATGTCTAAAAATGGTGTTGCTTCAACTTTTTAAAAATCAAGCCTTTTTGGTGCCAGGAGAAGAAAAGGCTTTACTCCACGGTCAGGAAAAATCCTGCCCAGGAACCAAAATGTTTTTTGAAGCCAATTTTTTTTTTTGAAACCAAATGCAAAAACGGACACCAGGATGAGTTTCCTGATGAAATTCCATGTCTAAAAATGGTGTTGCTTCAACTTTTTAAAAATCAAGCCTTTTTGGTGCCAGGAGAAGAAAAGGCTTTACTCCACGGTCAGGAAAAATCCTGCCCAGGAACCAAAATGTTTTTTGACGCCAAATTTTTTTTTTGAAACCAAATGCAAAAACGGACACCAGGATGAGTTTCCTTATGAAATTCCATGTCTAAAAATGGTGTTGCTTCAACTTTTTAAAAATCAAGCCTTTTTGGTGCCAGGAGAAGAAAAGGCTTTACTCCACGGTCAGGAAAAATCCTGCCCAGGAACCAAAATGTTTTTTGAAGCCAAATTTTTTTTTTGAAACCAAATGCAAAAACGGACACCAGGATGAGTTTCCTGATGAAATTCCATGTCTAAAAATGGTGTTGCTTCAACTTTTGAAAAATCAAGCCTTTTTGGTGCCAGGAGAAGAAAAGGTTTTACTCCACGGTCAGGAAAAATCCTGCCGAGGAACCAAAAGGTTTTTTGAAGCCAAATTTTTTTTTTGAAACCAAATGCAAAAACGGACACCAGGATGAGTTTCAGGATGAAATTCCATGTCTAAAAATGGTGTTGCTTCAACTTTTTAAAAATCAAGCCTTTTTGGTGCCAGGAGAAGAAAAGGCTTTACTCCACGGTCAGGAAAAATCCTGCCCAGGAACCAAAATGTTTTTTGAAGCCAAATTTTTTTTTTGAAACCAAATGCAAAAACGGACACCAGGATGAGTTTCAGGATGAAATTCCATGTCTAAAAATGGTGTTGCTTCAACTTTTTAAAAATCAAGCCTTTTTGGTGCCAGAAGAAGAAAAGGCTTTACTCCACGGTCAGGAAAAATCCTGCCCAGGAACCAAAATGTTTTTTGAAGCCAAATTTTTTTTTTGAAACCAAATTTAAAAACGGACACCAGGATGAGTTTCCGGATGAAATTCCATGTCTAAAAATGGTGTTGCTTCAACTTTTTAAAAATCAAGCCTTTTTGGTGCCAGGAGAAGAAAAGGCTTTACTCCACGGTCAGGAAAACTCCTGCCCAGGAACCAAAATGTTTTTTGAAGCCAAATTTTTTTTTTGAAACCAAATACAAAAACGGACACCAGGATGAGTTTCAGGATGAAATTCCATGTCTAAAAATGGTGTTGCTTTAACTTTTTAAAAATCAAGCCTTTTTGGTGCCAGGAGAAGAAAAGGCTTTACTCCACGGTCAAGAAAAATCCTGCCCAGGAACCAAAATGTTTTTTGAAGCCAAATTTTTTTTTTTGAAACCAAAAGCAAAAACGGACACCAGGATGAGTTTCAGGATGAAATTCCATGTCTAAAAATGGTGTTGCTTCAACTTTTGAAAAATCAAGCCTTTTTGGTGCCAGGAGAAGAAAAGGCTTTACTCCACGGTCAGGAAAAATCCTGCCCAGGAACCAAAATGTTTTTTGAAGCCAAATTGTTTTTTTTTTGAAACCAAAAGCAAAAACGGACACCAGGATGAGTTTCAGGATGAAATTCCATGTCTAAAAATGGTGTTGCTTCAACTTTTGAAAAATCAAGCCTTTTTGGTGCCAGGAGAAGAAAAGGCTTTACTCCACGGTCAGGAAAAATCCTGCCCAGGAACCAAAATGTTTTTTGAAGCCAAATTTTTTTTTTGAAACCAAATGCAAAAACGGACACCAGGATGAGTTTCCTGATGAAATTCCACGTCTAAAAATGGCGTTGCTTCAACTTTTTAAAAATCAAGCCTTTTTGGTGCCAGGAGAAGAAAAGGCTTTACTCCACGGTCAGGAAAAATCCTGCCCAGGAACCAAAATGTTTTTTGAAGTCAAATTTTTTTTTTGAAACCAAATGCAAAAACGGACACCAGGATGAGTTTCAGGATGAAATTCCATGTCTAAAAATGGTGTTGCTTCAACTTTTTAAAAATCAAGCCTTTTTGGTGCCAGGAGAAGAAAAGGCTTTACTCCACGGTCAGGAAAAATCCTGCCCAGGAACCAAAATGTTTTTTGACGCCAAATTTTTTTTTTGAAACCAAATGCAAAAACGGACACCAGGATGAGTTTCCTGATGAAATTCCACGTCTAAAAATGGCGTTGCTTCAACTTTTTAAAAATCAAGCCTTTTTGGTGCCAGGAGAAGAAAAGGCTTTACTCCACGGTCAGGAAAAATCCTGCCCAGGAACCAAAATGTTTTTTGAAGCCAAATTTTTTTTTTGAAACCAAATGCAAAAACGGACACCAGGATGAGTTTCAGGATGAAATTCCATGTCTAAAAATGGTGTTGCTTCAACTTTTTAAAAATCAAGCCTTTTTGGTGCCAGGAGAAGAAAAGGCTTTACTCCACGGTCAGGAAAAATCCTGCCCAGGAACCAAAATGTTTTTTGACGCCAAATTTTTTTTTTGAAACCAAATGCAAAAACGGACACCAGGATGAGTTTCCTGATGAAATTCCACGTCTAAAAATGGCGTTGCTTCAACTTTTTAAAAATCAAGCCTTTTTGGTGCCAGGAGAAGAAAAGGCTTTACTCCACGGTCAGGAAAAATCCTGCCCAGGAACCAAAATGTTTTTTGAAGCCAAATTTTTTTTTTGAAACCAAATGCAAAAACGGACACCAGGATGAGTTTCAGGATGAAATTCCATGTCTAAAAATGGTGTTGCTTCAACTTTTTAAAAATCAACCCTTTTTGGTGCCAGGAGAAGAAAAGGCTTTACTCCACGGTCAGGAAAAATCCTGCCCAGGAACCAAAATGTTTTTTGAAGCCAAATTTTTTTTTTGAAACCAAATGCAAAAACGGACACCAGGATGAGTTTCAGGATGAAATTCCATGTCTAAAAATGGTGTTGCTTCAACTTTTTAAAAATCAAGCCTTTTTGGTGCCAGGAGAAGAAAAGGCTTTACTCCACGGTCAGGAAAAATCCTGCCCAGGAACCAAAATGTTTTTTGACGCCAAATTTTTTTTTTGAAACCAAATGCAAAAACGGACACCAGGATGAGTTTCCTGATGAAATTCCACGTCTAAAAATGGCGTTGCTTCAACTTTTTAAAAATCAAGCCTTTTTGGTGCCAGGAGAAGAAAAGGCTTTACTCCACGGTCAGGAAAAATCCTGCCCAGGAACCAAAATGTTTTTTGAAGCCAAATTTTTTTTTTGAAACCAAATGCAAAAACGGACACCAGGATGAGTTTCCGGATGAAATTCCACGTCTAAAAATGGCGTTGCTTCAACTTTTTAAAAATCAAGCCTTTTTGGTGCCAGGAGAAGAAAAGGCTTTACTCCACGGTCAGGAAAAATCCTGCCCAGGAACCAAAATGTTTTTTGAAGTCAAATTTTTTTTTTGAAACCAAATGCAAAAACGGACACCAGGATGAGTTTCAGGATGAAATTCCATGTCTAAAAATGGTGTTGCTTCAACTTTTTAAAAATCAAGCCTTTTTGGTGCCAGGAGAAGAAAAGGCTTTACTCCACGGTCAGGAAAAATCCTGCCCAGGAACCAAAATGTTTTTTGACGCCAAATTTTTTTTTTGAAACCAAATGCAAAAACGGACACCAGGATGAGTTTCCTGATGAAATTCCACGTCTAAAAATGGCGTTGCTTCAACTTTTTAAAAATCAAGCCTTTTTGGTGCCAGGAGAAGAAAAGGCTTTACTCCACGGTCAGGAAAAATCCTGCCCAGGAACCAAAATGTTTTTTGAAGCCAAATTTTTTTTTTGAAACCAAATGCAAAAACGGACACCAGGATGAGTTTCAGGATGAAATTCCATGTCTAAAAATGGTGTTGCTTCAACTTTTTAAAAATCAAGCCTTTTTGGTGCCAGGAGAAGAAAAGGCTTTACTCCACGGTCAGGAAAAATCCTGCCCAGGAACCAAAATGTTTTTTGACGCCAAATTTTTTTTTTGAAACCAAATGCAAAAACGGACACCAGGATGAGTTTCCTGATGAAATTCCACGTCTAAAAATGGCGTTGCTTCAACTTTTTAAAAATCAAGCCTTTTTGGTGCCAGGAGAAGAAAAGGCTTTACTCCACGGTCAGGAAAAATCCTGCCCAGGAACCAAAATGTTTTTTGAAGCCAAATTTTTTTTTTGAAACCAAATGCAAAAACGGACACCAGGATGAGTTTCAGGATGAAATTCCATGTCTAAAAATGGTGTTGCTTCAACTTTTTAAAAATCAACCCTTTTTGGTGCCAGGAGAAGAAAAGGCTTTACTCCACGGTCAGGAAAAATCCTGCCCAGGAACCAAAATGTTTTTTGAAGCCAAATTTTTTTTTTGAAACCAAATGCAAAAACGGACACCAGGATGAGTTTCAGGATGAAATTCCATGTCTAAAAATGGTGTTGCTTCAACTTTTTAAAAATCAAGCCTTTTTGGTGCCAGGAGAAGAAAAGGCTTTACTCCACGGTCAGGAAAAATCCTGCCCAGGAACCAAAATGTTTTTTGACGCCAAATTTTTTTTTTGAAACCAAATGCAAAAACGGACACCAGGATGAGTTTCCTGATGAAATTCCACGTCTAAAAATGGCGTTGCTTCAACTTTTTAAAAATCAAGCCTTTTTGGTGCCAGGAGAAGAAAAGGCTTTACTCCACGGTCAGGAAAAATCCTGCCCAGGAACCAAAATGTTTTTTGAAGCCAAATTTTTTTTTTGAAACCAAATGCAAAAACGGACACCAGGATGAGTTTCCGGATGAAATTCCATGTCTAAAAATGGTGTTGCTTCAACTTTTGAAAAATCAAGCCTTTTTGGTGCAAGAAGAAGAAAAGGCTTTACTCCACGGTCAGGAAAAATCCTGGCCAGGAACCAAAATGTTTTTTGAAGCCAAATTTTTTTTTTGAAACCAAATGCAAAAACGGACACCAGGATGAGTTTCAGGATGAAATTCCATGTCTAAAAATGGTGTTGCTTCAACTTTTTAAAAATCAAGCCTTTTTGGTGCCAGGAGAAGAAAAGGCTTTACTCCACGGTCAGGAAAAATCCTGCCCAGGAACCAAAATGTTTTTTGAAGCCAAATTTTTTTTTTGAAACCAAATGCAAAAACGGACACCAGGATGAGTTTCAGGATGAAATTCCATGTCTAAAAATGGTGTTGCTTCAACTTTTGAAAAATCAAGCCTTTTTGGTGCGAGAAGAAGAAAAGGCTTTACTCCACGGTCAGGAAAAATCCTGGCCAGGAACCAAAATGTTTTTTGAAGCCAATTTTTTTTTTTGAAACCAAATGCAAAAACGGACACCAGGATGAGTTTCCTGATGAAATTCCACATCTAAAAATGGCGTTGCTTCAACTTTTTAAAAATCAAGCCTTTTTGGTGCCAGGAGAAGAAAAGGCTTTACTCCACGGTCAGGAAAAATCCTGCCCAGGAACCAAAATGTTTTTTGACGCCAAATTTTTTTTTGGAAACCAAATGCAAAAACGGACACCAGGATGAGTTTCAGGATGAAATTCCATGTCTAAAAATGGTGTTGCTTCAACTTTTTAAAAATCAAGCCTTTTTGGTGCCAGGAGAAGAAAAGGCTTTACTCCACGGTCAGGAAAAATCCTGCCCAGGAACCAAAATGTTTTTTGAAGCCAAATTTTTTTTTTGAAACCAGATGCAAAAACGGACACCAGGATGAGTTTCCGGATGAAATTCCATGTCTAAAAATGGTGTTGCTTCAACTTTTTAAAAATCAAGCCTTTTTGGTGCAAGAAGAAGAAAAGGCTTTACGCCACGGTCAGGAAAAATCCTGGCCAGGAACCAAAATGTTTTTTGAAGCCAAATTTTTTTTTTGAAACCAAATGCAAAAACGGACACCAGGATGAGTTTCAGAATGAAATTCCATGTCTAAAAATGTTGTTGCTTCAACTTTTGAAAAATCAAGCCTTTTTGGTGCCAGGAGAAGAAAAGGCTTTACTCCACGGTCAGGAAAAATCCTGCCCAGGAACCAAAATGTTTTTTGAAGCCAAATTTTTTTTTTGAAACCAAATGCAAAAACGGACACCAGGATGAGTTTCCTGATGAAATTCCACGTCTAAAAATGGCGTTGCTTCAACTTTTTAAAAATCAAGCCTTTTTGGTGCCAGGAGAAGAAAAGGCTTTACTCCACGGTCAGGAAAAATCCTGCCCAGGAACCAAAATGTTTTTTGAAGCCAAATTTTTTTTTTGAAACCAAATGCAAAAACGGACACCAGGATGAGTTTCAGGATGACATTCCATGTCTAAAAATGGTGTTGCTTCAACTTTTTAAAAATCAAGCCTTTTTGGTGCCAGGAGAAGAAAAGGCTTTACTCAACGGTCAGGAAAAATCCTGCCCAGGAACCAAAATGTTTTTTGAAGCCAAATTTTTTTTTTGAAACCAAATGCAAAAACGGACACCAGGATGAGTTTCCTTATGAAATTCCATGTCTAAAAATGGTGTTGCTTCAACTTTTTAAAAATCAAGCCTTTTTGGTGCCAGGAGAAGAAAAGGCTTTACTCCACGGTCAGGAAAAATCCTGCCCAGGAACCAAAATGTTTTTTGAAGCCAAATTTTTTTTTTGAAACCAAATGCAAAAACGGACACCAGGATGAGTTTCAGGATGAAATTCCATGTCTAAAAATGGTGTTGCTTCAACTTTTGAAAAATCAAGCCTTTTTGGTGCCAGGAGAAGAAAAGGCTTTACTCCACGGTCAGGAAAAATCCTGCCCAGGAACCAAAATGTTTTTTGAAGCCAAATTTTTTTTTTGAAACCAAATGCAAAAACGGACACCAGGATGAGTTTCCTGATGAAATTCCACGTCTAAAAATGGCATTGCTTCAACTTTTTAAAAATCAAGCCTTTTTGGTGCCAGGAGAAGAAAAGGCTTTACTCCAATGTCAGGAAAAATCCTGCCCAGGAACCAAAATGTTTTTTGACGCCAAATTTTTTTTTTTGAAACCAAATGCAAAAACGGACACCAGGATGAGTTTCCTGATGAAATTCCATGTCTAAAAATGGTGTTGCTTCAACTTTTTAAAAATCAAGCCTTTTTGGTGCCAGGAGAAGAAAAGGCTTTACTCCACGGTCAGGAAAAATCCTGCCCAGGAACCAAAATGTTTTTTGAAGCCAAATTTTTTTTTTGAAACCAAATGCAAAAACGGACACCAGGATGAGTTTCCTGATGAAATTCCATGTCTAAAAATGGTGTTGCTTCAACTTTTTAAAAATCAAGCCTTTTTGGTGCCAGGAGAAGAAAAGGCTTTACTCCACGGTCAGGAAACTCCTGCCCAGGAACCAAAATGTTTTTTGAAGCCAAATTTTTTTTTTGAAACCAAATACAAAAACGGACACCAGGATGAGTTTCAGGATGAAATTCCATGTCTAAAAATGGTGTTGCTTCAACTTTTTAAAAATCAAGCCTTTTTGGTGCCAGGAGAAGAAAAGGCTTTACTCCACGGTCAGGAAAAATCCTGCCCAGGAACCAAAATGTTTTTTGAAGCCAAATTTTTTTTTTGAAACCAAATGCAAAAACGGACACCAGGATGAGTTTCAGGATGAAATTCCATGTCTAAAAATGGTGTTGCTTCAACTTTTTAAAAATCAAGCCTTTTTGGTGCCAGGAGAAGAAAAGGCTTTACTCCACGGTCAGGAAAAATCCTGCCCAGGAACCAAAATGTTTTTTGAAGCCAAATTTTTTTTTTGAAACCAAATGCAAAAACGGACACCAGGATGAGTTTCAGGATGAAATTCCATGTCTAAAAATGGTGTTGCTTCAACTTTTGAAAAATCAAGCCTTTTTGGTGCCAGGAGAAGAAAAGGCTTTACTCCACGGTCAAGAAAAATCCTGCCCAGGAACCAAAATGTTTTTTGAAGCCAAATTTTTTTTTGAAACCAAATACAAAAACGGACACCAGGATGAGTTTCCTTATGAAATTCCATGTCTACAAATGGTGTTGCTTCAACTTTTTAAAAATCAAGCCTTTTTGGTGCCAGGAGAAGAAAAGGCTTTACTCCACGGTCAGGAAAAATCCTGCCCAGGAACCAAAATGTTTTTTGAAGCCAAATTTTTTTTTTGAAACCAAATGCAAAAACGGACACCAGGATGAGTTTCAGGATGAAATTCCATGTCTAAAAATGGTGTTGCTTCAACTTTTTAAAAATCAAGCCTTTTTGGTGCCAGGAGAAGAAAAGGCTTTACTCCACGGTCAGGAAAAATCCTGCCCAGGAACCAAAATGTTTTTTGAAGCCAAATTTTTTTTTTGAAACCAAATGCAAAAACGGACACCAGGATGAGTTTCCTGATGAAATTCCACGTCTAAAAATGGCGTTGCTTCAACTTTTTAAAAATCAAGCCTTTTTGGTGCCAGGAGAAGAAAAGGCTTTACTCCACGGTCAGGAAAAATCCTGCCCAGGAACCAAAATGTTTTTTGACGCCAAATTTTTTTTTTTGAAACCAAATGCAAAAACGGACACCAGGATGAGTTTCAGGATGAAATTCCATGTCTAAAAATGGTGTTGCTTCAACTTTTTAAAAATCAAGCCTTTTTGGTGCCAGGAGAAGAAAAGGCTTTACTCCACGGTCAGGAAAAATCCTGCCCAGGAACCAAAATGTTTTTTGAAGCCAAATTTTTTTTTTGAAACCAAATGCAAAAACGGACACCAGGATGAGTTTCCTTATGAAATTCCATGTCTAAAAATGGTGTTGCTTCAACTTTTTAAAAATCAAGCCTTTTTGGTGCCAGAAGAAGAAAAGGCTTTACTCCACGGTCAGGAAAAATCCTGCCCAGGAACCAAAATGTTTTTTGAAGCCAAATTTTTTTTTTGAAACCAAATGCAAAAACGGACACCAGGATGAGTTTCCGGATGAAATTCCATGTCTAAAAATGGTGTTGCTTCAACTTTTTAAAAATCAAGCCTTTTTGGTGCCAGGAGAAGAAAAGGCTTTACTCCACGGTCAGGAAAAATCCTGCCCAGGAACCAAAATGTTTTTTGAAGCCAAATTTTTTTTTTGAAACCAAATGCAAAAACGGACACCAGGATGAGTTTCAGGATGAAATTCCATGTCTAAAAATGGTGTTGCTTCAACTTTTTAAAAATCAAGCCTTTTTGGTGCCAGGAGAAGAAAAGGCTTTACTCCACGGTCAGGAAAAATCCTGCCCAGGAACCAAAATGTTTTTTGAAGCCAAATTTTTTTTTTGAAACCAAATGCAAAAACGGACACCAGGATGAGTTTCAGGATGAAATTCCATGTCTAAAAATGTTGTTGCTTCAACTTTTGAAAAATCAAGCCTTTTTGGTGCCAGGAGAAGAAAAGGCTTTACTCCACGGTCAGGAAAAATCCTGCCCAGGAACCAAAATGTTTTTTGAAGCCAAATTTTTTTTTTGAAACCAAATGCAAAAACGGACACCAGGATGAGTTTCCTGATGAAATTCCACGTCTAAAAATGGCGTTGCTTCAACTTTTTAAAAATCAAGCCTTTTTGGTGCCAGGAGAAGAAAAGGCTTTACTCCACGGTCAGGAAAAATCCTGCCCAGGAACCAAAATGTTTTTTGAAGCCAAATTTTTTTTTTGAAACCAAATGCAAAAACGGACACCAGGATGAGTTTCAGGATGAAATTCCATGTCTAAAAATGGTGTTGCTTCAACTTTTTAAAAATCAAGCCTTTTTGGTGCCAGGAGAAGAAAAGGCTTTACTCCACGGTCAGGAAAAATCCTGCCCAGGAACCAAAATGTTTTTTGAAGCCAAATTTTTTTTTTGAAACCAAATGCAAAAACGGACACCAGGATGAGTTTCAGGATGAAATTCCATGTCTAAAAATGGTGTTGCTTCAACTTTTTAAAAATCAAGCCTTTTTGGTGCCAGGAGAAGAAAATGCTTTACTCCACGGTCAGGAAAAATCCTGCCCAGGAACCAAAATGTTTTTTGAAGCCAAATTTTTTTTTGAAACCAAATGCAAAAACGGACACCAGGATGAGTTTTAGGATGAAATTCCATGTCTAAAAATGGTGTTGCTTCAACTTTTGAAAAATCAAGCCTTTTTGGTGCCAGGAGAAGAAAAGGCTTTACTCCACGGTCAGGAAAAATCCTGCCCAGGAACCAAAATGTTTTTTGAAGCCAAATTTTTTTTTTGAAACCAAATGCAAAAACGGACACCAGGATGAGTTTCAGGATGAAATTCCATGTCTAAAAATGGTGTTGCTTCAACTTTTGAAAAATCAAGCCTTTTTGGTGCCAGGAGAAGAAAAGGCTTTACTCCACGGTCAAGAAAAATCCTGCCCAGGAACCAAAATGTTTTTTGAAGCCAAATTTTTTTTTGAAACCAAATACAAAAACGGACACCAGGATGAGTTTCCTTATGAAATTCCATGTCTACAAATGGTGTTGCTTCAACTTTTTAAAAATCAAGCCTTTTTGGTGCCAGGAGAAGAAAAGGCTTTACTCCACGGTCAGGAAAAATCCTGCCCATGAACCAAAATGTTTTTTGAAGCCAAATTTTTTTTTTGAAACCAAATGCAAAAACGGACACCAGGATGAGTTTCCTGATGAAATTCCACGTCTAAAAATGGCGTTGCTTCAACTTTTTAAAAATCAAGCCTTTTTGGTGCCAGGAGAAGAAAAGGCTTTACTCCACGGTCAGGAAAAATCCTGCCCAGGAACCAAAATGTTTTTTGAAGCCAAATTTTTTTTTTGAAACCAAATGCAAAAACGGACACCAGGATGAGTTTCAGGATGAAATTCCATGTCTAAAAATGGTGTTGCTTCAACTTTTTAAAAATCAAGCCTTTTTGGTGCCAGGAGAAGAAAAGGCTTTACTCCACGGTCAGGAAAAATCCTGCCCAGGAACCAAAATGTTTTTTGAAGCCAAATTTTTTTTTTGAAACCAAATGCAAAAACGGACACCAGGATGAGTTTCAGGATGAAATTCCATGTCTAAAAATGGTGTTGCTTCAACTTTTTAAAAATCAAGCCTTTTTGGTGCCAGGAGAAGAAAAGGCTTTACTCCACGGTCAAGAAAAATCCTGCCCAGGAACCAAAATGTTTTTTGAAGCCAAATTTTTTTTTGAAACCAAATACAAAAACGGACACCAGGATGAGTTTCCTTATGAAATTCCATGTCTACAAATGGTGTTGCTTCAACTTTTTAAAAATCAAGCCTTTTTGGTGCCAGGAGAAGAAAAGGCTTTACTCCACGGTCAGGAAAAATCCTGCCCATGAACCAAAATGTTTTTTGAAGCCAAATTTTTTTTTTGAAACCAAATGCAAAAACGGACACCAGGATGAGTTTCCTGATGAAATTCCACGTCTAAAAATGGCGTTGCTTCAACTTTTTAAAAATCAAGCCTTTTTGGTGCCAGGAGAAGAAAAGGCTTTACTCCACGGTCAGGAAAAATCCTGCCCAGGAACCAAAATGTTTTTTGAAGCCAAATTTTTTTTTTTAAACCAAATGCAAAAACGGACACCAGGATGAGTTTCAGGATGAAATTCCATGTCTAAAAATGGTGTTGCTTCAACTTTTTAAAAATCAAGCCTTTTTGGTGCCAGGAGAAGAAAAGGCTTTACTCCACGGTCAGGAAAAATCCTGCCCAGGAACCAAAATGTTTTTTGAAGCCAAATTTTTTTTTTGAAACCAAATGCAAAAACGGACACCAGGATGAGTTTCCTGATGAAATTCCATGTCTAAAAATGGTGTTGCTTCAACTTTCGAAAAATCAAGCCTTTTTGGTGCCAGGAGAAGAAAAGGCTTTACTCCACGGTCAGGAAAACTCCTGCCCAGGAACCAAAATGTTTTTTGAAGCCAAATTTTTTTTTTGAAACCAAATACAAAAACGGACACCAGGATGAGTTTCAGGATGAAATTCCATGTCTAAAAATGGTGTTGCTTCAACTTTTTAAAAATCAAGCCTTTTTGGTGCCAGGAGAAGAAAAGGCTTTACTCCACGGTCAGGAAAAATCCTGCCCAGGAACCAAAATGTTTTTTGAAGCCAAATTTTTTTTTGAAACCAAATGCAAAAACGGACACCAGGATGAGTTTCCTGATGAAATTCCATGTCTAAAAATGGTGTTGCTTCAACTTTTTAAAAATCAAGCCTTTTTGGTGCCAGGAGAAGAAAAGGCTTTACTCCACGGTCAGGAAAAATCCTGCCCAGGAACCAAAATGTTTTTTGAAGCCAAATTTTTTTTTTGAAACCAAATGCAAAAACGGACACCAGGATGAGTTTCAGGATGAAATTCCATGTCTAAAAATGGTGTTGCTTCAACTTTTTAAAAATCAAGCCTTTTTGGTGCCAGGAGAAGAAAAGGCTTTACTCCACGGTCAGGAAAAATCCTGCCCAGGAACCAAAATGTTTTTTGAAGCCAAATTTGTTTTTGGAAACCAGATACAAAAACGGACACCACGATGATTTTCCTGATGAAATTTCATGTCTAAAAATGGTGTTGCTTCAACTTTTTAAAAATCAAGCCTTTTTGGTGCCAGGAGAAGAAAAGGCTTTACTCCACGGTCAGGAAAAATCCTGCCCAGGAACCAAAATGTTTTTTGAAGCCAAATTTTTTTTTTGAAACCAAATGCAAAAACAGACACCAGGATGAGTTTCAGGATGAAATTCCATGTCTAAAAATGGTGTTGCTTCAACTTTTTAAAAATCAAGCCTTTTTGGTGCCAGGAGAAGAAAAGGCTTTACTCCACGGTCAGGAAAAATCCTGCGCAAGAACCAAAATGTTTTTTGAAGCCAAATTTTTTTTTTGAAACCAAATGCAAAAACGGACACCAGGATGAGTTTCCTGAAGAAATTCCATGTCTAAAAATGGTGTTGCTTCAACTTTTTAAAAATCGAGCCTTTTTGGTGCCTGGGGAAGAAAAGGCTTTACTCCACGGTCAGGAAAAATGCTGCCAAGGAACCAAAAGGTTTTTTGAAGCCAAATTTGTTTTTTTTAAACCAAATGCAAAAACGGACACCAGCATGAGTTTCGGGATGAAATTCCATGTCTAAAAATGGTGTTGCTTCAACTTTTTAAAAATCAAGCCTTTTTGGTGCCAGGAGAAGAAAAGGCTTTACTCCACGGTCAGGAAAAATCCTGCCCAGGAACCAAAATGTTTTTTGAAGGCAAATTTTTTTTTTGAAACCAAATGCAAAAACGGACACCAGGATGAGTTTCAGGATGAAATTCCATGTCTAAAAATGGTGTTGCTTCAACTTTTTAAAAATCAAGCCTTTTTGGTGCCAGGAGAAGAAAAGGCTTTACTCCACGGTCAGGAAAAATCCTGCCCAGGAACCAAAATGTTTTTTGAAGCCAAATTTTTTTTTTGAAACCAAATGCAAAAACGGACACCAGGATGAGTTTCAGGATGAAATTCCATGTCTAAAAATGGTGTTGCTTCAACTTTTTAAAAATCAAGCCTTTTTGGTGCCAGGAGAAGAAAAGGCTTTACTCCACGGTCAGGAAAAATCCTGCCCAGGAACCAAAATGTTTTTTGAAGCCAAATTTGTTTTTGGAAACCAGATACAAAAACGGACACCACGATGATTTTCCTGATGAAATTTCATGTCTAAAAATGGTGTTGCTTCAACTTTTTAAAAATCAAGCCTTTTTGGTGCCAGGAGAAGAAAAGGCTTTACTCCACGGTCAGGAAAAATCCTGCCCAGGAACCAAAATGTTTTTTGAAGCCAAATTTTTTTTTTGAAACCAAATGCAAAAACAGACACCAGGATGAGTTTCAGGATGAAATTCCATGTCTAAAAATGGTGTTGCTTCAACTTTTTAAAAATCAAGCCTTTTTGGTGCCAGGAGAAGAAAAGGCTTTACTCCACGGTCAGGAAAAATCCTGCGCAAGAACCAAAATGTTTTTTGAAGCCAAATTTTTTTTTTGAAACCAAATGCAAAAACGGACACCAGGATGAGTTTCCTGAAGAAATTCCATGTCTAAAAATGGTGTTGCTTCAACTTTTTAAAAATCGAGCCTTTTTGGTGCCTGGGGAAGAAAAGGCTTTACTCCACGGTCAGGAAAAATGCTGCCAAGGAACCAAAAGGTTTTTTGAAGCCAAATTTGTTTTTTTTAAACCAAATGCAAAAACGGACACCAGCATGAGTTTCGGGATGAAATTCCATGTCTAAAAATGGTGTTGCTTCAACTTTTTAAAAATCAAGCCTTTTTGGTGCCAGGAGAAGAAAAGGCTTTACTCCACGGTCAGGAAAAATCCTGCCCAGGAACCAAAATGTTTTTTGACGCCAAATTTTTTTTTTGAAACCAAATGCAAAAACGGACACCAGGATGAGTTTCAGGATGAAATTCCATGTCTAAAAATGGTGTTGCTTCAACTTTTTAAAAATCAAGCCTTTTTGGTGCCAGGAGAAGAAAAGGCTTTACTCCACGGTCAGGAAAAATCCTGCCCAGGAACCAAAATGTTTTTTGAAGCCAAATTTTTTTTTGGAAACCAGATACAAAAACGGACACCAGGATGAGTTTCCTGATGAAATTTCATGTCTAAAAATGGTGTTGCTTCAACTTTTTAAAAATCAAGCCTTTTTGGTGCCAGGAGAAGAAAAGGCTTTACTCCACGGTCAGGAAAAATCCTGCCCAGGAACCAAAATGTTTTTTGAAGCCAAATTTTTTTTTTGAAACCAAATGCAAAAACGGACACCAGGATGAGTTTCAGGATGAAATTCCATGTCTAAAAATGGTGTTGCTTCAACTTTTTAAAAATCAAGCCTTTTTGGTGCCAGGAGAAGAAAAGGCTTTACTCCACGGTCAGGAAAAATCCTGCGCAAGAACCAAAATGTTTTTTGAAGCCAAATTTTTTTTTTGAAACCAAATGCAAAAACGGACACCAGGATGAGTTTCCTGATGAAATTCCATGTCTAAAAATGGTGTTGCTTCAACTTTTTAAAAATCGAGCCTTTTTGGTGCCTGGGGAAGAAAAGGCTTTACTCCACGGTCAGGAAAAATGCTGCCAAGGAACCAAAAGGTTTTTTCAAGCCAAATTTGTTTTTTTTAAACCAAATGCAAAAACGGACACCAGCATGAGTTTCAGGATGAAATTCCATGTCTAAAAATGGTGTTGCTTCAACTTTTTAAAAATCAAGCCTTTTTGGTGCCAGGAGAAGAAAAGGCTTTACTCCAAGGTTAGGAAAAATCCTGCCCAGGAACCAAAATGTTTTTTGAAGCCAAATTTTTTTTTGAAACCAAATACAAAAACGGACACCAGGATGAGTTTCCTTATGAAATTTCATGTCTAAAAATGGTGTTGCTTCAACTTTTTAAAAATCAAGCCTTTTTGGTGCCAGGAGAAGAAAAGGCTTTACTCCACGGTCAGGAAAAATCCTGCCCAGGAACCAAAATGTTTTTTGAAGCCAAATTTTTTTTTTGAAACCAAATGCAAAAACAGACACCAGGATGAGTTTCAGGATGAAATTCCATGTCTAAAAATGGTGTTGCTTCAACTTTTTAAAAATCAAGCCTTTTTGGTGCCAGGAGAAGAAAAGGCTTTACTCCACGGTCAGGAAAAATCCTGCGCAAGAACCAAAATGTTTTTTGAAGCCAAATTTTTTTTTTGAAACCAAATGCAAAAACGGACACCAGGATGAGTTTCCTGAAGAAATTCCATGTCTAAAAATGGTGTTGCTTCAACTTTTTAAAAATCGAGCCTTTTTGGTGCCTGGGGAAGAAAAGGCTTTACTCCACGGTCAGGAAAAATGCTGCCAAGGAACCAAAAGGTTTTTTGAAGCCAAATTTGTTTTTTTTAAACCAAATGCAAAAACGGACACCAGCATGAGTTTCGGGATGAAATTCCATGTCTAAAAATGGTGTTGCTTCAACTTTTTAAAAATCAAGCCTTTTTGGTGCCAGGAGAAGAAAAGGCTTTACTCCACGGTCAGGAAAAATCCTGCCCAGGAACCAAAATGTTTTTTGAAGGCAAATTTTTTTTTTGAAACCAAATGCAAAAACGGACACCAGGATGAGTTTCAGGATGAAATTCCATGTCTAAAAATGGTGTTGCTTCAACTTTTTAAAAATCAAGCCTTTTTGGTGCCAGGAGAAGAAAAGGCTTTACTCCACGGTCAGGAAAAATCCTGCCCAGGAACCAAAATGTTTTTTGAAGCCAAATTTTTTTTTTGAAACCAAATGCAAAAACGGACACCAGGATGAGTTTCAGGATGAAATTCCATGTCTAAAAATGGTGTTGCTTCAACTTTTTAAAAATCAAGCCTTTTTGGTGCCAGGAGAAGAAAAGGCTTTACTCCACGGTCAGGAAAAATCCTGCCCAGGAACCAAAATGTTTTTTGAAGCCAAATTTGTTTTTGGAAACCAGATACAAAAACGGACACCACGATGATTTTCCTGATGAAATTTCATGTCTAAAAATGGTGTTGCTTCAACTTTTTAAAAATCAAGCCTTTTTGGTGCCAGGAGAAGAAAAGGCTTTACTCCACGGTCAGGAAAAATCCTGCCCAGGAACCAAAATGTTTTTTGAAGCCAAATTTTTTTTTTGAAACCAAATGCAAAAACAGACACCAGGATGAGTTTCAGGATGAAATTCCATGTCTAAAAATGGTGTTGCTTCAACTTTTTAAAAATCAAGCCTTTTTGGTGCCAGGAGAAGAAAAGGCTTTACTCCACGGTCAGGAAAAATCCTGCGCAAGAACCAAAATGTTTTTTGAAGCCAAATTTTTTTTTTGAAACCAAATGCAAAAACGGACACCAGGATGAGTTTCCTGAAGAAATTCCATGTCTAAAAATGGTGTTGCTTCAACTTTTTAAAAATCGAGCCTTTTTGGTGCCAGGAGAAGAAAAGGCTTTACTCCACGGTCAGGAAAAATCCTGCCCAGGAACCAAAATGTTTTTTGAAGCCAAATTTTTTTTTGAAACCAAATGCAAAAACGGACACCAGGATGAGTTTCCTGATGAAATTCCATGTCTAAAAATGGTGTTGCTTCAACTTTTTAAAAATCAAGCCTTTTTGGTGCCAGGAGAAGAAAAGGCTTTACTCCACGGTCAGGAAAAATCCTGCCCAGGAACCAAAATGTTTTTTGAAGCCAAATTTTTTTTTTGAAACCAAATGCAAAAACGGACACCAGGATGAGTTTCAGGATGAAATTCCATGTCTAAAAATGGTGTTGCTTCAACTTTTTAAAAATCAAGCCTTTTTGGTGCCAGGAGAAGAAAAGGCTTTACTCCACGGTCAGGAAAAATCCTGCCCAGGAACCAAAATGTTTTTTGAAGCCAAATTTGTTTTTGGAAACCAGATACAAAAACGGACACCACGATGATTTTCCTGATGAAATTTCATGTCTAAAAATGGTGTTGCTTCAACTTTTTAAAAATCAAGCCTTTTTGGTGCCAGGAGAAGAAAAGGCTTTACTCCACGGTCAGGAAAAATCCTGCCCAGGAACCAAAATGTTTTTTGAAGCCAAATTTTTTTTTTGAAACCAAATGCAAAAACAGACACCAGGATGAGTTTCAGGATGAAATTCCATGTCTAAAAATGGTGTTGCTTCAACTTTTTAAAAATCAAGCCTTTTTGGTGCCAGGAGAAGAAAAGGCTTTACTCCACGGTCAGGAAAAATCCTGCGCAAGAACCAAAATGTTTTTTGAAGCCAAATTTTTTTTTTGAAACCAAATGCAAAAACGGACACCAGGATGAGTTTCCTGAAGAAATTCCATGTCTAAAAATGGTGTTGCTTCAACTTTTTAAAAATCGAGCCTTTTTGGTGCCTGGGGAAGAAAAGGCTTTACTCCACGGTCAGGAAAAATGCTGCCAAGGAACCAAAAGGTTTTTTGAAGCCAAATTTGTTTTTTTTAAACCAAATGCAAAAACGGACACCAGCATGAGTTTCGGGATGAAATTCCATGTCTAAAAATGGTGTTGCTTCAACTTTTTAAAAATCAAGCCTTTTTGGTGCCAGGAGAAGAAAAGGCTTTACTCCACGGTCAGGAAAAATCCTGCCCAGGAACCAAAATGTTTTTTGAAGGCAAATTTTTTTTTTGAAACCAAATGCAAAAACGGACACCAGGATGAGTTTCAGGATGAAATTCCATGTCTAAAAATGGTGTTGCTTCAACTTTTTAAAAATCAAGCCTTTTTGGTGCCAGGAGAAGAAAAGGCTTTACTCCACGGTCAGGAAAAATCCTGCCCAGGAACCAAAATGTTTTTTGAAGCCAAATTTTTTTTTTGAAACCAAATGCAAAAACGGACACCAGGATGAGTTTCAGGATGAAATTCCATGTCTAAAAATGGTGTTGCTTCAACTTTTTAAAAATCAAGCCTTTTTGGTGCCAGGAGAAGAAAAGGCTTTACTCCACGGTCAGGAAAAATCCTGCCCAGGAACCAAAATGTTTTTTGAAGCCAAATTTGTTTTTGGAAACCAGATACAAAAACGGACACCACGATGATTTTCCTGATGAAATTTCATGTCTAAAAATGGTGTTGCTTCAACTTTTTAAAAATCAAGCCTTTTTGGTGCCAGGAGAAGAAAAGGCTTTACTCCACGGTCAGGAAAAATCCTGCCCAGGAACCAAAATGTTTTTTGAAGCCAAATTTTTTTTTTGAAACCAAATGCAAAAACAGACACCAGGATGAGTTTCAGGATGAAATTCCATGTCTAAAAATGGTGTTGCTTCAACTTTTTAAAAATCAAGCCTTTTTGGTGCCAGGAGAAGAAAAGGCTTTACTCCACGGTCAGGAAAAATCCTGCGCAAGAACCAAAATGTTTTTTGAAGCCAAATTTTTTTTTTGAAACCAAATGCAAAAACGGACACCAGGATGAGTTTCCTGAAGAAATTCCATGTCTAAAAATGGTGTTGCTTCAACTTTTTAAAAATCGAGCCTTTTTGGTGCCTGGGGAAGAAAAGGCTTTACTCCACGGTCAGGAAAAATGCTGCCAAGGAACCAAAAGGTTTTTTGAAGCCAAATTTGTTTTTTTTAAACCAAATGCAAAAACGGACACCAGCATGAGTTTCGGGATGAAATTCCATGTCTAAAAATGGTGTTGCTTCAACTTTTTAAAAATCAAGCCTTTTTGGTGCCAGGAGAAGAAAAGGCTTTACTCCACGGTCAGGAAAAATCCTGCCCAGGAACCAAAATGTTTTTTGACGCCAAATTTTTTTTTTGAAACCAAATGCAAAAACGGACACCAGGATGAGTTTCAGGATGAAATTCCATGTCTAAAAATGGTGTTGCTTCAACTTTTTAAAAATCAAGCCTTTTTGGTGCCAGGAGAAGAAAAGGCTTTACTCCACGGTCAGGAAAAATCCTGCCCAGGAACCAAAATGTTTTTTGAAGCCAAATTTTTTTTTGGAAACCAGATACAAAAACGGACACCAGGATGAGTTTCCTGATGAAATTTCATGTCTAAAAATGGTGTTGCTTCAACTTTTTAAAAATCAAGCCTTTTTGGTGCCAGGAGAAGAAAAGGCTTTACTCCACGGTCAGGAAAAATCCTGCCCAGGAACCAAAATGTTTTTTGAAGCCAAATTTTTTTTTTGAAACCAAATGCAAAAACGGACACCAGGATGAGTTTCAGGATGAAATTCCATGTCTAAAAATGGTGTTGCTTCAACTTTTTAAAAATCAAGCCTTTTTGGTGCCAGGAGAAGAAAAGGCTTTACTCCACGGTCAGGAAAAATCCTGCGCAAGAACCAAAATGTTTTTTGAAGCCAAATTTTTTTTTTGAAACCAAATGCAAAAACGGACACCAGGATGAGTTTCCTGATGAAATTCCATGTCTAAAAATGGTGTTGCTTCAACTTTTTAAAAATCGAGCCTTTTTGGTGCCTGGGGAAGAAAAGGCTTTACTCCACGGTCAGGAAAAATGCTGCCAAGGAACCAAAAGGTTTTTTCAAGCCAAATTTGTTTTTTTTAAACCAAATGCAAAAACGGACACCAGCATGAGTTTCAGGATGAAATTCCATGTCTAAAAATGGTGTTGCTTCAACTTTTTAAAAATCAAGCCTTTTTGGTGCCAGGAGAAGAAAAGGCTTTACTCCAAGGTTAGGAAAAATCCTGCCCAGGAACCAAAATGTTTTTTGAAGCCAAATTTTTTTTTGAAACCAAATACAAAAACGGACACCAGGATGAGTTTCCTTATGAAATTTCATGTCTAAAAATGGTGTTGCTTCAACTTTTTAAAAATCAAGCCTTTTTGGTGCCAGGAGAAGAAAAGGCTTTACTCCACGGTCAGGAAAAATCCTGCCCAGGAACCAAAATGTTTTTTGAAGCCAAATTTTTTTTTTGAAACCAAATGCAAAAACAGACACCAGGATGAGTTTCAGGATGAAATTCCATGTCTAAAAATGGTGTTGCTTCAACTTTTTAAAAATCAAGCCTTTTTGGTGCCAGGAGAAGAAAAGGCTTTACTCCACGGTCAGGAAAAATCCTGCGCAAGAACCAAAATGTTTTTTGAAGCCAAATTTTTTTTTTGAAACCAAATGCAAAAACGGACACCAGGATGAGTTTCCTGAAGAAATTCCATGTCTAAAAATGGTGTTGCTTCAACTTTTTAAAAATCGAGCCTTTTTGGTGCCTGGGGAAGAAAAGGCTTTACTCCACGGTCAGGAAAAATGCTGCCAAGGAACCAAAAGGTTTTTTGAAGCCAAATTTGTTTTTTTTAAACCAAATGCAAAAACGGACACCAGCATGAGTTTCGGGATGAAATTCCATGTCTAAAAATGGTGTTGCTTCAACTTTTTAAAAATCAAGCCTTTTTGGTGCCAGGAGAAGAAAAGGCTTTACTCCACGGTCAGGAAAAATCCTGCCCAGGAACCAAAATGTTTTTTGAAGGCAAATTTTTTTTTTGAAACCAAATGCAAAAACGGACACCAGGATGAGTTTCAGGATGAAATTCCATGTCTAAAAATGGTGTTGCTTCAACTTTTTAAAAATCAAGCCTTTTTGGTGCCAGGAGAAGAAAAGGCTTTACTCCACGGTCAGGAAAAATCCTGCCCAGGAACCAAAATGTTTTTTGAAGCCAAATTTTTTTTTTGAAACCAAATGCAAAAACGGACACCAGGATGAGTTTCAGGATGAAATTCCATGTCTAAAAATGGTGTTGCTTCAACTTTTTAAAAATCAAGCCTTTTTGGTGCCAGGAGAAGAAAAGGCTTTACTCCACGGTCAGGAAAAATCCTGCCCAGGAACCAAAATGTTTTTTGAAGCCAAATTTGTTTTTGGAAACCAGATACAAAAACGGACACCACGATGATTTTCCTGATGAAATTTCATGTCTAAAAATGGTGTTGCTTCAACTTTTTAAAAATCAAGCCTTTTTGGTGCCAGGAGAAGAAAAGGCTTTACTCCACGGTCAGGAAAAATCCTGCCCAGGAACCAAAATGTTTTTTGAAGCCAAATTTTTTTTTTGAAACCAAATGCAAAAACAGACACCAGGATGAGTTTCAGGATGAAATTCCATGTCTAAAAATGGTGTTGCTTCAACTTTTTAAAAATCAAGCCTTTTTGGTGCCAGGAGAAGAAAAGGCTTTACTCCACGGTCAGGAAAAATCCTGCGCAAGAACCAAAATGTTTTTTGAAGCCAAATTTTTTTTTTGAAACCAAATGCAAAAACGGACACCAGGATGAGTTTCCTGAAGAAATTCCATGTCTAAAAATGGTGTTGCTTCAACTTTTTAAAAATCGAGCCTTTTTGGTGCCTGGGGAAGAAAAGGCTTTACTCCACGGTCAGGAAAAATGCTGCCAAGGAACCAAAAGGTTTTTTGAAGCCAAATTTGTTTTTTTTAAACCAAATGCAAAAACGGACACCAGCATGAGTTTCGGGATGAAATTCCATGTCTAAAAATGGTGTTGCTTCAACTTTTTAAAAATCAAGCCTTTTTGGTGCCAGGAGAAGAAAAGGCTTTACTCCACGGTCAGGAAAAATCCTGCCCAGGAACCAAAATGTTTTTTGACGCCAAATTTTTTTTTTGAAACCAAATGCAAAAACGGACACCAGGATGAGTTTCAGGATGAAATTCCATGTCTAAAAATGGTGTTGCTTCAACTTTTTAAAAATCAAGCCTTTTTGGTGCCAGGAGAAGAAAAGGCTTTACTCCACGGTCAGGAAAAATCCTGCCCAGGAACCAAAATGTTTTTTGAAGCCAAATTTTTTTTTGGAAACCAGATACAAAAACGGACACCAGGATGAGTTTCCTGATGAAATTTCATGTCTAAAAATGGTGTTGCTTCAACTTTTTAAAAATCAAGCCTTTTTGGTGCCAGGAGAAGAAAAGGCTTTACTCCACGGTCAGGAAAAATCCTGCCCAGGAACCAAAATGTTTTTTGAAGCCAAATTTTTTTTTTGAAACCAAATGCAAAAACGGACACCAGGATGAGTTTCAGGATGAAATTCCATGTCTAAAAATGGTGTTGCTTCAACTTTTTAAAAATCAAGCCTTTTTGGTGCCAGGAGAAGAAAAGGCTTTACTCCACGGTCAGGAAAAATCCTGCGCAAGAACCAAAATGTTTTTTGAAGCCAAATTTTTTTTTTGAAACCAAATGCAAAAACGGACACCAGGATGAGTTTCCTGATGAAATTCCATGTCTAAAAATGGTGTTGCTTCAACTTTTTAAAAATCGAGCCTTTTTGGTGCCTGGGGAAGAAAAGGCTTTACTCCACGGTCAGGAAAAATGCTGCCAAGGAACCAAAAGGTTTTTTCAAGCCAAATTTGTTTTTTTTAAACCAAATGCAAAAACGGACACCAGCATGAGTTTCAGGATGAAATTCCATGTCTAAAAATGGTGTTGCTTCAACTTTTTAAAAATCAAGCCTTTTTGGTGCCAGGAGAAGAAAAGGCTTTACTCCAAGGTTAGGAAAAATCCTGCCCAGGAACCAAAATGTTTTTTGAAGCCAAATTTTTTTTTGAAACCAAATACAAAAACGGACACCAGGATGAGTTTCCTTATGAAATTCCATGTCTACAAATGGTGTTGCTTCAACTTTTTAAAAATCAAGCCTTTTTGGTGCCAGGAGAAGAAAAGGCTTTACTCCACGGTCAGGAAAAATCCTGCCCAGGAACCAAAATGTTTTTTGAAGCCAAATTTTTTTTGAAACCAAATACAAAAACGGACACCAGGATGAGTTTCCTGATGAAATTCCATGTCTAAAAATGGTGTTGCTTCAACTTTTTAAAAATCAAGCCTTATTGGTGCCAGGAGAAGAAAAGGCTTTACTCCACGGTCAGGAAAAATCCTGCCCAGGAACCAAAATGTTTTTTCAAGCCAAATTTTTTTTTTGAAAACAAATGCAAAAACGGACACCAGGATGAGTTTCCTGATGAAATTCCTTGTCTAAAAATGGTGTTGCTTCAACTTTTTAAAAATCAAGCCTTTTTGGTGCCAGGAGAAGAAAAGGCTTTACTCCACGGTCAGGAAAAATCCTGCCCAGGAACCAAAATGTTTTTTGACGCCAAATTTTTTTTTTGAAACCAAATGCAAAAACGGACACCAGGATGAGTTTCAGGATGAAATTCCATGTCTAAAAATGGTGTTGCTTCAACTTTTTAAAAATCAAGCCTTTTTGGTGCCAGGAGAAGAAAAGGCTTTACTCCACGGTCAGGAAAAATCCTGCCCAGGAACCAAAATGTTTTTTGAAGCCAAATTTTTTTTTGGAAACCAGATACAAAAACGGACACCAGGATGAGTTTCCTGATGAAATTTCATGTCTAAAAATGGTGTTGCTTCAACTTTTTAAAAATCAAGCCTTTTTGGTGCCAGGAGAAGAAAAGGCTTTACTCCACGGTCAGGAAAAATCCTGCCCAGGAACCAAAATGTTTTTTGAAGCCAAATTTTTTTTTTGAAACCAAATGCAAAAACGGACACCAGGATGAGTTTCAGGATGAAATTCCATGTCTAAAAATGGTGTTGCTTCAACTTTTTAAAAATCAAGCCTTTTTGGTGCCAGGAGAAGAAAAGGCTTTACTCCACGGTCAGGAAAAATCCTGCACAAGAACCAAAATGTTTTTTGAAGCCAAATTTTTTTTTTGAAACCAAATGCAAAAACGGACACCAGGATGAGTTTCCTGATGAAATTCCATGTCTAAAAATGGTGTTGCTTCAACTTTTTAAAAATCGAACCTTTTTGGTGCCTGGGGAAGAAAAGGCTTTACTCCACGGTCAGGAAAAATGCTGCCAAGGAACCAAAAGGTTTTTTCAAGCCAAATTTGTTTTTTTTAAACCAAATGCAAAAACGGACACCAGCATGAGTTTCAGGATGAAATTCCATGTCTAAAAATGGTGTTGCTTCAACTTTTTAAAAATCAAGCCTTTTTGGTGCCAGGAGAAGAAAAGGCTTTACTCCAAGGTTAGGAAAAATCCTGCCCAGGAACCAAAATGTTTTTTGAAGCCAAATTTTTTTTTGAAACCAAATACAAAAACGGACACCAGGATGAGTTTCCTTATGAAATTCCATGTCTACAAATGGTGTTGCTTCAACTTTTTAAAAATCAAGCCTTTTTGGTGCCAGGAGAAGAAAAGGCTTTACTCCACGGTCAGGAAAAATCCTGCCAAGGAACCAAAAGGTTTTTTGAAGCCAAATTTGTTTTTTTTAAACCAAATGCAAAAACGGACACCAGCATGAGTTTCGGGATGAAATTCCATGTCTAAAAATGGTGTTGCTTCAACTTTTTAAAAATCAAGCCTTTTTGGTGCCAGGAGAAGAAAAGGCTTTACTCCACGGTCAGGAAAAATCCTGCCCAGGAACCAAAATGTTTTTTGAAGCCAAATTTTTTTTGAAACCAAATACAAAAACGGACACCAGGATGAGTTTCCTGATGAAATTCCATGTCTAAAAATGGTGTTGCTTCAACTTTTTAAAAATCAAGCCTTATTGGTGCCAGGAGAAGAAAAGGCTTTACTCCACGGTCAGGAAAAATCCTGCCCAGGAACCAAAATGTTTTTTCAAGCCAAATTTTTTTTTTGAAAACAAATGCAAAAACGGACACCAGGATGAGTTTCCTGATGAAATTCCATGTCTAAAAATGGTGTTGCTTCAACTTTTTAAAAATCAAGCCTTTTTGGTGCCAGGAGAAGAAAAGGCTTTACTCCACGGTCAGGAAAAATCCTGCCCAGGAACCAAAATGTTTTTTGACGCCAAATTTTTTTTTTGAAACCAAATGCAAAAACGGACACCAGGATGAGTTTCAGGATGAAATTCCATGTCTAAAAATGGTGTTGCTTCAACTTTTTAAAAATCAAGCCTTTTTGGTGCCAGGAGAAGAAAAGGCTTTACTCCACGGTCAGGAAAAATCCTGCCCAGGAACCAAAATGTTTTTTGAAGCCAAATTTTTTTTTGGAAACCAGATACAAAAACGGACACCAGGATGAGTTTCCTGATGAAATTTCATGTCTAAAAATGGTGTTGCTTCAACTTTTTAAAAATCAAGCCTTTTTGGTGCCAGGAGAAGAAAAGGCTTTACTCCACGGTCAGGAAAAATCCTGCCCAGGAACCAAAATGTTTTTTGAAGCCAAATTTTTTTTTTGAAACCAAATGCAAAAACGGACACCAGGATGAGTTTCAGGATGAAATTCCATGTCTAAAAATGGTGTTGCTTCAACTTTTTAAAAATCAAGCCTTTTTGGTGCCAGGAGAAGAAAAGGCTTTACTCCACGGTCAGGAAAAATCCTGCGCAAGAACCAAAATGTTTTTTGAAGCC
This sequence comes from Pantherophis guttatus, assembly GCF_059756535.1. Lineage (NCBI taxonomy): Eukaryota > Metazoa > Chordata > Lepidosauria > Squamata > Colubridae > Pantherophis > Pantherophis guttatus. Next base: position 10,083,492 of record NC_142078.1, on the reverse strand, counting down.
AAATTTTTTTTTTGAAACCAAATGCAAAAACGGACACCAGGATGAGTTTCCTGATGAAATTCTATGTCTAAAAATGGTGTTGCTTCAACTTTTTAAAAATCGAGCCTTTTTGGTGCCTGGGGAAGAAAAGGCTTTACTCCACGGTCAGGAAAAATGCTGCCAAGGAACCAAAAGGTTTTTTCAAGCCAAATTTGTTTTTTTTAAACCAAATGCAAAAACGGACACCAGCATGAGTTTCGGGATGAAATTCCATGTCTAAAAATGGTGTTGCTTCAACTTTTTAAAAATCAAGCCTTTTTGGTGCCAGGAGAAGAAAAGGCTTTACTCCAAGGTTAGGAAAAATCCTGCCCAGGAACCAAAATGTTTTTTGAAGCCAAATTTTTTTTTGAAACCAAATACAAAAACGGACACCAGGATGAGTTTCCTTATGAAATTCCATGTCTACAAATGGTGTTGCTTCAACTTTTTAAAAATCAAGCCTTTTTGGTGCCAGGAGAAGAAAAGGCTTTACTCCACGGTCAGGAAAAATCCTGCCCAGGAACCAAAATGTTTTTTGACGCCAAATTTTTTTTTTGAAACCAAATGCAAAAACGGACACCAGGATGAGTTTCCTGATGAAATTCCATGTCTAAAAATGGTGTTGCTTCAACTTTTTAAAAATCAAGCCTTTTTGGTGCCAGGAGAAGAAAAGGCTTTACTCCACGGTCAGGAAAACTCCTGCCCAGGAACCAAAATGTTTTTTGAAGCCAAATTTTTTTTTTGAAACCAAATGCAAAAACGGACACCAGGATGAGTTTCCTGATGAAATTCCATGTCTAAAAATGGTGTTGCTTCAACTTTTTAAAAATCAAGCCTTTTTGGTGCCAGGAGAAGAAAAGGCTTTACTCCACGGTCAGGAAAAATCCTGCCCAGGAACCAAAATGTTTTTTGAAGCCAAATTTTTTTTTTTTTGAAACCAAATACAAAAACGGACACCAGGATGAGTTTCAGGATGAAATTCCATGTCTAAAAATGGTGTTGCTTCAACTTTTGAAAACTCAAGCCTTTTTGGTGCCAGGAGAAGAAAAGGCTTTACTCCACGGTCAGGAAAAATCCTGCCCAGGAACCAAAATGTTTTTTGAAGCCAAATTTTTTTTTTGAAACCAAATGCAAAAACGGACACCAGGATGAGTTTTAGGATGAAATTCCATGTCTAAAAATGGTTTTGCTTCAACTTTTTAAAAATCAAGCCTTTTTGGTGCCAGGAGAAGAAAAGGCTTTACTCCACGGTCAGGAAAAATCCTGCCCAGGAACCAAAATGTTTTTTGAAGCCAAATTTTTTTTTTGAAACCAAATGCAAAAACGGACACCAGGATGAGTTTCCTGATGAAATTCCATGTCTAAAAATGGTGTTTCTTCAACTTTTTAAAAATCAAGCCTTTTTGGTGCCAGGAGAAGAAAAGGCTTTACTTCACGGTGAGGAAAAATCCTACCCAGGAACCAAAATGTTTTTTGAAGCCAAATTTTTTTTTTTGAAACCAAATGCAAAAACGGACACCAGGGTGAGTTTCCTGATGAAATTCCATGTCTACAAATGGTGTTGCTTCAACTTTTTAAAAATCAAGCCTTTTTGGTGCCAGGAGAAGAAAAGGCTTTACTCCACGGTCAGGAAAAATCCTGCCCAGGAACCAAAATGTTTTTTGAAGCCAAATTTTTTTTTTTTTGAAACCAAATGCAAAAACGGACACCAGGATGAGTTTCAGGATGAAATTCCATGTCTAAAAATGGTGTTGCTCCAACTTTTTAAAAATCAAGCCTTTTTGGTGCCAGGAGAAGAAAAGGCTTTACTCCACGGTCAGGAAAAATCCTGGCCAGGAACCAAAATGTTTTTTGAAGCCAAATTTTTTTTTTGAAACCAAATGCAAAAACGGACACCAGGATGAGTTTCAGGATGAAATTCCATGTCTAAAAATGGTGTTGCTTCAACTTTTTAAAAATCAAGCCTTTTTGGTGCCAGAAGAAGAAAAGGCTTTACTCCACGGTCAGGAAAAATCCTGCCCAGGAACCAAAATGTTTTTTGAAGGCAAATTTTTTTTTTGAAACCAAATGCAAAAACGGACACCAGGATGAGTTTCAGGATGAAATTCCATGTCTAAAAATGGTGTTGCTTCAACTTTTTAAAAATCAAGCCTTTTTGGTGCCAGGAGAAGAAAAGGCTTTACTCCACGGTCAGGAAAAATCCTGCCCAGGAACCAAAATGTTTTCTGAAGCCAAATTTTTTTTTTGAAACCAAATGCAAAAACGGACACCAGGATGAGTTTTAGGATGAAATTCCATGTCTAAAAATGGTGTTGCTTCAACTTTTTAAAAATCAAGCCTTTTTGGTGCCAGGAGAAGAAAAGGCTTTACTCCACGGTCAGGAAAAATCCTGCCCAGGAACCAAAATGTTTTTTGAAGCCAAATTTTTTTTTTGAAACCAAATGCAAAAACGGACACCAGGATGAGTTTCAGGATGAAATTCCATGTCTAAAAATGGTGTTGCTTCAACTTTTTAAAAATCAAGCCTTTTTGGTGCCAGGAGAAGAAAAGGCTTTACTCCACGGTCAGGAAAAATCCTGCCCAGGAACCAAAATGTTTTTTGAAGCCAAATTTTTTTTTTGAAACCAAATGCAAAAACGGACACCAGGATGAGTTTCCTGATGAAATTCCATGTCTAAAAATGGTGTTGCTTCAACTTTTTAAAAATCAAGCCTTTTTGGTGCCAGGAGAAGAAAAGGCTTTACTTCACGGTGAGGAAAAATCCTGCCCAGGAACCAAAATGTTTTTTGAAGCCAAATTTTTTTTTTGAAACCAAATGCAAAAACGGACCCCAGGATGAGTTTCCTTATGAAATTCCATGTCTAAAAATGGTGTTGCTTCAACTTTTTAAAAATCAAGCCTTTTTGGTGCCAGGAGAAGAAAAGGCTTTACTCCACGGTCAGGAAAAATCCTGCCCAGGAACCAAAATGTTTTTTGAAGCCAAATTTTTTTTTTTGAAACCAAATGCAAAAACGGACACCAGGGTGAGTTTTCTGATGAAATTCCATGTCTAAAAATGGTGTTGCTTCAACTTTTTAAAAATCAAGCCTTTTTGGTGCCAGGAGAAGAAAAGGCTTTACTCCACGGTCAGGAAAAATCCTGCCCAGGAACCAAAATGTTTTTTGAATCCAAATTTTTTTTTTTTTGAAACCAAATGCAAAAACGGACACCAGGATGAGTTTCAGGATGAAATTCCATGTCTAAAAATGGTGTTGCTCCAACTTTTTAAAAATCAAGCCTTTTTGGTGCCAGGAGAAGAAAAGGCTTTACTCCATGGTCAGGAAAAATCCTGCCCAGGACCAAAAATGTTTTTTGAAGCCAAATTTTTTTTTTGAAACCAAATGCAAAAACGGACACCAGGATGAGTTTCCTGATGAAATTCCACGTCTAAAAATGGTGTTGCTTCAACTTTTTAAAAATCAAGCCTTTTTGGTGCCAGAAGAAAAGGCTTTACTCCAATGTCAGGAAAAATCCTGCCCAGGAACCAAAATGTTTTTTGACGCCAAATTTTTTTTTTTGAAACCAAATGCAAAAACGGACACCAGGATGAGTTTCCTGATGAAATTCCATGTCTAAAAATGGTGTTGCTTCAACTTTTTAAAAATCAAGCCTTTTTGGTGCCAGGAGAAGAAAAGGCTTTACTCCATGGTCAGGAAAAATCCTGCCCAGGAACCAAAATGTTTTTTGAAGCCAAATTTTTTTTTTGAAACCAAATGCAAAAACGGACACCAGGATGAGTTTCAGGATGAAATTCCATGTCTAAAAATGGTGTTGCTTCAACTTTTTAAAAATCAAGCCTTTTTGGTGCCAGGAGAAGAAAAGGCTTTACTCCACGGTCAGGAAAAATCCTGCCCAGGAACCAAAATGTTTTTTGAAGCCAAATTTTTTTTTTGAAACCAAATGCAAAAACGGACAGCAGGATGAGTTTCCTGATGAAATTCCATGTCTAAAAATGGTGTTGCTTCAACTTTTTAAAAATCAAGCCTTTTTGGTGCCAGGAGAAGAAAAGGCTTTACTCCACGGTCAGGAAAAATCCTGCCCAGGAACCAAAATGTTTTTTGAAGCCAAATTTTTTTTTTGAAACCAAATACAAAAACGGACACCAGGATGAGTTTCAGGATGAAATTCCATGTCTAAAAATGGTGTTGCTTCAACTTTTTAAAAATCAAGCCTTTTTGGTGCCAGGAGAAGAAAAGGCTTTACTCCACGGTCAGGAAAAATCCTGCCCAGGAACCAAAATGTTTTTTGAAGCCAAATTTTTTTTTTGAAACCAAATACAAAAACGGACACCAGGATGAGTTTCAGGATGAAATTCCATGTCTAAAAATGGTGTTGCTTCAACTTTTTAAAAATCAAGCCTTTTTGGTGCCAGGAGAAGAAAAGGCTTTACTCCACGGTCAGGAAAAATCCTGCCCAGGAACCAAAATGTTTTTTGAAGCCAAATTTTTTTTTTTGAAACCAAATGCAAAAACGGACACCAGGGTGAGTTTCCTGATGAAATTCCATGTCTACAAATGGTGCTGCTTCAACTTTTTAAAAATCAAGCCTTTTTGGTGCCAGGAGAAGAAAAGGCTTTACTCCATGGTCAGGAAAAATCCTGCCCAGGAACCAAAATGTTTTTTGAAGCCAAATTTTTTTTTTGAAACCAAATGCAAAAACGGACACCAGGATGAGTTTCCTGATGAAATTCCATGTCTAAAAATGGTGTTGCTTCAACTTTTTAAAAATCAAGCCTTTTTGGTGCCAGGAGAAGAAAAGGCTTTACTCCACGGTCAGGAAAAATCCTGCCCAGGAACCAAAATGTTTTTTGAAGCCAAATTTTTTTTTTGAAACCAAATGCAAAAACGGACAGCAGGATGAGTTTCCTGATGAAATTCCATGTCTAAAAATGGTGTTGCTTCAACTTTTTAAAAATCAAGCCTTTTTGGTGCCAGGAGAAGAAAAGGCTTTACTCCACGGTCAGGAAAAATCCTGCCCAGGAACCAAAATGTTTTTTGAAGCCAAATTTTTTTTTTGAAACCAAATACAAAAACGGACACCAGGATGAGTTTCAGGATGAAATTCCATGTCTAAAAATGGTGTTGCTTCAACTTTTTAAAAATCAAGCCTTTTTGGTGCCAGGAGAAGAAAAGGCTTTACTCCACGGTCAGGAAAAATCCTGCCCAGGAACCAAAATGTTTTTTGAAGCCAAATTTTTTTTTTGAAACCAAATGCAAAAACGGACACCAGGATGAGTTTCAGGATGAAATTCCATGTCTAAAAATGGTGTTGCTTCAACTTTTTAAAAATCAAGCCTTTTTGGTGCCAGGAGAAGAAAAGGCTTTACTCCACGGTCAGGAAAAATCCTGCCCAGGAACCAAAATGTTTTTTGAAGCCAAATTTTTTTTTTTGAAACCAAATGCAAAAACGGACACCAGGGTGAGTTTCCTGATGAAATTCCATGTCTACAAATGGTGCTGCTTCAACTTTTTAAAAATCAAGCCTTTTTGGTGCCAGGAGAAGAAAAGGCTATACTCCACGGTCAGGAAAAATCCTGCCCAGGAACCAAAATGTTTTTTGAAGCCAAATTTTTTTTTTTTGAAACCAAATGCAAAAACGGACACCAGGATGAGTTTCAGGATGAAATTCCATGTCTAAAAATGGTGTTGCTCCAACTTTTTAAAAATCAAGCCTTTTTGGTGCCAGGAGAAGAAAAGGCTTTACTCCACGGTCAGGAAAAATCCTGCCCAGGAACCAAAATGTTTTTTGAAGCCAAATTTTTTTTTTGAAACCAAATGCAAAAACGGACACCAGGATGAGTTTCAGGATGAAATTCCATGTCTAAAAATGGTGTTGCTTCAACTTTTTAAAAATCAAGCCTTTTTGGTGCGAGAAGAAGAAAAGGCTTTACTCCACGGTCAGGAAAAATCCTGGCCAGGAACCAAAATGTTTTTTGAAGCCAAATTTTTTTTTTTAAACCAAATGCAAAAACGGACACCAGGATGAGTTTCAGGATGAAATTCCATGTCTAAAAATGGTGTTGCTTCAACTTTTTAAAAATCAAGCCTTTTTGGTGCCAGGAGAAGAAAAGGCTTTACTCCACGGTCAGGAAAAATCCTGCCCAGGAACCAAAATGTTTTTTGAAGCCAAATTTTTTTTTTTGAAACCAAATGCAAAAACGGACACCAGGGTGAGTTTTCTGATGAAATTCCATGTCTAAAAATGGTGTTGCTTCAACTTTTTAAAAATCAAGCCTTTTTGGTGCCAGGAGAAGAAAAGGCTTTACTCCACGGTCAGGAAAAATCCTGCCCAGGAACCAAAATGTTTTTTGAATCCAAATTTTTTTTTTTTTGAAACCAAATGCAAAAACGGACACCAGGATGAGTTTCAGGATGAAATTCCATGTCTAAAAATGGTGTTGCTCCAACTTTTTAAAAATCAAGCCTTTTTGGTGCCAGGAGAAGAAAAGGCTTTACTCCATGGTCAGGAAAAATCCTGCCCAGGACCAAAAATGTTTTTTGAAGCCAAATTTTTTTTTTGAAACCAAATGCAAAAACGGACACCAGGATGAGTTTCCTGATGAAATTCCACGTCTAAAAATGGTGTTGCTTCAACTTTTTAAAAATCAAGCCTTTTTGGTGCCAGAAGAAAAGGCTTTACTCCAATGTCAGGAAAAATCCTGCCCAGGAACCAAAATGTTTTTTGACGCCAAATTTTTTTTTTTGAAACCAAATGCAAAAACGGACACCAGGATGAGTTTCCTGATGAAATTCCATGTCTAAAAATGGTGTTGCTTCAACTTTTTAAAAATCAAGCCTTTTTGGTGCCAGGAGAAGAAAAGGCTTTACTCCATGGTCAGGAAAAATCCTGCCCAGGAACCAAAATGTTTTTTGAAGCCAAATTTTTTTTTTGAAACCAAATGCAAAAACGGACACCAGGATGAGTTTCAGGATGAAATTCCATGTCTAAAAATGGTGTTGCTTCAACTTTTTAAAAATCAAGCCTTTTTGGTGCCAGGAGAAGAAAAGGCTTTACTCCACGGTCAGGAAAAATCCTGCCCAGGAACCAAAATGTTTTTTGAAGCCAAAATTTTTTTTTGAAACCAAATGCAAAAACGGACAGCAGGATGAGTTTCCTGATGAAATTCCATGTCTAAAAATGGTGTTGCTTCAACTTTTTAAAAATCAAGCCTTTTTGGTGCCAGGAGAAGAAAAGGCTTTACTCCACGGTCAGGAAAAATCCTGCCCAGGAACCAAAATGTTTTTTGAAGCCAAATTTTTTTTTTGAAACCAAATACAAAAACGGACACCAGGATGAGTTTCAGGATGAAATTCCATGTCTAAAAATGGTGTTGCTTCAACTTTTTAAAAATCAAGCCTTTTTGGTGCCAGGAGAAGAAAAGGCTTTACTCCACGGTCAGGAAAAATCCTGCCCAGGAACCAAAATGTTTTTTGAAGCCAAATTTTTTTTTTGAAACCAAATGCAAAAACGGACACCAGGATGAGTTTTAGGATGAAATTCCATGTCTAAAAATGGTGTTGCTTCAACTTTTTAAAAATCAAGCCTTTTTGGTGCCAGGAGAAGAAAAGGCTTTACTCCACGGTCAGGAAAAATCCTGCCCAGGAACCAAAATGTTTTTTGAAGCCAAATTTTTTTTTTTGAAACCAAATGCAAAAACGGACACCAGGGTGAGTTTCCTGATGAAATTCCATGTCTACAAATGGTGCTGCTTCAACTTTTTAAAAATCAAGCCTTTTTGGTGCCAGGAGAAGAAAAGGCTTTACTCCACGGTCAGGAAAAATCCTGCCCAGGAACCAAAATGTTTTTTGAAGCCAAATTTTTTTTTTTTGAAACCAAATGCAAAAACGGACACCAGGATGAGTTTCAGGATGAAATTCCATGTCTAAAAATGGTGTTGCTCCAACTTTTTAAAAATCAAGCCTTTTTGGTGCCAGGAGAAGAAAAGGCTTTACTCCACGGTCAGGAAAAATCCTGCCCAGGAACCAAAATGTTTTTTGAAGCCAAATTTTTTTTTTGAAACCAAATGCAAAAACGGACACCAGGATGAGTTTCAGGATGAAATTCCATGTCTAAAAATGGTGTTGCTTCAACTTTTTAAAAATCAAGCCTTTTTGGTGCGAGAAGAAGAAAAGGCTTTACTCCACGGTCAGGAAAAATCCTGGCCAGGAACCAAAATGTTTTTTGAAGCCAAATTTTTTTTTTTAAACCAAATGCAAAAACGGACACCAGGATGAGTTTCAGGATGAAATTCCATGTCTAAAAATGGTGTTGCTTCAACTTTTTAAAAATCAAGCCTTTTTGGTGCCAGGAGAAGAAAAGGCTTTACTCCACGGTCAGGAAAACTCCTGCCCAGGAACCAAAATGTTTTTTGAAGCCAAATTTTTTTTTTGAAACCAAATGCAAAAACGGACACCAGGATGAGTTTCCTGATGAAATTCCATGTCTAAAAATGGTGTTGCTTCAACTTTTTAAAAATCAAGCCTTTTTGGTGCCAGGAGAAGAAAAGGCTTTACTCCACGGTCAGGAAAAATCCTGCCCAGGAACCAAAATGTTTTTTGAAGCCAAATTTTTTTTTTGAAACCAAATACAAAAACGGACACCAGGATGAGTTTCAGGATGAAATTCCATGTCTAAAAATGGTGTTGCTTCAACTTTTTAAAAATCAAGCCTTTTTGGTGCCAGGAGAAGAAAAGGCTTTACTCCACGGTCAGGAAAAATCCTGCCCAGGAACCAAAATGTTTTTTGAAGCCAAATTTTTTTTTTGAAACCAAATGCAAAAACGGACACCAGGATGAGTTTTAGGATGAAATTCCATGTCTAAAAATGGTGTTGCTTCAACTTTTTAAAAATCAAGCCTTTTTGGTGCCAGGAGAAGAAAAGGCTTTACTCCACGGTCAGGAAAAATCCTGCCCAGGAACCAAAATGTTTTTTGAAGCCAAATTTTTTTTTTGAAACCAAATGCAAAAACGGACACCAGGATGAGTTTCAGGATGAAATTCCATGTCTAAAAATGGTGTTGCTTCAACTTTTTAAAAATCAAGCCTTTTTGGTGCCAGGAGAAGAAAAGGCTTTACTCCACGGTCAGGAAAAATCCTGCCCAGGAACCAAAATGTTTTTTGAAGCCAAATTTTTTTTTTGAAACCAAATGCAAAAACGGACACCAGGATGAGTTTCCTGATGAAATTCCATGTCTAAAAATGGTGTTGCTTCAACTTTTTAAAAATCAAGCCTTTTTGGTGCCAGGAGAAGAAAAGGCTTTACTTCACGGTGAGGAAAAATCCTGCCCAGGAACCAAAATGTTTTTTGAAGCCAAATTTTTTTTTTGAAACCAAATGCAAAAACGGACCCCAGGATGAGTTTCCTTATGAAATTCCATGTCTAAAAATGGTGTTGCTTCAACTTTTTAAAAATCAAGCCTTTTTGGTGCCAGGAGAAGAAAAGGCTTTACTCCACGGTCAGGAAAAATCCTGCCCAGGAACCAAAATGTTTTTTGAAGCCAAATTTTTTTTTTTGAAACCAAATGCAAAAACGGACACCAGGGTGAGTTTTCTGATGAAATTCCATGTCTAAAAATGGTGTTGCTTCAACTTTTTAAAAATCAAGCCTTTTTGGTGCCAGGAGAAGAAAAGGCTTTACTCCACGGTCAGGAAAAATCCTGCCCAGGAACCAAAATGTTTTTTGAATCCAAATTTTTTTTTTTTTGAAACCAAATGCAAAAACGGACACCAGGATGAGTTTCAGGATGAAATTCCATGTCTAAAAATGGTGTTGCTCCAACTTTTTAAAAATCAAGCCTTTTTGGTGCCAGGAGAAGAAAAGGCTTTACTCCATGGTCAGGAAAAATCCTGCCCAGGACCAAAAATGTTTTTTGAAGCCAAATTTTTTTTTTGAAACCAAATGCAAAAACGGACACCAGGATGAGTTTCCTGATGAAATTCCACGTCTAAAAATGGTGTTGCTCCAACTTTTTAAAAATCAAGCCTTTTTGGTGCCAGGAGAAGAAAAGGCTTTACTCCACGGTCAGGAAAAATCCTGCCCAGGAACCAAAATGTTTTTTGAAGCCAAATTTTTTTTTTGAAACCAAATGCAAAAACGGACACCAGGATGAGTTTCAGGATGAAATTCCATGTCTAAAAATGGTGTTGCTTCAACTTTTTAAAAATCAAGCCTTTTTGGTGCCAGGAGAAGAAAAGGCTTTACTCCACGGTCAGGAAAAATCCTGCCCAGGAACCAAAATGTTTTTTGAAGCCAAATTTTTTTTTTGAAACCAAATGCAAAAACGGACACCAGGATGAGTTTCCTGATGAAATTCCATGTCTAAAAATGGTGTTGCTTCAACTTTTTAAAAATCAAGCCTTTTTGGTGCCAGGAGAAGAAAAGGCTTTACTCCACGGTCAGGAAAAATCCTGCCCAGGAACCAAAATGTTTTTTGAAGCCAAATTTTTTTTTTGAAACCAAATACAAAAAGGGACACCAGGATGAGTTTCAGGATGAAATTCCATGTCTAAAAATGGTGTTGCTTCAACTTTTTAAAAATCAAGCCTTTTTGGTGCCAGGAGAAGAAAAGGCTTTACTCCACGGTCAGGAAAAATCCTGCCCAGGAACCAAAATGTTTTTTGAAGCCAAATTTTTTTTTTGAAACCAAATGCAAAAACGGACACCAGGATGAGTTTCCTGATGAAATTCCATGTCTAAAAATGGTGTTGCTTCAACTTTTTAAAAATCAAGCCTTTTTGGTGCCAGGAGAAGAAAAGGCTTTACTCCACGGTCAGGAAAAATCCTGCCCAGGAACCAAAATGTTTTTTGAAGCCAAATTTTTTTTTTGAAACCAAATACAAAAACGGACACCAGGATGAGTTTCAGGATGAAATTCCATGTCTAAAAATGGTGTTGCTTCAACTTTTTAAAAATCAAGCCTTTTTGGTGCCAGGAGAAGAAAAGGCTTTACTCCACGGTCAGGAAAAATCCTGCCCAGGAACCAAAATGTTTTTTGAAGCCAAATTTTTTTTTTGAAACCAAATGCAAAAACGGACACCAGGATGAGTTTTAGGATGAAATTCCATGTCTAAAAATGGTGTTGCTTCAACTTTTTAAAAATCAAGCCTTTTTGGTGCCAGGAGAAGAAAAGGCTTTACTCCACGGTCAGGAAAAATCCTGCCCAGGAACCAAAATGTTTTTTGAAGCCAAATTTTTTTTTTTGAAACCAAATGCAAAAACGGACACCAGGGTGAGTTTCCTGATGAAATTCCATGTCTACAAATGGTGTTGCTTCAACTTTTTAAAAATCAAGCCTTTTTGGTGCCAGGAGAAGAAAAGGCTTTACTCCACGGTCAGGAAAAATCCTGCCCAGGAACCAAAATGTTTTTTGAAGCCAAATTTTTTTTTTGAAACCAAATGCAAAAACGGACACCAGGATGAGTTTTAGGATGAAATTCCATGTCTAAAAATGGTGTTGCTTCAACTTTTTAAAAATCAAGCCTTTTTGGTGCCAGGAGAAGAAAAGGCTTTACTCCACGGTCAGGAAAAATCCTGCCCAGGAACCAAAATGTTTTTTGAAGCCAAATTTTTTTTTTTGAAACCAAATGCAAAAACGGACACCAGGGTGAGTTTCCTGATGAAATTCCATGTCTACAAATGGTGTTGCTTCAACTTTTTAAAAATCAAGCCTTTTTGGTGCCAGGAGAAGAAAAGGCTTTACTCCACGGTCAGGAAAAATCCTGCCCAGGAACCAAAATGTTTTTTGAAGCCAATTTTTTTTTTTTTGAAACCAAATGCAAAAACGGACACCAGGATGAGTTTCAGGATGAAATTCCATGTCTAAAAATGGTGTTGCTCCAACTTTTTAAAAATCAAGCCTTTTTGGTGCCAGGAGAAGAAAAGGCTTTACTCCACGGTCAGGAAAAATCCTGCCCAGGAACCAAAATGTTTTTTGAAGCCAAATTTTTTTTTTGAAACCAAATGCAAAAACGGACACCAGGATGAGTTTCAGGATGAAATTCCATGTCTAAAAATGGTGTTGCTTCAACTTTTTAAAAATCAAGCCTTTTTGGTGCGAGAAGAAGAAAAGGCTTTACTCCACGGTCAGGAAAAATCCTGGCCAGGAACCAAAATGTTTTTTGAAGCCAAATTTTTTTTTTAAACCAAATGCAAAAACGGACACCAGGATGAGTTTCAGGATGAAATTCCATGTCTAAAAATGGTGTTGCTTCAACTTTTTAAAAATCAAGCCTTTTTGGTGCCAGGAGAAGAAAAGGCTTTACTCCACGGTCAGGAAAAATCCTGCCAAGGAACCAAAATGTTTTTTGAAGCCAATTTTTTTTTTTTGAAACCAAATGCAAAAACGGACACCAGGATGAGTTTCAGGATGAAATTCCATGTCTAAAAATGGTGTTGCTTCAACTTTTTAAAAATCAAGCCTTTTTGGTGCCAGGAGAAGAAAAGGCTTTACTCTGCGGTCAGGAAAAATCCTGCCCAGGAACCAAAATGTTTTGGAAGGCAAATTTTTTTTTTGAAACCAAATGCAAAAACGGACACCAGGATGAGTTTCAGGATGAAATTCCATGTCTAAAAATGGTGTTGCTTCAACTTTTTAAAAATCAAGCCTTTTTGGTGCCAGAAGAAGAAAAGGCTTTACTCTACGGTCAGGAAAAATCCTGCCCAGGAACCAAAATGTTTTTTGAAGGCAAATTTTTTTTTTGAAACCAAATGCAAAAACGGACACCAGGATGAGTTTCAGGATGAAATTCCATGTCTAAAAATGGTGTTGCTTCAACTTTTTAAAAATCAAGCCTTTTTGGTGCCAGGAGAAGAAAAGGCTTTACTCCACGGTCAGGAAAAATCCTGCCCAGGAACCAAAATGTTTTTTGAAGCCAAATTTTTTTTTTGAAACCAAATGCAAAAACGGACACCAGGATGAGTTTCCTGATGAAATTCCATGTCTAAAAATGGTGTTGCTTCAACTTTTTAAAAATCAAGCCTTTTTGGTGCCAGGAGAAGAAAAGGCTTTACTCCACGGTCAGGAAAAATCCTGCCCAGGAACCAAAATGTTTTTTGAAGCCAAATTTTTTTTTTGAAACCAAATACAAAAACGGACACCAGGATGAGTTTCAGGATGAAATTCCATGTCTAAAAATGGTGTTGCTTCAACTTTTTAAAAATCAAGCCTTTTTGGTGCCAGGAGAAGAAAAGGCTTTACTCCACGGTCAGGAAAAATCCTGCCCAGGAACCAAAATGTTTTTTGAAGCCAAATTTTTTTTTTGAAACCAAATGCAAAAACGGACACCAGGATGAGTTTCAGGATGAAATTCCATGTCTAAAAATGGTGTTGCTTCAACTTTTTAAAAATCAAGCCTTTTTGGTGCCAGGAGAAGAAAAGGCTTTACTTCACGGTGAGGAAAAATCCTGCCCAGGAACCAAAATGTTTTTTGAAGCCAAATTTTTTTTTTGAAACCAAATGCAAAAACGGACCCCAGGATGAGTTTCCTTATGAAATTCCATGTCTAAAAATGGTGTTGCTTCAACTTTTTAAAAATCAAGCCTTTTTGGTGCCAGGAGAAGAAAAGGCTTTATTTACTCCACGGTCAGGAAAAATCCTGCCCAGGAACCAAAATGTTTTTTGAAGCCAAATTTTTTTTTTTTGAAACCAAATGCAAAAACGGACACCAGGATGAGTTTCAGGATGAAATTCCATGTCTAAAAATGGTGTTGCTCCAACTTTTTAAAAATCAAGCCTTTTTGGTGCCAGGAGAAGAAAAGGCTTTACTCCATGGTCAGGAAAAATCCTGGCCAGGAACCAAAATGGTTTTTGAAGCCAAATTTTTTTTTTTAAACCAAATGCAAAAACGGACACCAGGATGAGTTTCAGGATGAAATTCCATGTCTAAAAATGGTGTTGCTTCAACTTTTTAAAAATCAAGCCTTTTTGGTGCCAGGAGAAGAAAAGGCTTTACTCCACGGTCAGGAAAAATCCTGCCAAGGAACCAAAATGTTTTTTGAAGCCAATTTTTTTTTTTGAAACCAAATGCAAAAACGGACACCAGGATGAGTTTCAGGATGAAATTCCATGTCTAAAAATGGTGTTGCTTCAACTTTTTAAAAATCAAGCCTTTTTGGTGCCAGGAGAAGAAAAGGCTTTACTCCACGGTCAGGAAAAATCCTGCCCAGGAACCAAAATATTTTTTGAAGCCAAATTTTTTTTTTGAAACCAAATGCAAAAACGGACACCAGGATGAGTTTCCGGATGAAATTCCATGTCTAAAAATGGTGTTGCTTCAACTTTTGAAAAATCAAGCCTTTTTGGTGCCAGGAGAAGAAAAGGCTTTACTCCACGGTCAGGAAAAATCCTGCCCAGGAACCAAAATGTTTTTTGAAGCCAAATTTTTTTTTGAAACCAATTGCAAAAACGGACACCAGGATGAGTTTCCTGATGAAATTCCATGTCTAAAAATGGTGTTGCTTCAACTTTTTAAGAATCAAGCCTTTTTGGTGCCAGGAGAAGAAAAGGCTTTACTCCACGGTCAGGAAAAATCCTGCCCAGGAACCAAAATGTTTTTTGAAGCCAAATTTTTTTTTTGAAACCAAATGCAAAAACGGACACCAGGATGAGTTTCAGGATGAAATTCCATGTCTAAAAATGGTGTTGCTTCAACTTTTGAAAAATCAAGCCTTTTTGGTGCCAGGAGAAGAAAAGGCTTTACTCCACGGTCAGGAAAAATCCTGCCCAGGAACCAAAATGTTTTTTGAAGCCAAATTTTTTTTTTGAAACCAAATGCAAAAACGGACACCAGGATGAGTTTCCTGATGAAATTCCACGTCTAAAAATGGCGTTGCTTCAACTTTTTAAAAATCAAGCCTTTTTGGTTCCAGGAGAAGAAAAGGCTTTACTCCACGGTCAGGAAAAATCCTGCCCAGGAACCAAAATGTTTTTTGACGCCAAATTTTTTTTTTGAAACCAAATGCAAAAACGGACACCAGGATGAGTTTCCTGATGAAATTCCATGTCTAAAAATGGTGTTGCTTCAACTTTTTAAAAATCAAGCCTTTTTGGTGCCAGGAGAAGAAAAGGCTTTACTCCACGGTCAGGAAAAATCCTGCCCAGGAACCAAAATGTTTTTTGACGCCAAATTTTTTTTTTGAAACCAAAAGCAAAAACGGACACCAGGATGAGTTTCCTGATGAAATTCCATGTCTAAAAATGGTGTTGCTTCAACTTTTTAAAAATCAAGCCTTTTTGGTGCCAGGAGAAGAAAAGGCTTTACTCCACGGTCAGGAAAAATCCTGCCCAGGAACCAAAATGTTTTTTGAAGGCAAATTTTTTTTTTGAAACCAAATGCAAAAACGGACACCAGGATGAGTTTCAGGATGAAATTCCATGTCTAAAAATGGTGTTGCTTCAACTTTTTAAAAATCAAGCCTTTTTGGTGCCAGGAGAAGAAAAGGCTTTACTCCAATGTCAGGAAAAATCCTGCCCAGGAACCAAAATGTTTTTTGACGCCAAATTTTTTTTTTTGAAACCAAATGCAAAAACGGACACCAGGATGAGTTTCCTGATGAAATTCCATGTCTAAAAATGGTGTTGCTTCAACTTTTTAAAAATCAAGCCTTTTTGGTGCCAGGAGAAGAAAAGGCTTTACTCCACGGTCAGGAAAAATCCTGCCCAGGAACCAAAATGTTTTTTGAAGCCAAATTTTTTTTTTGAAACCAAATGCAAAAACGGACACCAGGATGAGTTTCAGGATGAAATTCCATGTCTAAAAATGGTGTTGCTTCAACTTTTTAAAAATCAAGCCTTTTTGGTGCCAGGAGAAGAAAAGGCTTTACTCCACGGTCAGGAAAAATCCTGCCCAGGAACCAAAATGTTTTTTGAAGCCAAATTTTTTTTTTGAAACCAAATGCAAAAACGGACACCAGGATGAGTTTCCTGATAAAATTCCATGTCTAAAAATGGTGTTGCTTCAACTTTTTAAAAATCAAGCCTTTTTGGTGCCAGGAGAAGAAAAGGCTTTACTCCACGGTCAGGAAAAATCCTGCCCAGGAACCAAAATGTTTTTTGAAGCCAAATTTTTTTTTTGAAACCAAATGCAAAAACGGACACCAGGATGAGTTTCCTGATGAAATTCCATGTCTAAAAATGGTGTTGCTTCAACTTTTTAAAAATCAAGCCTTTTTGGTGCCAGGAGAAGAAAAGGCTTTACTCCACGGTCAGGAAAAATCCTGCCCAGGAACCAAAATGTTTTTTGAAGCCAAATTTTTTTTTTGAAACCAATTACAAAAACGGACACCAGGATGAGTTTCAGGATGAAATTCCATGTCTAAAAATGGTGTTGCTTCAACTTTTTAAAAATCAAGCCTTTTTGGTGCCAGGAGAAGAAAAAGCTTTACTCCACGGTCAGGAAAAATCCTGCCCAGGAACCAAAATGTTTTTTGAAGCCAAATTTTTTTTTTGAAACCAAATGCAAAAACGGACACCAGGATGAGTTTTAGGATGAAATTCCATGTCTAAAAATGGTGTTGCTTCAACTTTTTAAAAATCAAGCCTTTTTGGTGCCAGGAGAAGAAAAGGCTTTACTCCACGGTCAGGAAAAATCCTGCCCAGGAACCAAAATGTTTTTTGAAGCCAAATTTTTTTTTTTGAAACCAAATGCAAAAACGGACACCAGGGTGAGTTTCCTGATGAAATTCCATGTCTACAAATGGTGTTGCTTCAACTTTTTAAAAATCAAGCCTTTTTGGTGCCAGGAGAAGAAAAGGCTTTACTCCACGGTCAGGAAAAATCCTGCCCAGGAACCAAAATGTTTTTTGAAGCCAAATTTTTTTTTTTTGAAACCAAATGCAAAAACGGACACCAGGATGAGTTTCAGGATGAAATTCCATGTCTAAAAATGGTGTTGCTCCAACTTTTTAAAAATCAAGCCTTTTTGGTGCCAGGAGAAGAAAAGGCTTTACTCCACGGTCAGGAAAAATCCTGCCCAGGAACCAAAATGTTTTTTGAAGCCAAATTTTTTTTTTGAAACCAAATGCAAAAACGGACGCCAGGATGAGTTTCAGGATGAAATTCCATGTCTAAAAATGGTGTTGCTTCAACTTTTTAAAAATCAAGCCTTTTTGTTGCGAGAAGAAGAAAAGGCTTTACTCCACGGTCAGGAAAAATCCTGCCAAGGAACCAAAATGTTTTTTGAAGCCAATTTTTTTTTTTTGAAACCAAATGCAAAAACGGACACCAGGATGAGTTTCAGGATGAAATTCCATGTCTAAAAATGGTGTTGCTTCAACTTTTTAAAAATCAAGCCTTTTTGGTGCCAGGAGAAGAAAAGGCTTTACTCTGCGGTCAGGAAAAATCCTGCCCAGGAACCAAAATGTTTTGGAAGGCAAATTTTTTTTTTGAAACCAAATGCAAAAACGGACACCAGGATGAGTTTCAGGATGAAATTCCATGTCTAAAAATGGTGTTGCTTCAACTTTTTAAAAATCAAGCCTTTTTGGTGCCAGAAGAAGAAAAGGCTTTACTCCACGGTCAGGAAAAATCCTGCCCAGGAACCAAAATGTTTTTTGAAAGCAAATTTTTTTTTTGAAACCAAATGCAAAAACGGACACCAGGATGAGTTTCAGGATGAAATTCCATGTCTAAAAATGGTGTTGCTTCAACTTTTTAAAAATCAAGCCTTTTTGGTGCCAGGAGAAGAAAAGGCTTTACTCCACGGTCAGGAAAAATCCTGCCCAGGAACCAAAATGTTTTTTGAAGCCAAATTTTTTTTTTGAAACCAAATGCAAAAACGGACACCAGGATGAGTTTCAGGATGAAATTCCATGTCTAAAAATGGTGTTGCTTCAACTTTTTAAAAATCAAGCCTTTTTGGTGCCAGGAGAAGAAAAGGCTTTACTCCACGGTCAGGAAAAATCCTGCCCAGGAACCAAAATGTTTTTTGAAGCCAAATTTTTTTTTTGAAACCAAATACAAAAACGGACACCAGGATGAGTTTCAGGATGAAATTCCATGTCTAAAAATGGTGTTGCTTCAACTTTTTAAAAATCAAGCCTTTTTGGTGCCAGGAGAAGAAAAGGCTTTACTCCACGGTCAGGAAAAATCCTGCCCAGGAACCAAAATGTTTTTTGAAGCCAAATTTTTTTTTTGAAACCAAATGCAAAAACGGACACCAGGATGAGTTTTAGGATGAAATTCCATGTCTAAAAATGGTGTTGCTTCAACTTTTTAAAAATCAAGCCTTTTTGGTGCCAGGAGAAGAAAAGGCTTTACTCCACGGTCAGGAAAAATCCTGCCCAGGAACCAAAATGTTTTTTGAAGCCAAATTTTTTTTTTGAAACCAAATGCAAAAACGGACACCAGGATGAGTTTCAGGATGAAATTCCATGTCTAAAAATGGTGTTGCTTCAACTTTTTAAAAATCAAGCCTTTTTGGTGCCAGGAGAAGAAAAGGCTTTACTTCACGGTGAGGAAAAATCCTGCCCAGGAACCAAAATGTTTTTTGAAGCCAAATTTTTTTTTTGAAACCAAATGCAAAAACGGACCCCAGGATGAGTTTCCTTATGAAATTCCATGTCTAAAAATGGTGTTGCTTCAACTTTTTAAAAATCAAGCCTTTTTGGTGCCAGGAGAAGAAAAGGCTTTACTCCACGGTCAGGAAAAATCCTGCCCAGGAACCAAAATGTTTTTTGAAGCCAAATTTTTTTTTTTGAAACCAAATGCAAAAACGGACACCAGGGTGAGTTTTCTGATGAAATTCCATGTCTAAAAATGGTGTTGCTTCAACTTTTTAAAAATCAAGCCTTTTTGGTGCCAGGAGAAGAAAAGGCTTTACTCTGCGGTCAGGAAAAATCCTGCCCAGGAACCAAAATGTTTTGGAAGGCAAATTTTTTTTTTGAAACCAAATGCAAAAACGGACACCAGGATGAGTTTCAGGATGAAATTCCATGTCTAAAAATGGTGTTGCTTCAACTTTTTAAAAATCAAGCCTTTTTGGTGCCAGAAGAAGAAAAGGCTTTACTCCACGGTCAGGAAAAATCCTGCCCAGGAACCAAAATGTTTTTTGAAGGCAAATTTTTTTTTTGAAACCAAATGCAAAAACGGACACCAGGATGAGTTTCAGGATGAAATTCCATGTCTAAAAATGGTGTTGCTTCAACTTTTTAAAAATCAAGCCTTTTTGGTGCCAGGAGAAGAAAAGGCTTTACTCCACGGTCAGGAAAAATCCTGCCCAGGAACCAAAATGTTTTTTGACGCCAAATTTTTTTTTTTGAAACCAAATGCAAAAACGGACACCAGGATGAGTTTCCTGATGAAATTCCATGTCTAAAAATGGTGTTGCTTCAACTTTTTAAAAATCAAGCCTTTTTGGTGCCAGGAGAAGAAAAGGCTTTACTCCACGGTCAGGAAAAATCCTGCCCAGGAACCAAAATGTTTTTTGAAGCCAAATTTTTTTTTTGAAACCAAATGCAAAAACGGACACCAGGATGAGTTTCAGGATGAAATTCCATGTCTAAAAATGGTGTTGCTTCAACTTTTTAAAAATCAAGCCTTTTTGGTGCCAGGAGAAGAAAAGGCTTTACTCCACGGTCAGGAAAAATCCTGCCCAGGAACCAAAATGTTTTTTGAAGCCAAATTTTTTTTTTGAAACCAAATGCAAAAACGGACACCAGGATGAGTTTCCTGATGAAATTCCATGTCTAAAAATGGTGTTGCTTCAACTTTTTAAAAATCAAGCCTTTTTGGTGCCAGGAGAAGAAAAGGCTTTACTCCACGGTCAGGAAAAATCCTGCCCAGGAACCAAAATGTTTTTTGAAGCCAAATTTTTTTTTTGAAACCAATTACAAAAACGGACACCAGGATGAGTTTCAGGATGAAATTCCATGTCTAAAAATGGTGTTGCTTCAACTTTTTAAAAATCAAGCCTTTTTGGTGCCAGGAGAAGAAAAAGCTTTACTCCACGGTCAGGAAAAATCCTGCCCAGGAACCAAAATGTTTTTTGAAGCCAAATTTTTTTTTTGAAACCAAATGCAAAAACGGACACCAGGATGAGTTTCCTGATGAAATTCCATGTCTACAAATGGTGTTGCTTCAACTTTTTAAAAATCAAGCCTTTTTGGTGCCAGGAGAAGAAAAGGCTTTACTCCACGGTCAGGAAAAATCCTGCCCAGGAACCAAAATGTTTTTTGAAGCCAAATTTTTTTTTTGAAACCAAATGCAAAAACGGACACCAGGATGAGTTTCAGGATGAAATTCCATGTCTAAAAATGGTGTTGCTTCAACTTTTTAAAAATCAAGCCTTTTTGGTGCCAGGAGAAGAAAAGGCTTTACTTCACGGTGAGGAAAAATCCTGCCCAGGAACCAAAATGTTTTTTGAAGCCAAATTTTTTTTTTGAAACCAAATGCAAAAACGGACCCCAGGATGAGTTTCCTTATGAAATTCCATGTCTAAAAATGGTGTTGCTTCAACTTTTTAAAAATCAAGCCTTTTTGGTGCCAGGAGAAGAAAAGGCTTTACTCCACGGTCAGGAAAAATCCTGCCCAGGAACCAAAATGTTTTTTGAAGCCAAATTTTTTTTTTTGAAACCAAATGCAAAAACGGACACCAGGGTGAGTTTTCTGATGAAATTCCATGTCTAAAAATGGTGTTGCTTCAACTTTTTAAAAATCAAGCCTTTTTGGTGCCAGGAGAAGAAAAGGCTTTACTCTGCGGTCAGGAAAAATCCTGCCCAGGAACCAAAATGTTTTGGAAGGCAAATTTTTTTTTTGAAACCAAATGCAAAAACGGACACCAGGATGAGATTCAGGATGAAATTCCATGTCTAAAAATGGTGTTGCTTCAACTTTTTAAAAATCAAGCCTTTTTGGTGCCAGAAGAAGAAAAGGCTTTACTCCACGGTCAGGAAAAATCCTGCCCAGGAACCAAAATGTTTTTTGAAAGCAAATTTTTTTTTTGAAACCAAATGCAAAAACGGACACCAGGATGAGTTTCCTGATGAAATTCCATGTCTAAAAATGGTGTTGCTTCAACTTTTTAAAAATCAAGCCTTTTTGGTGCCAGGAGAAGAAAAGGCTTTACTCCACGGTCAGGAAAAATCCTGCCCAGGAACCAAAATGTTTTTTGAAGCCAAATTTTTTTTTTGAAACCAAATGCAAAAACGGACACCAGGATGAGTTTCAGGATGAAATTCCATGTCTAAAAATGGTGTTGCTTCAACTTTTTAAAAATCAAGCCTTTTTGGTGCCAGGAGAAGAAAAGGCTTTACTCCACGGTCAGGAAAAATCCTGCCCAGGAACCAAAATGTTTTTTGAAGCCAAATTTTTTTTTTGAAACCAAATACAAAAACGGACACCAGGATGAGTTTCAGGATGAAATTCCATGTCTAAAAATGGTGTTGCTTCAACTTTTTAAAAATCAAGCCTTTTTGGTGCCAGGAGAAGAAAAGGCTTTACTCCACGGTCAGGAAAAATCCTGCCCAGGAACCAAAATGTTTTTTGAAGCCAAATTTTTTTTTTGAAACCAAATGCAAAAACGGACACCAGGATGAGTTTCAGGATGAAATTCCATGTCTAAAAATGGTGTTGCTTCAACTTTTTAAAAATCAAGCCTTTTTGGTGCCAGGAGAAGAAAAGGCTTTACTTCACGGTGAGGAAAAATCCTGCCCAGGAACCAAAATGTTTTTTGAAGCCAAATTTTTTTTTTGAAACCAAATGCAAAAACGGACCCCAGGATGAGTTTCCTTATGAAATTCCATGTCTAAAAATGGTGTTGCTTCAACTTTTTAAAAATCAAGCCTTTTTGGTGCCAGGAGAAGAAAAGGCTTTACTCCACGGTCAGGAAAAATCCTGCCCAGGAACCAAAATGTTTTTTGAAGCCAAATTTTTTTTTTTGAAACCAAATGCAAAAACGGACACCAGGGTGAGTTTTCTGATGAAATTCCATGTCTAAAAATGCTGTTGCTTCAACTTTTTAAAAATCAAGCCTTTTTGGTGCCAGGAGAAGAAAAGGCTTTACTCCACGGTCAGGAAAAATCCTGCCCAGGAACCAAAATGTTTTTTGAAGCCAAATTTTTTTTTTTTGAAACCAAATGCAAAAACGGACACCAGGATGAGTTTCAGGATGAAATTCCATGTCTAAAAATGGTGTTGCTCCAACTTTTTAAAAATCAAGCCTTTTTGGTGCCAGGAGAAGAAAAGGCTTTACTCCATGGTCAGGAAAAATCCTGCCCAGGACCAAAAATGTTTTTTGAAGCCAAATTTTTTTTTTGAAACCAAATGCAAAAACGGACACCAGGATGAGTTTCAGGATGAAATTCCATGTCTAAAAATGGTGTTGCTTCAACTTTTTAAAAATCAAGCCTTTTTGGTGCGAGAAGAAGAAAAGGCTTTACTCCACGGTCAGGAAAAATCCTGGCCAGGAACCAAAATGTTTTTTGAAGCCAAATTTTTTTTTTTAAACCAAATGCAAAAACGGACACCAG
Organism: Pantherophis guttatus; assembly: GCF_059756535.1. Lineage (NCBI taxonomy): Eukaryota > Metazoa > Chordata > Lepidosauria > Squamata > Colubridae > Pantherophis > Pantherophis guttatus. Next base: position 10,060,974 of record NC_142078.1, on the reverse strand, counting down.
GATGAGTTTCAGGATGAAATTCCATGTCTAAAAATGGTGTTGCTTCAACTTTTTAAAAATCAAGCCTTTTTGGTGCCAGGAGAAGAAAAGGCTTTACTCCACGGTCAGGAAAAATCCTGCCAAGGAACCAAAATGTTTTTTGAAGCCAATTTTTTTTTTTGAAACCAAATGCAAAAACGGACACCAGGATGAGTTTCAGGATGAAATTCCATGTCTAAAAATGGTGTTGCTTCAACTTTTTAAAAATCAAGCCTTTTTGGTGCCAGGAGAAGAAAAGGCTTTACTCCACGGTCAGGAAAAATCCTGCCCAGGAACCAAAATATTTTTTGAAGCCAAATTTTTTTTTTGAAACCAAATGCAAAAACGGACACCAGGATGAGTTTCCGGATGAAATTCCATGTCTAAAAATGGTGTTGCTTCAACTTTTGAAAAATCAAGCCTTTTTGGTGCCAGGAGAAGAAAAGGCTTTACTCCACGGTCAGGAAAAATCCTGCCCAGGAACCAAAATGTTTTTTGAAGCCAAATTTTTTTTTGAAACCAAATGCAAAAACGGACACCAGGATGAGTTTCCTGATGAAATTCCATGTCTAAAAATGGTGTTGCTTCAACTTTTTAAAAATCAAGCCTTTTTGGTGCCAGGAGAAGAAAAGGCTTTACTCCACGGTCAGGAAAAATCCTGCCCAGGAACCAAAATGTTTTTTGAAGCCAAATTTTTTTTTTGAAACCAAATGCAAAAACGGACACCAGGATGAGTTTCAGGATGAAATTCCATGTCTAAAAATGGTGTTGCTTCAACTTTTGAAAAATCAAGCCTTTTTGGTGCCAGGAGAAGAAAAGGCTTTACTCCACGGTCAGGAAAAATCCTGCCCAGGAACCAAAATGTTTTTTGAAGCCAAATTTTTTTTTTGAAACCAAATGCAAAAACGGACACCAGGATGAGTTTCCTGATGAAATTCCACGTCTAAAAATGGCGTTGCTTCAACTTTTTAAAAATCAAGCCTTTTTGGTGCCAGGAGAAGAAAAGGCTTTACTCCACGGTCAGGAAAAATCCTGCCCAGGAACCAAAATGTTTTTTGACGCCAAATTTTTTTTTTGAAACCAAATGAAAAAACGGACACCAGGATGAGTTTCCTGATGAAATTCCATGTCTAAAAATGGTGTTGCTTCAACTTTTTAAAAATCAAGCCTTTTTGGTGCCAGGAGAAGAAAAGGCTTTACTCCACGGTCAGGAAAAATCCTGCCCAGGAACCAAAATGTTTTTTGACGCCAAATTTTTTTTTTGAAACCAAATGCAAAAACGGACACCAGGATGAGTTTCCTGATGAAATTCCATGTCTAAAAATGGTGTTGCTTCAACTTTTTAAAAATCAAGCCTTTTTGGTGCCAGGAGAAGAAAAGGCTTTACTCCACGGTCAGGAAAAATCCTGCCCAGGAACCAAAATGTTTTTTGAAGCCAAATTTTTTTTTTGAAACCAAATGCAAAAACGGACACCAGGATGAGTTTCCTGATGAAATTCCATGTCTAAAAATGGTGTTGCTTCAACTTTTTAAAAATCAAGCCTTTTTGGTGCCAGGAGAAGAAAAGGCTTTACTCCACGGTCAGGAAAAATCCTGCCCAGGAACCAAAATGTTTTTTGAAGCCAATTTTTTTTTTTTTGAAACCAAATGCAAAAACGGACACCAGGATGAGTTTCAGGATGAAATTCCATGTCTAAAAATGGTGTTGCTCCAACTTTTTAAAAATCAAGCCTTTTTGGTGCCAGGAGAAGAAAAGGCTTTACTCCACGGTCAGGAAAACTCCTGCCCAGGAACCAAAATGTTTTTTGAAGCCAATTTTTTTTTTTGAAACCAAATACAAAAACGGACACCAGGATGAGTTTCCTTATGAAATTCCATGTCTAAAAATGGTGTTGCTTCAACTTTTTAAAAATCAAGCCTTTTTGGTGCCAGGAGAAGAAAAGGCTTTACTCCACGGTCAGGAAAAATCCTGCCCAGGAACCAAAATGTTTTTTGAAGCCAAATTTTTTTTTTGAAACCAAATGCAAAAACGGACACCAGGATGAGTTTCAGGATGAAATTCCATGTCTAAAAATGGTGTTGCTTCAACTTTTGAAAAATCAAGCCTTTTTGGTGCCAGGAGAAGAAAAGGCTTTACTCCACGGTCAGGAAAAATCCTGCCCAGGAACCAAAATGTTTTTTGAAGCCAAATTTTTTTTTTGAAACCAAATGCAAAAACGGACACCAGGATGAGTTTCCTGATGAAATTCCACGTCTAAAAATGGCGTTGCTTCAACTTTTTAAAAATCAAGCCTTTTTGGTGCCAGGAGAAGAAAAGGCTTTACTCCACGGTCAGGAAAAATCCTGCCCAGGAACCAAAATGTTTTTTGACGCCAAATTTTTTTTTTGAAACCAAATGAAAAAACGGACACCAGGATGAGTTTCCTGATGAAATTCCATGTCTAAAAATGGTGTTGCTTCAACTTTTTAAAAATCAAGCCTTTTTGGTGCCAGGAGAAGAAAAGGCTTTACTCCACGGTCAGGAAAAATCCTGCCCAGGAACCAAAATGTTTTTTGACGCCAAATTTTTTTTTTGAAACCAAATGCAAAAACGGACACCAGGATGAGTTTCCTGATGAAATTCCATGTCTAAAAATGGTGTTGCTTCAACTTTTTAAAAATCAAGCCTTTTTGGTGCCAGGAGAAGAAAAGGCTTTACTCCACGGTCAGGAAAAATCCTGCCCAGGAACCAAAATGTTTTTTGAAGCCAAATTTTTTTTTTGAAACCAAATGCAAAAACGGACACCAGGATGAGTTTCCTGATGAAATTCCATGTCTAAAAATGGTGTTGCTTCAACTTTTTAAAAATCAAGCCTTTTTGGTGCCAGGAGAAGAAAAGGCTTTACTCCACGGTCAGGAAAAATCCTGCCCAGGAACCAAAATGTTTTTTGAAGCCAATTTTTTTTTTTTTGAAACCAAATGCAAAAACGGACACCAGGATGAGTTTCAGGATGAAATTCCATGTCTAAAAATGGTGTTGCTCCAACTTTTTAAAAATCAAGCCTTTTTGGTGCCAGGAGAAGAAAAGGCTTTACTCCACGGTCAGGAAAAATCCTGCCCAGGAACCAAAATGTTTTTTGAAGCCAAATTTTTTTTTTGAAACCAAATGCAAAAACGGACACCAGGATGAGTTTTAGGATGAAATTCCATGTCTAAAAATGGTGTTGCTTCAACTTTTTAAAAATCAAGCCTTTTTGGTGCCAGGAGAAGAAAAGGCTTTACTCCACGGTCAGGAAAAATCCTGCCCAGGAACCAAAATGTTTTTTGAAGCCAAATTTTTTTTTTGAAACCAAATGCAAAAACGGACACCAGGATGAGTTTCAGGATGAAATTCCATGTCTAAAAATGGTGTTTCTTCAACTTTTTAAAAATCAAGCCTTTTTGGTGCCAGGAGAAGAAAAGGCTTTACTTCACGGTGAGGAAAAATCCTGCCCAGGAACCAAAATGTTTTTTGAAGCCAAATTTTTTTTTTGAAACCAAATGCAAAAACGGACACCAGGGTGAGTTTCCTGATGAAATTCCATGTCTACAAATGGTGTTGCTTCAACTTTTTAAAAATCAAGCCTTTTTGGTGCCAGGAGAAGAAAAGGCTTTACTCCACGGTCAGGAAAAATCCTGCCCAGGAACCAAAATGTTTTTTGAAGCCAAATTTTTTTTTTTTGAAACCAAATGCAAAAACGGACACCAGGATGAGTTTCAGGATGAAATTCCATGTCTAAAAATGGTGTTGCTCCAACTTTTTAAAAATCAAGCCTTTTTGGTGCCAGGAGAAGAAAAGGCTTTACTCCACGGTCAGGAAAAATCCTGCCCAGGAACCAAAGTGTTTTTTGAAGCCAAATTTTTTTTTTGAAACCAAATGCAAAAACGGACACCAGGATGAGTTTTAGGATGAAATTCCATGTCTAAAAATGGTGTTGCTTCAACTTTTTAAAAATCAAGCCTTTTTGGTGCCAGGAGAAGAAAAGGCTTTACTCCACGGTCAGGAAAAATCCTGCCCAGGAACCAAAATGTTTTTTGAAGCCAAATTTTTTTTTTGAAACCAAATGCAAAAACGGACACCAGGATGAGTTTCAGGATGAAATTCCATGTCTAAAAATGGTGTTTCTTCAACTTTTTAAAAATCAAGCCTTTTTGGTGCCAGGAGAAGAAAAGGCTTTACTTCACGGTGAGGAAAAATCCTGCCCAGGAACCAAAATGTTTTTTGAAGCCAAATTTTTTTTTTGAAACCAAATGCAAAAACGGACACCAGGGTGAGTTTCCTGATGAAATTCCATGTCTACAAATGGTGTTGCTTCAACTTTTTAAAAATCAAGCCTTTTTGGTGCCAGGAGAAGAAAAGGCTTTACTCCACGGTCAGGAAAAATCCTGCCCAGGAACCAAAATGTTTTTTGAAGCCAAATTTTTTTTTTTTTGAAACCAAATGCAAAAACGGACACCAGGATGAGTTTCCTGATGAAATTCCATGTCTAAAAATGGTGTTGCTTCAACTTTTTAAAAATCAAGCCTTTTTGGTGCCAGGAGAAGAAAAGGCTTTACTCCACGGTCAGGAAAAATCCTGCCCAGGAACCAAAATGTTTTTTGAAGCCAATTTTTTTTTTTTGAAACCAAATGCAAAAACGGACACCAGGATGAGTTTCAGGATGAAATTCCATGTCTAAAAATGGTGTTGCTCCAACTTTTTAAAAATCAAGCCTTTTTGGTGCCAGGAGAAGAAAAGGCTTTACTCCACGGTCAGGAAAAATCCTGCCCAGGAACCAAAATGTTTTTTGAAGCCAAATTTTTTTTTTGAAACCAAATGCAAAAACGGACACCAGGATGAGTTTCAGGATGAAATTCCATGTCTAAAAATGGTGTTGCTTCAACTTTTGAAAAATCAAGCCTTTTTGGTGCCAGGAGAAGAAAAGGCTTTACTCCACGGTCAGGAAAAATCCTGCCCAGGAACCAAAATGTTTTTTGAAGCCAAATTTTTTTTTTGAAACCAAATGCAAAAACGGACACCAGGATGAGTTTCCTGATGAAATTCCACGTCTAAAAATGGCGTTGCTTCAACTTTTTAAAAATCAAGCCTTTTTGGTGCCAGGAGAAGAAAAGGCTTTACTCCACGGTCAGGAAAAATCCTGCCCAGGAACCAAAATGTTTTTTGACGCCAAATTTTTTTTTTGAAACCAAATGAAAAAACGGACACCAGGATGAGTTTCCTGATGAAATTCCATGTCTAAAAATGGTGTTGCTTCAACTTTTTAAAAATCAAGCCTTTTTGGTGCCAGGAGAAGAAAAGGCTTTACTCCACGGTCAGGAAAAATCCTGCCCAGGAACCAAAATGTTTTTTGACGCCAAATTTTTTTTTTGAAACCAAATGCAAAAACGGACACCAGGATGAGTTTCCTGATGAAATTCCATGTCTAAAAATGGTGTTGCTTCAACTTTTTAAAAATCAAGCCTTTTTGGTGCCAGGAGAAGAAAAGGCTTTACTCCACGGTCAGGAAAAATCCTGCCCAGGAACCAAAATGTTTTTTGAAGCGAAATTTTTTTTTTGAAACCAAATGCAAAAACGGACACCAGGATGAGTTTCCTGATGAAATTCCATGTCTAAAAATGGTGTTGCTTCAACTTTTTAAAAATCAAGCCTTTTTGGTGCCAGGAGAAGAAAAGGCTTTACTCCACGGTCAGGAAAAATCCTGCCCAGGAACCAAAATGTTTTTTGAAGCCAATTTTTTTTTTTTTGAAACCAAATGCAAAAACGGACACCAGGATGAGTTTCAGGATGAAATTCCATGTCTAAAAATGGTGTTGCTCCAACTTTTTAAAAATCAAGCCTTTTTGGTGCCAGGAGAAGAAAAGGCTTTACTCCACGGTGAGGAAAAATCCTGCCCAGGAACCAAAATGTTTTTTGAAGCCAAATTTTTTTTTTGAAACCAAATGCAAAAACGGACACCAGGGTGAGTTTCCTGATGAAATTCCATGTCTACAAATGGTGTTGCTTCAACTTTTTAAAAATCAAGCCTTTTTGGTGCCAGGAGAAGAAAAGGCTTTACTCCACGGTCAGGAAAAATCCTGCCCAGGAACCAAAATGTTTTTTGAAGCCAAATTTTTTTTTTGAAACCAAATGCAAAAACGGACACCAGGATGAGTTTCAGGATGAAATTCCATGTCTAAAAATGGTGTTTCTTCAACTTTTTAAAAATCAAGCCTTTTTGGTGCCAGGAGAAGAAAAGGCTTTACTTCACGGTGAGGAAAAATCCTGCCCAGGAACCAAAATGTTTTTTGAAGCCAAATTTTTTTTTTGAAACCAAATGCAAAAACGGACACCAGGGTGAGTTTCCTGATGAAATTCCATGTCTACAAATGGTGTTGCTTCAACTTTTTAAAAATCAAGCCTTTTTGGTGCCAGGAGAAGAAAAGGCTTTACTCCACGGTCAGGAAAAATCCTGCCCAGGAACCAAAATGTTTTTTGAAGCCAAATTTTTTTTTTTTTGAAACCAAATGCAAAAACGGACACCAGGATGAGTTTCAGGATGAAATTCCATGTCTAAAAATGGTGTTGCTCCAACTTTTTAAAAATCAAGCCTTTTTGGTGCCAGGAGAAGAAAAGGCTTTACTCCACGGTCAGGAAAAATCCTGGCCCGGAACCAAAATGTTTTTTGAAGCCAAATTTTTTTTTTGAAACCAAATGCAAAAACGGACACCAGGATGAGTTTCAGGATGAAATTCCATGTCTAAAAATGGTGTTGCTTCAACTTTTTAAAAATCAAGCCTTTTTGGTGCGAGAAGAAGAAAAGGCTTTACTCCACGGTCAGGAAAAATCCTGGCCAGGAACCAAAATGTTTTTTGAAGCCAAATTTTTTTTTTTAAACCAAATGCAAAAACGGACACCAGGATGAGTTTCAGGATGAAATTCCATGTCTAAAAATGGTGTTGCTTCAACTTTTTAAAAATCAAGCCTTTTTGGTGCCAGGAGAAGAAAAGGCTTTACTCCACGGTCAGGAAAAATCCTGCCAAGGAACCAAAATGTTTTTTGAAGCCAATTTTTTTTTTTGAAACCAAATGCAAAAACGGACACCAGGATGAGTTTCAGGATGAAATTCCATGTCTAAAAATGGTGTTGCTTCAACTTTTTAAAAATCAAGCCTTTTTGGTGCCAGGAGAAGAAAAGGCTTTACTCTGCGGTCAGGAAAAATCCTGCCCAGGAACCAAAATGTTTTGGAAGGCAAATTTTTTTTTTGAAACCAAATGCAAAAACGGACACCAGGATGAGTTTCAGGATGAAATTCCATGTCTAAAAATGGTGTTGCTTCAACTTTTTAAAAATCAAGCCTTTTTGGTGCCAGAAGAAGAAAAGGCTTTACTCCACGGTCAGGAAAAATCCTGCCCAGGAACCAAAATGTTTTTTGAAGCCAAATTTTTTTTTTGAAACCAAATGCAAAAACGGACACCAGGATGAGTTTCAGGATGAAATTCCATGTCTAAAAATGGTGTTGCTTCAACTTTTTAAAAATCAAGCCTTTTTGGTGCCAGGAGAAGAAAAGGCTTTACTCCACGGTCAGGAAAAATCCTGCCCAGGAACCAAAATGTTTTTTGAAGCCAAATTTTTTTTTTGAAACCAAATGCAAAAACGGACACCAGGATGAGTTTCCTGATGAAATTCCATGTCTAAAAATGGTGTTGCTTCAACTTTTTAAAAATCAAGCCTTTTTGGTGCCAGGAGAAGAAAAGGCTTTACTCCACGGTCAGGAAAAATCCTGCCCAGGAACCAAAATGTTTTTTGACGCCAAATTTTTTTTTTGAAACCAAATGCAAAAACGGACACCAGGATGAGTTTCCTGATGAAATTCCATGTCTAAAAATGGTGTTGCTTCAACTTTTTAAAAATCAAGCCTTTTTGGTGCCAGGAGAAGAAAAGGCTTTACTCCACGGTCAGGAAAAATCCTGCCCAGGAACCAAAATGTTTTTTGACGCCAAATTTTTTTTTTGAAACCAAATGCAAAAACGGACACCAGGATGAGTTTCCTGATGAAATTCCATGTCTAAAAATGGTGTTGCTTCAACTTTTTAAAAATCAAGCCTTTTTGGTGCCAGGAGAAGAAAAGGCTTTACTCCACGGTCAGGAAAAATCCTGCCCAGGAACCAAAATGTTTTTTGAAGGCAAATTTTTTTTTTGAAACCAAATGCAAAAACGGACACCAGGATGAGTTTCAGGATGAAATTCCATGTCTAAAAATGGTGTTGCTTCAACTTTTTAAAAATCAAGCCTTTTTGGTGCCAGGAGAAGAAAAGGCTTTACTCCACGGTCAGGAAAAATCCTGCCCAGGAACCAAAATGTTTTTTGAAGCCAATTTTTTTTTTTGAAACCAAATGCAAAAACGGACACCAGGATGAGTTTCCTGATGAAATTCCATGTCTAAAAATGGTGTTGCTTCAACTTTTTAAAAATCAAGCCTTTTTGGTGCCAGGAGAAGAAAAGGCTTTACTCCACGGTCAGGAAAAATCCTGCCCAGGAACCAAAATGTTTTTTGAAGCCAAATTTTTTTTTTGAAACCAAATACAAAAACGGACACCAGGATGAGTTTCAGGATGAAATTCCATGTCTAAAAATGGTGTTGCTTCAACTTTTTAAAAATCAAGCCTTTTTGGTGCCAGGAGAAGAAAAGGCTTTACTCCACGGTCAGGAAAAATCCTGCCCAGGAACCAAAATGTTTTTTGAAGCCAAATTTTTTTTTTGAAACCAAATGCAAAAACGGACACCAGGATGAGTTTTAGGATGAAATTCCATGTCTAAAAATGGTGTTGCTTCAACTTTTTAAAAATCAAGCCTTTTTGGTGCCAGGAGAAGAAAAGGCTTTACTCCACGGTCAGGAAAAATCCTGCCCAGGAACCAAAATGTTTTTTGAAGCCAAATTTTTTTTTTGAAACCAAATGCAAAAACGGACACCAGGATGAGTTTCCTTATGAAATTCCATGTCTAAAAATGGTGTCTCTTCAACTTTTTAAAAATCAAGCCTTTTTGGTGCCAGGAGAAGAAAAGGCTTTACTTCACGGTGAGGAAAAATCCTGCCCAGGAACCAAAATGTTTTTTGAAGCCAAATTTTTTTTTTTGAAACCAAATGCAAAAACGGACACCAGGATGAGTTTTAGGATGAAATTCCATGTCTAAAAATGGTGTTGCTTCAACTTTTTAAAAATCAAGCCTTTTTGGTGCGAGAAGAAGAAAAGGCTTTACTCCACGGTCAGGAAAAATCCTGGCCAGGAACCAAAATGTTTTTTGAAGCCAAATTTTTTTTTTTAAACCAAATGCAAAAACGGACACCAGGATGAGTTTCAGGATGAAATTCCATGTCTAAAAATGGTGTTGCTTCAACTTTTTAAAAATCAAGCCTTTTTGGTGCCAGGAGAAGAAAAGGCTTTACTCCACGGTCAGGAAAAATCCTGCCAAGGAACCAAAATGTTTTTTGAAGCCAATTTTTTTTTGAAACCAAATGCAAAAACGGACACCAGGATGAGTTTCAGGATGAAATTCCATGTCTAAAAATGGTGTTGCTTCAACTTTTTAAAAATCAAGCCTTTTTGGTGCCAGGAGAAGAAAAGGCTTTACTCTGCGGTCAGGAAAAATCCTGCCCAGGAACCAAAATGTTTTGGAAGGCAAATTTTTTTTTTGAAACCAAATCCAAAAACGGACACCAGGATGAGTTTCAGGATGAAATTCCATGTCTAAAAATGGTGTTGCTCCAACTTTTTAAAAATCAAGCCTTTTTGGTGCCAGGAGAAGAAAAGGCTTTACTCCACGGTCAGGAAAAATCCTGGCCCGGAACCAAAATGTTTTTTGAAGCCAAATTTTTTTTTTGAAACCAAATGCAAAAACGGACACCAGGATGAGTTTCAGGATGAAATTCCATGTCTAAAAATGGTGTTGCTTCAACTTTTTAAAAATCAAGCCTTTTTGGTGCGAGAAGAAGAAAAGGCTTTACTCCACGGTCAGGAAAAATCCTGGCCAGGAACCAAAATGTTTTTTGAAGCCAAATTTTTTTTTTTAAACCAAATGCAAAAACGGACACCAGGATGAGTTTCAGGATGAAATTCCATGTCTAAAAATGGTGTTGCTTCAACTTTTTAAAAATCAAGCCTTTTTGGTGCCAGGAGAAGAAAAGGCTTTACTCCACGGTCAGGAAAAATCCTGCCAAGGAACCAAAATGTTTTTTGAAGCCAATTTTTTTTTTTGAAACCAAATGCAAAAACGGACACCAGGATGAGTTTCAGGATGAAATTCCATGTCTAAAAATGGTGTTGCTTCAACTTTTTAAAAATCAAGCCTTTTTGGTGCCAGGAGAAGAAAAGGCTTTACTCTGCGGTCAGGAAAAATCCTGCCCAGGAACCAAAATGTTTTGGAAGGCAAATTTTTTTTTTGAAACCAAATGCAAAAACGGACACCAGGATGAGTTTCAGGATGAAATTCCATGTCTAAAAATGGTGTTGCTTCAACTTTTTAAAAATCAAGCCTTTTTGGTGCCAGAAGAAGAAAAGGCTTTACTCCACGGTCAGGAAAAATCCTGCCCAGGAACCAAAATGTTTTTTGAAGCCAAATTTTTTTTTTGAAACCAAATGCAAAAACGGACACCAGGATGAGTTTCCTGATGAAATTCCATGTCTAAAAATGGTGTTGCTTCAACTTTTTAAAAATCAAGCCTTTTTGGTGCCAGGAGAAGAAAAGGCTTTACTCCACGGTCAGGAAAAATCCTGCCCAGGAACCAAAATGTTTTTTGACGCCAAATTTTTTTTTTGAAACCAAATGCAAAAACGGACACCAGGATGAGTTTCCTGATGAAATTCCATGTCTAAAAATGGTGTTGCTTCAACTTTTTAAAAATCAAGCCTTTTTGGTGCCAGGAGAAGAAAAGGCTTTACTCCACGGTCAGGAAAAATCCTGCCCAGGAACCAAAATGTTTTTTGACGCCAAATTTTTTTTTTGAAACCAAATGCAAAAACGGACACCAGGATGAGTTTCCTGATGAAATTCCATGTCTAAAAATGGTGTTGCTTCAACTTTTTAAAAATCAAGCCTTTTTGGTGCCAGGAGAAGAAAAGGCTTTACTCCACGGTCAGGAAAAATCCTGCCCAGGAACCAAAATGTTTTTTGAAGGCAAATTTTTTTTTTGAAACCAAATGCAAAAACGGACACCAGGATGAGTTTCAGGATGAAATTCCATGTCTAAAAATGGTGTTGCTTCAACTTTTTAAAAATCAAGCCTTTTTGGTGCCAGGAGAAGAAAAGGCTTTACTCCACGGTCAGGAAAAATCCTGCCCAGGAACCAAAATGTTTTTTGAAGCCAATTTTTTTTTTTGAAACCAAATGCAAAAACGGACACCAGGATGAGTTTCCTGATGAAATTCCATGTCTAAAAATGGTGTTGCTTCAACTTTTTAAAAATCAAGCCTTTTTGGTGCCAGGAGAAGAAAAGGCTTTACTCCACGGTCAGGAAAAATCCTGCCCAGGAACCAAAATGTTTTTTGAAGCCAAATTTTTTTTTGAAACCAAATACAAAAACGGACACCAGGATGAGTTTCAGGATGAAATTCCATGTCTAAAAATGGTGTTGCTTCAACTTTTTAAAAATCAAGCCTTTTTGGTGCCAGGAGAAGAAAAGGCTTTACTCCACGGTCAGGAAAAATCCTGCCCAGGAACCAAAATGTTTTTTGAAGCCAAATTTTTTTTTTGAAACCAAATGCAAAAACGGACACCAGGATGAGTTTTAGGATGAAATTCCATGTCTAAAAATGGTGTTGCTTCAACTTTTTAAAAATCAAGCCTTTTTGGTGCCAGGAGAAGAAAAGGCTTTACTCCACGGTCAGGAAAAATCCTGCCCAGGAACCAAAATGTTTTTTGAAGCCAAATTTTTTTTTTGAAACCAAATGCAAAAACGGACACCAGGATGAGTTTCCTTATGAAATTCCATGTCTAAAAATGGTGTTTCTTCAACTTTTTAAAAATCAAGCCTTTTTGGTGCCAGGAGAAGAAAAGGCTTTACTTCACGGTGAGGAAAAATCCTGCCCAGGAACCAAAATGTTTTTTGAAGCCAAATTTTTTTTTTTGAAACCAAATGCAAAAACGGACACCAGGGTGAGTTTCCTGATGAAATTCCATGTCTACAAATGGTGTTGCTTCAACTTTTTAAAAATCAAGCCTTTTTGGTGCCAGGAGAAGAAAAGGCTTTACTCCACGGTCAGGAAAAATCCTGGCCAGGAACCAAAATGTTTTTTGAAGCCAAATTTTTTTTTTTTGAAACCAAATGCAAAAACGGACACCAGGATGAGTTTTAGGATGAAATTCCATGTCTAAAAATGGTGTTGCTTCAACTTTTTAAAAATCAAGCCTTTTTGGTGCGAGAAGAAGAAAAGGCTTTACTCCACGGTCAGGAAAAATCCTGGCCAGGAACCAAAATGTTTTTTGAAGCCAAATTTTTTTTTTTAAACCAAATGCAAAAACGGACACCAGGATGAGTTTCAGGATGAAATTCCATGTCTAAAAATGGTGTTGCTTCAACTTTTTAAAAATCAAGCCTTTTTGGTGCCAGGAGAAGAAAAGGCTTTACTCCACGGTCAGGAAAAATCCTGCCAAGGAACCAAAATGTTTTTTGAAGCCAATTTTTTTTTGAAACCAAATGCAAAAACGGACACCAGGATGAGTTTCAGGATGAAATTCCATGTCTAAAAATGGTGTTGCTTCAACTTTTTAAAAATCAAGCCTTTTTGGTGCCAGGAGAAGAAAAGGCTTTACTCTGCGGTCAGGAAAAATCCTGCCCAGGAACCAAAATGTTTTGTTAGGCAAATTTTTTTTTTGAAACCAAATGCAAAAACGGACACCAGGATGAGTTTCAGGATAAAATTCCATGTCTAAAAATGGTGTTGCTTCAACTTTTTAAAAATCAAGCCTTTTTGGTGCCAGAAGAAGAAAAGGCTTTACTCCACGGTTAGGAAAAATCCTGCCCAGGAACCAAAATGTTTTTTGAAGCCAAATTTTTTTTTTGAAACCAAATGCAAAAACGGACACCAGGATGAGTTTCAGGATGAAATTCCATGTCTAAAAATGGTGTTGCTTCAACTTTTTAAAAATCAAGCCTTTTTGGTGCCAGGAGAAGAAAAGGCTTTACTCCACGGTCAGGAAAAATCCTGCCCAGGAACCAAAATGTTTTTTGAAGCCAAATTTTTTTTTTGAAACCAAATGCAAAAACGGACACCAGGATGAGTTTCCTTATGAAATTCCATGTCTAAAAATGGTGTTGCTTCAACTTTTTAAAAATCAAGCCTTTTTGGTGCCAGGAGAAGAAAAGGCTTTACTCCACGGTCAGGAAAAATCCTGCCCAGGAACCAAAATGTTTTTTGAAGCCAAATTTTTTTTTTGAAACCAAATGCAAAAACGGACACCAGGATGAGTTTCCTTATGAAATTCCATGTCTAAAAATGGTGTTGCTTCAACTTTTTAAAAATCAAGCCTTTTTGGTGCCAGGAGAAGAAAAGGCTTTACTCCACGGTCAGGAAAAATCCTGCCCAGGAACCAAAATGTTTTTTGAAGCCAAATTTTTTTTTTGAAACCAAATGCAAAAACGGACACCAGGATGAGTTTCCTGATGAAATTCCATGTCTAAAAATGGTGTTGCTTCAACTTTTTAAAAATCAAGCCTTTTTGGTGCCAGGAGAAGAAAAGGCTTTACTCCACGGTCAGGAAAAATCCTGCCCAGGAACCAAAATGTTTTTTGAAGCCAAATTTTTTTTTTTAAACCAAATGCAAAAACGGACACCAGGATGAGTTTCCTTATGAAATTCCATGTCTAAAAATGGTGTTGCTTCAACTTTTTAAAAATCAAGCCTTTTTGGTGCCAGGAGAAGAAAAGGCTTTACTCCACGGTCAGGAAAAATCCTGCCTAGGAACCAAAATGTTTTTTCAAGCCAAATTTTTTTTTTGAAACCAAATGCAAAAACGGACACCAGGATGAGTTTCCTGATGAAATTCCATGTCTAAAAATGGTGTTGTTTCAACTTTTTAAAAATCAAGCCTTTTTGGTGCCAGGAAAAGAAAAGGCTTTACTCCACGGTCAGGAAAAATCCTGCCCAGGAACCAAAATGTTTTTTGAAGCCAAATTTGTTTTTTTAAACCAAATGCAAAAACGGACCCCAGCATGAGTTTTGGGATGAAATTCCATGTCTAAAAATGCTGTTGCTTCCACTTTTTAAAAATCGAGCCTTTTTGGTGCCTGGGGAAGAAAAGGCTTTACTCCACGGTCAGGAAAAATCCTGCCCAGGAACCAAAATGTTTTTTCAAGCCAAATTTTTTTTTTGAAACCAAATGCAAAAACGGACACCAGGATGAGTTTCCTGATGAAATTCCATGTCTAAAAATGGTGTTGCTTCAACTTTTTAAAAATCAAGCCTTTTTGGTGCCAGGAGAAGAAAAGGCTTTACTCCACGGTCAGGAAAAATCCTGCCCAGGAACCAAAATGTTTTTTGAAGCCAAATTTGTTTTTTTAAACCAAATGCAAAAACGGACCCCAGCATGAGTTTTGGGATGAAATTCCATGTCTAAAAATGCTGTTGCTTCCACTTTTTAAAAATCGAGCCTTTTTGGTGCCTGGGGAAGAAAAGGCTTTACTCCACGGTCAGGAAAAATCCTGCCCAGGAACCAAAATGTTTTTTCAAGCCAAATTTTTTTTTTGAAACCAAATGCAAAAACGGACACCAGGATGAGTTTCCTGATGAAATTCCATGTCTAAAAATGGTGTTGCTTCAACTTTTTAAAAATCAAGCCTTTTTGGTGCCAGGAGAAGAAAAGGCTTTACTCCACGGTCAGGAAAAATCCTGCCCAGGAACCAAAATGTTTTTTGAAGCCAAATTTTTTTTTTGAAACCAAATGCAAAAACGGACACCAGGATGAGTTTCAGGATGAAATTCCATGTCTAAAAATGGTGTTGCTTCAACTTTTTAAAAATCAAGCCTTTTTGGTGCCAGGAGAAGAAAAGGCTTTACTCCACGGTCAGGAAAAATCCTGCCCAGGAACCAAAATGTTTTTTGAAGCCAAATTTTTTTTTTGAAACCAAATGCAAAAACGGACACCAGGATGAGTTTCCTGATGAAATTCCATGTCTAAAAATGGTGTTGCTTCAACTTTTTAAAAATCAAGCCTTTTTGGTGCCAGGAGAAGAAAAGGCTTTACTCCACGGTCAGGAAAAATCCTGCCCAGGAACCAAAATGTTTTTTGAAGCCAAATTTTTTTTTTGAAACCAAATACAAAAACGGACACCAGGATGAGTTTCAGGATGAAATTCCATGTCTAAAAATGGCGTTGCTTCAACTTTTTAAAAATCAAGCCTTTTTGGTGCGAGAAGAAGAAAAGGCTTTACTCCACGGTCAGGAAAAATCCTGCCAAGGAACCAAAATGTTTTTTGAAGCCAATTTTTTTTTTTTGAAACCAAATGCAAAAACGGACACCAGGATGAGTTTCAGGATGAAATTCCATGTCTAAAAATGGTGTTGCTTCAACTTTTTAAAAATCAAGCCTTTTTGGTGCCAGGAGAAGAAAAGGCTTTACTCCACGGTCAGGAAAAATCCTGCCCAGGAACCAAAATGTTTTGGAAGGCAAATTTTTTTTTTGAAACCAAATGCAAAAACGGACACCAGGATGAGTTTCAGGATGAAATTCCATGTCTAAAAATGGTGTTGCTTCAACTTTTTAAAAATCAAGCCTTTTTGGTGCCAGAAGAAGAAAAGGCTTTACTCCACGGTCAGGAAAAATCCTGCCCAGGAACCAAAATGTTTTTTGAAAGCAAATTTTTTTTTTGAAACCAAATGCAAAAACGGACACCAGGATGAGTTTCAGGATGAAATTCCATGTCTAAAAATGGTGTTGCTTCAACTTTTTAAAAATCAAGCCTTTTTGGTGCCAGGAGAAGAAAAGGCTTTACTCCACGGTCAGGAAAAATCCTGCCCAGGAACCAAAATGTTTTTTGAAGCCAAATTTTTTTTTTGAAACCAAATGCAAAAACGGACACCAGGATGAGTTTCAGGATGAAATTCCATGTCTAAAAATGGTGTTGCTTCAACTTTTTAAAAATCAAGCCTTTTTGGTGCCAGGAGAAGAAAAGGCTTTACTCCACGGTCAGGAAAAATCCTGCCCAGGAACCAAAATGTTTTTTGAAGCCAAATTTTTTTTTTGAAACCAAATACAAAAACGGACACCAGGATGAGTTTCAGGATGAAATTCCATGTCTAAAAATGGTGTTGCTTCAACTTTTTAAAAATCAAGCCTTTTTGGTGCCAGGAGAAGAAAAGGCTTTACTCCACGGTCAGGAAAAATCCTGCCCAGGAACCAAAATGTTTTTTGAAGCCAAATTTTTTTTTTGAAACCAAATGCAAAAACGGACACCAGGATGAGTTTTAGGATGAAATTCCATGTCTAAAAATGGTGTTGCTTCAACTTTTTAAAAATCAAGCCTTTTTGGTGCCAGGAGAAGAAAAGGCTTTACTCCACGGTCAGGAAAAATCCTGCCCAGGAACCAAAATGTTTTTTGAAGCCAAATTTTTTTTTTGAAACCAAATGCAAAAACGGACACCAGGATGAGTTTCAGGATGAAATTCCATGTCTAAAAATGGTGTTGCTTCAACTTTTTAAAAATCAAGCCTTTTTGGTGCCAGGAGAAGAAAAGGCTTTACTTCACGGTGAGGAAAAATCCTGCCCAGGAACCAAAATGTTTTTTGAAGCCAAATTTTTTTTTTGAAACCAAATGCAAAAACTGACCCCAGGATGAGTTTCCTTATGAAATTCCATGTCTAAAAATGGTGTTGCTTCAACTTTTTAAAAATCAAGCCTTTTTGGTGCCAGGAGAAGAAAAGGCTTTACTCCACGGTCAGGAAAAATCCTGCCCAGGAACCAAAATGTTTTTTGAAGCCAAATTTTTTTTTTTGAAACCAAATGCAAAAACGGACACCAGGGTGAGTTTTCTGATGAAATTCCATGTCTAAAAATGGTGTTGCTTCAACTTTTTAAAAATCAAGCCTTTTTGGTGCCAGGAGAAGAAAAGGCTTTACTCCACGGTCAGGAAAAATCCTGCCCAGGAACCAAAATGTTTTTTGAAGCCAAATTTTTTTTTTTTGAAACCAAATGCAAAAACGGACACCAGGATGAGTTTCAGGATGAAATTCCATGTCTAAAAATGGTGTTGCTCCAACTTTTTAAAAATCAAGCCTTTTTGGTGCCAGGAGAAGAAAAGGCTTTACTCCATGGTCAGGAAAAATCCTGCCCAGGACCAAAAATGTTTTTTGAAGCCAAATTTTTTTTTTGAAACCAAATGCAAAAACGGACACCAGGATGAGTTTCAGGATGAAATTCCATGTCTAAAAATGGTGTTGCTTCAACTTTTTAAAAATCAAGCCTTTTTGGTGCGAGAAGAAGAAAAGGCTTTACTCCACGGTCAGGAAAAATCCTGGCCAGGAACCAAAATGTTTTTTGAAGCCAAATTTTTTTTTTTAAACCAAATGCAAAAACGGACACCAGGATGAGTTTCCGGATGAAATTCCATGTCTAAAAATGGTGTTGCTTCAACTTTTTAAAAATCAAGCCTTTTTGGTGCCAGGAGAAGAAAAGGCTTTACTCCACGGTCAGGAAAAATCCTGCCAAGGAACCAAAATGTTTTTTGAAGCCAATTTTTTTTTTTGAAACCAAATGCAAAAACGGACACCAGGATGAGTTTCAGGATGAAATTCCATGTCTAAAAATGGTGTTGCTTCAACTTTTTAAAAATCAAGCCTTTTTGGTGCCAGGAGAAGAAAAGGCTTTACTCCACGGTCAGGAAAAATCCTGCCCAGGAACCAAAATATTTTTTGAAGCCAAATTTTTTTTTTGAAACCAAATGCAAAAACTGACACCAGGATGAGTTTCCGGATGAAATTCCATGTCTAAAAATGGTGTTGCTTCAACTTTTGAAAAATCAAGCCTTTTTGGTGCCAGGAGAAGAAAAGGCTTTACTCCACGGTCAGGAAAAATCCTGCCCAGGAACCAAAATGTTTTTTGAAGCCAAATTTTTTTTTTGAAACCAAATGCAAAAACGGACACCAGGATGAGTTTCAGGATGAAATTCCATGTCTAAAAATGGTGTTGCTTCAACTTTTGAAAAATCAAGCCTTTTTGGTGCCAGGAGAAGAAAAGGCTTTACTCCACGGTCAGGAAAAATCCTGCCCAGGAACCAAAATGTTTTTTGAAGCCAAATTTTTTTTTTGAAACCAAATGCAAAAACGGACACCAGGATGAGTTTCCTGATGAAATTCCACGTCTAAAAATGGCGTTGCTTCAACTTTTTAAAAATCAAGCCTTTTTGGTGCCAGGAGAAGAAAAGGCTTTACTCCACGGTCAGGAAAAATCCTGCCCAGGAACCAAAATGTTTTTTGACGCCAAATTTTTTTTTTGAAACCAAATGAAAAAACGGACACCAGGATGAATTTCCTGATGAAATTCCATGTCTAAAAATGGTGTTGCTTCAACTTTTTAAAAATCAAGCCTTTTTGGTGCCAGGAGAAGAAAAGGCTTTACTCCACGGTCAGGAAAAATCCTGCCCAGGAACCAAAATGTTTTTTGACGCCAAATTTTTTTTTTGAAACCAAATGCAAAAACGGACACCAGGATGAGTTTCCTGATGAAATTCCATGTCTAAAAATGGTGTTGCTTCAACTTTTTAAAAATCAAGCCTTTTTGGTGCCAGGAGAAGAAAAGGCTTTACTCCACGGTCAGGAAAAATCCTGCCCAGGAACCAAAATGTTTTTTGAAGCCAAATTTTTTTTTTGAAACCAAATGCAAAAACGGACACCAGGATGAGTTTCCTGATGAAATTCCATGTCTAAAAATGGTGTTGCTTCAACTTTTTAAAAATCAAGCCTTTTTGGTGCCAGGAGAAGAAAAGGCTTTACTCCACGGTCAGGAAAAATCCTGCCCAGGAACCAAAATGTTTTTTGAAGCCAAATTTTTTTTTTTGAAACCAAATGCAAAAACGGACACCAGGATGAGTTTCAGGATGAAATTCCATGTCTAAAAATGGTGTTGCTCCAACTTTTTAAAAATCAAGCCTTTTTGGTGCCAGGAGAAGAAAAGGCTTTACTCCACGGTCAGGAAAAATCCTGCCCAGGAACCAAAATGTTTTTTGAAGCCAAATTTTTTTTTTGAAACCAAATGCAAAAACGGACACCAGGATGAGTTTTAGGATGAAATTCCATGTCTAAAAATGGTGTTGCTTCAACTTTTTAAAAATCAAGCCTTTTTGGTGCCAGGAGAAGAAAAGGCTTTACTCCACGGTCAGGAAAAATCCTGCCCAGGAACCAAAATGTTTTTTGAAGCCAAATTTTTTTTTTGAAACCAAATGCAAAAACGGACACCAGGATGAGTTTCAGGATGAAATTCCATGTCTAAAAATGGTGTTTCTTCAACTTTTTAAAAATCAAGCCTTTTTGGTGCCAGGAGAAGAAAAGGCTTTACTTCACGGTGAGGAAAAATCCTGCCCAGGAACCAAAATGTTTTTTGAAGCCAAATTTTTTTTTTGAAACCAAATGCAAAAACGGACACCAGGGTGAGTTTCCTGATGAAATTCCATGTCTACAAATGGTGTTGCTTCAACTTTTTAAAAATCAAGCCTTTTTGGTGCCAGGAGAAGAAAAGGCTTTACTCCACGGTCAGGAAAAATCCTGCCCAGGAACCAAAATGTTTTTTGAAGCCAAATTTTTTTTTTTTGAAACCAAATGCAAAAACGGACACCAGGATGAGTTTCAGGATGAAATTCCATGTCTAAAAATGGTGTTGCTCCAACTTTTTAAAAATCAAGCCTTTTTGGTGCCAGGAGAAGAAAAGGCTTTACTCCACGGTCAGGAAAAATCCTGCCCAGGAACCAAAATGTTTTTTGAAGCCAAATTTTTTTTTTGAAACCAAATGCAAAAACGGACACCAGGATGAGTTTCAGGATGAAATTCCATGTCTAAAAATGGTGTTTCTTCAACTTTTTAAAAATCAAGCCTTTTTGGTGCCAGGAGAAGAAAAGGCTTTACTTCACGGTGAGGAAAAATCCTGCCCAGGAACCAAAATGTTTTTTGAAGCCAAATTTTTTTTTTGAAACCAAATGCAAAAACGGACACCAGGGTGAGTTTCCTGATGAAATTCCATGTCTACAAATGGTGTTGCTTCAACTTTTTAAAAATCAAGCCTTTTTGGTGCCAGGAGAAGAAAAGGCTTTACTCCACGGTCAGGAAAAATCCTGCCCAGGAACCAAAATGTTTTTTGAAGCCAAATTTTTTTTTTTTTGAAACCAAATGCAAAAACGGACACCAGGATGAGTTTCAGGATGAAATTCCATGTCTAAAAATGGTGTTGCTCCAACTTTTTAAAAATCAAGCCTTTTTGGTGCCAGGAGAAGAAAAGGCTTTACTCCACGGTCAGGAAAAATCCTGGCCAGGAACCAAAATGTTTTTTGAAGCCAAATTTTTTTTTTGAAACCAAATGCAAAAACGGACACCAGGATGAGTTTCCTTATGAAATTCCATGTCTAAAAATGGTGTTGCTTCAACTTTTTAAAAATCAAGCCTTTTTGGTGCGAGAAGAAGAAAAGGCTTTACTCCACGGTCAGGAAAAATCCTGCCCAGGAACCAAAATGTTTTTTGAAGCCAAATTTTTTTTTTAAACCAAATGCAAAAACGGACACCAGGATGAGTTTCAGGATGAAATTCCATGTCTAAAAATGGTGTTGCTTCAACTTTTTAAAAATCAAGCCTTTTTGGTGCCAGGAGAAGAAAAGGCTTTACTCCACGGTCAGGAAAAATCCTGCCAAGGAACCAAAATGTTTTTTGAAGCCAATTTTTTTTTTTGAAACCAAATGCAAAAACGGACACCAGGATGAGTTTCAGGATGAAATTCCATGTCTAAAAATGGTGTTGCTTCAACTTTTTAAAAATCAAGCCTTTTTGGTGCCAGGAGAAGAAAAGGCTTTACTCTGCGGTCAAGAAAAATCCTGCCCAGGAACCAAAATGTTTTGGAAGGCAAATTTTTTTTTTGAAACCAAATGCAAAAACGGACACCAGGATGAGTTTCAGGATGAAATTCCATGTCTAAAAATGGTGTTGCTTCAACTTTTTAAAAATCAAGCCTTTTTGGTGCCAGAAGAAGAAAAGGCTTTACTCCACGGTCAGGAAAAATCCTGCCCAGGAACCAAAATGTTTTTTGAAGCCAAATTTTTTTTTTGAAACCAAATGCAAAAACGGACACCAGGATGAGTTTCAGGATGAAATTCCATGTCTAAAAATGGTGTTGCTTCAACTTTTTAAAAATCAAGCCTTTTTGGTGCCAGGAGAAGAAAAGGCTTTACTCCACGGTCAGGAAAAATCCTGCCCAGGAACCAAAATGTTTTTTGACGCCAAATTTTTTTTTTGAAACCAAATGCAAAAACGGACACCAGGATGAGTTTCCTGATGAAATTCCATGTCTAAAAATGGTGTTGCTTCAACTTTTTAAAAATCAAGCCTTTTTGGTGCCAGGAGAAGAAAAGGCTTTACTCCACGGTCAGGAAAAATCCTGCCCAGGAACCAAAATGTTTTTTGACGCCAAATTTTTTTTTTGAAACCAAATGCAAAAACGGACACCAGGATGAGTTTCCTGATGAAATTCCATGTCTAAAAATGGTGTTGCTTCAACTTTTTAAAAATCAAGCCTTTTTGGTGCCAGGAGAAGAAAAGGCTTTACTCCACGGTCAGGAAAAATCCTGCCCAGGAACCAAAATGTTTTTTGAAGGCAAATTTTTTTTTTGAAACCAAATGCAAAAACGGACACCAGGATGAGTTTCAGGATGAAATTCCATGTCTAAAAATGGTGTTGCTTCAACTTTTTAAAAATCAAGCCTTTTTGGTGCCAGGAGAAGAAAAGGCTTTACTCCACGGTCAGGAAAAATCCTGCCCAGGAACCAAAATGTTTTTTGAAGCCAAATTTTTTTTTTGAAACCAAATGCAAAAACGGACACCAGGATGAGTTTCCTGATGAAATTCCATGTCTAAAAATGGTGTTGCTTCAACTTTTTAAAAATCAAGCCTTTTTGGTGCCAGGAGAAGAAAAGGCTTTACTCCACGGTCAGGAAAAATCCTGCCCAGGAACCAAAATGTTTTTTGAAGCCAAATTTTTTTTTTGAAACCAAATACAAAAACGGACACCAGGATGAGTTTCAGGATGAAATTCCATGTCTAAAAATGGTGTTGCTTCAACTTTTTAAAAATCAAGCCTTTTTGGTGCCAGGAGAAGAAAAGGCTTTACTCCACGGTCAGGAAAAATCCTGCCCAGGAACCAAAATGTTTTTTGAAGCCAAATTTTTTTTTTGAAACCAAATGCAAAAACGGACACCAGGATGAGTTTCCTGATGAAATTCCATGTCTAAAAATGGTGTTGCTTCAACTTTTTAAAAATCAAGCCTTTTTGGTGCCAGGAGAAGAAAAGGCTTTACTCCACGGTCAGGAAAAATCCTGCCCAGGAACCAAAATGTTTTTTGAAGCCAAATTTTTTTTTTGAAACCAAATACAAAAACGGACACCAGGATGAGTTTCAGGATGAAATTCCATGTCTAAAAATGGTGTTGCTTCAACTTTTTAAAAATCAAGCCTTTTTGGTGCCAGGAGAAGAAAAGGCTTTACTCCACGGTCAGGAAAAATCCTGCCCAGGAACCAAAATGTTTTTTGAAGCCAAATTTTTTTTTTGAAACCAAATGCAAAAACGGACACCAGGATGAGTTTTAGGATGAAATTCCATGTCTAAAAATGGTGTTGCTTCAACTTTTTAAAAATCAAGCCTTTTTGGTGCCAGGAGAAGAAAAGGCTTTACTCCACGGTCAGGAAAAATCCTGCCCAGGAACCAAAATGTTTTTTGAAGCCAAATTTTTTTTTTGAAACCAAATGCAAAAACGGACACCAGGATGAGTTTCCTTATGAAATTCCATGTCTAAAAATGGTGTTTCTTCAACTTTTTAAAAATCAAGCCTTTTTGGTGCCAGGAGAAGAAAAGGCTTTACTTCACGGTGAGGAAATATCCTGCCCAGGAACCAAAATGTTTTTTGAAGCCAAATTTTTTTTTTTGAAACCAAATGCAAAAACGGACACCAGGGTGAGTTTCCTGATGAAATTCCATGTCTACAAATGGTGTTGCTTCAACTTTTTAAAAATCAAGCCTTTTTGGTGCCAGGAGAAGAAAAGGCTTTACTCCACGGTCAGGAAAAATCCTGCCCAGGAACCAAAATGTTTTTTGAAGCCAAATTTTTTTTTTTTGAAACCAAATGCAAAAACGGACACCAGGATGAGTTTCAGGATGAAATTCCATGTCTAAAAATGGTGTTGCTCCAACTTTTTAAAAATCAAGCCTTTTTGGTGCCAGGAGAAGAAAAGGCTTTACTCCACGGTCAGGAAAAATCCTGGCCAGGAACCAAAATGTTTTTTGAAGCCAAATTTTTTTTTTGAAACCAAATGCAAAAACGGACACCAGGATGAGTTTCAGGATGAAATTCCATGTCTAAAAATGGTGTTGCTTCAACTTTTTAAAAATCAAGCCTTTTTGGTGCGAGAAGAAGAAAAGGCTTTACTCCACGGTCAGGAAAAATCCTGGCCAGGAACCAAAATGTTTTTTGAAGCCAAATTTTTTTTTTTAAACCAAATGCAAAAACGGACACCAGGATGAGTTTCAGGATGAAATTCCATGTCTAAAAATGGTGTTGCTTCAACTTTTTAAAAATCAAGCCTTTTTGGTGCCAGGAGAAGAAAAGGCTTTACTCCACGGTCAGGAAAAATCCTGCCAAGGAACCAAAATGTTTTTTGAAGCCAATTTTTTTTTTGAAACCAAATGCAAAAACGGACACCAGGATGAGTTTCAGGATGAAATTCCATGTCTAAAAATGGTGTTGCTTCAACTTTTTAAAAATCAAGCCTTTTTGGTGCCAGGAGAAGAAAAGGCTTTACTCTGCGGTCAGGAAAAATCCTGCCCAGGAACCAAAATGTTTTGGAAGGCAAATTTTTTTTTTGAAACCAAATGCAAAAACGGACACCAGGATGAGTTTCAGGATGAAATTCCATGTCTAAAAATGGTGTTGCTTCAACTTTTTAAAAATCAAGCCTTTTTGGTGCCAGAAGAAGAAAAGGCTTTACTCCACGGTTAGGAAAAATCCTGCCCAGGAACCAAAATGTTTTTTGAAGCCAAATTTTTTTTTTGAAACCAAATGCAAAAACGGACACCAGGATGAGTTTCAGGATGAAATTCCATGTCTAAAAATGGTGTTGCTTCAACTTTTTAAAAATCAAGCCTTTTTGGTGCCAGGAGAAGAAAAGGCTTTACTCCACGGTCAGGAAAAATCCTGCCCAGGAACCAAAATGTTTTTTGAAGCCAAATTTTTTTTTTGAAACCAAATGCAAAAACGGACACCAGGATGAGTTTCCTTATGAAATTCCATGTCTAAAAATGGTGTTGCTTCAACTTTTTAAAAATCAAGCCTTTTTGGTGCCAGGAGAAGAAAAGGCTTTACTCCACGGTCAGGAAAAATCCTGCCCAGGAACCAAAATGTTTTTTGAAGCCAAATTTTTTTTTTGAAACCAAATGCAAAAACGGACACCAGGATGAGTTTCCTGATGAAATTCCATGTCTAAAAATGGTGTTGCTTCAACTTTTAAAAAATCAAGCCTTTTTGGTGCCAGGAGAAGAAAAGGCTTTACTCCACGGTCAGGAAAAATCCTGCCCAGGAACCAAAATGTTTTTTGACGCCAAATTTTTTTTTTGAAACCAAATGCAAAAACGGACACCAGGATGAGTTTCCTTATGAAATTCCATGTCTAAAAATGGTGTTGCTTCAACTTTTTAAAAATCAAGCCTTTTTGGTGCCAGGAGAAGAAAAGGCTTTACTCCACGGTCAGGAAAAATCCTGCCCAGGAACCAAAATGTTTTTTGAAGCCAAATTTTTTTTTTGAAACCAAATGCAAAAACGGACACCAGGATGAGTTTCCTGATGAAATTCCATGTCTAAAAATGGTGTTGCTTCAACCTTTTAAAAATCAAGCCTTTTTGGTGCCAGGAGAAGAAAAGGCTTTACTCCACGGTCAGGAAAAATCCTGCCCAGGAACCAAAATGTTTTTTGAAGCCAAATTTTTTTTTTTAAACCAAATGCAAAAACGGACACCAGGATGAGTTTCAGGATGAAATTCCATGTCTAAAAATGGTGTTGCTTCAACTTTTTAAAAATCAAGCCTTTTTGGTGCCAGGAGAAGAAAAGGCTTTACTCCACGGTCAGGAAAAATCCTGCCCAGGAACCAAAATGTTTTTTCAAGCCAAATTTTTTTTTTGAAACCAAATGCAAAAACGGACACCAGGATGAGTTTCCTGATGAAATTCCATGTCTAAAAATGGTGTTGCTTCAACTTTTTAAAAATCAAGCCTTTTTGGTGCCAGGAAAAGAAAAGGCTTTACTCCACGGTCAGGAAAAATGCTGTCCAGGAACCAAAATGTTTTTTGAAGCCAAATTTGTTTTTTTAAACCAAATGCAAAAACGGACCCCAGCATGAGTTTTGGGATGAAGTTCCATGTCTAAAAATGCTGTTGCTTCCACTTTTTAAAAATCGAGCCTTTTTGGTGCCTGGGGAAGAAAAGGCTTTACTCCACGGTCAGGAAAAATCCTGCCCAGGAACCAAAATGTTTTTTCAAGCCAAATTTTTTTTTTGAAACCAAATGCAAAAACGGACACCAGGATGAGTTTCCTGATGAAATTCCATGTCTAAAAATGGCGTTGCTTCAACTTTTTAAAAATCAAGCCTTTTTGGTGCCAGGAGAAGAAAAGGCTTTACTCCACGGTCAGGAAAAATCCTGCCCAGGAACCAAAATGTTTTTTGAAGCCAAATTTGTTTTTTTAAACCAAATGCAAAAACGGACCCCAGCATGAGTTTTGGGATGAAGTTCCATGTCTAAAAATGCTGTTGCTTCCACTTTTTAAAAATCGAGCCTTTTTGGTGCCTGGGGAAGAAAAGGCTTTACTCCACGGTCAGGAAAAATCCTGCCCAGGAACCAAAATGTTTTTTCAAGCCAAATTTTTTTTTTGAAACCAAATGCAAAAACGGACACCAGGATGAGTTTCCTGATGAAATTCCATGTCTAAAAATGGTGTTGCTTCAACTTTTTAAAAATCAAGCCTTTTTGGTGCCAGGAGAAGAAAAGGCTTTACTCCACGGTCAGGAAAAATCCTGCCCAGGAACCAAAATGTTTTTTGAAGCCAAATTTTTTTTTTGAAACCAAATGCAAAAACGGACACCAGGATGAGTTTCAGGATGAAATTCCATGTCTAAAAATGGTGTTCCTTCAACTTTTAAAAAATCAAGCCTTTTTGGTGCCAGGAGAAGAAAAGGCTTTACTCCACGGTCAGGAAAAATCCTGCCCAGGAACCAAAATGTTTTTTGAAGCCAAATTTTTTTTTTGAAACCAAATACAAAAACGGACACCAGGATGAGTTTCCTGATGAAATTCCATGTCTAAAAATGGTTTTGCTTCAACTTTTTAAAAATCAAGCCTTTTTGGTGCCAGGAGAAGAAAAGGCTTTACTCCACGGTCAGGAAAAATCCTGCCCAGGAAACAAAATGTTTTTTGAAGCCAATTTTTTTTTTGAAACCAAATGCAAAAACGGACACCAGGATGAGTTTCCTGATGAAATTCCATGTCTAAAAATGGTGTTGCTTCAACTTTTTAAAAATCAAGCCTTTTTGGTGCCAGGAGAAGAAAAGGCTTTACTCCACGGTCAGGAAAAATCCTGCCCAGGAACCAAAATGTTTTTTGAAGCCAAATTTTTTTTTTGAAACCAAATGCAAAAACGGACACCAGGATGAGTTTCAGGATGAAATTCCATGTCTAAAAATGGTGTTGCTTCAACTTTTAAAAAATCAAGCCTTTTTGGTGCCAGGAGAAGAAAAGGCTTTACTCCACGGTCAGGAAAAATGTTGCCAAGGAACCAAAATGTTTTTTGAAGCCAAATTTTTTTTTTGAAACCAAATGCAAAAACAGACACCAGGATGAGTTTCCTGATGAAATTCCATGTCTAAAAATGGTGTTGCTTCAACTTTTTAAAAATCAAGCCTTTTTGGTGCCAGGAGAAGAAAAGGCTTTACTCCACGGTCAGGAAAAATCCTGCCCAGGAACCAAAATGTTTTTTGAAGCCAAATTTTTTTTTTTGAAACCAAATGCAAAAACGGACACCAGGATGAGTTTCAGGATGAAATTCCATGTCTAAAAATGGTGTTGCTTCAACTTTTTAAAAATCAAGCCTTTTTGGTGCCAGGAGAAGAAAAGGCTTTACTCCACGGTCAGGAAAAATCCTGCCCAGGAACCAAAATGTTTTTTGAAGCCAAATTTTTTTTTTGAAACCAAATGCAAAAACGGACACCAGGATGAGTTTCCTGATGAAATTCCATGTCTAAAAATGGTGTTGCTTCAACTTTTTAAAAATCAAGCCTTTTTGGTGCCAGGAGAAGAAAAGGCTTTACTCCACGGTCAGGAAAAATCCTGCCCAGGAACCAAAATGTTTTTTGAAGCCAAATTTTTTTTTTTGAAACCAAATGCAAAAACGGACACCAGGATGAGTTTCAGGATGAAATTCCATGTCTAAAAATGGTGTTGCTTCAACTTTTTAAAAATCAAGCCTTTTTGGTGCTAGGAGAAGAAAAGGCTTTACTCCACGGTCAGGAAAAATCCTGCCCAGGAACCAAAATGTTTTTTGAAGCCAAATTTTTTTTTTGAAACCAAATGCAAAAACGGACACCAGGATGAGTTTCAGGATGAAATTCCATGTCTAAAAATGGTGTTGCTTCAACTTTTTAAAAATCAAGCCTTTTTGGTGCCAGGAGAAGAAAAGGCTTTACTCCACGGTCAGGAAAAATCCTGCCCAGGAACCAAAATGTTTTTTGAAGCCAAATTTTTTTTTTGAAACCAAATGCAAAAATGGACACCAGGATGAGTTTCCTGATGAAATTCCATGTCTAAAAATGGTGTTGCTTCAACTTTTTAAAAATCAAGCCTTTTTGGTGCCAGGAGAAGAAAAGGCTTTACTCCACGGTCAGGAAAAATCCTGCCCAGGAACCAAAATGTTTTTTGACGCCAAATTTTTTTTTTGAAACCAAATGCAAAAACGGACACCAGGATGAGTTTCAGGATGAAATTCCATGTCTAAAAATGGTGTTGCTTCAACATTTTAAAAATCAAGCCTTTTTCGTGCCAGGAGAAGAAAAGGCTTTACTCCACGGTCAGGAAAAATCCTGCCCAGGAACCAAAATGTTTTTTGAAGCCAAATTTTTTTTTTGAAACCAAATACAAAAATGGACACCAGGATGAGTTTCCTTATGAAATTCCATGTCTAAAAATGGTGTTGCTTCAACTTTTAAAAAATCAAGCCTTTTTGGTGCCAGGAGAAGAAAAGGCTTTACTCCACGGTCAGGAAAAATCGTGCCCAGGAACCAAAATGTTTTTTGAAGCCAAATTTTTTTTTTGAAACCAAATGCAAAAACAGACACCAGGATGAGTTTCCTGATGAAATTCCATGTCTAAAAATGGTGTTGCTTCAACTTTTTAAAAATCAAGCCTTTTTGGTGCCAGGAGAAGAAAAGGCTTTATTCCACGGTCAGGAAAAATCCTGCCCAGGAACCAAAATGTTTTTTGAAGCCAAATTTTTTTTTTTGAAACCAAATGCAAAAACGGACACCAGGATGAGTTTCAGGATGAAATTCCATGTCTAAAAATGGTGTTGCTTCAACTTTTTAAAAATCAAGCCTTTTTGGTGCCAGGAGAAGAAAAGGCTTTACTCCACGGTCAGGAAAAATCCTGCCCAGGAACCAAAATGTTTTTTGAAGCCAAATTTTTTTTTTTGAAACCAAATGCAAAAACGGACACCAGGATGAGTTTCAGGATGAAATTCCATGTCTAAAAATGGTGTTGCTTCAACTTTTTAAAAATCAAGCCTTTTTGGTGCCAGGAGAAGAAAAGGCTTTACTCCACGGTCAGGAAAAATCCTGCCCAGGAACCAAAATGTTTTTTGAAGCCAAATTTTTTTTTTTGAAACCAAATGCAAAAACGGACACCAGGATGAGTTTCCTGATGAAATTCCATGTCTAAAAATGGTGTTGCTTCAACTTTTTAAAAATCAAGCCTTTTTGGTGCCAGGAGAAGAAAAGGCTTTACTCCACGGTCAGGAAAAATCCTGCCCAGGAACCAAAATGTTTTTTGAAGCCAAATTTTTTTTTTTGAAACCAAATGCAAAAACGGACACCAGGATGAGTTTCAGGATGAAATTCCATGTCTAAAAATGGTGTTGCTTCAACTTTTTAAAAATCAAGCCTTTTTGGTGCTAGGAGAAGAAAAGGCTTTACTCCACGGTCAGGAAAAATCCTGCCCAGGAACCAAAATGTTTTTTGAAGCCAAATTTTTTTTTTGAAACCAAATGCAAAAACGGACACCAGGATGAGTTTCAGGATGAAATTCCATGTCTAAAAATGGTGTTGCTTCAACTTTTTAAAAATCAAGCCTTTTTGGTGCCAGGAGAAGAAAAGGCTTTACTCCACGGTCAGGAAAAATCCTGCCCAGGAACCAAAATGTTTTTTGAAGCCAAATTTTTTTTTTGAAACCAAATGCAAAAACGGACACCAGGATGAGTTTCCTGATGAAATTCCATGTCTAAAAATGGTGTTGCTTCAACTTTTTAAAAATCAAGCCTTTTTGGTGCCAGGAGAAGAAAAGGCTTTACTCCACGGTCAGGAAAAATCCTGCCCAGGAACCAAAATGTTTTTTGAAGCCAAATTTTTTTTTTGAAACCAAATACAAAAATGGACACCAGGATGAGTTTCCTTATGAAATTCCATGTCTAAAAATGGTGTTGCTTCAACTTTTAAAAAATCAAGCCTTTTTGGTGCCAGGAGAAGAAAAGGCTTTACTCCACGGTCAGGAAAAATCGTGCCCAGGAACCAAAATGTTTTTTGAAGCCAAATTTTTTTTTTGAAACCAAATGCAAAAACAGACACCAGGATGAGTTTCCTGATGAAATTCCATGTCTAAAAATGGTGTTGCTTCAACTTTTTAAAAATCAAGCCTTTTTGGTGCCAGGAGAAGAAAAGGCTTTATTCCACGGTCAGGAAAAATCCTGCCCAGGAACCAAAATGTTTTTTGAAGCCAAATTTTTTTTTTTGAAACCAAATGCAAAAACGGACACCAGGATGAGTTTCAGGATGAAATTCCATGTCTAAAAATGGTGTTGCTTCAACTTTTTAAAAATCAAGCCTTTTTGGTGCCAGGAGAAGAAAAGGCTTTACTCCACGGTCAGGAAAAATCCTGCCCAGGAACCAAAATGTTTTTTGAAGCCAAATTTTTTTTTTTGAAACCAAATGCAAAAACGGACACCAGGATGAGTTTCAGGATGAAATTCCATGTCTAAAAATGGTGTTGCTTCAACTTTTTAAAAATCAAGCCTTTTTGGTGCCAGGAGAAGAAAAGGCTTTACTCCACGGTCAGGAAAAATCCTGCCCAGGAACCAAAATGTTTTTTGAAGCCAAATTTTTTTTTTTGAAACCAAATGCAAAAACGGACACCAGGATGAGTTTCCTGATGAAATTCCATGTCTAAAAATGGTGTTGCTTCAACTTTTTAAAAATCAAGCCTTTTTGGTGCCAGGAGAAGAAAAGGCTTTACTCCACGGTCAGGAAAAATCCTGCCCAGGAACCAAAATGTTTTTTGAAGCCAAATTTTTTTTTTTGAAACCAAATGCAAAAACGGACACCAGGATGAGTTTCAGGATGAAATTCCATGTCTAAAAATGGTGTTGCTTCAACTTTTTAAAAATCAAGCCTTTTTGGTGCTAGGAGAAGAAAAGGCTTTACTCCACGGTCAGGAAAAATCCTGCCCAGGAACCAAAATGTTTTTTGAAGCCAAATTTTTTTTTTGAAACCAAATGCAAAAACGGACACCAGGATGAGTTTCAGGATGAAATTCCATGTCTAAAAATGGTGTTGCTTCAACTTTTTAAAAATCAAGCCTTTTTGGTGCCAGGAGAAGAAAAGGCTTTACTCCACGGTCAGGAAAAATCCTGCCCAGGAACCAAAATGTTTTTTGAAGCCAAATTTTTTTTTTGAAACCAAATGCAAAAACGGACACCAGGATGAGTTTCCTGATGAAATTCCATGTCTAAAAATGGTGTTGCTTCAACTTTTTAAAAATCAAGCCTTTTTGGTGCCAGGAGAAGAAAAGGCTTTACTCCACGGTCAGGAAAAATCCTGCCCAGGAACCAAAATGTTTTTTGAAGCCAAATTTTTTTTTTGAAACCAAATGCAAAAACGGACACCAGGATGAGTTTCCTGATGAAATTCCATGTCTAAAAATGGTGTTGCTTCAACTTTTTAAAAATCAAGCCTTTTTGGTGCCAGGAGAAGAAAAGGCTTTACTCCACGGTCAGGAAAAATCCTGCCCAGGAACCAAAATGTTTTTTGAAGCCAAATTTTTTTTTTTGAAACCAAATGCAAAAACGGACACCAGGATGAGTTTCAGGATGAAATTCCATGTCTAAAAATGGTGTTGCTTCAACTTTTTAAAAATCAAGCCTTTTTGGTGCCAGGAGAAGAAAAGGCTTTACTCCACGGTCAGGAAAAATCCTGCCCAGGAACCAAAATGTTTTTTGAAGCCAAATTTTTTTTTTTGAAACCAAATGCAAAAACGGACACCAGGATGAGTTTCCTGATGAAATTCCATGTCTAAAAATGGTGTTGCTTCAACTTTTTAAAAATCAAGCCTTTTTGGTGCCAGGAGAAGAAAAGGCTTTACTCCACGGTCAGGAAAAATCCTGCCCAGGAACCAAAATGTTTTTTGAAGCCAAATTTTTTTTTTTGAAACCAAATGCAAAAACGGACACCAGGATGAGTTTCAGGATGAAATTCCATGTCTAAAAATGGTGTTGCTTCAACTTTTTAAAAATCAAGCCTTTTTGGTGCTAGGAGAAGAAAAGGCTTTACTCCACGGTCAGGAAAAATCCTGCCCAGGAACCAAAATGTTTTTTGAAGCCAAATTTTTTTTTTGAAACCAAATGCAAAAACGGACACCAGGATGAGTTTCAGGATGAAATTCCATGTCTAAAAATGGTGTTGCTTCAACTTTTTAAAAATCAAGCCTTTTTGGTGCCAGGAGAAGAAAAGGCTTTACTCCACGGTCAGGAAAAATCCTGCCCAGGAACCAAAATGTTTTTTGAAGCCAAATTTTTTTTTTGAAACCAAATGCAAAAACGGACACCAGGATGAGTTTCCTGATGAAATTCCATGTCTAAAAATGGTGTTGCTTCAACTTTTTAAAAATCAAGCCTTTTTGGTGCCAGGAGAAGAAAAGGCTTTACTCCACGGTCAGGAAAAATCCTGCCCAGGAACCAAAATGTTTTTTGAAGCCAAATTTTTTTTTTGAAACCAAATGCAAAAACGGACACCAGGATGAGTTTCCTGATGAAATTCCATGTCTAAAAATGGTGTTGCTTCAACTTTTTAAAAATCAAGCCTTTTTGGTGCCAGGAGAAGAAAAGGCTTTACTCCACGGTCAGGAAAAATCCTGCCCAGGAACCAAAATGTTTTTTGAAGCCAAATTTTTTTTTGGAAACCAGATACAAAAACGGACACCAGGATGAGTTTCCTGATGAAATTTCATGTCGAAAAATGGTGTTGCTTCAACTTTTTAAAAATCAAGCCTTTTTGGTGCCAGGAGAAGAAAAGGCTTTACTCCACGGTCAGGAAAAATGCTGCCAAGGAACCAAAATGTTTTTTGAAGCCAAATTTATTTTTTTTTAAACCAAATGCAAAAACGGACACCAGCATGAGTTTCGGGATGAAATTCCATGTCTAAAAATGGTGTTGCTTCAACTTTTTAAAAATCAAGCCTTTTTGGTGCCAGGAGAAGAAAAGGCTTTACTCCACGGTCAGGAAAAATCCTGCCCAGGAACCAAAATGTTTTTTCAAGCCAAATTTTTTTTTTGAAACCAAATGCAAAAACGGACACCAGGATGAGTTTCCTGATGAAATTCCATGTCTAAAAATGGTGTTGCTTCAACTTTTTAAAAATCAAGCCTTTTTGGTGCCAGGAGAAGAAAAGGCTTTACTCCACGGTCAGGAAAAATCCTGCCCAGGAACCAAAATGTTTTTTGAAGCCAAATTTTTTTTTTGAAACCAAATGCAAAAACGGACACCAGGATGAGTTTCAGGATGAAATTCCATGTCTAAAAATGGTGTTCCTTCAACTTTTAAAAAATCAAGCCTTTTTGGTGCCAGGAGAAGAAAAGGCTTTACTCCACGGTCAGGAAAAATCCTGCCCAGGAACCAAAATGTTTTTTGAAGCCAAATTTTTTTTTTGAAACCAAATACAAAAACGGACACCAGGATGAGTTTCCTTATGAAATTCCATGTCTAAAAATGGTGTTGCTTCAACTTTTTAAAAATCAAGCCTTTTTGGTGCCAGGAGAAGAAAAGGCTTTACTCCACGGTCAGGAAAAATCCTGCCAAGGAAACAAAATGTTTTTTGAAGCCAATTTTTTTTTTGAAACCAAATGCAAAAACGGACACCAGGATGAGTTTCCTGATGAAATTCCATGTCTAAAAATGGTGTTGCTTCAACTTTTTAAAAATCAAGCCTTTTTGGTGCCAGGAGAAGAAAAGGCTTTACTCCACGGTCAGGAAAAATCCTGCCCAGGAACCAAAATGTTTTTTGAAGCCAAATTTTTTTTTTGAAACCAAATGCAAAAACGGACACCAGGATGAGTTTCAGGATGAAATTCCATGTCTAAAAATGGTGTTGCTTCAACTTTTTAAAAATCAAGCCTTTTTGGTGCCAGGAGAAGAAAAGGCTTTACTCCACGGTCAGGAAAAATCCTGCCCAGGAACCAAAATGTTTTTTGACGCCAAATTTTTTTTTTGAAACCAAATGCAAAAACGGACACCAGGATGAGTTTCCTTATGAAATTCCATGTCTAAAAATGGTGTTGCTTCAACATTTTAAAAATCAAGCCTTTTTCGTGCCAGGAGAAGAAAAGGCTTTACTCCACGGTCAGGAAAAATCCTGCCCAGGAACCAAAATGTTTTTTGAAGCCAAATTTTTTTTTTTGAAACCA
The DNA here is from genome assembly GCF_059756535.1 of Pantherophis guttatus. Lineage (NCBI taxonomy): Eukaryota > Metazoa > Chordata > Lepidosauria > Squamata > Colubridae > Pantherophis > Pantherophis guttatus. The sequence continues at coordinate 10,026,742 of NC_142078.1, read as the reverse complement.
AATGCAAAAACGGACACCAGGATGAGTTTCCTGATGAAATTCCATGTCTAAAAATGGTGTTGCTTCAACTTTTTAAAAATCAAGCCTTTTTGGTGCCAGGAGAAGAAAAGGCTTTACTCCACGGTCAGGAAAAATCCTGCCCAGGAACCAAAATGTTTTTTGAAGCCAAATTTTTTTTTTGAAACCAAATGCAAAAACGGACACCAGGATGAGTTTCAGGATGAAATTCCATGTCTAAAAATGGTGTTGCTTCAACTTTTTAAAAATCAAGCCTTTTTGGTGCCAGGAGAAGAAAAGGCTTTACTCCACGGTCAGGAAAAATCCTGCCCAGGAACCAAAATGTTTTTTGAAGCCAAATTTTTTTTTTGAAACCAAATGCAAAAACGGACACCAGGATGAGTTTCAGGATGAAATTCCATGTCTAAAAATGGTGTTGCTTCAACTTTTTAAAAATCAAGCCTTTTTGGTGCCAGGAGAAGAAAAGGCTTTACTCCACGGTCAGGAAAAATCCTGCCCAGGAACCAAAATATTTTTTGAAGCCAAATTTTTTTTTTGAAACCAGATACAAAAACGGACACCAGGATGAGTTTCCTGATGAAATTTCATGTCTAAAAATGGTGTTGCTTCAACTTTTTAAAAATCAAGCCTTTTTGGTGCCAGGAGAAGAAAAGGCTTTACTCCACGGTCAGGAAAAATCCTGCCCAGGAACCAAAATGTTTTTTGAAGCCAAATTTTTTTTTTGAAACCAAATGCAAAAACGGACACCAGGATGAGTTTCGGGATGAAATTCCATGTCTAAAAATGGTGTTGCTTCAACTTTTTAAAAATCAAGCCTTTTTGGTGCCAGGAGAAGAAAAGGCTTTACTCCACGGTCAGGAAAAATCCTGCCCAGGAACCAAAATGTTTTTTGACGCCAAATTTTTTTTTTGAAACCAAATGCAAAAACGGACACCAGGATGAGTTTCCTTATGAAATTCCATGTCTAAAAATGGTGTTGCTTCAACATTTTAAAAATCAAGCCTTTTTCGTGCCAGGAGAAGAAAAGGCTTTACTCCACGGTCAGGAAAAATCCTGCCCAGGAACCAAAATGTTTTTTGAAGCCAAATTTTTTTTTTTGAAACCAAATGCAAAAACGGACACCAGGATGAGTTTCCTGATGAAATTCCATGTCTAAAAATGGTGTTGCTTCAACTTTTTAAAAATCAAGCCTTTTTGGTGCCAGGAGAAGAAAAGGCTTTACTCCACGGTCAGGAAAAATCCTGCCCAGGAACCAAAATGTTTTTTGACGCCAAATTTTTTTTTTGAAACCAAATGCAAAAACGGACACCAGGATGAGTTTCAGGATGAAATTCCATGTCTAAAAATGGTGTTGCTTCAACATTTTAAAAATCAAGCCTTTTTCGTGCCAGGAGAAGAAAAGGCTTTACTCCACGGTCAGGAAAAATCCTGCCCAGGAACCAAAATGTTTTTTGAAGCCAAATTTTTTTTTTGAAACCAAATGCAAAAACGGACACCAGGATGAGTTTCAGGATGAAATTCCATGTCTAAAAATGGTGTTGCTTCAACTTTTTAAAAATCAAGCCTTTTTGGTGCCAGGAGAAGAAAAGGCTTTACTCCACGGTCAGGAAAAATCCTGCCCAGGAACCAAAATATTTTTTGAAGCCAAATTTTTTTTTTGAAACCAGATACAAAAACGGACACCAGGATGAGTTTCCTGATGAAATTTCATGTCTAAAAATGGTGTTGCTTCAACTTTTTAAAAATCAAGCCTTTTTGGTGCCAGGAGAAGAAAAGGCTTTACTCCACGGTCAGGAAAAATCCTGCCCAGGAACCAAAATGTTTTTTGAAGCCAAATTTTTTTTTTGAAACCAAATGCAAAAACGGACACCAGGATGAGTTTCAGGATGAAATTCCATGTCTAAAAATGGTGTTGCTTCAACTTTTTAAAAATCAAGCCTTTTTGGTGCCAGGAGAAGAAAAGGCTTTACTCCACGGTCAGGAAAAATCCTGCCCAGGAACCAAAATATTTTTTGAAGCCAAATTTTTTTTTTGAAACCAGATACAAAAACGGACACCAGGATGAGTTTCCTGATGAAATTTCATGTCTAAAAATGGTGTTGCTTCAACTTTTTAAAAATCAAGCCTTTTTGGTGCCAGGAGAAGAAAAGGCTTTACTCCACGGTCAGGAAAAATCCTGCCCAGGAACCAAAATGTTTTTTGAAGCCAAATTTTTTTTTTGAAACCAAATGCAAAAACGGACACCAGGATGAGTTTCGGGATGAAATTCCATGTCTAAAAATGGTGTTGCTTCAACTTTTTAAAAATCAAGCCTTTTTGGTGCCAGGAGAAGAAAAGGCTTTACTCCACGGTCAGGAAAAATCCTGCCCAGGAACCAAAATGTTTTTTGAAGCCAAATTTTTTTTTGGAAACCAGATACAAAAACGGACACCAGGATGAGTTTCCTGATGAAATTTCATGTTGAAAAATGGTGTTGCTTCAACTTTTTAAAAATCAAGCCTTTTTGGTGCCAGGAGAAGAAAAGGCTTTACTCCACGGTCAGGAAAAATGCTGCCAAGGAACCAAAATGTTTTTTGAAGCCAAATTTATTTTTTTTTAAACCAAATGCAAAAACGGACACCAGCATGAGTTTCGGGATGAAATTCCATGTCTAAAAATGGTGTTGCTTCAACTTTTTAAAAATCAAGCCTTTTTGGTGCCAGGAGAAGAAAAGGCTTTACTCCACGGTCAGGAAAAATCCTGCCCAGGAACCAAAATGTTTTTTCAAGCCAAATTTTTTTTTTGAAACCAAATGAAAAAACGGACACCAGGATGAGTTTCAGGATGAAATTCCATGTCTAAAAATGGTGTTCCTTCAACTTTTAAAAAATCAAGCCTTTTTGGTGCCAGGAGAAGAAAAGGCTTTACTCCACGGTCAGGAAAAATCCTGCCCAGGAACCAAAATGTTTTTTGAAGCCAAATTTTTTTTTTGAAACCAAATACAAAAACGGACACCAGGATGAGTTTCCTTATGAAATTCCATGTCTAAAAATGGTGTTGCTTCAACTTTTTAAAAATCAAGCCTTTTTGGTGCCAGGAGAAGAAAAGGTTTACTCCACGGTCAGGAAAAATCCTGCCAAGGAAACAAAATGTTTTTTGAAGCCAATTTTTTTTTTGAAACCAAATGCAAAAACGGACACCAGGATGAGTTTCCTGATGAAATTCCATGTCTAAAAATGGTGTTGCTTCAACTTTTTAAAAATCAAGCCTTTTTGGTGCCAGGAGAAGAAAAGGCTTTACTCCACGGTCAGGAAAAATCCTGCCCAGGAACCAAAATGTTTTTTGAAGCCAAATTTTTTTTTTGAAACCAAATGCAAAAACGGACACCAGGATGAGTTTCAGGATGAAATTCCATGTCTAAAAATGGTGTTGCTTCAACTTTTTAAAAATCAAGCCTTTTTGGTGCCAGGAGAAGAAAAGGCTTTACTCCACGGTCAGGAAAAATCCTGCCCAGGAACCAAAATGTTTTTTGACGCCAAATTTTTTTTTTGAAACCAAATGCAAAAACGGACACCAGGATGAGTTTCCTTATGAAATTCCATGTCTAAAAATGGTGTTGCTTCAACATTTTAAAAATCAAGCCTTTTTCGTGCCAGGAGAAGAAAAGGCTTTACTCCACGGTCAGGAAAAATCCTGCCCAGGAACCAAAATGTTTTTTGAAGCCAAATTTTTTTTTTTGAAACCAAATGCAAAAACGGACACCAGGATGAGTTTCCTGATGAAATTCCATGTCTAAAAATGGTGTTGCTTCAACTTTTTAAAAATCAAGCCTTTTTGGTGCCAGGAGAAGAAAAGGCTTTACTCCACGGTCAGGAAAAATCCTGCCCAGGAACCAAAATGTTTTTTGAAGCCAAATTTTTTTTTTGAAACCAAATGCAAAAACGGACACCAGGATGAGTTTCAGGATGAAATTCCATGTCTAAAAATGGTGTTGCTTCAACTTTTTAAAAATCAAGCCTTTTTGGTGCCAGGAGAAGAAAAGGCTTTACTCCACGGTCAGGAAAAATCCTGCCCAGGAACCAAAATGTTTTTTGAAGCCAAATTTTTTTTTTGAAACCAAATGCAAAAATGGACACCAGGATGAGTTTCAGGATGAAATTCCATGTCTAAAAATTGTGTTGCTTCAACTTTTTAAAAATCAAGCCTTTTTGGTGCCAGGAGAAGAAAAGGCTTTACTCCACGGTCAGGAAAAATCCTGCCCAGGAACCAAAATATTTTTTGAAGCCAAATTTTTTTTTTGAAACCAGATACAAAAACGGACACCAGGATGAGTTTCCTGATGAAATTTCATGTCTAAAAATGGTGTTGCTTCAACTTTTTAAAAATCAAGCCTTTTTGGTGCCAGGAGAAGAAAAGGCTTTACTCCACGGTCAGGAAAAATCCTGCCCAGGAACCAAAATGTTTTTTGAAGCCAAATTTTTTTTTTGAAACCAAATGCAAAAACGGACACCAGGATGAGTTTCGGGATGAAATTCCATGTCTAAAAATGGTGTTGCTTCAACTTTTTAAAAATCAAGCCTTTTTGGTGCCAGGAGAAGAAAAGGCTTTACTCCACGGTCAGGAAAAATCCTGCCCAGGAACCAAAATGTTTTTTGAAGCCAAATTTTTTTTTTGAAACCAAATGCAAAAACGGACACCAGGATGAGTTTCAGGATGAAATTCCATGTCTAAAAATGGTGTTGCTTCAACTTTTTAAAAATCAAGCCTTTTTGGTGCCAGGAGAAGAAAAGGCTTTACTCCACGGTCAGGAAAAATCCTGCCCAGGAACCAAAATGTTTTTTGACGCCAAATTTTTTTTTTGAAACCAAATGCAAAAACGGACACCAGGATGAGTTTCAGGATGAAATTCCATGTCTAAAAATGGTGTTGCTTCAACATTTTAAAAATCAAGCCTTTTTCGTGCCAGGAGAAGAAAAGGCTTTACTCCACGGTCAGGAAAAATCCTGCCCAGGAACCAAAATGTTTTTTGAAGCCAAATTTTTTTTTTTGAAACCAAATGCAAAAACGGACACCAGGATGAGTTTCCTGATGAAATTCCATGTCTAAAAATGGTGTTGCTTCAACTTTTTAAAAATCAAGCCTTTTTGGTGCCAGGAGAAGAAAAGGCTTTACTCCACGGTCAGGAAAAATCCTGCCCAGGAACCAAAATGTTTTTTGAAGCCAAATTTTTTTTTTGAAACCAAATGCAAAAACGGACACCAGGATGAGTTTCAGGATGAAATTCCATGTCTAAAAATGGTGTTGCTTCAACTTTTTAAAAATCAAGCCTTTTTGGTGCCAGGAGAAGAAAAGGCTTTACTCCACGGTCAGGAAAAATCCTGCCCAGGAACCAAAATGTTTTTTGAAGCCAAATTTTTTTTTTGAAACCAAATGCAAAAACGGACACCAGGATGAGTTTCAGGATGAAATTCCATGTCTAAAAATGGTGTTGCTTCAACTTTTTAAAAATCAAGCCTTTTTGGTGCCAGGAGAAGAAAAGGCTTTACTCCACGGTCAGGAAAAATCCTGCCCAGGAACCAAAATATTTTTTGAAGCCAAATTTTTTTTTTGAAACCAGATACAAAAACGGACACCAGGATGAGTTTCCTGATGAAATTTCATGTCTAAAAATGGTGTTGCTTCAACTTTTTAAAAATCAAGCCTTTTTGGTGCCAGGAGAAGAAAAGGCTTTACTCCACGGTCAGGAAAAATCCTGCCCAGGAACCAAAATGTTTTTTGAAGCCAAATTTTTTTTTTGAAACCAAATGCAAAAACGGACACCAGGATGAGTTTCGGGATGAAATTCCATGTCTAAAAATGGTGTTGCTTCAACTTTTTAAAAATGAAGCCTTTTTGGTGCCAGGAGAAGAAAAGGCTTTACTCCACGGTCAGGAAAAATCCTGCCCAGGAACCAAAATGTTTTTTGACGCCAAATTTTTTTTTTGAAACCAAATGCAAAAACGGACACCAGGATGAGTTTCCTTATGAAATTCCATGTCTAAAAATGGTGTTGCTTCAACATTTTAAAAATCAAGCCTTTTTCGTGCCAGGAGAAGAAAAGGCTTTACTCCACGGTCAGGAAAAATCCTGCCCAGGAACCAAAATGTTTTTTGAAGCCAAATTTTTTTTTTTGAAACCAAATGCAAAAACGGACACCAGGATGAGTTTCCTGATGAAATTCCATGTCTAAAAATGGTGTTGCTTCAACTTTTTAAAAATCAAGCCTTTTTGGTGCCAGGAGAAGAAAAGGCTTTACTCCACGGTCAGGAAAAATCCTGCCCAGGAACCAAAATGTTTTTTGACGCCAAATTTTTTTTTTGAAACCAAATGCAAAAACGGACACCAGGATGAGTTTCCTTATGAAATTCCATGTCTAAAAATGGTGTTGCTTCAACATTTTAAAAATCAAGCCTTTTTCGTGCCAGGAGAAGAAAAGGCTTTACTCCACGGTCAGGAAAAATCCTGCCCAGGAACCAAAATGTTTTTTGAAGCCAAATTTTTTTTTTGAAACCAAATGCAAAAACGGACACCAGGATGAGTTTCAGGATGAAATTCCATGTCTAAAAATGGTGTTGCTTCAACTTTTTAAAAATCAAGCCTTTTTGGTGCCAGGAGAAGAAAAGGCTTTACTCCACGGTCAGGAAAAATCCTGCCCAGGAACCAAAATGTTTTTTGAAGCCAAATTTTTTTTTTTGAAACCAAATGCAAAAACGGACACCAGCATGAGTTTCGGGATGAAATTCCATGTCTAAAAATGGTGTTGCTTCAACTTTTTAAAAATCAAGCCTTTTTGGTGCCAGGAGAAGAAAAGGCTTTACTCCACGGTCAGGAAAAATCCTGCCCAGGAACCAAAATGTTTTTTGAAGCCAAATTTTTTTTTTGAAACCAAATGCAAAAACGGACACCAGGATGAGTTTCAGGATGAAATTCCATGTCTAAAAATGGTGTTGCTTCAACTTTTTAAAAATCAAGCCTTTTTGGTGCCAGGAGAAGAAAAGGCTTTACTCCACGGTCAGGAAAAATCCTGCCCAGGAACCAAAATGTTTTTTGAAGCCAAATTTTTTTTTTGAAACCAAATGCAAAAACGGACACCAGGATGAGTTTCAGGATGAAATTCCATGTCTAAAAATGGTGTTGCTTCAACTTTTTAAAAATCAAGCCTTTTTGGTGCCAGGAGAAGAAAAGGCTTTACTCCACGGTCAGGAAAAATCCTGCCCAGGAACCAAAATATTTTTTGAAGCCAAATTTTTTTTTTGAAACCAGATACAAAAACGGACACCAGGATGAGTTTCCTGATGAAATTTCATGTCTAAAAATGGTGTTGCTTCAACTTTTTAAAAATCAAGCCTTTTTGGTGCCAGGAGAAGAAAAGGCTTTACTCCACGGTCAGGAAAAATCCTGCCCAGGAACCAAAATGTTTTTTGAAGCCAAATTTTTTTTTTGAAACCAAATGCAAAAACGGACACCAGGATGAGTTTCGGGATGAAATTCCATGTCTAAAAATGGTGTTGCTTCAACTTTTTAAAAATCAAGCCTTTTTGGTGCCAGGAGAAGAAAAGGCTTTACTCCACGGTCAGGAAAAATCCTGCCCAGGAACCAAAATGTTTTTTGACGCCAAATTTTTTTTTTGAAACCAAATGCAAAAACGGACACCAGGATGAGTTTCCTTATGAAATTCCATGTCTAAAAATGGTGTTGCTTCAACATTTTAAAAATCAAGCCTTTTTCGTGCCAGGAGAAGAAAAGGCTTTACTCCACGGTCAGGAAAAATCCTGCCCAGGAACCAAAATGTTTTTTGAAGCCAAATTTTTTTTTTGAAACCAAATGCAAAAACGGACACCAGGATGAGTTTCAGGATGAAATTCCATGTCTAAAAATGGTGTTGCTTCAACTTTTTAAAAATCAAGCCTTTTTGGTGCCAGGAGAAGAAAAGGCTTTACTCCACGGTCAGGAAAAATCCTGCCCAGGAACCAAAATGTTTTTTGAAGCCAAATTTTTTTTTTTGAAACCAAATGCAAAAACGGACACCAGCATGAGTTTCGGGATGAAATTCCATGTCTAAAAATGGTGTTGCTTCAACTTTTTAAAAATCAAGCCTTTTTGGTGCCAGGAGAAGAAAAGGCTTTACTCCACGGTCAGGAAAAATCCTGCCCAGGAACCAAAATGTTTTTTGAAGCCAAATTTTTTTTTTGAAACCAAATGCAAAAACGGACACCAGGATGAGTTTCAGGATGAAATTCCATGTCTAAAAATGGTGTTGCTTCAACTTTTTAAAAATCAAGCCTTTTTGGTGCCAGGAGAAGAAAAGGCTTTACTCCACGGTCAGGAAAAATCCTGCCCAGGAACCAAAATGTTTTTTGAAGCCAAATTTTTTTTTTGAAACCAAATGCAAAAACGGACACCAGGATGAGTTTCAGGATGAAATTCCATGTCTAAAAATGGTGTTGCTTCAACTTTTTAAAAATCAAGCCTTTTTGGTGCCAGGAGAAGAAAAGGCTTTACTCCACGGTCAGGAAAAATCCTGCCCAGGAACCAAAATATTTTTTGAAGCCAAATTTTTTTTTTGAAACCAGATACAAAAACGGACACCAGGATGAGTTTCCTGATGAAATTTCATGTCTAAAAATGGTGTTGCTTCAACTTTTTAAAAATCAAGCCTTTTTGGTGCCAGGAGAAGAAAAGGCTTTACTCCACGGTCAGGAAAAATCCTGCCCAGGAACCAAAATGTTTTTTGAAGCCAAATTTTTTTTTTGAAACCAAATGCAAAAACGGACACCAGGATGAGTTTCGGGATGAAATTCCATGTCTAAAAATGGTGTTGCTTCAACTTTTTAAAAATCAAGCCTTTTTGGTGCCAGGAGAAGAAAAGGCTTTACTCCACGGTCAGGAAAAATCCTGCCCAGGAACCAAAATGTTTTTTGACGCCAAATTTTTTTTTTGAAACCAAATGCAAAAACGGACACCAGGATGAGTTTCCTTATGAAATTCCATGTCTAAAAATGGTGTTGCTTCAACATTTTAAAAATCAAGCCTTTTTCGTGCCAGGAGAAGAAAAGGCTTTACTCCACGGTCAGGAAAAATCCTGCCCAGGAACCAAAATGTTTTTTGAAGCCAAATTTTTTTTTTTGAAACCAAATGCAAAAACGGACACCAGGATGAGTTTCCTGATGAAATTCCATGTCTAAAAATGGTGTTGCTTCAACTTTTTAAAAATCAAGCCTTTTTGGTGCCAGGAGAAGAAAAGGCTTTACTCCACGGTCAGGAAAAATCCTGCCCAGGAACCAAAATGTTTTTTGACGCCAAATTTTTTTTTTGAAACCAAATGCAAAAACGGACACCAGGATGAGTTTCCTTATGAAATTCCATGTCTAAAAATGGTGTTGCTTCAACATTTTAAAAATCAAGCCTTTTTCGTGCCAGGAGAAGAAAAGGCTTTACTCCACGGTCAGGAAAAATCCTGCCCAGGAACCAAAATGTTTTTTGAAGCCAAATTTTTTTTTTTGAAACCAAATGCAAAAACGGACACCAGGATGAGTTTCCTGATGAAATTCCATGTCTAAAAATGGTGTTGCTTCAACTTTTTAAAAATCAAGCCTTTTTGGTGCCAGGAGAAGAAAAGGCTTTACTCCACGGTCAGGAAAAATCCTGCCCAGGAACCAAAATGTTTTTTGAAGCCAAATTTTTTTTTTGAAACCAAATGCAAAAACGGACACCAGGATGAGTTTCAGGATGAAATTCCATGTCTAAAAATGGTGTTGCTTCAACTTTTTAAAAATCAAGCCTTTTTGGTGCCAGGAGAAGAAAAGGCTTTACTCCACGGTCAGGAAAAATCCTGCCCAGGAACCAAAATGTTTTTTGACGCCAAATTTTTTTTTTGAAACCAAATGCAAAAACGGACACCAGGATGAGTTTCAGGATGAAATTCCATGTCTAAAAATGGTGTTGCTTCAACATTTTAAAAATCAAGCCTTTTTCGTGCCAGGAGAAGAAAAGGCTTTACTCCACGGTCAGGAAAAATCCTGCCCAGGAACCAAAATGTTTTTTGAAGCCAAATTTTTTTTTTGAAACCAAATGCAAAAACGGACACCAGGATGAGTTTCAGGATGAAATTCCATGTCTAAAAATGGTGTTGCTTCAACTTTTTAAAAATCAAGCCTTTTTGGTGCCAGGAGAAGAAAAGGCTTTACTCCACGGTCAGGAAAAATCCTGCCCAGGAACCAAAATATTTTTTGAAGCCAAATTTTTTTTTTGAAACCAGATACAAAAACGGACACCAGGATGAGTTTCCTGATGAAATTTCATGTCTAAAAATGGTGTTGCTTCAACTTTTTAAAAATCAAGCCTTTTTGGTGCCAGGAGAAGAAAAGGCTTTACTCCACGGTCAGGAAAAATCCTGCCCAGGAACCAAAATGTTTTTTGAAGCCAAATTTTTTTTTTGAAACCAAATGCAAAAACGGACACCAGGATGAGTTTCGGGATGAAATTCCATGTCTAAAAATGGTGTTGCTTCAACTTTTTAAAAATCAAGCCTTTTTGGTGCCAGGAGAAGAAAAGGCTTTACTCCACGGTCAGGAAAAATCCTGCCCAGGAACCAAAATGTTTTTTGAAGCCAAATTTTTTTTTGGAAACCAGATACAAAAACGGACACCAGGATGAGTTTCCTGATGAAATTTCATGTCGAAAAATGGTGTTGCTTCAACTTTTTAAAAATCAAGCCTTTTTGGTGCCAGGAGAAGAAAAGGCTTTACTCCACGGTCAGGAAAAATGCTGCCAAGGAACCAAAATGTTTTTTGAAGCCAAATTTATTTTTTTTTAAACCAAATGCAAAAACGGACACCAGCATGAGTTTCGGGATGAAATTCCATGTCTAAAAATGGTGTTGCTTCAACTTTTTAAAAATCAAGCCTTTTTGGTGCCAGGAGAAGAAAAGGCTTTACTCCACGGTCAGGAAAAATCCTGCCCAGGAACCAAAATGTTTTTTCAAGCCAAATTTTTTTTTTGAAACCAAATGCAAAAACGGACACCAGGATGAGTTTCCTGATGAAATTCCATGTCTAAAAATGGTGTTGCTTCAACTTTTTAAAAATCAAGCCTTTTTGGTGCCAGGAGAAGAAAAGGCTTTACTCCACGGTCAGGAAAAATCCTGCCCAGGAACCAAAATGTTTTTTGAAGCCAAATTTTTTTTTTGAAACCAAATGCAAAAACGGACACCAGGATGAGTTTCAGGATGAAATTCCATGTCTAAAAATGGTGTTGCTTCAACTTTTTAAAAATCAAGCCTTTTTGGTGCCAGGAGAAGAAAAGGCTTTACTCCACGGTCAGGAAAAATGCTGCCAAGGAACCAAAATGTTTTTTGAAGCCAAATTTATTTTTTTTTAAACCAAATGCAAAAACGGACACCAGCATGAGTTTCGGGATGAAATTCCATGTCTAAAAATGGTGTTGCTTCAACTTTTTAAAAATCAAGCCTTTTTGGTGCCAGGAGAAGAAAAGGCTTTACTCCACGGTCAGGAAAAATCCTGCCCAGGAACCAAAATGTTTTTTCAAGCCAAATTTTTTTTTTGAAACCAAATGCAAAAACGGACACCAGGATGAGTTTCCTGATGAAATTCCATGTCTAAAAATGGTGTTGCTTCAACTTTTTAAAAATCAAGCCTTTTTGGTGCCAGGAGAAGAAAAGGCTTTACTCCACGGTCAGGAAAAATCCTGCCCAGGAACCAAAATGTTTTTTGAAGCCAAATTTTTTTTTTGAAACCAAATGCAAAAACGGACACCAGGATGAGTTTCAGGATGAAATTCCATGTCTAAAAATGGTGTTCCTTCAACTTTTAAAAAATCAAGCCTTTTTGGTGCCAGGAGAAGAAAAGGCTTTACTCCACGGTCAGGAAAAATCCTGCCCAGGAACCAAAATGTTTTTTGAAGCCAAATTTTTTTTTGGAAACCAGATACAAAAACGGACACCAGGATGAGTTTCCTGATGAAATTTCATGTCGAAAAATGGTGTTGCTTCAACTTTTTAAAAATCAAGCCTTTTTGGTGCCAGGAGAAGAAAAGGCTTTACTCCACGGTCAGGAAAAATGCTGCCAAGGAACCAAAATGTTTTTTGAAGCCAAATTTATTTTTTTTTAAACCAAATGCAAAAACGGACACCAGCATGAGTTTCGGGATGAAATTCCATGTCTAAAAATGGTGTTGCTTCAACTTTTTAAAAATCAAGCCTTTTTGGTGCCAGGAGAAGAAAAGGCTTTACTCCACGGTCAGGAAAAATCCTGCCCAGGAACCAAAATGTTTTTTCAAGCCAAATTTTTTTTTTGAAACCAAATGCAAAAACGGACACCAGGATGAGTTTCAGGATGAAATTCCATGTCTAAAAATGGTGTTCCTTCAACTTTTAAAAAATCAAGCCTTTTTGGTGCCAGGAGAAGAAAAGGCTTTACTCCACGGTCAGGAAAAATCCTGCCCAGGAACCAAAATGTTTTTTGAAGCCAAATTTTTTTTTTGAAACCAAATACAAAAACGGACACCAGGATGAGTTTCCTTATGAAATTCCATGTCTAAAAATGGTGTTGCTTCAACTTTTTAAAAATCAAGCCTTTTTGGTGCCAGGAGAAGAAAAGGCTTTACTCCACGGTCAGGAAAAATCCTGCCAAGGAAACAAAATGTTTTTTGAAGCCAATTTTTTTTTGAAACCAAATGCAAAAACGGACACCAGGATGAGTTTCCTGATGAAATTCCATGTCTAAAAATGGTGTTGCTTCAACTTTTTAAAAATCAAGCCTTTTTGGTGCCAGGAGAAGAAAAGGCTTTACTCCACGGTCAGGAAAAATCCTGCCCAGGAACCAAAATGTTTTTTGAAGCCAAATTTTTTTTTTGAAACCAAATGCAAAAACGGACACCAGGATGAGTTTCAGGATGAAATTCCATGTCTAAAAATGGTGTTGCTTCAACTTTTTAAAAATCAAGCCTTTTTGGTGCCAGGAGAAGAAAAGGCTTTACTCCACGGTCAGGAAAAATCCTGCCCAGGAACCAAAATGTTTTTTGACGCCAAATTTTTTTTTTGAAACCAAATGCAAAAACGGACACCAGGATGAGTTTCCTTATGAAATTCCATGTCTAAAAATGGTGTTGCTTCAACATTTTAAAAATCAAGCCTTTTTCGTGCCAGGAGAAGAAAAGGCTTTACTCCACGGTCAGGAAAAATCCTGCCCAGGAACCAAAATGTTTTTTGAAGCCAAATTTTTTTTTTTGAAACCAAATGCAAAAACGGACACCAGGATGAGTTTCCTGATGAAATTCCATGTCTAAAAATGGTGTTGCTTCAACTTTTTAAAAATCAAGCCTTTTTGGTGCCAGGAGAAGAAAAGGCTTTACTCCACGGTCAGGAAAAATCCTGCCCAGGAACCAAAATGTTTTTTGAAGCCAAATTTTTTTTTTGAAACCAAATGCAAAAACGGACACCAGGATGAGTTTCAGGATGAAATTCCATGTCTAAAAATGGTGTTGCTTCAACTTTTTAAAAATCAAGCCTTTTTGGTGCCAGGAGAAGAAAAGGCTTTACTCCACGGTCAGGAAAAATCCTGCCCAGGAACCAAAATGTTTTTTGAAGCCAAATTTTTTTTTTGAAACCAAATGCAAAAACGGACACCAGGATGAGTTTCAGGATGAAATTCCATGTCTAAAAATGGTGTTGCTTCAACTTTTTAAAAATCAAGCCTTTTTGGTGCCAGGAGAAGAAAAGGCTTTACTCCACGGTCAGGAAAAATCCTGCCCAGGAACCAAAATATTTTTTGAAGCCAAATTTTTTTTTTGAAACCAGATACAAAAACGGACACCAGGATGAGTTTCCTGATGAAATTTCATGTCTAAAAATGGTGTTGCTTCAACTTTTTAAAAATCAAGCCTTTTTGGTGCCAGGAGAAGAAAAGGCTTTACTCCACGGTCAGGAAAAATCCTGCCCAGGAACCAAAATGTTTTTTGAAGCCAAATTTTTTTTTTGAAACCAAATGCAAAAACGGACACCAGGATGAGTTTCGGGATGAAATTCCATGTCTAAAAATGGTGTTGCTTCAACTTTTTAAAAATCAAGCCTTTTTGGTGCCAGGAGAAGAAAAGGCTTTACTCCACGGTCAGGAAAAATCCTGCCCAGGAACCAAAATGTTTTTTGACGCCAAATTTTTTTTTTGAAACCAAATGCAAAAACGGACACCAGGATGAGTTTCCTTATGAAATTCCATGTCTAAAAATGGTGTTGCTTCAACATTTTAAAAATCAAGCCTTTTTCGTGCCAGGAGAAGAAAAGGCTTTACTCCACGGTCAGGAAAAATCCTGCCCAGGAACCAAAATGTTTTTTGAAGCCAAATTTTTTTTCTTGAAACCAAATGCAAAAACGGACACCAGGATGAGTTTCCTGATGAAATTCCATGTCTAAAAATGGTGTTGCTTCAACTTTTTAAAAATCAAGCCTTTTTGGTGCCAGGAGAAGAAAAGGCTTTACTCCACGGTCAGGAAAAATCCTGCCCAGGAACCAAAATGTTTTTTGAAGCCAAATTTTTTTTTTGAAACCAAATGCAAAAACGGACACCAGGATGAGTTTCAGGATGAAATTCCATGTCTAAAAATGGTGTTGCTTCAACTTTTTAAAAATCAAGCCTTTTTGGTGCCAGGAGAAGAAAAGGCTTTACTCCACGGTCAGGAAAAATCCTGCCCAGGAACCAAAATGTTTTTTGACGCCAAATTTTTTTTTTGAAACCAAATGCAAAAACGGACACCAGGATGAGTTTCAGGATGAAATTCCATGTCTAAAAATGGTGTTGCTTCAACTTTTTAAAAATCAAGCCTTTTTGGTGCCAGGAGAAGAAAAGGCTTTACTCCACGGTCAGGAAAAATCCTGCCCAGGAACCAAAATATTTTTTGAAGCCAAATTTTTTTTTTGAAACCAGATACAAAAACGGACACCAGGATGAGTTTCCTGATGAAATTTCATGTCTAAAAATGGTGTTGCTTCAACTTTTTAAAAATCAAGCCTTTTTGGTGCCAGGAGAAGAAAAGGCTTTACTCCACGGTCAGGAAAAATCCTGCCCAGGAACCAAAATGTTTTTTGAAGCCAAATTTTTTTTTTGAAACCAAATGCAAAAACGGACACCAGGATGAGTTTCGGGATGAAATTCCATGTCTAAAAATGGTGTTGCTTCAACTTTTTAAAAATCAAGCCTTTTTGGTGCCAGGAGAAGAAAAGGCTTTACTCCACGGTCAGGAAAAATCCTGCCCAGGAACCAAAATGTTTTGTGACGCCAAATTTTTTTTTTGAAACCAAATGCAAAACCGGACACCAGGATGAGTTTCCTGATGAAATTCCATGTCTAAAAATGGTGTTGCTTCAACATTTTAAAAATCAAGCCTTTTTGGTGCCAGGAGAAGAAAAGGCTTTACTCCACGGTCAGGAAAAATCCTGGCCAGGAACCAAAATGTTTTTTGAAGCCAAATTTTTTTTTTGAAACCAAATGCAAAAACGGACACCAGGATGAGTTTCCTGATGAAATTCCATGTCTAAAAATGGTGTTGCTTCAACTTTTTAAAAATCAAGCCTTTTGGTGCCAGGAGAAGAAAAGGCTTTACTCCACGGTCAGGAAAAATCCTGCCCAGGAAACAAAATGTTTTTTGAAGCCAAATTTTTTTTTTGAAACCAAATGCAAAAACGGACACCAGGATGAGTTTCAGGATGAAATTCCATGTCTAAAAATGGTGTTGCTTCAACTTTTAAAAAATCAAGCCTTTTTGGTGCCAGGAGAAGAAAAGGCTTTACTCCACGGTCAGGAAAAATCCTGCCCAGGAACCAAAATGTTTTTTGAAGCCAAGTTTTTTTTTTGAAACCAAATACAAAAATGGACACCAGGATGAGTTTCCTTATGAAATTCCATGTCTAAAAATGGTGTTGCTTCAACTTTTAAAAAATCAAGCCTTTTTGGTGCCAGGAGAAGAAAAGGCTTTACTCCACGGTCAGGAAAAATCGTGCCCAGGAACCAAAATGTTTTTTGAAGCCAAATTTTTTTTTTGAAACCAAATGCAAAAACAGACACCGGGATGAGTTTCCTGATGAAATTCCATGTCTAAAAATGGTGTTGCTTCAACTTTTTAAAAATCAAGCCTTTTTGGTGCCAGGAGAAGAAAAGGCTTTACTCCACGGTCAGGAAAAATCCTGCCCAGGAACCAAAATGTTTTTTGAAGCCAAATTTTTTTTTTTGAAACCAAATGCAAAAACGGACACCAGGATGAGTTTCAGGATGAAATTCCATGTCTAAAAATGGTGTTGCTTCAACTTTTTAAAAATCAAGACTTTTTGGTGCCAGGAGAAGAAAAGGCTTTACTCCACGGTCAGGAAAAATCCTGCCCAGGAACCAAAATGTTTTTTGAAGCCAATTTTTTTTTTTTGAAACCAAATGCAAAAACGGACACCAGGATGAGTTTCAGGATGAAATTCCATGTCTAAAAATGGTGTTGCTTCAACTTTTTAAAAATCAAGCCTTTTTGGTGCCAGGAGAAGAAAAGGCTTTACTCCACGGTCAGGAAAAATCCTGCCCAGGAACCAAAATGTTTTTTGAAGCCAAATTTTTTTTTTTGAAACCAAATGCAAAAACGGACACCAGGATGAATTTCCTGATGAAATTCCATGTCTAAAAATGGTGTTGCTTCAACTTTTTAAAAATCAAGCCTTTTTGGTGCCAGGAGAAGAAAAGGCTTTACTCCACGGTCAGGAAAAATCCTGCCCAGGAACCAAAATGTTTTTTGAAGCCAAATTTTTTTTTTGAAACCAAATGCAAAAACGGACACCAGGATGAGTTTCAGGATGAAATTCCATGTCTAAAAATGGTGTTGCTTCAACTTTTTAAAAATCAAGCCTTTTTGGTTCTAGGAGAAGAAAAGGCTTTACTCCACGGTCAGGAAAAATCCTGCCCAGGAACCAAAATGTTTTTTGAAGCCAAATTTTTTTTTTGAAACCAAATGCAAAAACGGACACCAGGATGAGTTTCAGGATGAAATTCCATGTCTAAAAATGGTGTTGCTTCAACTTTTTAAAAATCAAGCCTTTTTGGTGCCAGGAGAAGAAAAGGCTTTACTCCACGGTCAGGAAAAATCCTGCCCAGGAACCAAAATGTTTTTTGAAGCCAAATTTTTTTTTTGAAACCAAATGCAAAAACGGACACCAGGATGAGTTTCCTGATGAAATTCCATGTCTAAAAATGGTGTTGCTTCAACTTTTTAAAAATCAAGCCTTTTTGGTGCCAGGAGAAGAAAAGGCTTTACTCCACGGTCAGGAAAAATCCTGCCCAGGAACCAAAATGTTTTTTGAAGCCAAATTTTTTTTTTGAAACCAAATGCAAAAACGGACACCAGGATGAGTTTCCTGATGAAATTCCATGTCTAAAAATGGTGTTGCTTCAACTTTTTAAAAATCAAGCCTTTTGGTGCCAGGAGAAGAAAAGGCTTTACTCCACGGTCAGGAAAAATCCTGCCCAGGAACCAAAATGTTTTTTGAAGCCAAATTTTTTTTTGGAAACCAGATACAAAAACGGACACCAGGATGAGTTTCCTGATGAAATTTCATGTCGAAAAATGGTGTTGCTTCAACTTTTTAAAAATCAAGCCTTTTTGGTGCCAGGAGAAGAAAAGGCTTTACTCCACGGTCAGGAAAAATGCTGCCAAGGAACCAAAATGTTTTTTGAAGCCAAATTTATTTTTTTTAAACCAAATGCAAAAACGGACACCAGCATGAGTTTCGGGATGAAATTCCATGTCTAAAAATGGTGTTGCTTCAACTTTTTAAAAATCAAGCCTTTTTGGTGCCAGGAGAAGAAAAGGCTTTACTCCACGGTCAGGAAAAATCCTGCCCAGGAACCAAAATGTTTTTTCAAGCCAAATTTTTTTTTTGAAACCAAATGCAAAAACGGACACCAGGATGAGTTTCCTGATGAAATTCCATGTCTAAAAATGGTGTTGCTTCAACTTTTTAAAAATCAAGCCTTTTTGGTGCCAGGAAAAGAAAAGGCTTTACTCCACGGTCAGGAAAAATCCTGCCCAGGAACCAAAATGTTTTTTGAAGCCAAATTTGTTTTTTTAAACCAAATGCAAAAACGGACACCAGCATGAGTTTCGGGATGAAATTCCATGTCTAAAAATGGTGTTGCTTCAACTTTTTAAAAATCAAGCCTTTTTGGTGCCAGGAGAAGAAAAGGCTTTACTCCACGGTCAGGAAAAATCCTGCCCAGGAACCAAAATGTTTTTTCAAGCCAAATTTTTTTTTTGAAACCAAATGCAAAAACGGACACCAGGATGAGTTTCCTGATGAAATTCCATGTCTAAAAATGGTGTTGCTTCAACTTTTTAAAAATCAAGCCTTTTTGGTGCCAGGAGAAGAAAAGGCTTTACTCCACGGTCAGGAAAAATCCTGCCCAGGAACCAAAATGTTTTTTGAAGCCAAATTTTTTTTTTGAAACCAAATGCAAAAACGGACACCAGGATGAGTTTCAGGATGAAATTCCATGTCTAAAAATGGTGTTCCTTCAACTTTTAAAAAATCAAGCCTTTTTGGTGCCAGGAGAAGAAAAGGCTTTACTCCACGGTCAGGAAAAATCCTGCCCAGGAACCAAAATGTTTTTTGAAGCCAAATTTTTTTTTTGAAACCAAATACAAAAACGGACACCAGGATGAGTTTCCTTATGAAATTCCATGTCTAAAAATGGTGTTGCTTCAACTTTTTAAAAATCAAGCCTTTTTGGTGCCAGGAGAAGAAAAGGCTTTACTCCACGGTCAGGAAAAATCCTGCCCAGGAACCAAAATGTTTTTTGAAGCCAATTTTTTTTTTGAAACCAAATGCAAAAACGGACACCAGGATGAGTTTCCTGATGAAATTCCATGTCTAAAAATGGTGTTGCTTCAACTTTTTAAAAATCAAGCCTTTTTGGTGCCAGGAGAAGAAAAGGCTTTACTCCACGGTCAGGAAAAATCCTGCCCAGGAACCAAAATGTTTTTTGACGCCAAATTTTTTTTTTGAAACCAAATGCAAAAACGGACACCAGGATGAGTTTCAGGATGAAATTCCATGTCTAAAAATGGTGTTGCTTCAACATTTTAAAAATCAAGCCTTTTTCGTGCCAGGAGAAGAAAAGGCTTTACTCCACGGTCAGGAAAAATCCTGCCCAGGAACCAAAATGTTTTTTGAAGCCAAATTTTTTTTTTGAAACCAAATGCAAAAACGGACACCAGGATGAGTTTCAGGATGAAATTCCATGTCTAAAAATGGTGTTGCTTCAACTTTTTAAAAATCAAGCCTTTTTGGTGCCAGGAGAAGAAAAGGCTTTACTCCACGGTCAGGAAAAATCCTGCCCAGGAACCAAAATGTTTTTTGAAGCCAAATTTTTTTTTTGAAACCAAATGCAAAAACGGACACCAGGATGAGTTTCAGGATGAAATTCCATGTCTAAAAATGGTGTTGCTTCAACTTTTTAAAAATCAAGCCTTTTTGGTGCCAGGAGAAGAAAAGGCTTTACTCCACGGTCAGGAAAAATCCTGCCCAGGAACCAAAATGTTTTTTGACGCCAAATTTTTTTTTTGAAACCAAATGCAAAAACGGACACCAGGATGAGTTTCAGGATGAAATTCCATGTCTAAAAATGGTGTTGCTTCAACATTTTAAAAATCAAGCCTTTTTCGTGCCAGGAGAAGAAAAGGCTTTACTCCACGGTCAGGAAAAATCCTGCCCAGGAACCAAAATGTTTTTTGAAGCCAAATTTTTTTTTTGAAACCAAATGCAAAAACGGACACCAGGATGAGTTTCAGGATGAAATTCCATGTCTAAAAATGGTGTTGCTTCAACTTTTTAAAAATCAAGCCTTTTTGGTGCCAGGAGAAGAAAAGGCTTTACTCCACGGTCAGGAAAAATCCTGCCCAGGAACCAAAATATTTTTTGAAGCCAAATTTTTTTTTTGAAACCAGATACAAAAACGGACACCAGGATGAGTTTCGGGATGAAATTCCATGTCTAAAAATGGTGTTGCTTCAACTTTTTAAAAATCAAGCCTTTTTGGTGCCAGGAGAAGAAAAGGCTTTACTCCACGGTCAGGAAAAATCCTGCCCAGGAACCAAAATGTTTTTTGACGCCAAATTTTTTTTTTGAAACCAAATGCAAAAACGGACACCAGGATGAGTTTCCTTATGAAATTCCATGTCTAAAAATTGTGTTGCTTCAACATTTTAAAAATCAAGCCTTTTTCGTGCCAGGAGAAGAAAAGGCTTTACTCCACGGTCAGGAAAAATCCTGCCCAGGAACCAAAATGTTTTTTGAAGCCAAATTTTTTTTTTGAAACCAAATGCAAAAACGGACACCAGGATGAGTTTCCTGATGAAATTCCATGTCTAAAAATGGTGTTGCTTCAACTTTTTAAAAATCAAGCCTTTTTGGTGCCAGGAGAAGAAAAGGCTTTACTCCACGGTCAGGAAAAATCCTGCCCAGGAACCAAAATGTTTTTTGAAGCCAAATTTTTTTTTTGAAACCAAATGCAAAAACGGACACCAGGATGAGTTTCAGGATGAAATTCCATGTCTAAAAATGGTGTTCCTTCAACTTTTAAAAAATCAAGCCTTTTTGGTGCCAGGAGAAGAAAAGGCTTTACTCCACGGTCAGGAAAAATCCTGCCCAGGAACCAAAATGTTTTTTGAAGCCAAATTTTTTTTTTTGAAACCAAATGCAAAAACGGACACCAGGATGAGTTTCCTGATGAAATTCCATGTCTAAAAATGGTGTTGCTTCAACTTTTTAAAAATCAAGCCTTTTTGGTGCCAGGAGAAGAAAAGGCTTTACTCCACGGTCAGGAAAAATCCTGCCCAGGAACCAAAATGTTTTTTGACGCCAAATTTTTTTTTTGAAACCAAATGCAAAAACGGACACCAGGATGAGTTTCAGGATGAAATTCCATGTCTAAAAATGGTGTTGCTTCAACATTTTAAAAATCAAGCCTTTTTCGTGCCAGGAGAAGAAAAGGCTTTACTCCACGGTCAGGAAAAATCCTGCCCAGGAACCAAAATGTTTTTTGAAGCCAAATTTTTTTTTTGAAACCAAATGCAAAAACGGACACCAGGATGAGTTTCAGGATGAAATTCCATGTCTAAAAATGGTGTTGCTTCAACTTTTTAAAAATCAAGCCTTTTTGGTGCCAGGAGAAGAAAAGGCTTTACTCCACGGTCAGGAAAAATCCTGCCCAGGAACCAAAATATTTTTTGAAGCCAAATTTTTTTTTTGAAACCAGATACAAAAACGGACACCAGGATGAGTTTCGGGATGAAATTCCATGTCTAAAAATGGTGTTGCTTCAACTTTTTAAAAATCAAGCCTTTTTGGTGCCAGGAGAAGAAAAGGCTTTACTCCACGGTCAGGAAAAATCCTGCCCAGGAACCAAAATGTTTTTTGACGCCAAATTTTTTTTTTGAAACCAAATGCAAAAACGGACACCAGGATGAGTTTCCTTATGAAATTCCATGTCTAAAAATTGTGTTGCTTCAACATTTTAAAAATCAAGCCTTTTTCGTGCCAGGAGAAGAAAAGGCTTTACTCCACGGTCAGGAAAAATCCTGCCCAGGAACCAAAATGTTTTTTGAAGCCAAATTTTTTTTTTGAAACCAAATGCAAAAACGGACACCAGGATGAGTTTCCTGATGAAATTCCATGTCTAAAAATGGTGTTGCTTCAACTTTTTAAAAATCAAGCCTTTTTGGTGCCAGGAGAAGAAAAGGCTTTACTCCACGGTCAGGAAAAATCCTGCCCAGGAACCAAAATGTTTTTTGAAGCCAAATTTTTTTTTTGAAACCAAATGCAAAAACGGACACCAGGATGAGTTTCAGGATGAAATTCCATGTCTAAAAATGGTGTTCCTTCAACTTTTAAAAAATCAAGCCTTTTTGGTGCCAGGAGAAGAAAAGGCTTTACTCCACGGTCAGGAAAAATCCTGCCCAGGAACCAAAATGTTTTTTGAAGCCAAATTTTTTTTTTTGAAACCAAATGCAAAAACGGACACCAGGATGAGTTTCCTGATGAAATTCCATGTCTAAAAATGGTGTTGCTTCAACTTTTTAAAAATCAAGCCTTTTTGGTGCCAGGAGAAGAAAAGGCTTTACTCCACGGTCAGGAAAAATCCTGCCCAGGAACCAAAATGTTTTTTGACGCCAAATTTTTTTTTTGAAACCAAATGCAAAAACGGACACCAGGATGAGTTTCAGGATGAAATTCCATGTCTAAAAATGGTGTTGCTTCAACATTTTAAAAATCAAGCCTTTTTCGTGCCAGGAGAAGAAAAGGCTTTACTCCACGGTCAGGAAAAATCCTGCCCAGGAACCAAAATGTTTTTTGAAGCCAAATTTTTTTTTTGAAACCAAATGCAAAAACGGACACCAGGATGAGTTTCAGGATGAAATTCCATGTCTAAAAATGGTGTTGCTTCAACTTTTTAAAAATCAAGCCTTTTTGGTGCCAGGAGAAGAAAAGGCTTTACTCCACGGTCAGGAAAAATCCTGCCCAGGAACCAAAATATTTTTTGAAGCCAAATTTTTTTTTTGAAACCAGATACAAAAACGGACACCAGGATGAGTTTCGGGATGAAATTCCATGTCTAAAAATGGTGTTGCTTCAACTTTTTAAAAATCAAGCCTTTTTGGTGCCAGGAGAAGAAAAGGCTTTACTCCACGGTCAGGAAAAATCCTGCCCAGGAACCAAAATGTTTTTTGACGCCAAATTTTTTTTTTGAAACCAAATGCAAAAACGGACACCAGGATGAGTTTCCTTATGAAATTCCATGTCTAAAAATTGTGTTGCTTCAACATTTTAAAAATCAAGCCTTTTTCGTGCCAGGAGAAGAAAAGGCTTTACTCCACGGTCAGGAAAAATCCTGCCCAGGAACCAAAATGTTTTTTGAAGCCAAATTTTTTTTTTGAAACCAAATGCAAAAACGGACACCAGGATGAGTTTCAGGATGAAATTCCATGTCTAAAAATGGTGTTGCTTCAACTTTTTAAAAATCAAGCCTTTTTGGTGCCAGGAGAAGAAAAGGCTTTACTCCACGGTCAGGAAAAATCCTGCCCAGGAACCAAAATGTTTTTTGAAGCCAAATTTTTTTTTTGAAACCAAATGCAAAAACGGACACCAGGATGAGTTTCAGGATGAAATTCCATGTCTAAAAATGGTGTTCCTTCAACTTTTAAAAAATCAAGCCTTTTTGGTGCCAGGAGAAGAAAAGGCTTTACTCCACGGTCAGGAAAAATCCTGCCCAGGAACCAAAATGTTTTTTGAAGCCAAATTTTTTTTTTGAAACCAAATGCAAAAACGGACACCAGGATGAGTTTCCTGATGAAATTCCATGTCTAAAAATGGTGTTGCTTCAACTTTTTAAAAATCAAGCCTTTTTGGTGCCAGGAGAAGAAAAGGCTTTACTCCACGGTCAGGAAAAATCCTGCCCAGGAACCAAAATGTTTTTTGAAGCCAAATTTTTTTTTGAAACCAAATGCAAAAACGGACACCAGGATGAGTTTCAGGATGAAATTCCATGTCTAAAAATGGTGTTCCTTCAACTTTTTAAAAATCAAGCCTTTTTGGTGCCAGGAGAAGAAAAGGCTTTACTCCACGGTCAGGAAAAATCCTGCCCAGGAACCAAAATGTTTTTTGAAGCCAAATTTTTTTTTTGAAACGAAATGCAAAAACGGACACCAGGATGAGTTTCCTGATGAAATTCCATGTTTAAAAATGGTGTTGCTTCAACTTTTTAAAAATCAAGCCTTTTTGGTGCCGGGAGAAGAAAAGGCTTTACTCCATGGTCAGGAAAAATCCTGCCCAGGAACCAAAATGTTTTTTGAAGCCAAATTTTTTTTTTGAAACCAAATGCAAAAACGGACACCAGGATGAGTTTCAGGATGAAATTCCATGTCTAAAAATGGTGTTGCTTCAACTTTTTAAAAATCAAGCCTTTTTGGTGCCAGGAGAAGAAAAGGCTTTACTCCACGGTCAGGAAAAATCCTGCCCAGGAACCAAAATGTTTTTTGAAGCCAAATTTTTTTTTGAAACCAAATGCAAAAACGGACACCAGGGTGAGTTTCAGGATGAAATTCCATGTCTAAAAATGGTGTTGCTTCAACTTTTTAAAAATCAAGCCTTTTTGGTGCCAGGAGAAGAAAAGGCTTTACTCCACGGTCAGGAAAAATCCTGCCCAGGAACCAAAATGTTTTTTGAAGCCAAATTTTTTTTTTGAAACCAAATGCAAAAATGGACACCAGGATGAGTTTCAGGATGAAATTCCATGTCTAAAAATGGTGTTGCTTCAACTTTTTAAAAATCAAGCCTTTTTGGTGCCAGGAGAAGAAAAGGCTTTATTCCACGGTCAGGAAAAATCCTGCCCAGGAACCAAAATGTTTTTTGAAGCCAAATTTTTTTTTTTGAAACCAAATGCAAAAACGGACACCAGGATGAGTTTCAGGATGAAATTCCATGTCTAAAAATGGTGTTGCTTCAACTTTTTAAAAATCAAGCCTTTTTGGTGCCAGGAGAAGAAAAGGCTTTACTCCACGGTCAGGAAAAATCCTGCCCAGGAACCAAAATGTTTTTTGACGCCAAATTTTTTTTTTGAAACCAAATGCAAAAACGGACACCAGGATGAGTTTCCTGATGAAATTCCATGTCTAAAAATGGTGTTGCTTCAACTTTTTAAAAATCAAGCCTTTTTGGTGCCAGGAGAAGAAAAGGCTTTACTCCACGGTCAGGAAAAATCCTGCCCAGGAACCAAAATGTTTTTTGAAGCCAAATTTTTTTTTTGAAACCAAATGCAAAAACGGATACCAGGATGAGTTTCAGGATGAAATTCCATGCCTAAAAATGGTGTTGCTTCAACTTTTTAAAAATCAAGCCTTTTTGGTGCCAGGAGAAGAAAAGGCTTTACTCCACGGTCAGGAAAAATCCTGCCCAGGAAACAAAATGTTTTTTGAAGCCAAATTTTTTTTTTTGAAACCAAATGCAAAAACGGACACCAGGATGAGTTTCCTGATGAAATTCCATGTCTAAAAATGGTGTTTCTTCAACTTTTTAAAAATCAAGCCTTTTTGGTGCCAGGAGAAGAAAAGGCTTTACTCCACGGTCAGGAAAAATCCTGCCCAGGAACCAAAATGTTTTTTGAAGCCAAATTTTTTTTTTGAAACCAAATGCAAAAACGGACACCAGGATGAGTTTCAGGATGAAATTCCATGTCTAAAAATGGTGTTGCTTCAACTTTTTAAAAATCAAGCCTTTTTGGTGCCAGGAGAAGAAAAGGCTTTACTCCACGGTCTGGAAAAATCCTGCCCAGGAACCAAAATGTTTTTTGAAGCCAAATTTTTTTTTTGAAACCAAATGCAAAAACGGACACCAGGATGAGTTTCCTTATGAAATTCCATGTCTAAAAATGGTGTTGCTTCAACTTTTTAAAAATCAAGCCTTTTTGGTGCCAGGAGAAGAAAAGGCTTTACTCCACGGTCAGGAAAAATCCTGCCCAGGAACCAAAATGTTTTTTGAAGCCAAATTTTTTTTTTGAAACCAAATGCAAAAACGGACACCAGGGTGAGTTTCAGGATGAAATTCCATGTCTTAAAATGGTGTTGCTTCAACTTTTTAAAAATCAAGCCTTTTTGGTGCCAGGAGAAGAAAAGGCTTTACTCCACGGTCAGGAAAAATCCTGCCCAGGAACCAAAATGTTTTTTGAAGCCAAATTTTTTTTTTGAGAGCAAATGCAAAAACGGACACCAGGATGAGTTTCAGGATGAAATTCCATGTCTAAAAATGGGGTTGCTTCAACTTTTTAAAAATCAAGCCTTTTTGGTGCCAGGAGAAGAAAAGGCTTTACTCCACGGTCAGGAAAAATCCTGCCCAGGAACCAAAATGTTTTTGGAAGCCAAATTTTTTTTTTGAAACCAAATGCAAAAACGGACACCAGGATGAGTTTCAGGATGAAATTCCATGTCTAAAAATGGTGTTGCTTCAACTTTTTAAAAATCAAGCCTTTTTGGTGCCAGGAGAAGAAAAGGCTTTACTCCACGGTCAGGAAAAATCCTGCCCAGGAACCAAAATGTTTTTTGAAGCCAAATTTTTTTTTTTGAAACCAAATGCAAAAACGGACACCAGGATGAGTTTCCTGATGAAATTCCATGTCTAAAAATGGTGTTGCTTCAACTTTTTAAAAATCAAGCCTTTTTGGTGCCAGGAGAAGAAAAGGCTTTACTCCACGGTCAGGAAAAATCCTGCCCAGGAACCAAAATGTTTTTTGAAACCAAATTTTTTTTTTGAAACTAAATGCAAAAACGGACACCAGGATCAGTTTCAGGATGAAATTCCATGTCTAAAAATGGTGTTGCTTCAACTTTTTAAAAATCAAGCCTTTTTGGTGCCAGGAGAAGAAAAGGCTTTACTCCACGGTCAGGAAAAATCCTGCCCAGGAACCAAAATGTTTTTTGAAGCCAAATTTTTTTTTTGAAACCAAATGCAAAAACGGACACCAGGATGAGTTTCCTGATGAAATTCCATGTCTAAAAATGGTGTTGCTTCAACTTTTTAAAAATCAAGCCTTTTTGGTGCCAGGAGAAGAAAAGGCTTTACTCCACGGTCAGGAAAAATCCTGCCCAGGAACCAAAATGTTTTTTGAAGCCAATTTTTTTTTTTGAAACCAAATGCAAAAACGGACACCAGGATGAGTTTCAGGATGAAATTCCATGTCTAAAAATGGTGTTGCTTCAACTTTTTAAAAATCAAGCCTTTTTGGTGCCAGGAGAAGAAAAGGCTTTACTCCACGGTCAGGAAAAATCCTGCCCAGGAATCAAAATGTTTTTTGAAGCCAAAATTTTTTTTTGAAACCAAATGCAAAAACGGACACCAGGATGAGTTTCCTGATGAAATTCCATGTCTAAAAATGGTGTTGCTTCAACTTTTTAAAAATCAAGCCTTTTTGGTGCCAGGAGAAGAAAAGGCTTTACTCCACGGTCAGGAAAAATCCTGCCCAGGAACCAAAATGTTTTTTGAAGCCAAATTTTTTTTTTGAAACCAAATGCAAAAACGGACACCAGGATGAGTTTCCTGATAAAATTCCATGTCTAAAAATGGTGTTGCTTCAACTTTTTAAAAATCAAGCCTTTTTGGTGCCAGGAGAAGAAAAGGCTTTATTCCACGGTCAGGAAAAATCCTGCCCAGGAACCAAAATGTTTTTTGAAGCCAAATTTTTTTTTTTGAAACCAAATGCAAAAACGGACACCAGGATGAGTTTCCTGATGAAATTCCATGTCTAAAAATGGTGTTGCTTCAACTTTTTAAAAATCAAGCCTTTTTGGTGCCAGGAGAAGAAAAGGCTTTACTCCACGGTCAGGAAAAATCCTGCCCAGGAACCAAAATGTTTTTTGAAGCCAAATTTTTTTTTGGAAACCAA
The DNA here is from genome assembly GCF_059756535.1 of Pantherophis guttatus. Classification (NCBI taxonomy): domain Eukaryota; kingdom Metazoa; phylum Chordata; class Lepidosauria; order Squamata; family Colubridae; genus Pantherophis; species Pantherophis guttatus. The sequence continues at coordinate 9,999,233 of NC_142078.1, read as the reverse complement.
ATGCAAAAACGGACACCAGGATGAGTTTCAGGATGAAATTCCATGTCTAAAAATGGTGTTGCTTCAACTTTTTAAAAATCAAGCCTTTTTGGTGCCAGGAGAAGAAAAGGCTTTACTCCACGGTCAGGAAAAATCCTGCCCAGGAACCAAAATGTTTTTTGACGCCAAATTTTTTTTTTGAAACCAAATGCAAAAACGGACACCAGGATGAGTTTCCTGATGAAATTCCATGTCTAAAAATGGTGTTGCTTCAACTTTTTAAAAATCAAGCCTTTTTGGTGCCAGGAGAACAAAAGGCTTTACTCCACGGTCAGGAAAAATCCTGCCCAGGAACCAAAATGTTTTTTGAAGCCAAATTTTTTTTTTGAAACCAAATGCAAAAACGGATACCAGGATGAGTTTCAGGATGAAATTCCATGTCTAAAAATGGTGTTGCTTCAACTTTTTAAAAATCAAGCCTTTTTGGTGCCAGGAGAAGAAAAGGCTTTACTCCACGGTCAGGAAAAATCCTGCCCAGGAAACAAAATGTTTTTTGAAGCCAAATTTTTTTTTTGAAACCAAATGCAAAAACGGACACCAGGATGAGTTTCCTGATGAAATTCCATGTCTAAAAATGGTGTTGCTTCAACTTTTTAAAAATCAAGCCTTTTTGGTGCCAGGAGAAGAAAAGGCTTTACTCCACGGTCAGGAAAAATCCTGCCCAGGAACCAAAATGTTTTTTGAAGCCAAATTTTTTTTTTGAAACCAAATGCAAAAACGGACACCAGGATGAGTTTCAGGATGAAATTCCATGTCTAAAAATGGTGTTGCTTCAACTTTTTAAAAATCAAGCCTTTTTGGTGCCAGGAGAAGAAAAGGCTTTACTCCACGGTCTGGAAAAATCCTGCCCAGGAACCAAAATGTTTTTTGAAGCCAAATTTTTTTTTTGAAACCAAATACAAAAACGGACACCAGGATGAGTTTCCTTATGAAATTCCATGTCTAAAAATGGTGTTGCTTCAACTTTTTAAAAATCAAGCCTTTTTGGTGCCAGGAGAAGAAAAGGCTTTACTCCACGGTCAGGAAAAATCCTGCCCAGGAACCAAAATGTTTTTTGAAGCCAAATTTTTTTTTTGAAACCAAATGCAAAAACGGACACCAGGATGAGTTTCAGGATGAAATTCCATGTCTAAAAATGGTGTTGCTTCAACTTTTTAAAAATCAAGCCTTTTTGGTGCCAGGAGAAGAAAAGGCTTTACTCCACGGTCAGGAAAAATCCTGCCCAGGAACCAAAATGTTTTTTGAAGCCAAATTTTTTTTTTGAAACCAAATGCAAAAACGGACACCAGGATGAGTTTCCTGATGAAATTCCATGTCTAAAAATGGTGTTGCTTCAACTTTTTAAAAATCAAGCCTTTTTGGTGCCAGGAGAAGAAAAGGCTTTACTCCACGGTCAGGAAAAATCCTGCCCAGGAACCAAAATGTTTTTTGAAACCAAATTTTTTTTTTGAAACTAAATGCAAAAACGGACACCAGGATCAGTTTCAGGATGAAATTCCATGTCTAAAAATGGTGTTGCTTCAACTTTTTAAAAATCAAGCCTTTTTGGTGCCAGGAGAAGAAAAGGCTTTACTCCACGGTCAGGAAAAATCCTGCCCAGGAACCAAAATGTTTTTTGAAGCCAAATTTTTTTTTTGAAACCAAATGCAAAAACGGACACCAGGATGAGTTTCCTGATGAAATTCCATGTCTAAAAATGGTGTTGCTTCAACTTTTTAAAAATCAAGCCTTTTTGGTGCCAGGAGAAGAAAAGGCTTTACTCCACGGTCAGGAAAAATCCTGCCCAGGAACCAAAATGTTTTTTGAAGCCAATTTTTTTTTTTGAAACCAAATGCAAAAACGGACACCAGGATGAGTTTCCTGATGAAATTCCATGTCTAAAAATGGTGTTGCTTCAACTTTTTAAAAATCAAGCCTTTTTGGTGCCAGGAGAAGAAAAGGCTTTACTCCACGGTCAGGAAAAATCCTGCCCAGGAACCAAAATGTTTTTTGAAGCCAAATTTTTTTTTTGAAACCAAATGCAAAAACGGACACCAGGATGAGTTTCAGGATGAAATTCCATGTCTAAAAATGGTGTTGCTTCAACTTTTTAAAAATCAAGCCTTTTTGGTGCCAGGAGAAGAAAAGGCTTTACTCCACGGTCAGGAAAAATCCTGCCCAGGAATCAAAATGTTTTTTGAAGCCAAAATTTTTTTTTGAAACCAAATGCAAAAACGGACACCAGGATGAGTTTCCTGATGAAATTCCATGTCTAAAAATGGTGTTGCTTCAACTTTTTAAAAATCAAGCCTTTTTGGTGCCAGGAGAAGAAAAGGCTTTACTCCACGGTCAGGAAAAATCCTGCCCAGGAACCAAAATGTTTTTTGACGCCAAATTTTTTTTTTTTGAAACCAAATGCAAAAACGGACACCAGGATGAGTTTCCTGATGAAATTCCATGTCTAAAAATGGTGTTGCTTCAACTTTTTAAAAATCAAGCCTTTTTGGTGCCAGGAGAAGAAAAGGCTTTACTCCACGGTCAGGAAAAATCCTGCCCAGGAACCAAAATGTTTTTTGACGCCAAATTTTTTTTTTGAAACCAAATGCAAAAACGGACACCAGGATGAGTTTCCTTATGAAATTCCATGTCTAAAAATGGTGTTGCTTCAACTTTTTAAAAATCAAGCCTTTTTGGTGCCAGGAGAAGAAAAGGCTTTACTCCACGGTCAGGAAAAATCCTGCCCAGGAACCAAAATGTTTTTTGAAGCCAAATTTTTTTTTTGAAACCAAATGCAAAAACGGACACCAGGGTGAGTTTCAGGATGAAATTCCATGTCTAAAAATGGTGTTGCTTCAACTTTTTAAAAATCAAGCCTTTTTGGTGCCAGGAGAAGAAAAGGCTTTACTCCACGGTCAGGAAAAATCCTGCCCAGGAACCAAAATGTTTTTTGTAGCCAAATTTTTTTTTTGAAACCAAATGCAAAAACGGACACCAGGATGAGTTTCAGGATGAAATTCCATGTCTAAAAATGGTGTTGCTTTAACTTTTTAAAAATCAAGCCTTTTTGGTGCCAGGAAAAGAAAAGGCTTTACTCCACGGTCAGGAAAAATCCTGCCCAGGAACCAAAATGTTTTTTGAAGCCAAATTTTTTTTTTGAAACCAAATGCAAAAACGGACACCAGGATGAGTTTCCTGATGAAATTCCATGTCTAAAAATGGTGTTGCTTCAACTTTTTAAAAATCAAGCCTTTTTGGTGCCAGGAGAAGAAAAGGCTTTACTCCACGGTCAGGAAAAATCCTGCCCAGGAACCAAAATGTTTTTTGACGCCAAATTTTTTTTTTGAAACCAAATGCAAAAACGGACACCAGGATGAGTTTCCTGATGAAATTCCATGTCTAAAAATGGTGTTGCTTCAACTTTTTAAAAATCAAGCCTTTTTGGTGCCAGGAGAAGAAAAGGCTTTACTCCACGGTCAGGAAAAATCCTGCCCAGGAACCAAAATGTTTTTTGACGCCAAATTTTTTTTTTTTGAAACCAAATGCAAAAACGGACACCAGGATGAGTTTCCTGATGAAATTCCATGTCTAAAAATGGTGTTGCTTCAACTTTTTAAAAATCAAGCCTTTTTGGTGCCAGGAGAAGAAAAGGCTTTACTCCACGGTCAGGAAAAATCCTGCCCAGGAACCAAAATGTTTTTTGACGCCAAATTTTTTTTTTGAAACCAAATGCAAAAACGGACACCAGGATGAGTTTCCTTATGAAATTCCATGTCTAAAAATGGTGTTGCTTCAACTTTTTAAAAATCAAGCCTTTTTGGTGCCAGGAGAAGAAAAGGCTTTACTCCACGGTCAGGAAAAATCCTGCCCAGGAACCAAAATGTTTTTTGAAGCCAAATTTTTTTTTTGAAACCAAATGCAAAAACGGACACCAGGGTGAGTTTCAGGATGAAATTCCATGTCTAAAAATGGTGTTGCTTCAACTTTTTAAAAATCAAGCCTTTTTGGTGCCAGGAGAAGAAAAGGCTTTACTCCACGGTCAGGAAAAATCCTGCCCAGGAACCAAAATGTTTTTTGTAGCCAAATTTTTTTTTTGAAACCAAATGCAAAAACGGACACCAGGATGAGTTTCAGGATGAAATTCCATGTCTAAAAATGGTGTTGCTTTAACTTTTTAAAAATCAAGCCTTTTTGGTGCCAGGAGAAGAAAAGGCTTTACTCCACGGTCAGGAAAAATCCTGCCCAGGAACCAAAATGTTTTTTGAAGCCAAATTTTTTTTTTTTGAAACCAAATGCAAAAACGGACACCAGGATGAGTTTCCTGATGAAATTCCATGTCTAAAAATGGTGTTGCTTCAACTTTTTAAAAATCAAGCCTTTTTGGTGCCAGGAGAAGAAAAGGCTTTACTCCACGGTCAGGAAAAATCCTGCCCAGGAACCAAAATGTTTTTTGACGCCAAATTTTTTTTTTGAAACCAAATGCAAAAACGGACACCAGGATGAGTTTCAGGATGAAATTCCATGTCTAAAAATGGTGTTGCTTCAACTTTTTAAAAATCAAGCCTTTTTGGTGCCAGGAGAAGAAAAGGCTTTACTCCACGGTCAGGAAAAATCCTGCCCAGGAACCAAAATGTTTTTTGACGCCAAATTTTTTTTTTGAAACCAAATGCAAAAACGGACACCAGGATGAGTTTCCTTATGAAATTCCATGTCTAAAAATGGTGTTGCTTCAACTTTTTAAAAATCAAGCCTTTTTGGTGCCAGGAGAAGAAAAGGCTTTACTCCACGGTCAGGAAAAATCCTGCCCAGGAACCAAAATGTTTTTTGAAGCCAAATTTTTTTTTTGAAACCAAATGCAAAAACGGACACCAGGGTGAGTTTCAGGATGAAATTCCATGTCTAAAAATGGTGTTGCTTCAACTTTTTAAAAATCAAGCCTTTTTGGTGCCAGGAGAAGAAAAGGCTTTACTCCACGGTCAGGAAAAATCCTGCCCAGGAACCAAAATGTTTTTTGTAGCCAAATTTTTTTTTTGAAACCAAATGCAAAAACGGACACCAGGATGAGTTTCAGGATGAAATTCCATGTCTAAAAATGGTGTTGCTTCAACTTTTTAAAAATCAAGCCTTTTTGGTGCCAGGAGAAGAAAAGGCTTTACTCCACGGTCAGGAAAAATCCTGCCCAGGAACCAAAATGTTTTTTGAAGCCAAATTTTTTTTTGAAACCAAATGCAAAAACGGACACCAGGGTGAGCTTCAGGATGAAATTCCATGTCTAAAAATGGTGTTGCTTCAACTTTTTAAAAATCAAGCCTTTTTGGTGCCAGGAGAAGAAAAGGCTTTACTCCACGGTCTGGAAAAATCCTGCCCAGGAACCAAAATGTTTTTTGAAACCAAATTTTTTTTTTGAAACTAAATGCAAAAACGGACACCAGGATCAGTTTCAGGATGAAATTCCATGTCTAAAAATGGTGTTGCTTCAACTTTTTAAAAATCAAGCCTTTTTGGTGCCAGGAGAAGAAAAGGCTTTACTCCACGGTCAGGAAAAATCCTGCCCAGGAACCAAAATGTTTTTTGAAACCAAATTTTTTTTTTGAAACTAAATGCAAAAACGGACACCAGGATCAGTTTCAGGATGAAATTCCATGTCTAAAAATGGTGTTGCTTCAACTTTTTAAAAATCAAGCCTTTTTGGTGCCAGGAGAAGAAAAGGCTTTACTCCACGGTCAGGAAAAATCCTGCCCAGGAACCAAAATGTTTTTTGTAGCCAAATTTTTTTTTTGAAACCAAATGCAAAAACAGACACCAGGATGAGTTTCAGGATGAAATTCCATGTCTAAAAATGGTGTTGCTTCAACTTTTTAAAAATCAAGCCTTTTTGGTGCCAGGAGAAGAAAAGGCTTTACTCCACGGTCAGGAAAAATCCTGCCCAGGAACCAAAATGTTTTTTGAAGCCAATTTTTTTTTTTTGAAACCAAATGCAAAAACGGACACCAGGATGAGTTTCCTGATGAAATTCCATGTCTAAAAATGGTGTTGCTTCAACTTTTTAAAAATCAAGCCTTTTTGGTGCCAGGAGAAGAAAAGGCTTTACTCCATGGTGAGGAAAAATCCTGCCCAGGAACCAAAATGTTTTTTGAAGCCAAATTTTTTTTTGAAACCAAATGCAAAAACGGACACCAGGGTGAGCTTCAGGATGAAATTCCATGTCTAAAAATGGTGTTGCTTCAACTTTTTAAAAATCAAGCCTTTTTGGTGCCAGGAGAAGAAAAGGCTTTACTCCACGGTCTGGAAAAATCCTGCCCAGGAACCAAAATGTTTTTTGAAACCAAATTTTTTTTTTGAAACTAAATGCAAAAACGGACACCAGGATCAGTTTCAGGATGAAATTCCATGTCTAAAAATGGTGTTGCTTCAACTTTTTAAAAATCAAGCCTTTTTGGTGCCAGGAGAAGAAAAGGCTTTACTCCACGGTCAGGAAAAATCCTGCCCAGGAACCAAAATGTTTTTTGAAACCAAATTTTTTTTTTGAAACTAAATGCAAAAACGGACACCAGGATCAGTTTCAGGATGAAATTCCATGTCTAAAAATGGTGTTGCTTCAACTTTTTAAAAATCAAGCCTTTTTGGTGCCAGGAGAAGAAAAGGCTTTACTCCACGGTCAGGAAAAATCCTGCCCAGGAAACAAAATGTTTTTTGAAGCCAAATTTTTTTCTTGAAACCAAATGCAAAAACGGACACCAGGATGAATTTCAGGATGAAATTCCATGTCTAAAAATGGTGTTGCTTCAACTTTTTAAAAATCAAGCCTTTTTGGTGCCAGGAGAAGAAAAGGCTTTACTCCACGGTCAGGAAAAATCCTGCCCAGGAAACAAAAGGTTTTTTGAAGCCAAATTTTTTTTTTGAAACCAAATGCAAAAACGGACACCAGGATGAGTTTCAGGATGAAATTCCATGTCTAAAAATGGTGTTGCTTCAACTTTTTAAAAATCAAGCCTTTTTGGTGCCAGGAGAAGAAAAGGCTTTACTCCACGGTCTGGAAAAATCCTGCCCAGGAACCAAAATGTTTTTTGAAGCCAAATTTTTTTTTTGAAACCAAATACAAAAACGGACACCAGGATGAGTTTCCTTATGAAATTCCATGTCTAAAAATGGTGTTGCTTCAACTTTTTAAAAATCAAGCCTTTTTGGTGCCAGGAGAAGAAAAGGCTTTACTCCACGGTCAGGAAAAATCCTGCCCAGGAACCAAAATGTTTTTTGAAACCAAATTTTTTTTTTGAAACTAAATGCAAAAACGGACACCAGGATCAGTTTCAGGATGAAATTCCATGTCTAAAAATGGTGTTGCTTCAACTTTTTAAAAATCAAGCCTTTTTGGTGCCAGGAGAAGAAAAGGCTTTACTCCACGGTCAGGAAAAATCCTGCCCAGGAACCAAAATGTTTTTTGAAACCAAATTTTTTTTTTGAAACTAAATGCAAAAACGGACACCAGGATCAGTTTCAGGATGAAATTCCATGTCTAAAAATGGTGTTGCTTCAACTTTTTAAAAATCAAGCCTTTTTGGTGCCAGGAGAAGAAAAGGCTTTACTCCACGGTCAGGAAAAATCCTGCCCAGGAAACAAAATGTTTTTTGAAGCCAAATTTTTTTCTTGAAACCAAATGCAAAAACGGACACCAGGATGAATTTCAGGATGAAATTCCATGTCTAAAAATGGTGTTGCTTCAACTTTTTAAAAATCAAGCCTTTTTGGTGCCAGGAGAAGAAAAGGCTTTACTCCACGGTCAGGAAAAATCCTGCCCAGGAAACAAAAGGTTTTTTGAAGCCAAATTTTTTTTTTGAAACCAAATGCAAAAACGGACACCAGGATGAGTTTCAGGATGAAATTCCATGTCTAAAAATGGTGTTGCTTCAACTTTTTAAAAATCAAGCCTTTTTGGTGCCAGGAGAAGAAAAGGCTTTACTCCACGGTCTGGAAAAATCCTGCCCAGGAACCAAAATGTTTTTTGAAGCCAAATTTTTTTTTTGAAACCAAATACAAAAACGGACACCAGGATGAGTTTCCTTATGAAATTCCATGTCTAAAAATGGTGTTGCTTCAACTTTTTAAAAATCAAGCCTTTTTGGTGCCAGGAGAAGAAAAGGCTTTACTCCACGGTCAGGAAAAATCCTGCCCAGGAACCAAAATGTTTTTTGAAGCCAAATTTTTTTTTGAAACCAAATGCAAAAACGGACACCAGGATGAGTTTCCTGATGAAATTCCATGTCTAAAAAGGGTGTTGCTTCAACTTTTTAAAAATCAAGCCTTTTTGGTGCCAGGAGAAGAAAAGGCTTTACTCCACGGTCAGGAAAAATCCTGCCCAGGAACCAAAATGTTTTTTGAAGCCAATTTTTTTTTTTTTTGAAACCAAATGCAAAAACGGACACCAGGATGAGTTTCCTGATGAAATTCCATGTCTAAAAATGGTGTTGCTTCAACTTTTTAAAACCAAGCCTTTTTGGTGCCAGGAGAAGAAAAGGCTTTACTCCACGGTCAGGAAAAATCCTGCCCAGGAAACAAAATGTTTTTTGAAGCCAAATTTTTTTTTTGAAACCAAATGCAAAAACGGACACCAGGATGAGTTTCCTGATGAAATTCCATGTCTAAAAATGGTGTTGCTTCAACTTTTTAAAAATCAAGCCTTTTTGGTGCCAGGAGAAGAAAAGGCTTTACTCCACGGTCAGGAAAAATCCTGCCCAGGAACCAAAATGTTTTTTGAAGCCAAATTTTTTTTTTGAAACCAAATGCAAAAACGGACACCAGGATGAGTTTCCTGATGAAATTCCATGTCTAAAAATGGTGTTGCTTCAACTTTTTAAAACCAAGCCTTTTTGGTGCCAGGAGAACAAAAGGCTTTACTCCACGGTCAGGAAAAATCCTGCCCAGGAACCAAAATGTTTTTTGACGCCAAATTTTTTTTTTTGAAACCAAATGCAAAAACGGACACCAGGATGAGTTTCCTGATGAAATTCCATGTCTAAAAATGGTGTTGCTTCAACTTTTTAAAAATCAAGCCTTTTTGGTGCCAGGAGAAGAAAAGGCTTTACTCCACGGTCAGGAAAAATCCTGCCCAGGAACCAAAATGTTTTTTGAAGCCAAATTTTTTTTTTGAAACCAAATGCAAAAACGGACACCAGGATGAGTTTCAGGATGAAATTCCATGTCTAAAAATGGTGTTGCTTCAACTTTTTAAAAATCAAGCCTTTTTGGTGCCAGGAGAAGAAAAGGCTTTACTCCGCGGTCTGGAAAAATCCTGCCCAGGAACCAAAATGTTTTTTGAAGCCAAATTTTTTTTATGAAACCAAATACAAAAACGGACACCAGGATGAGTTTCCTTATGAAATTCCATGTCTAAAAATGGTGTTGCTTCAACTTTTTAAAAATCAAGCCTTTTTGGTGCCAGGAGAAGAAAAGGCTTTACTCCACGGTCAGGAAAAATCCTGCCCAGGAACCAAAATGTTTTTTGAAGCCAAATTTTTTTTTGAAACCAAATGCAAAAACGGACACCAGGATGAGTTTCCTGATGAAATTCCATGTCTAAAAATGGTGTTGCTTCAACTTTTTAAAAATCAAGCCTTTTTGGTGCCAGGAGAAGAAAAGGCTTTACTCCACGGTCAGGAAAAATCCTGCCCAGGAAACAAAATGTTTTTTGAAGCCAAATTTTTTTCTTGAAACCAAATGCAAAAACGGACACCAGGATGAATTTCAGGATGAAATTCCATGTCTAAAAATGGTGTTGCTTCAACTTTTTAAAAATCAAGCCTTTTTGGTGCCAGGAGAAGAAAAGGCTTTACTCCACGGTCAGGAAAAATCCTGCCCAGGAAACAAAATGTTTTTTGAAGCCAAATTTTTTTTTTGAAACCAAATGCAAAAACGGACACCAGGATGAGTTTCAGGATGAAATTCCATGTCTAAAAATGGTGTTGCTTCAACTTTTTAAAAATCAAGCCTTTTTGGTGCCAGGAGAAGAAAAGGCTTTACTCCACGGTCTGGAAAAATCCTGCCCAGGAACCAAAATGTTTTTTGAAGCCAAATTTTTTTTTTGAAACCAAATACAAAAACGGACACCAGGATGAGTTTCCTTATGAAATTCCATGTCTAAAAATGGTGTTGCTTCAACTTTTTAAAAATCAAGCCTTTTTGGTGCCAGGAGAAGAAAAGGCTTTACTCCACGGTCAGGAAAAATCCTGCCCAGGAACCAAAATGTTTTTTGAAGCCAAATTTTTTTTTGAAACCAAATGCAAAAACGGACACCAGGATGAGTTTCCTGATGAAATTCCATGTCTAAAAAGGGTGTTGCTTCAACTTTTTAAAAATCAAGCCTTTTTGGTGCCAGGAGAAGAAAAGGCTTTACTCCACGGTCAGGAAAAATCCTGCCCAGGAACCAAAATGTTTTTTGAAGCCAAATTTTTTTTTTTTGAAACCAAATGCAAAAACGGACACCAGGATGAGTTTCCTGATGAAATTCCATGTCTAAAAATGGTGTTGCTTCAACTTTTTAAAAATCAAGCCTTTTTGGTGCCAGGAGAAGAAAAGGCTTTACTCCACGGTCAGGAAAAATCCTGCCCAGGAAACAAAATGTTTTTTGAAGCCAAATTTTTTTTTTGAAACCAAATGCAAAAACGGACACCAGGATGAGTTTCCTGATGAAATTCCATGTCTAAAAATGGTGTTGCTTCAACTTTTTAAAAATCAAGCCTTTTTGGTGCCAGGAGAAGAAAAGGCTTTACTCCACGGTCAGGAAAAATCCTGCCCAGGAACCAAAATGTTTTTTGAAGCCAAATTTTTTTTTTGAAACCAAATGCAAAAACGGACACCAGGGTGAGTTTCAGGATGAAATTCCATGTCTTAAAATGGTGTTGCTTCAACTTTTTAAAAATCAAGCCTTTTTGGTGCCAGGAGAAGAAAAGGCTTTACTCCACGGTCAGGAAAAATCCTGCCCAGGAACCAAAATGTTTTTTGAAGCCAAATTTTTTTTTTCAAACCAAATGCAAAAACGGACACCAGGATGAGTTTCCTGATGAAATTCCATGTCTAAAAATGGTGTTGCTTCAACTTTTTAAAAATCAAGCCTTTTTGGTGCCAGGAGAAGAAAAGGCTTTACTCCACGGTCAGGAAAAATCCTGCCCAGGAACCAAAATGTTTTTTGAAGCCAAATTCTTTTTTTTGAAACCAAATACAAAAACGGACACCAGGATGAGTTTCCTGTTGAAATTCCATGTCTAAAAATGGTGTTGCTTCAACTTTTTAAAAATCAAGCCTTTTTGGTGCCAGGAGAAGAAAAGGCTTTACTCCACGGTCAGGAAAAATGCTGCCCAGGAACCAAAATGTTTTTTGAAGCCAATTTTTTTTTTAAACCAAATGCAAAAACGGACACCAGGATGAGTTTCCTGATGAAATTCCATGTCTAAAAATGGTGTTGCTTCAACTTTTTAAAAATCAAGCCTTTTTGGTGCCAGGAGAAGAAAAGGCTTTACTCCACGGTCAGGAAAAATCCTGCCCAGGAACCAAAATGTTTTTTGAAGCCAAATTTTTTTTTTGAAACCAAATGCAAAAACGGACACCAGGATGAGTTTCCTGATGAAATTCCATGTCTAAAAATGGTGTTGCTTCAACTTTTTAAAAATCAAGCCTTTTTGGTGCCAGGAGAAGAAAAGGCTTTACTCCACGGTCAGGAAAAATCCTGCCCAGGAGCCAAAATGTTTTTTGAAGCCAAATTTTTTTTTTGAAACCAAATGCAAAAACGGACACCAGGATGAGTTTCCTGATGAAATTCCATGTCTAAAAATGGTGTTGCTTCAACTTTTTAAAACCAAGCCTTTTTGGTGCCAGGAGAACAAAAGGCTTTAGTCCGCGGTCAGGAAAAATCCTGCCCAGGAACCAAAATGTTTTTTGAAGCCAAATTTTTTTTTTGAAACCAAATGCAAAAACGGACACCAGGATGAGTTTCCGGATGAAATTCCATGTCTAAAAATGGTGTTGCTTCAACTTTTTAAAAATCAAGCCTTTTTGGTGCCAGGAGAAGAAAAGGCTTTACTCCACGGTCAGGAAAAATGCTGCCCAGGAACCAAAATGTTTTTTGAAGCCAAATTTTTTTTTTCAAACCAAATGCAAAAACGGACACCAGGATGAGTTTCAGGATGAAATTCCATGTCTAAAAATGGTGTTGCTTCAACTTTTTAAAAATCAAGCCTTTTTGGTGCCAGGAGAAGAAAAGGCTTTACTCCACGGTCAGGAAAAATCCTGCCCAGGAACCAAAATGTTTTTTGAAGCCAAATTTTTTTTTTGAAACCAAATGCAAAAACAGACACCGGGATGAGTTTCAGGATGAAATTCCATGTCTAAAAATGGTGTTGCTTCAACTTTTGAAAAATCAAGCCTTTTTGGTGCCAGGAGAAGAAAAGGCTTTACTCCACGGTCAGGAAAAATCCTGCCCAGGAACCAAAATGTTTTTTGAAGCCAAATTTTTTTTTTGAAACCAAATGCAAAAACGGACACCAGGATGAGTTTCAGGATGAAATTCCATATCTAAAAATGGTGTTGCTTCAACTTTTTAAAACCAAGCCTTTTTGGTGCCAGGAGAAGAAAAGGCTTTAGTCCGCGGTCAGGAAAAATGCTGCCCAGGAACCAAAATGTTTTTTGAAGCCAAATTTTTTTTTTGAAACCAAATGCAAAAACGGACACCAGGATGAGTTTCAGGATGAAATTCCATGTCTAAAAATGGTGTTGCTTCAACTTTTTAAAAATCAAGCCTTTTTGGTGCCAGGAGAAGAAAAGGCTTTACTCCACGGACAGGAAAAATCCTGCCCAGGAACCAAAATGTTTTTTGAAGCCAAATTTTTTTTTTGAAACCAAATGCAAAAACGGACACCAGGATGAGTTTCAGGATGAAATTCCATGTCTAAAAATGGTGTTGCTTCAACTTTTTAAAAATCAAGCCTTTTTGGTGCCAGGAGAAGAAAAAGGCTTTACTCCACGGTCAGGAAAAATCCTGCCCAGGAACCAAAATGTTTTTTGAAGCCAAATTTTTTTTTTGAAACCAAATGCAAAAACGGACACCAGGATGAGTTTCAGGATGAAATTCCATGTCTAAAAATGGTGTTGCTTCAACTTTTTAAAAATCAAGCCTTTTTGGTGCCAGGAGAAGAAAAGGCTTTACTCCACGGTCAGGAAAAATCCTGCCCAGGAACCAAAATGTTTTTTGAAGCCAAATTTTTTTTTTGAAACCAAATGCAAAAACGGACACCAGGATGAGTTTCAGGATGAAATTCCATGTCTAAAAATGGTGTTGCTTCAACTTTTTAAAAATCAAGCCTTTTTGGTGCCAGGAGAAGAAAAGGCTTTACTCCACGGTAAGGAAAAATCCTGCCCAGGAACCAAAATGTTTTTTGAAGCCAAATTTTTTTTTTGAAACCAAATGCAAAAACGGACACCAGGATGAGTTTCCGGATGAAATTCCATGTCTAAAAATGGTGTTGCTTCAACTTTTTAAAAATCAAGCCTTTTTGGTGCCAGGAGAAGAAAAGGCTTTACTCCACGGTCAGGAAAAATCCTGCCCAGGAACCAAAATGTTTTTTGAAGCCAAATTTTTTTTTTGAAACCAAATGCAAAAACGGACACCAGGATGAGTTTCAGGATGAAATTCCATGTCTAAAAATGGTGTTGCTTCAACTTTTTAAAAATCAAGCCTTTTTGGTGCCAGGAGAAGAAAAGGCTTTACTCCACGGTAAGGAAAAATCCTGCCCAGGAACCAAAATGTTTTTTGCAGCCAAATTTTTTTTTTGAAACCAAATACAAAAACAGACACCAGGATGAGTTTCCTGATGAAATTCCATGTCTAAAAATGGTGTTGCTTCAACTTTTTAAAAATCAAGCCTTTTTGGTGCCAGGAGAAGAAAAGGCTTTACTCCACGGTCAGGAAAAATCCTGCCCAGGAACCAAAATGTTTTTTGAAGCCAATTTTTTTTTTTTGAAACCAAATACAAAAACGGACACCAGGATGAGTTTCCGGATGAAATTCCATGTCTAAAAATGGTGTTGCTTCAACTTTTTAAAAATCAAGCCTTTTTGGTGCCAGGAGAAGAAAAGGCTTTACTCCACGGTCAGGAAAAATCCTGCCCAGGAACCAAAATGGTTTTTGAAGCCAATTTTTTTTTTTGAAACCAAATGCAAAAACGGACACGAGGATGAGTTTCAGGATGAAATTCCATGTCTAAAAATGGTGTTGCTTCAACTTTTTAAAAATCAAGCCTTTTTGGTGCCAGGAGAAGAAAAGGCTTTACTCCACGGTCAGGAAAAATCCTGCCCAGGAACCAAAATGTTTTTTGAAGCCAAATTTTCTTTTTGAAACCAAATGCAAAAACGGACACCAGGATGAGTTTCAGGATGAAATTCCATGTCTAAAAATGGTGTTGCTTCAACTTTTTAAAAATCAAGCCTTTTTGGTGCCAGGAGAAGAAAAGGCTTTACTCCACGGTCAGGAAAAATCCTGCCCAGGAACCAAAATGTTTTTTGAAGCCAAATTTTGTTTTTGAAACCAAATGCAAAAACGGACACCAGGATGAGTTTCAGGATGAAATTCCATGTCTAAAAATGGGGTTGCTTCAACTTTTTAAAAATCAAGCCTTTTTGGTGCCAGGAGAAGAAAAGGCTTTACTCCACGGTCAGGAAAAATCCTGCCCAGGAACCAAAATGTTTTTTGAAGCCAAATTTTTTTTTTGAAACCAAATGCAAAAACGGACACCAGGATGAGTTTCAGGATGAAATTCCATGTCTAAAAATGGTGTTGCTTCAACTTTTTAAAAATCAAGCCTTTTTGGTGCCAGGAGAAGAAAAGGCTTTACTCCACGGTCAGGAAAAAACCTGCCCAGGAACCAAAATGTTTTTTGAAGCCAAATTTTTTTTTTGAAACCAAATGCAAAAACGGACACCAGGATGAGTTTCAGGATGAAATTCCATGTCTAAAAATGGTGTTGCTTCAACTTTTTAAAAATCAAGCCTTTTTGGTGCCAGGAGAAGAAAAGGCTTTACTCCACGGTCAGGAAAAATCCTGCCCAGGAACCAAAATGTTTTTTGAAGCCAAATTTTTTTTTTTGAAACCAAATGCAAAAACGGACACCAGGATGAGTTTCAGGATGAAATTCCATGTCTAAAAATGGTGTTGCTTCAACTTTTTAAAAATCAAGCCTTTTTGGTGCCAGGAGAAGAAAAGGCTTTACTCCACGGTCAGGAAAAATCCTGCCCAGGAACCAAAATGTTTTTTGAAGCCAATTTTTTTTTTTGAAACCAAATGCAAAAACGGACACCAGGATGAGTTTCAGGATGAAATTCCATGTCTAAAAATGGTGTTGCTTCAACTTTTTAAAAATCAAGCCTTTTTGGTGCCAGGAGAAGAAGAGGCTTTACTCCACGGTCAGGAAAAATCCTGCGCAGGAACCAAAATGTTTTTTGAAGCCAAATTTTTTTTTTTGAAACCAAATACAAAAAGGGACACCAGGATGAGTTTCAGGATGAAATTCCATGTCTAAAAATGGTGTTGCTTCAACTTTTTAAAAATCAAGCCTTTTTGGTGCCAGGAGAAGAAAAGGCTTTACTCCACGGTCAGGAAAAATCCTGCCCAGGAACCAAAATGTTTTTTGAAGCCAAATTTTTTTTTTTGAAACCAAATACAAAAAGGGACACCAGGATGAGTTTCAGGATGAAATTCCATGTCTAAAAATGGTGTTGCTTCAACTTTTTAAAAATCAAGCCTTTTTGGTGCCAGGAGAAGAAAAGGCTTTACTCCACGGTCAGGAAAAATCCTGCCCAGGAACCAAAATGTTTTTTGAAGCCAATTTTTTTTTTTGAAACCAAATGCAAAAACGGACACCAGGATGAGTTTCAGGATGAAATTCCATGTCTAAAAATGGTGTTGCTTCAACTTTTTAAAAATCAAGCCTTTTTGGTGCCAGGAGAAGAAGAGGCTTTACTCCACGGTCAGGAAAAATCCTGCGCAGGAACCAAAATGTTTTTTGAAGCCAAATTTTTTTTTTGAAACCAAATGCAAAAACGGACACCAGGATGAGTTTCCTGATGAAATTCCATGTCTATAAATGGTGTTGCTTCAACTTTTTAAAAATCAAGCCTTTTTGGTGCCAGGAGAAGAAAAGGCTTTACTCCACGGTCAGGAAGAATCCTGCCCAGGAACCAAAATGTTTTTTGAAGCCAAATTTTTTTTTTGA
This sequence comes from Pantherophis guttatus, assembly GCF_059756535.1. Lineage (NCBI taxonomy): Eukaryota > Metazoa > Chordata > Lepidosauria > Squamata > Colubridae > Pantherophis > Pantherophis guttatus. Next base: position 9,982,962 of record NC_142078.1, on the reverse strand, counting down.
AACCAAATGCAAAAACGGACACCAGGATGAGTTTCAGGATGAAATTCCATGTCTAAAAATGGTGTTGCTTCAACTTTTTAAAAATCAAGCCTTTTTGGTGCCAGGAGAAGAAAAGGCTTTACTCCACGGTAAGGAAAAATCCTGCCCAGGAACCAAAATGTTTTTTGAAGCCAAATTTTTTTTTTGAAACCAAATGCAAAAACGGACACCAGGATGAGTTTCCGGATGAAATTCCATGTCTAAAAATGGTGTTGCTTCAACTTTTTAAAAATCAAGCCTTTTTGGTGCCAGGAGAAGAAAAGGCTTTACTCCACGGTCAGGAAAAATCCTGCCCAGGAACCAATATGTTTTTTGAAGCCAAATTTTTTTTTTGAAACCAAATGCAAAAACGGACACCAGGATGAGTTTCAGGATGAAATTCCATGTCTAAAAATGGTGTTGCTTCAACTTTTTAAAAATCAAGCCTTTTTGGTGCCAGGAGAAGAAAAGGCTTTACTCCACGGTCAGGAAAAATCCTGCCCAGGAACCAAAATGTTTTTTGCAGCCAAATTTTTTTTTTGAAACCAAATACAAAAACAGACACCAGGATGAGTTTCCTGATGAAATTCCATGTCTAAAAATGGTGTTGCTTCAACTTTTTAAAAATCAAGCCTTTTTGGTGCCAGGAGAAGAAAAGGCTTTACTCCACGGTCAGGAAAAATCCTGCCCAGGAACCAAAATGTTTTTTGAAGCCAATTTTTTTTTTTTGAAACCAAATACAAAAACGGACACCAGGATGAGTTTCCGGATGAAATTCCATGTCTAAAAATGGTGTTGCTTCAACTTTTTAAAAATCAAGCCTTTTTGGTGCCAGGAGAAGAAAAGGCTTTACTCCACGGTCAGGAAAAATCCTGCCCAGGAACCAAAATGGTTTTTGAAGCCAATTTTTTTTTTTGAAACCAAATGCAAAAACGGACACGAGGATGAGTTTCAGGATGAAATTCCATGTCTAAAAATGGTGTTGCTTCAACTTTTTAAAAATCAAGCCTTTTTGGTGCCAGGAGAAGAAAAGGCTTTACTCCACGGTCAGGAAAAATCCTGCCCAGGAACCAAAATGTTTTTTGAAGCCAAATTTTCTTTTTGAAACCAAATGCAAAAACAGACACCAGGATGAGTTTCAGGATGAAATTCCATGTCTAAAAATGGTGTTGCTTCAACTTTTTAAAAATCAAGCCTTTTTGGTGCCAGGAGAAGAAAAGGCTTTACTCCACGGTCAGGAAAAATCCTGCCCAGGAACCAAAATGTTTTTTGAAGCCAAATTTTTTTTTTGAAACCAAATGCAAAAACGGACACCAGGATGAGTTTCAGGATGAAATTCCATGTCTAAAAATGGTGTTGCTTCAACTTTTTAAAAATCAAGCCTTTTTGGTGCCAGGAGAAGAAAAGGCTTTACTCCACGGTCAGGAAAAATCCTGCCCAGGAACCAAAATGTTTTTTGAAGCCAAATTTTGTTTTTGAAACCAAATGCAAAAACGGACACCAGGATGAGTTTCAGGATGAAATTCCATGTCTAAAAATGGGGTTGCTTCAACTTTTTAAAAATCAAGCCTTTTTGGTGCCAGGAGAAGAAAAGGCTTTACTCCACGGTCAGGAAAAATCCTGCCCAGGAACCAAAATGTTTTTTGAAGCCAAATTTTTTTTTTGAAACCAAATGCAAAAACGGACACCAGGATGAGTTTCAGGATGAAATTCCATGTCTAAAAATGGTGTTGCTTCAACTTTTTAAAAATCAAGCCTTTTTGGTGCCAGGAGAAGAAAAGGCTTTACTCCACGGTCAGGAAAAATCCTGCCCAGGAACCAAAATGTTTTTTGCAGCCAAATTTTTTTTTTGAAACCAAATACAAAAACAGACACCAGGATGAGTTTCCTGATGAAATTCCATGTCTAAAAATGGTGTTGCTTCAACTTTTTAAAAATCAAGCCTTTTTGGTGCCAGGAGAAGAAAAGGCTTTACTCCACGGTCAGGAAAAATCCTGCCCAGGAACCAAAATGTTTTTTGAAGCCAATTTTTTTTTTTTGAAACCAAATACAAAAACGGACACCAGGATGAGTTTCCGGATGAAATTCCATGTCTAAAAATGGTGTTGCTTCAACTTTTTAAAAATCAAGCCTTTTTGGTGCCAGGAGAAGAAAAGGCTTTACTCCACGGTCAGGAAAAATCCTGCCCAGGAACCAAAATGGTTTTTGAAGCCAATTTTTTTTTTTGAAACCAAATGCAAAAACGGACACGAGGATGAGTTTCAGGATGAAATTCCATGTCTAAAAATGGTGTTGCTTCAACTTTTTAAAAATCAAGCCTTTTTGGTGCCAGGAGAAGAAAAGGCTTTACTCCACGGTCAGGAAAAATCCTGCCCAGGAACCAAAATGTTTTTTGAAGCCAAATTTTCTTTTTGAAACCAAATGCAAAAACGGACACCAGGATGAGTTTCAGGATGAAATTCCATGTCTAAAAATGGTGTTGCTTCAACTTTTTAAAAATCAAGCCTTTTTGGTGCCAGGAGAAGAAAAGGCTTTACTCCACGGTCAGGAAAAATCCTGCCCAGGAACCAAAATGTTTTTTGAAGCCAAATTTTTTTTTTGAAACCAAATGCAAAAACGGACACCAGGATGAGTTTCAGGATGAAATTCCATGTCTAAAAATGGTGTTGCTTCAACTTTTTAAAAATCAAGCCTTTTTGGTGCCAGGAGAAGAAAAGGCTTTACTCCACGGTCAGGAAAAATCCTGCCCAGGAACCAAAATGTTTTTTGAAGCCAAATTTTGTTTTTGAAACCAAATGCAAAAACGGACACCAGGATGAGTTTCAGGATGAAATTCCATGTCTAAAAATGGGGTTGCTTCAACTTTTTAAAAATCAAGCCTTTTTGGTGCCAGGAGAAGAAAAGGCTTTACTCCACGGTCAGGAAAAATCCTGCCCAGGAACCAAAATGTTTTTTGAAGCCAAATTTTTTTTTTGAAACCAAATGCAAAAACGGACACCAGGATGAGTTTCAGGATGAAATTCCATGTCTAAAAATGGTGTTGCTTCAACTTTTTAAAAATCAAGCCTTTTTGGTGCCAGGAGAAGAAAAGGCTTTACTCCACGGTCAGGAAAAAACCTGCCCAGGAACCAAAATGTTTTTTGAAGCCAAATTTTTTTTTTGAAACCAAATGCAAAAACGGACACCAGGATGAGTTTCAGGATGAAATTCCATGTCTAAAAATGGTGTTGCTTCAACTTTTTAAAAATCAAGCCTTTTTGGTGCCAGGAGAAGAAAAGGCTTTACTCCACGGTCAGGAAAAATCCTGCCCAGGAACCAAAATGTTTTTTGAAGCCAAATTTTTTTTTTTGAAACCAAATGCAAAAACGGACACCAGGATGAGTTTCCTGATGAAATTCCATGTCTAAAAATGGTGTTGCTTCAACTTTTTAAAAATCAAGCCTTTTTGGTGCCAGGAGAAGAAAAGGCTTTACTCCACGGTCAGGAAAAATCCTGCCCAGGAACCAAAATGTTTTTTGAAGCCAAATTTTTTTTTTTGAAACCAAATGCAAAAACGGACACCAGGATGAGTTTCAGGATGAAATTCCATGTCTAAAAATGGTGTTGCTTCAACTTTTTAAAAATCAAGCCTTTTTGGTGCCAGGAGAAGAAAAGGCTTTACTCCACGGTCAGGAAAAATCCTGCCCAGGAACCAAAATGGTTTTTGAAGCCAATTTTTTTTTTTGAAACCAAATGCAAAAACGGACACGAGGATGAGTTTCAGGATGAAATTCCATGTCTAAAAATGGTGTTGCTTCAACTTTTTAAAAATCAAGCCTTTTTGGTGCCAGGAGAAGAAAAGGCTTTACTCCACGGTCAGGAAAAATCCTGCCCAGGAACCAAAATGGTTTTTGAAGCCAATTTTTTTTTTTGAAACCAAATGCAAAAACGGACACGAGGATGAGTTTCAGGATGAAATTCCATGTCTAAAAATGGTGTTGCTTCAACTTTTTAAAAATCAAGCCTTTTTGGTGCCAGGAGAAGAAAAGGCTTTACTCCACGGTCAGGAAAAATCCTGCCCAGGAACCAAAATGTTTTTTGAAGCCAAATTTTCTTTTTGAAACCAAATGCAAAAACAGACACCAGGATGAGTTTCAGGATGAAATTCCATGTCTAAAAATGGTGTTGCTTCAACTTTTTAAAAATCAAGCCTTTTTGGTGCCAGGAGAAGAAAAGGCTTTACTCCACGGTCAGGAAAAATCCTGCCCAGGAACCAAAATGTTTTTTGAAGCCAAATTTTTTTTTTGAAACCAAATGCAAAAACGGACACCAGGATGAGTTTCAGGATGAAATTCCATGTCTAAAAATGGTGTTGCTTCAACTTTTTAAAAATCAAGCCTTTTTGGTGCCAGGAGAAGAAAAGGCTTTACTCCACGGTCAGGAAAAATCCTGCCCAGGAACCAAAATGTTTTTTGAAGCCAAATTTTGTTTTTGAAACCAAATGCAAAAACGGACACCAGGATGAGTTTCAGGATGAAATTCCATGTCTAAAAATGGGGTTGCTTCAACTTTTTAAAAATCAAGCCTTTTTGGTGCCAGGAGAAGAAAAGGCTTTACTCCACGGTCAGGAAAAATCCTGCCCAGGAACCAAAATGTTTTTTGAAGCCAAATTTTTTTTTTGAAACCAAATGCAAAAACGGACACCAGGATGAGTTTCAGGATGAAATTCCATGTCTAAAAATGGTGTTGCTTCAACTTTTTAAAAATCAAGCCTTTTTGGTGCCAGGAGAAGAAAAGGCTTTACTCCACGGTCAGAAAAAATCCTGCCCAGGAACCAAAATGTTTTTTGCAGCCAAATTTTTTTTTTGAAACCAAATACAAAAACAGACACCAGGATGAGTTTCCTGATGAAATTCCATGTCTAAAAATGGTGTTGCTTCAACTTTTTAAAAATCAAGCCTTTTTGGTGCCAGGAGAAGAAAAGGCTTTACTCCACGGTCAGGAAAAATCCTGCCCAGGAACCAAAATGTTTTTTGAAGCCAATTTTTTTTTTTTGAAACCAAATACAAAAACGGACACCAGGATGAGTTTCCGGATGAAATTCCATGTCTAAAAATGGTGTTGCTTCAACTTTTTAAAAATCAAGCCTTTTTGGTGCCAGGAGAAGAAAAGGCTTTACTCCACGGTCAGGAAAAATCCTGCCCAGGAACCAAAATGGTTTTTGAAGCCAATTTTTTTTTTTGAAACCAAATGCAAAAACGGACACGAGGATGAGTTTCAGGATGAAATTCCATGTCTAAAAATGGTGTTGCTTCAACTTTTTAAAAATCAAGCCTTTTTGGTGCCAGGAGAAGAAAAGGCTTTACTCCACGGTCAGGAAAAATCCTGCCCAGGAACCAAAATGTTTTTTGAAGCCAAATTTTCTTTTTGAAACCAAATGCAAAAACGGACACCAGGATGAGTTTCAGGATGAAATTCCATGTCTAAAAATGGTGTTGCTTCAACTTTTTAAAAATCAAGCCTTTTTGGTGCCAGGAGAAGAAAAGGCTTTACTCCACGGTCAGGAAAAATCCTGCCCAGGAACCAAAATGTTTTTTGAAGCCAAATTTTTTTTTTGAAACCAAATGCAAAAACGGACACCAGGATGAGTTTCAGGATGAAATTCCATGTCTAAAAATGGTGTTGCTTCAACTTTTTAAAAATCAAGCCTTTTTGGTGCCAGGAGAAGAAAAGGCTTTACTCCACGGTCAGGAAAAATCCTGCCCAGGAACCAAAATGTTTTTTGAAGCCAAATTTTGTTTTTGAAACCAAATGCAAAAACGGACACCAGGATGAGTTTCAGGATGAAATTCCATGTCTAAAAATGGGGTTGCTTCAACTTTTTAAAAATCAAGCCTTTTTGGTGCCAGGAGAAGAAAAGGCTTTACTCCACGGTCAGGAAAAATCCTGCCCAGGAACCAAAATGTTTTTTGAAGCCAAATTTTTTTTTTGAAACCAAATGCAAAAACGGACACCAGGATGAGTTTCAGGATGAAATTCCATGTCTAAAAATGGTGTTGCTTCAACTTTTTAAAAATCAAGCCTTTTTGGTGCCAGGAGAAGAAAAGGCTTTACTCCACGGTCAGGAAAAAACCTGCCCAGGAACCAAAATGTTTTTTGAAGCCAAATTTTTTTTTTGAAACCAAATGCAAAAACGGACACCAGGATGAGTTTCAGGATGAAATTCCATGTCTAAAAATGGTGTTGCTTCAACTTTTTAAAAATCAAGCCTTTTTGGTGCCAGGAGAAGAAAAGGCTTTACTCCACGGTCAGGAAAAATCCTGCCCAGGAACCAAAATGTTTTTTGAAGCCAAATTTTTTTTTTTGAAACCAAATGCAAAAACGGACACCAGGATGAGTTTCCTGATGAAATTCCATGTCTAAAAATGGTGTTGCTTCAACTTTTTAAAAATCAAGCCTTTTTGGTGCCAGGAGAAGAAAAGGCTTTACTCCACGGTCAGGAAAAATCCTGCCCAGGAACCAAAATGTTTTTTGAAGCCAAATTTTTTTTTTTGAAACCAAATGCAAAAACGGACACCAGGATGAGTTTCAGGATGAAATTCCATGTCTAAAAATGGTGTTGCTTCAACTTTTTAAAAATCAAGCCTTTTTGGTGCCAGGAGAAGAAAAGGCTTTACTCCACGGTCAGGAAAAATCCTGCCCAGGAACCAAAATGGTTTTTGAAGCCAATTTTTTTTTTTGAAACCAAATGCAAAAACGGACACGAGGATGAGTTTCAGGATGAAATTCCATGTCTAAAAATGGTGTTGCTTCAACTTTTTAAAAATCAAGCCTTTTTGGTGCCAGGAGAAGAAAAGGCTTTACTCCACGGTCAGGAAAAATCCTGCCCAGGAACCAAAATGTTTTTTGAAGCCAAATTTTTTTTTTGAAACCAAATGCAAAAACGGACACCAGGATGAGTTTCAGGATGAAATTCCATGTCTAAAAATGGTGTTGCTTCAACTTTTTAAAAATCAAGCCTTTTTGGTGCCAGGAGAAGAAAAGGCTTTACTCCACGGTCAGGAAAAATCCTGCCCAGGAACCAAAATGTTTTTTGAAGCCAAATTTTTTTTTTGAAACCAAATGCAAAAACGGACACCAGGATGAGTTTCAGGATGAAATTCCATGTCTAAAAATGGTGTTGCTTCAACTTTTTAAAAATCAAGCCTTTTTGGTGCCAGGAGAAGAAAAGGCTTTACTCCACGGTCAGGAAAAATCCTGCCCAGGAACCAAAATGTTTTTTGAAGCCAAATTTTTTTTTTGAAACCAAATGCAAAAACGGACACCAGGATGAGTTTCCGGATGAAATTCCATGTCTAAAAATGGTGTTGCTTCAACTTTTTAAAAATCAAGCCTTTTTGGTGCCAGGAGAAGAAAAGGCTTTACTCCACGGTCAGGAAAAATCCTGACCAGGAACCAAAATGTTTTTTGAAGCCAAAATTTTTTTTTGAAACCAAATGCAAAAACGGACACCAGGATGAGTTTCCGGATGAAATTCCATGTCTAAAAATGGTGTTGCTTCAACTTTTTAAAAATCAAGCCTTTTTGGTGCCAGGAGAAGAAAAGGCTTTACTCCACGGTCAGGAAAAATCCTGCCCAGGAACCAAAATGTTTTTTGAAGCCAAATTTTCTTTTTGAAACCAAATGCAAAAACGGATACCAGGATGAGTTTCAGGATGAAATTCCATGTCTAAAAATGGTGTTGCTTCAACTTTTTAAAAATCAAGCCTTTTTGGTGCCAGAAGAAGAAAAGGCTTTACTCCACGGTCAGGAAAAATCCTGCCCAGGAACCAAAATGTTTTTTGAAGCCAAATTTTTTTTTTGAAACCAAATGCAAAAACGGACACCAGGATGAGTTTCAGGATGAAATTCCATGTCTAAAAATGGTGTTGCTTCAACTTTTTAAAAATCAAGCCTTTTTGGTGCCAGGAGAAGAAAAGGCTTTACTCCACGGTCAGGAAAAATCCTGCCCAGGAACCAAAATGTTTTTTGAAGCCAAATTTTTTTTTTGAAACCAAATGCAAAAACGGACACCAGGATGAGTTTCCGGATGAAATTCCATGTCTAAAAATGGTGTTGCTTCAACTTTTTAAAAATCAAGCCTTTTTGGTGCCAGGAGGAGAAAAGGCTTTACTCCACGGTCAGGAAAAATCCTCCCCAGGAACCAAAATGGTTTTTGAAGCCAAATTTTTTTTTTGAAACCAAATGCAAAAATGGACACCAGGATGAGTTTCCGGATGAAATTCCATGTCTAAAAATGGTGTTGCTTCAACTTTTTAAAAATCAAGCCTTTTTGGTGCCAGGAGAAGAAAAGGCTTTACTCCACGGTCAGGAAAAATCCTGCCCAGGAACCAAAATGTTTTTTGAAGCCAAATTTTCTTTTTGAAACCAAATGCAAAAACGGACACCAGGATGAGTTTCAGGATGAAATTCCATGTCTAAAAATGGTGTTGCTTCAACTTTTTAAAAATCAAGCCTTTTTGGTGCCAGGAGAAGAAAAGGCTTTACTCCACGGTCAGGAAAAATCCTGCCCAGGAACCAAAATGTTTTTTGAAGCCAAATTTTTTTTTTTGAAACCAAATGCAAAAACGGACACCAGGATGAGTTTCCGGATGAAATTCCATGTCTAAAAATGGTGTTGCTTCAACTTTTTAAAAATCAAGCCTTTTTGGTGCCAGGAGAAGAAAAGGCTTTACTCCACGGTCAGGAAAAATCCTGCCCAGGAACCAAAATGTTTTTTGAAGCCAAATTTTTTTTTTGAAACCAAATGCAAAAACGGACACCAGGATGAGTTTCAGGATGAAATTCCATGTCTAAAAATGGTGTTGCTTCAACTTTTTAAAAATCAAGCCTTTTTGGTGCCAGGAGAAGAAAAGGCTTTACTCCACGGTCAGGAAAAATCCTGCCCAGGAACCAAAATGTTTTTTGAAGCCAATTTTTTTTTTTTGAAACCAAATGCAAAAACGGACACCAGGATGAGTTTCAGGATGAAATTCCATGTCTAAAAATGGTGTTGCTTCAACTTTTTAAAAATCAAGCCTTTTTGGTGCCAGGAGAAGAAAAGGCTTTACTCCACGGTCAGGAAAAATCCTGCCCAGGAACCAAAATATTTTTTGAAGCCAAAATTTTTTTTTGAAACCAAATGCAAAAACGGACACCAGGATGAGTTTCCGGATGAAATTCCATGTCTAAAAATGGTGTTGCTTCAACTTTTTAAAAATCAAGCCTTTTTGGTGCCAGGAGAAGAAAAGGCTTTACTCCACGGTCAGGAAAAATCCTGCCCAGGAACCAAAATGTTTTTTGAAGCCAAATTTTTTTTTTTGAAACCAAATACAAAAAGGGACACCAGGATGAGTTTCCTGATGAAATTCCATGTCTAAAAATGGTGTTGCTTCAACTTTTTAAAAATCAAGCCTTTTTGGTGCCAGGAGAAGAAAAGGCTTTACTCCACGGTCAGGAAAAATCCTGCCCAGGAACCAAAATGTTTTTTGAAGCCAAATTTTTTTTTTGAAACCAAATACAAAAAGGGACACCAGGATGAGTTTCCTGATGAAATTCCATGTCTAAAAATGGTGTTGCTTCAACTTTTTAAAAATCAAGCCTTTTTGGTGCCAGGAGAAGAAAAGGCTTTACTCCACGGTCAGGAAAAATCCTGCCCAGGAACCAAAATGTTTTTTGAAGCCAAATTTTTTTTTTTTGAAACCAAATGCAAAAACGGACACCAGGATGAGTTTCAGGATGAAATTCCATGTCTAAAAATGGTGTTGCTTCAACTTTTTAAAAATCAAGCCTTTTTGGTGCCAGGAGAAGAAAAGGCTTTACTCCACGGTCAGGAAAAATCCTGCCCAGGAACCAAAATGTTTTTTGAAGCCAAATTTTTTTTTTGAAACCAAATGCAAAAACGGACACCAGGATGAGTTTCAGGATGAAATTCCATGTCTAAAAATGGTGTTGCTTCAACTTTTAAAAAATCAAGCCTTTTTGGTGCCAGGAGAAGAAAAGGCTTTACTCCACGGTCAGGAAAAATCCTGCCCAGGAACCAAAATGTTTTTTGAAGCCAATTTTTTTTTTGAAACCAAATGCAAAAACGGACACCAGGATGAGTTTCCGGATGAAATTCCATGTCTAAAAATGGTGTTGCTTCAACTTTTTAAAAATCAAGCCTTTTTGGTGCCAGGAGAAGAAAAGGCTTTACTCCACGGTCAGGAAAAATGCTGTCCAGGAACCAAAATGTTTTTTGAAGCCAAATTTTTTTTTTTGAAACCAAATACAAAAAGGGACACCAGGATGAGTTTCCTGATGAAATTCCATGTCTAAAAATGGTGTTGCTTCAACTTTTTAAAAATCAAGCCTTTTTGGTGCCAGGAGAAGAAAAGGCTTTACTCCACGGTCAGGAAAAATCCTGCCCAGGAACCAAAATGTTTTTTGAAGCCAAATTTTTTTTTTTGAAACCAAATGCAAAAACGGACACCAGGATGAATTTCCGGATGAAATTCCATGTCTAAAAATGGTGTTGCTTCAACTTTTTAAAAATCAAGCCTTTTTGGTGCCAGGAGAAGAAAAGGCTTTACTCCACGGTCAGGAAAAATCCTGCCCAGGAACCAAAATGTTTTTTGAAGCCAAATTTTTTTTTTGAAACCAAATGCAAAAACGGACACCAGGATGAGTTTCAGGATGAAATTCCATGTCTAAAAATGGTGTTGCTTCAACTTTTTAAAAATCAAGCCTTTTTGGTGCCAGGAGAAGAAAAGGCTTTACTCCACGGTCAGGAAAAATCCTGCCCAGGAACCAAAATGTTTTTTGAAGCCAAATTTTTTTTTTGAAACCAAATACAAAAACAGACACCAGGATGAGTTTCCTGATGAAATTCCATGTCTAAAAATGGTGTTGCTTCAACTTTTTAAAAATCAAGCCTTTTTGGTGCCAGGAGAAGAAAAGGCTTTACTCCACGGTCAGGAAAAATCCTGCCCAGGAACCAAAATGTTTTTTGAAGCCAAATTTTTTTTTTGAAACCAAATGCAAAAACGGACACCAGGATGAGTTTCCGGATGAAATTCCATGTCTAAAAATGGTGTTGCTTCAACTTTTTAAAAATCAAGCCTTTTTGGTGCCAGGAGAAGAAAAGGCTTTACTCCACGGTCAGGAAAAATCCTGCCCAGGAACCAAAATGTTTTTTGAAGCCAAATTTTCTTTTTGAAACCAAATGCAAAAACGGACACCAGGATGAGTTTCAGGATGAAATTCCATGTCTAAAAATGGTGTTGCTTCAACTTTTTAAAAATCAAGCCTTTTTGGTGCCAGGAGAAGAAAAGGCTTTATTCCACGGTCAAGAAAAATGCTGCCCAGGAACCAAAATGGTTTTTGAAGCCAAATTTTTTTTTTGAAACCAAATGCAAAAATGGACACCAGGATGAGTTTCCGGATGAAATTCCATGTCTAAAAATGGTGTTGCTTCAACTTTTTAAAAATCAAGCCTTTTTGGTGCCAGGAGAAGAAAAGGCTTTATTCCACGGTCAAGAAAAATGCTGCCCAGGAACCAAAATGGTTTTTGAAGCCAAATTTTTTTTTTGAAACCAAATGCAAAAATGGACACCAGGATGAGTTTCCGGATGAAATTCCATGTCTAAAAATGGTGTTGCTTCAACTTTTTAAAAATCAAGCCTTTTTGGTGCAAGGAGAAGAAAAGGCTTTACTCCACGGTCAGGAAAAATCCTGCCCAGGAACCAAAATGTTTTTTGAAGCCAAATTTTCTTTTTGAAACCAAATGCAAAAACGGACACCAGGATGAGTTTCAGGATGAAATTCCATGTCTAAAAATGGTGTTGCTTCAACTTTTTAAAAATCAAGCCTTTTTGGTGCCAGGAGAAGAAAAGGCTTTACTCCACGGTCAGGAAAAATCCTGCCCAGGAACCAAAATGTTTTTTGAAGCCAAATTTTTTTTTTGAAACCAAATGCAAAAACGGACACCAGGATGAGTTTCCGGATGAAATTCCATGTCTAAAAATGGTGTTGCTTCAACTTTTTAAAAATCAAGCCTTTTTGGTGCCAGGAGAAGAAAAGGCTTTACTCCACGGTCAGGAAAAATCCTGCCCAGGAACCAAAATGGTTTTTGAAGCCAAATTTTTTTTTTGAAACCAAATGCAAAAATGGACACCAGGATGAGTTTCCGGATGAAATTCCATGTCTAAAAATGGTGTTGCTTCAACTTTTTAAAAATCAAGCCTTTTTGGTGCCAGGAGAAGAAAAGGCTTTACTCCACGGTCAGGAAAAATCCTGCCCAGGAACCAAAATGTTTTTTGAAGCCAAATTTTCTTTTTGAAACCAAATGCAAAAATGGACACCAGGATGAGTTTCAGGATGAAATTCCATGTCTAAAAATGGTGTTGCTTCAACTTTTTAAAAATCAAGCCTTTTTGGTGCCAGGAGAAGAAAAGGCTTTACTCCACGGTCAGGAAAAATCCTGCCCAGGAACGAAAATGTTTTTTGAAGCCAAATTTTTTTTTTTGAAACCAAATGCAAAAACGGACACCAGGATGAGTTTCAGGATGAAATTCCATGTCTAAAAATGGTGTTGCTTCAACTTTTTAAAAATCAAGCCTTTTTGGTGCCAGGAGAAGAAAAGGCTTTACTCCACGGTCAGGAAAAATCCTGCCCAGGAACCAAAATGTTTTTTGAAGCCAAATTTTTTTTTTGAAACCAAATGCAAAAACGGACACCAGGATGAGTTTCCGGATGAAATTCCATGTCTAAAAATGGTGTTGCTTCAACTTTTTAAAAATCAAGCCTTTTTGGTGCCAGGAGAAGAAAAGGCTTTACTCCACGGTCAGGAAAAATCCTGCCCAGGAACCAAAATGTTTTTTGAAGCCAAATTTTTTTTTTTTGAAACCAAATGCAAAAACGGACACCAGGATGAGTTTCAGGATGAAATTCCATGTCTAAAAATGGTGTTGCTTCAACTTTTTAAAAATCAAGCCTTTTTGGTGCCAGGAGAAGAAAAGGCTTTACTCCACGGTCAGGAAAAATCCTGCCCAGGAACCAAAATGTTTTTTGAAGCCAAATTTTTTTTTTGAAACCAAATGCAAAAACGGACACCAGGATGAGTTTCAGGATGAAATTCCATGTCTAAAAATGGTGTTGCTTCAACTTTTAAAAAATCAAGCCTTTTTGGTGCCAGGAGAAGAAAAGGCTTTACTCCACGGTCAGGAAAAATCCTGCCCAGGAACCAAAATGTTTTTTGAAGCCAATTTTTTTTTTGAAACCAAATGCAAAAACGGACACCAGGATGAGTTTCCGGATGAAATTCCATGTCTAAAAATGGTGTTGCTTCAACTTTTTAAAAATCAAGCCTTTTTGGTGCCAGGAGAAGAAAAGGCTTTACTCCACGGTCAGGAAAAATGCTGTCCAGGAACCAAAATGTTTTTTGAAGCCAAATTTTTTTTTTTGAAACCAAATACAAAAAGGGACACCAGGATGAGTTTCCTGATGAAATTCCATGTCTAAAAATGGTGTTGCTTCAACTTTTTAAAAATCAAGCCTTTTTGGTGCCAGGAGAAGAAAAGGCTTTACTCCACGGTCAGGAAAAATCCTGCCCAGGAACCAAAATGTTTTTTGAAGCCAAATTTTTTTTTTTGAAACCAAATGCAAAAACGGACACCAGGATGAATTTCCGGATGAAATTCCATGTCTAAAAATGGTGTTGCTTCAACTTTTTAAAAATCAAGCCTTTTTGGTGCCAGGAGAAGAAAAGGCTTTACTCCACGGTCAGGAAAAATCCTGCCCAGGAACCAAAATGTTTTTTGAAGCCAAATTTTTTTTTTGAAACCAAATGCAAAAACGGACACCAGGATGAGTTTCAGGATGAAATTCCATGTCTAAAAATGGTGTTGCTTCAACTTTTTAAAAATCAAGCCTTTTTGGTGCCAGGAGAAGAAAAGGCTTTACTCCACGGTCAGGAAAAATCCTGCCCAGGAACCAAAATGTTTTTTGAAGCCAAATTTTTTTTTTGAAACCAAATGCAAAAACGGACACCAGGATGAGTTTCCGGATGAAATTCCATGTCTAAAAATGGTGTTGCTTCAACTTTTTAAAAATCAAGCCTTTTTGGTGCCAGGAGAAGAAAAGGCTTTACTCCACGGTCAGGAAAAATCCTGCCCAGGAACCAAAATGTTTTTTGAAGCCAAATTTTTTTTTTGAAACCAAATGCAAAAACGGACACCAGGATGAGTTTCAGGATGAAATTCCATGTCTAAAAATGGTGTTGCTTCAACTTTTTAAAAATCAAGCCTTTTTGGTGCCAGGAGAAGAAAAGGCTTTACTCCACGGTCAGGAAAAATCCTGCCCAGGAACCAAAATGTTTTTTGAAGCCAAATTTTTTTTTTGAAACCAAATGCAAAAACGGACACCAGGATGAGTTTCAGGATGAAATTCCATGTCTAAAAATGGTGTTGCTTCAACTTTTAAAAAATCAAGCCTTTTTGGTGCCAGGAGAAGAAAAGGCTTTACTCCACGGTCAGGAAAAATCCTGCCCAGGAACCAAAATGTTTTTTGAAGCCAATTTTTTTTTTGAAACCAAATGCAAAAACGGACACCAGGATGAGTTTCCGGATGAAATTCCATGTCTAAAAATGGTGTTGCTTCAACTTTTTAAAAATCAAGCCTTTTTGGTGCCAGGAGAAGAAAAGGCTTTACTCCACGGTCAGGAAAAATGCTGTCCAGGAACCAAAATGTTTTTTGAAGCCAAATTTTTTTTTTTGAAACCAAATGCAAAAAGGGACACCAGGATGAGTTTCCTGATGAAATTCCATGTCTAAAAATGGTGTTGCTTCAACTTTTTAAAAATCAAGCCTTTTTGGTGCCAGGAGAAGAAAAGGCTTTACTCCACGGTCAGGAAAAATCCTGCCCAGGAACCAAAATGTTTTTTGAAGCCAAATTTTTTTTTTTGAAACCAAATGCAAAAACGGACACCAGGATGAATTTCCGGATGAAATTCCATGTCTAAAAATGGTGTTGCTTCAACTTTTTAAAAATCAAGCCTTTTTGGTGCCAGGAGAAGAAAAGGCTTTACTCCACGGTCAGGAAAAATCCTGCCCAGGAACCAAAATGTTTTTTGAAGCCAAATTTTTTTTTTGAAACCAAATGCAAAAACGGACACCAGGATGAGTTTCAGGATGAAATTCCATGTCTAAAAATGGTGTTGCTTCAACTTTTTAAAAATCAAGCCTTTTTGGTGCCAGGAGAAGAAAAGGCTTTACTCCACGGTCAGGAAAAATCCTGCCCAGGAACCAAAATGTTTTTTGAAGCCAAATTTTTTTTTTGAAACCAAATACAAAAACAGACACCAGGATGAGTTTCCTGATGAAATTCCATGTCTAAAAATGGTGTTGCTTCAACTTTTTAAAAATCAAGCCTTTTTGGTGCCAGGAGAAGAAAAGGCTTTACTCCACGGTCAGGAAAAATCCTGCCCAGGAACCAAAATGTTTTTTGAAGCCAAATTTTTTTTTTGAAACCAAATGCAAAAACGGACACCAGGATGAGTTTCCGGATGAAATTCCATGTCTAAAAATGGTGTTGCTTCAACTTTTTAAAAATCAAGCCTTTTTGGTGCCAGGAGAAGAAAAGGCTTTACTCCACGGTCAGGAAAAATCCTGCCCAGGAACCAAAATGGTTTTTGAAGCCAAATTTTTTTTTTGAAACCAAATGCAAAAATGGACACCAGGATGAGTTTCCGGATGAAATTCCATGTCTAAAAATGGTGTTGCTTCAACTTTTTAAAAATCAAGCCTTTTTGGTGCCAGGAGAAGAAAAGGCTTTACTCCACGGTCAGGAAAAATCCTGCCCAGGAACCAAAATGTTTTTTGAAGCCAAATTTTCTTTTTGAAACCAAATGCAAAAACGGACACCAGGATGAGTTTCAGGATGAAATTCCATGTCTAAAAATGGTGTTGCTTCAACTTTTTAAAAATCAAGCCTTTTTGGTGCCAGGAGAAGAAAAGGCTTTACTCCACGGTCAGGAAAAATCCTGCCCAGGAACCAAAATGTTTTTTGAAGCCAAATTTTTTTTTTTGAAACCAAATGCAAAAACGGACACCAGGATGAGTTTCAGGATGAAATTCCATGTCTAAAAATGGTGTTGCTTCAACTTTTTAAAAATCAAGCCTTTTTGGTGCCAGGAGAAGAAAAGGCTTTACTCCACGGTCAGGAAAAATCCTGCCCAGGAACCAAAATGTTTTTTGAAGCCAATTTTTTTTTTTTGAAACCAAATGCAAAAACGGACACCAGGATGAGTTTCAGGATGAAATTCCATGTCTAAAAATGGTGTTGCTTCAACTTTTTAAAAATCAAGCCTTTTTGGTGCCAGGAGAAGAAAAGGCTTTACTCCACGGTCAGGAAAAATCCTGCCCAGGAACCAAAATGTTTTTTGAAGCCAAATTTTTTTTTTTGAAACCAAATGCAAAAACGGACACCAGGATGAGTTTCCGGATGAAATTCCATGTCTAAAAATGGTGTTGCTTCAACTTTTTAAAAATCAAGCCTTTTTGGTGCCAGGAGAAGAAAAGGCTTTACTCCACGGTCAGGAAAAATCCTGCCCAGGAACCAAAATGTTTTTTGAAGCCAAATTTTTTTTTTGAAACCAAATGCAAAAACGGACACCAGGATGAGTTTCAGGATGAAATTCCATGTCTAAAAATGGTGTTGCTTCAACTTTTTAAAAATCAAGCCTTTTTGGTGCCAGGAGAAGAAAAGGCTTTACTCCACGGTCAGGAAAAATCCTGCCCAGGAACCAAAATGTTTTTTGAAGCCAAATTTTTTTTTTTGAAACCAAATGCAAAAACGGACACCAGGATGAGTTTCCGGATGAAATTCCATGTCTAAAAATGGTGTTGCTTCAACTTTTTAAAAATCAAGCCTTTTTGGTGCCAGGAGAAGAAAAGGCTTTACTCCACGGTCAGGAAAAATCCTGCCCAGGAACCAAAATGTTTTTTGAAGCCAAATTTTTTTTTGAAACCAAATGCAAAAACGGACACCAGGATGAGTTTCAGGATGAAATTCCATGTCTAAAAATGGTGTTGCTTCAACTTTTTAAAAATCAAGCCTTTTTGGTGCCAGGAGAAGAAAAGGCTTTACTCCACGGTCAGGAAAAATCCTGCCCAGGAACCAAAATGTTTTTTGAAGCCAAATTTTTTTTTTGAAACCAAATACAAAAACAGACACCAGGATGAGTTTCCTGATGAAATTCCATGTCTAAAAATGGTGTTGCTTCAACTTTTTAAAAATCAAGCCTTTTTGGTGCCAGGAGAAGAAAAGGCTTTACTCCACGGTCAGGAAAAATCCTGCCCAGGAACCAAAATGTTTTTTGAAGCCAAATTTTTTTTTTGAAACCAAATGCAAAAACGGACACCAGGATGAGTTTCCGGATGAAATTCCATGTCTAAAAATGGTGTTGCTTCAACTTTTTAAAAATCAAGCCTTTTTGGTGCCAGGAGAAGAAAAGGCTTTACTCCACGGTCAGGAAAAATCCTGCCCAGGAACCAAAATGTTTTTTGAAGCCAAATTTTCTTTTTGAAACCAAATGCAAAAACGGACACCAGGATGAGTTTCAGGATGAAATTCCATGTCTAAAAATGGTGTTGCTTCAACTTTTTAAAAATCAAGCCTTTTTGGTGCCAGGAGAAGAAAAGGCTTTATTCCACGGTCAAGAAAAATGCTGCCCAGGAACCAAAATGGTTTTTGAAGCCAATTTTTTTTTTTGAAACCAAATGCAAAAATGGACACCAGGATGAGTTTCCGGATGAAATTCCATGTCTAAAAATGGTGTTGCTTCAACTTTTTAAAAATCAAGCCTTTTTGGTGCAAGGAGAAGAAAAGGCTTTAATCCACGGTCAGGAAAAATCCTGCCCAGGAACCAAAATGTTTTTTGAAGCCAAATTTTCTTTTTGAAACCAAATGCAAAAACGGACACCAGGATGAGTTTCAGGATGAAATTCCATGTCTAAAAATGGTGTTGCTTCAACTTTTTAAAAATCAAGCCTTTTTGGTGCCAGGAGAAGAAAAGGCTTTACTCCACGGTCAGGAAAAATCCTGCCCAGGAACGAAAATGTTTTTTGAAGCCAAATTTTTTTTTTGAAACCAAATGCAAAAACGGATACCAGGATGAGTTTCAGGATGAAATTCCATGTCTAAAAATGGTGTTGCTTCAACTTTTTAAAAATCAAGCCTTTTTGGTGCCAGGAGAAGAAAAGGCTTTACTCCACGGTCAGGAAAAATCCTGCCCAGGAACCAAAATGTTTTTTGAAGCCAAAATTTTTTTTTGAAACCAAATGCAAAAACGGACACCAGGATGAGTTTCAGGATGAAATTCCATGTCTAAAAATGGTGTTGCTTCAACTTTTTAAAAATCAAGCCTTTTTGGTGCCAGGAGAAGAAAAGGCTTTACTCCACGGTCAGGAAAAATCCTGCCCAGGAACCAAAATGGTTTTTGAAGCCAAATTTTTTTTTTGAAACCAAATGCAAAAATGGACACCAGGATGAGTTTCCGGATGAAATTCCATGTCTAAAAATGGTGTTGCTTCAACTTTTTAAAAATCAAGCCTTTTTGGTGCCAGGAGAAGAAAAGGCTTTACTCCACGGTCAGGAAAAATCCTGCCCAGGAACCAAAATGTTTTTTGAAGCCAAATTTTCTTTTTGAAACCAAATGCAAAAACGGACACCAGGATGAGTTTCAGGATGAAATTCCATGTCTAAAAATGGTGTTGCTTCTACTTTTTAAAAATCAAGCCTTTTTGGTGCCAGGAGAAGAAAAGGCTTTACTCCACGGTCAGGAAAAATCCTGCCCAGGAACCAAAATGTTTTTTGAAGCCAAATTTTTTTCTTGAAACCAAATGCAAAAACGGACACCAGGATGAGTTTCCGGATGAAATTCCATGTCTAAAAATGGTGTTGCTTCAACTTTTTAAAAATCAAGCCTTTTTGGTGCCAGGAGAAGAAAAGGCTTTACTCCACGGTCAGGAAAAATCCTGCCCAGGAACCAAAATGGTTTTTGAAGCCAAATTTTTTTTTTGAAACCAAATGCAAAAATGGACACCAGGATGAGTTTCAGGATGAAATTCCATGTCTAAAAATGGTGTTGCTTCAACTTTTTAAAAATCAAGCCTTTTTGGTGCCAGGAGAAGAAAAGGCTTTACTCCACGGTCAGGAAAAATCCTGCCCAGGAACCAAAATGTTTTTTGAAGCCAAATTTTTTTTTTGAAACCAAATGCAAAAACGGACACCAGGATGAGTTTCAGGATGAAATTCCATGTCTAAAAATGGTGTTGCTTCAACTTTTTAAAAATCAAGCCTTTTTGGTGCCAGGAGAAGAAAAGGCTTTACTCCACGGTCAGGAAAAATCCTGCCCAGGAACCAAAATGTTTTTTGAAGCCAAATTTTTTTTTTTGAAACCAAATGCAAAAACGGACACCAGGATGAGTTTCCTGATGAAATTCCATGTCTAAAAATGGTGTTGCTTCAACTTTTTAAAAATCAAGCCTTTTTGGTGCCAGGAGAAGAAAAGGCTTTACTCCACGGTCAGGAAAAATCCTGCCCAGGAACCAAAATGTTTTTTGAAGCCAAATTTTTTTTTTGAAACCAAATGCAAAAACGGACACCAGGATGAGTTTCCGGATGAAATTCCATGTCTAAAAATGGTGTTGCTTCAACTTTTTAAAAATCAAGCCTTTTTGGTGCCAGGAGAAGAAAAGGCTTTACTCCACGGTCAGGAAAAATCCTGCCCAGGAACCAAAATGTTTTTTGAAGCCAAATTTTTTTTTTGAAACCAAATGCAAAAACGGACACCAGGATGAGTTTCAGGATGAAATTCCATGTCTAAAAATGGTGTTGCTTCAACTTTTTAAAAATCAAGCCTTTTTGGTGCCAGGAGAAGAAAAGGCTTTACTCCACGGTCAGGAAAAATCCTGCCCAGGAACCAAAATGTTTTTTGAAGCCAAATTTTTTTTTTTGAAACCAAATGCAAAAACGGACACCAGGATGAGTTTCCGGATGAAATTCCATGTCTAAAAATGGTGTTGCTTCAACTTTTTAAAAATCAAGCCTTTTTGGTGCCAGGAGAAGAAAAGGCTTTACTCCACGGTCAGGAAAAATCCTGCCCAGGAACCAAAATGGTTTTTGAAGCCAAATTTTTTTTTTTGAAACCAAATGCAAAAACGGACACCAGGATGAGTTTCCTGATGAAATTCCATGTCTAAAAATGGTGTTGCTTCAACTTTTTAAAAATCAAGCCTTTTTGGTGCCAGGAGAAGAAAAGGCTTTACTCCACGGTCAGGAAAAATCCTGCCCAGGAACCAAAATGTTTTTTGAAGCCAAATTTTTTTTTTTGAAACCAAATGCAAAAACGGACACCAGGATGAGTTTCCGGATGAAATTCCATGTCTAAAAATGGTGTTGCTTCAACTTTTTAAAAATCAAGCCTTTTTGGTGCCAGGAGAAGAAAAGGCTTTACTCCACGGTCAGGAAAAATCCTGCCCAGGAACCAAAATGGTTTTTGAAGCCAATTTTTTTTTTTGAAACCAAATGCAAAAACGGACACGAGGATGAGTTTCAGGATGAAATTCCATGTCTAAAAATGGTGTTGCTTCAACTTTTTAAAAATCAAGCCTTTTTGGTGCCAGGAGAAGAAAAGGCTTTACTCCACGGTCAGGAAAAATCCTGCCCAGGAACCAAAATGTTTTTTGAAGCCAAATTTTCTTTTTGAAACCAAATGCAAAAACGGACACCAGGATGAGTTTCAGGATGAAATTCCATGTCTAAAAATGGTGTTGCTTCAACTTTTTAAAAATCAAGCCTTTTTGGTGCCAGGAGAAGAAAAGGCTTTACTCCACGGTCAGGAAAAATCCTGCCCAGGAACCAAAATGTTTTTTGAAGCCAAATTTTTTTTTTGAAACCAAATGCAAAAACGGACACCAGGATGAGTTTCAGGATGAAATTCCATGTCTAAAAATGGTGTTGCTTCAACTTTTTAAAAATCAAGCCTTTTTGGTGCCAGGAGAAGAAAAGGCTTTACTCCACGGTCAGGAAAAATCCTGCCCAGGAACCAAAATGTTTTTTGAAGCCAAATTTTTTTTTTGAAACCAAATGCAAAAACGGACACCAGGATGAGTTTCCGGATGAAATTCCATGTCTAAAAATGGTGTTGCTTCAACTTTTTAAAAATCAAGCCTTTTTGGTGCCAGGAGAAGAAAAGGCTTTACTCCACGGTCAGGAAAAATCCTGCCCAGGAACCAAAATGGTTTTTGAAGCCAAATTTTTTTTTTGAAACCAAATGCAAAAACGGACACCAGGATGAGTTTCCGGATGAAATTCCATGTCTAAAAATGGTGTTGCTTCAACTTTTTAAAAATCAAGCCTTTTTGGTGCCAGGAGAAGAAAAGGCTTTACTCCACGGTCAGGAAAAATCCTGCCCAGGAACCAAAATGTTTTTTGAAGCCAAATTTTTTTTTTGAAACCAAATGCAAAAACGGACACCAGGATGAGTTTCAGGATGAAATTCCATGTCTAAAAATGGTGTTGCTTCAACTTTTTAAAAATCAAGCCTTTTTGGTGCCAGGAGAAGAAAAGGCTTTACTCCACGGTCAGGAAAAATCCTGCCCAGGAACCAAAATGTTTTTTGAAGCCAAATTTTTTTTTTTGAAACCAAATGCAAAAACGGACACCAGGATGAGTTTCCGGATGAAATTCCATGTCTAAAAATGGTGTTGCTTCAACTTTTTAAAAATCAAGCCTTTTTGGTGCCAGGAGAAGAAAAGGCTTTACTCCACGGTCAGGAAAAATCCTGCCCAGGAACCAAAATGTTTTTTGAAGCCAAATTTTTTTTTTTGAAACCAAATGCAAAAACGGACACCAGGATGAGTTTCCTGATGAAATTCCATGTCTAAAAATGGTGTTGCTTCAACTTTTTAAAAATCAAGCCTTTTTGGTGCCAGGAGAAGAAAAGGCTTTACTCCACGGTCAGGAAAAATCCTGCCCAGGAACCAAAATGTTTTTTGAAGCCAATTTTTTTTTTTTGAAACCAAATGCAAAAACGGACACCAGGATGAGTTTCCGGATGAAATTCCATGTCTAAAAATGGTGTTGCTTCAACTTTTTAAAAATCAAGCCTTTTTGGTGCCAGGAGAAGAAAAGGCTTTACTCCACGGTCAGGAAAAATCCTGCCCAGGAACCAAAATGTTTTTTGAAGCCAAATTTTTTTTTTGAAACCAAATGCAAAAACGGACACCAGGATGAGTTTCAGGATGAAATTCCATGTCTAAAAATGGTGTTGCTTCAACTTTTTAAAAATCAAGCCTTTTTGGTGCCAGGAGAAGAAAAGGCTTTACTCCACGGTCAGGAAAAATCCTGCCCAGGAACCAAAATGTTTTTTGAAGCCAAATTTTTTTTTTTGAAACCAAATGCAAAAACGGACACCAGGATGAGTTTCCGGATGAAATTCCATGTCTAAAAATGGTGTTGCTTCAACTTTTTAAAAATCAAGCCTTTTTGGTGCCAGGAGAAGAAAAGGCTTTACTCCACGGTCAGGAAAAATCCTGCCCAGGAACCAAAATGGTTTTTGAAGCCAAATTTTTTTTTTTGAAACCAAATGCAAAAACGGACACCAGGATGAGTTTCCTGATGAAATTCCATGTCTAAAAATGGTGTTGCTTCAACTTTTTAAAAATCAAGCCTTTTTGGTGCCAGGAGAAGAAAAGGCTTTACTCCACGGTCAGGAAAAATCCTGCCCAGGAACCAAAATGTTTTTTGAAGCCAAATTTTTTTTTTTGAAACCAAATGCAAAAACGGACACCAGGATGAGTTTCCGGATGAAATTCCATGTCTAAAAATGGTGTTGCTTCAACTTTTTAAAAATCAAGCCTTTTTGGTGCCAGGAGAAGAAAAGGCTTTACTCCACGGTCAGGAAAAATCCTGCCCAGGAACCAAAATGGTTTTTGAAGCCAATTTTTTTTTTTGAAACCAAATGCAAAAACGGACACGAGGATGAGTTTCAGGATGAAATTCCATGTCTAAAAATGGTGTTGCTTCAACTTTTTAAAAATCAAGCCTTTTTGGTGCCAGGAGAAGAAAAGGCTTTACTCCACGGTCAGGAAAAATCCTGCCCAGGAACCAAAATGTTTTTTGAAGCCAAATTTTCTTTTTGAAACCAAATGCAAAAACGGACACCAGGATGAGTTTCAGGATGAAATTCCATGTCTAAAAATGGTGTTGCTTCAACTTTTTAAAAATCAAGCCTTTTTGGTGCCAGGAGAAGAAAAGGCTTTACTCCACGGTCAGGAAAAATCCTGCCCAGGAACCAAAATGTTTTTTGAAGCCAAATTTTTTTTTTGAAACCAAATGCAAAAACGGACACCAGGATGAGTTTCAGGATGAAATTCCATGTCTAAAAATGGTGTTGCTTCAACTTTTTAAAAATCAAGCCTTTTTGGTGCCAGGAGAAGAAAAGGCTTTACTCCACGGTCAGGAAAAATCCTGCCCAGGAACCAAAATGTTTTTTGAAGCCAAATTTTTTTTTTGAAACCAAATGCAAAAACGGACACCAGGATGAGTTTCCGGATGAAATTCCATGTCTAAAAATGGTGTTGCTTCAACTTTTTAAAAATCAAGCCTTTTTGGTGCCAGGAGAAGAAAAGGCTTTACTCCACGGTCAGGAAAAATCCTGCCCAGGAACCAAAATGGTTTTTGAAGCCAAATTTTTTTTTTGAAACCAAATGCAAAAACGGACACCAGGATGAGTTTCCGGATGAAATTCCATGTCTAAAAATGGTGTTGCTTCAACTTTTTAAAAATCAAGCCTTTTTGGTGCCAGGAGAAGAAAAGGCTTTACTCCACGGTCAGGAAAAATCCTGCCCAGGAACCAAAATGTTTTTTGAAGCCAAATTTTTTTTTTGAAACCAAATGCAAAAACGGACACCAGGATGAGTTTCAGGATGAAATTCCATGTCTAAAAATGGTGTTGCTTCAACTTTTTAAAAATCAAGCCTTTTTGGTGCCAGGAGAAGAAAAGGCTTTACTCCACGGTCAGGAAAAATCCTGCCCAGGAACCAAAATGTTTTTTGAAGCCAAATTTTTTTTTTTGAAACCAAATGCAAAAACGGACACCAGGATGAGTTTCCGGATGAAATTCCATGTCTAAAAATGGTGTTGCTTCAACTTTTTAAAAATCAAGCCTTTTTGGTGCCAGGAGAAGAAAAGGCTTTACTCCACGGTCAGGAAAAATCCTGCCCAGGAACCAAAATGTTTTTTGAAGCCAAATTTTTTTTTTTGAAACCAAATGCAAAAACGGACACCAGGATGAGTTTCCTGATGAAATTCCATGTCTAAAAATGGTGTTGCTTCAACTTTTTAAAAATCAAGCCTTTTTGGTGCCAGGAGAAGAAAAGGCTTTACTCCACGGTCAGGAAAAATCCTGCCCAGGAACCAAAATGTTTTTTGAAGCCAATTTTTTTTTTTTGAAACCAAATGCAAAAACGGACACCAGGATGAGTTTCCGGATGAAATTCCATGTCTAAAAATGGTGTTGCTTCAACTTTTTAAAAATCAAGCCTTTTTGGTGCCAAGAGAAGAAAAGGCTTTACTCCACGGTCAGGAAAAATCCTGCCCAGGAACCAAAATGTTTTTTGAAGCCAAATTTTTTTTTTGAAACCAAATGCAAAAACGGACACCAGGATGAGTTTCCTGATGAAATTCCATGTCTAAAAATGGTGTTGCTTCAACTTTTTAAAAATCAAGCCTTTTTGGTGCCAGGAGAAGAAAAGGCTTTACTCCACGGTCAGGAAAAATCCTGCCCAGGAACCAAAATGTTTTTTGAAGCCAAATTTTTTTTTTGAAACCAAATGCAAAAACGGACACCAGGATGAGTTTCCGGATGAAATTCCATGTCTAAAAATGGTGTTGCTTCAACTTTTTAAAAATCAAGCCTTTTTGGTGCCAGGAGAAGAAAAGGCTTTACTCCACGGTCAGGAAAAATCCTGCCCAGGAACCAAAATGTTTTTTGAAGCCAAATTTTTTTTTTGAAACCAAATGCAAAAACGGACACCAGGATGAGTTTCCGGATGAAATTCCATGTCTAAAAATGGTGTTGCTTCAACTTTTTAAAAATCAAGCCTTTTTGGTGCCAGGAGAAGAAAAGGCTTTACTCCACGGTCAGGAAAAATCCTGCCCAGGAACCAAAATGTTTTTTGAAGCCAAATTTTTTTTTTTGAAACCAAATGCAAAAACGGACACCAGGATGAGTTTCCTGATGAAATTCCATGTCTAAAAATGGTGTTGCTTCAACTTTTTAAAAATCAAGCCTTTTTGGTGCCAGGAGAAGAAAAGGCTTTACTCCACGGTCAGGAAAAATCCTGCCCAGGAACCAAAATGTTTTTTGAAGCCAAATTTTTTTTTTTGAAACCAAATGCAAAAACGGACACGAGGATGAGTTTCAGGATGAAATTCCATGTCTAAAAATGGTGTTGCTTCAACTTTTTAAAAATCAAGCCTTTTTGGTGCCAGGAGAAGAAAAGGCTTTACTCCACGGTCAGGAAAAATCCTGCCCAGGAACCAAAATGTTTTTTGAAGCCAAATTTTCTTTTTGAAACCAAATGCAAAAACGGACACCAGGATGAGTTTCAGGATGAAATTCCATGTCTAAAAATGGTGTTGCTTCAACTTTTTAAAAATCAAGCCTTTTTGGTGCCAGGAGAAGAAAAGGCTTTACTCCACGGTCAGGAAAAATCCTGCCCAGGAACCAAAATGTTTTTTGAAGCCAAATTTTTTTTTTGAAACCAAATGCAAAAACGGACACCAGGATGAGTTTCAGGATGAAATTCCATGTCTAAAAATGGTGTTGCTTCAACTTTTTAAAAATCAAGCCTTTTTGGTGCCAGGAGAAGAAAAGGCTTTACTCCACGGTCAGGAAAAATCCTGCCCAGGAACCAAAATGTTTTTTGAAGCCAAATTTTTTTTTTGAAACCAAATGCAAAAACGGACACCAGGATGAGTTTCAGGATGAAATTCCATGTCTAAAAATGGTGTTGCTTCAACTTTTTAAAAATCAAGCCTTTTTGGTGCCAGGAGAAGAAAAGGCTTTACTCCACGGTCAGGAAAAATCCTGCCCAGGAACCAAAATGTTTTTTGAAGCCAAATTTTTTTTTTGAAACCAAATGCAAAAACGGACACCAGGATGAGTTTCCGGATGAAATTCCATGTCTAAAAATGGTGTTGCTTCAACTTTTTAAAAATCAAGCCTTTTTGGTGCCAGGAGAAGAAAAGGCTTTACTCCACGGTCAGGAAAAATCCTGCCCAGGAACCAAAATGGTTTTTGAAGCCAAATTTTTTTTTTGAAACCAAATGCAAAAATGGACACCAGGATGAGTTTCCGGATGAAATTCCATGTCTAAAAATGGTGTTGCTTCAACTTTTTAAAAATCAAGCCTTTTTGGTGCCAGGAGAAGAAAAGGCTTTACTCCACGGTCAGGAAAAATCCTGCCCAGGAACCAAAATGTTTTTTGAAGCCAAATTTTCTTTTTGAAACCAAATGCAAAAACGGACACCAGGATGAGTTTCAGGATGAAATTCCATGTCTAAAAATGGTGTTGCTTCAACTTTTTAAAAATCAAGCCTTTTTGGTGCCAGGAGAAGAAAAGGCTTTACTCCACGGTCAGGAAAAATCCTGCCCAGGAACCAAAATGTTTTTTGAAGCCAAATTTTTTTTTTGAAACCAAATGCAAAAACGGACACCAGGATGAGTTTCCTGATGAAATTCCATGTGTAAAAATGGTGTTGCTTCAACTTTTTAAAAATCAAGCCTTTTTGGTGCCAGGAGAAGAAAAGGCTTTACTCCACGGTCAGGAAAAATCCTGCCCAGGAACCAAAATGTTTTTTGAAGCCAAATTTTTTTTTTTGAAACCAAATGCAAAAACGGACACCAGGATGAGTTTCCGGATGAAATTCCATGTCTAAAAATGGTGTTGCTTCAACTTTTTAAAAATCAAGCCTTTTTGGTGCCAGGAGAAGAAAAGGCTTTACTCCACGGTCAGGAAAAATCCTGCCCAGGAACCAAAATGTTTTTTGAAGCCAAATTTTTTTTTTGAAACCAAATGCAAAAACGGACACCAGGATGAGTTTCAGGATGAAATTCCATGTCTAAAAATGGTGTTGCTTCAACTTTTTAAAAATCAAGCCTTTTTGGTGCCAGGAGAAGAAAAGGCTTTACTCCACGGTCAGGAAAAATCCTGCCCAGGAACCAAAATGTTTTTTGAAGCCAAATTTTTTTTTTTGAAACCAAATGCAAAAACGGACACCAGGATGAGTTTCCGAATGAAATTCCATGTCTAAAAATGGTGTTGCTTCAACTTTTTAAAAATCAAGCCTTTTTGGTGCCAGGAGAAGAAAAGGCTTTACTCCACGGTCAGGAAAAATCCTGCCCAGGAACCAAAATGTTTTTTGAAGCCAAATTTTTTTTTTTGAAACCAAATGCAAAAACGGACACCAGGATGAGTTTCAGGATGAAATTCCATGTCTAAAAATGGTGTTGCTTCAACTTTTTAAAAATCAAGCCTTTTTGGTGCCAGGAGAAGAAAAGCCTTTACTCCACGGTCAGGAAAAATCCTGCCCAGGAACCAAAATGATTTTTGAAGCCAAATTTTTTTTTTGAAACCAAATGCAAAAACGGACACCAGGATGAGTTTCAGGATGAAATTCCATGTCTAAAAATGGTGTTGCTTCAACTTTTTAAAAATCAAGCCTTTTTGGTGCCAGGAGAAGAAAAGGCTTTACTCCACGGTCAGGAAAAATCCTGCCCAGGAACCAAAATGTTTTTTGAAGCCAAAATTTTTTTTTGAAACCAAATGCAAAAACGGACACCAGGATGAGTTTCCGGATGAAATTCCATGTCTAAAAATGGTGTTGCTTCAACTTTTTAAAAATCAAGCCTTTTTGGTGCCAGGAGAAGAAAAGGCTTTACTCCACGGTCAGGAAAAATCCTGCCCAGGAACCAAAATGTTTTTTGAAGCCAAATTTTTTTTTTGAAACCAAATACAAAAAGGGACACCAGGATGAGTTTCCTGATGAAATTCCATGTCTAAAAATGGTGTTGCTTCAACTTTTTAAAAATCAAGCCTTTTTGGTGCCAGGAGAAGAAAAGGCTTTACTCCACGGTCAGGAAAAATCCTGCCCAGGAACCAAAATGTTTTTTGAAGCCAAATTTTTTTTTTTTGAAACCAAATGCAAAAACGGACACCAGGATGAGTTTCAGGATGAAATTCCATGTCTAAAAATGGTGTTGCTTCAACTTTTTAAAAATCAAGCCTTTTTGGTGCCAGGAGAAGAAAAGGCTTTACTCCACGGTCAGGAAAAATCCTGCCCAGGAACCAAAATGTTTTTTGAAGCCAAATTTTTTTTTTGAAACCAAATGCAAAAACGGACACCAGGATGAGTTTCAGGATGAAATTCCATGTCTAAAAATGGTGTTGCTTCAACTTTTTAAAAATCAAGCCTTTTTGGTGCCAGGAGAAGAAAAGGCTTTACTCCACGGTCAGGAAAAATCCTGCCCAGGAACCAAAATGTTTTTTGAAGCCAATTTTTTTTTTGAAACCAAATGCAAAAACGGACACCAGGATGAGTTTCCGGATGAAATTCCATGTCTAAAAATGGTGTTGCTTCAACTTTTTAAAAATCAAGCCTTTTTGGTGCCAGGAGAAGAAAAGGCTTTACTCCACGGTCAGGAAAAATCCTGCCCAGGAACCAAAATGTTTTTTGAAGCCAAATTTTTTTTTTTGAAACCAAATACAAAAAGGGACACCAGGATGAGTTTCCTGATGAAATTCCATGTCTAAAAATGGTGTTGCTTCAACTTTTTAAAAATCAAGCCTTTTTGGTGCCAGGAGAAGAAAAGGCTTTACTCCACGGTCAGGAAAAATCCTGCCCAGGAACCAAAATGTTTTTTGAAGCCAAATTTTTTTTTTTGAAACCAAATGCAAAAACGGAAACCAGGATGAGTTTCCTGATGAAATTCCATGTCTAAAAATGGTGTTGCTTCAACTTTTTAAAAATCAAGCCTTTTTGGTGCCAGGAGAAGAAAAGGCTTTACTCCACGGTCAGGAAAAATCCTGCCCAGGAACCAAAATGTTTTTTGAAGCCAAATTTTTTTTTTTGAAACCAAATGCAAAAACGGACACCAGGATGAGTTTCCGGATGAAATTCCATGTCTAAAAATGGTGTTGCTTCAACTTTTTAAAAATCAAGCCTTTTTGGTGCCAGGAGAAGAAAAGGCTTTACTCCACGGTCAGGAAAAATCCTGCCCAGGAACCAAAATGTTTTTTGAAGCCAAATTTTTTTTTTGAAACCAAATGCAAAAACGGACACCAGGATGAGTTTCAGGATGAAATTCCATGTCTAAAAATGGTGTTGCTTCAACTTTTTAAAAATCAAGCCTTTTTGGTGCCAGGAGAAGAAAAGGCTTTACTCCACGGTCAGGAAAAATCCTGCCCAGGAACCAAAATGTTTTTTGAAGCCAAATTTTTTTTTTGAAACCAAATACAAAAAGGGACACCAGGATGAGTTTCCTGATGAAATTCCATGTCTAAAAATGGTGTTGCTTCAACTTTTTAAAAATCAAGCCTTTTTGGTGCCAGGAGAAGAAAAGGCTTTACTCCACGGTCAGGAAAAATCCTGCCCAGGAACCAAAATGTTTTTTGAAGCCAAATTTTTTTTTTTTGAAACCAAATGCAAAAACGGACACCAGGATGAGTTTCAGGATGAAATTCCATGTCTAAAAATGGTGTTGCTTCAACTTTTTAAAAATCAAGCCTTTTTGGTGCCAGGAGAAGAAAAGGCTTTACTCCACGGTCAGGAAAAATCCTGCCCAGGAACCAAAATGTTTTTTGAAGCCAAATTTTTTTTTTGAAACCAAATGCAAAAACGGACACCAGGATGAGTTTCAGGATGAAATTCCATGTCTAAAAATGGTGTTGCTTCAACTTTTTAAAAATCAAGCCTTTTTGGTGCCAGGAGAAGAAAAGGCTTTACTCCACGGTCAGGAAAAATCCTGCCCAGGAACCAAAATGTTTTTTGAAGCCAATTTTTTTTTTGAAACCAAATGTAAAAACGGACACCAGGATGAGTTTCCGGATGAAATTCCATGTCTAAAAATGGTGTTGCTTCAACTTTTTAAAAATCAAGCCTTTTTGGTGCCAGGAGAAGAAAAGGCTTTACTCCACGGTCAGGAAAAATCCTGCCCAGGAACCAAAATGTTTTTTGAAGCCAAATTTTTTTTTTGAAACCAAATGCAAAAACGGACACCAGGATGAGTTTCAGGATGAAATTCCATGTCTAAAAATGGTGTTGCTTCAACTTTTTAAAAATCAAGCCTTTTTGGTGCCAGGAGAAGAAAAGGCTTTACTCCACGGTCAGGAAAAATCCTGCCCAGGAACCAAAATGTTTTTTGAAGCCAATTTTTTTTTTGAAACCAAATGTAAAAACGGACACCAGGATGAGTTTCCGGATGAAATTCCATGTCTAAAAATGGTGTTGCTTCAACTTTTTAAAAATCAAGCCTTTTTGGTGCCAGGAGAAGAAAAGGCTTTACTCCACGGTCAGGAAAAATCCTGCCCAGGAACCAAAATGTTTTTTGAAGCCAAATTTTTTTTTTTGAAACCAAATACAAAAAGGGACACCAGGATGAGTTTCCTGATGAAATTCCATGTCTAAAAATGGTGTTGCTTCAACTTTTTAAAAATCAAGCCTTTTTGGTGCCAGGAGAAGAAAAGGCTTTACTCCACGGTCAGGAAAAATCCTGCCCAGGAACCAAAATGTTTTTTGAAGCCAAATTTTTTTTTTTGAAACCAAATGCAAAAACGGAAACCAGGATGAGTTTCCTGATGAAATTCCATGTCTAAAAATGGTGTTGCTTCAACTTTTTAAAAATCAAGCCTTTTTGGTGCCAGGAGAAGAAAAGGCTTTACTCCACGGTCAGGAAAAATCCTGCCCAGGAACCAAAATGTTTTTTGAAGCCAAATTTTTTTTTTTGAAACCAAATGCAAAAACGGACACCAGGATGAGTTTCAGGATGAAATTCCATGTCTAAAAATGGTGTTGCTTCAACTTTTTAAAAATCAAGCCTTTTTGGTGCCAGGAGAAGAAAAGGCTTTACTCCACGGTCAGGAAAAATCCTGCCCAGGAACCAAAATGTTTTTTGAAGCCAAATTTTTTTTTGAAACCAAATGCAAAAACGGACACCAGGATGAGTTTCAGGATGAAATTCCATGTCTAAAAATGGTGTTGCTTCAACTTTTTAAAAATCAAGCCTTTTTGGTGCCAGGAGAAGAAAAGGCTTTACTCCACGGTCAGGAAAAATCCTGCCCAGGAACCAAAATGTTTTTTGAAGCCAAATTTTTTTTTTGAAACCAAATACAAAAACAGACACCAGGATGAGTTTCCTGATGAAATTCCATGTCTAAAAATGGTGTTGCTTCAACTTTTTAAAAATCAAGCCTTTTTGGTGCCAGGAGAAGAAAAGGCTTTACTCCACGGTCAGGAAAAATCCTGCCCAGGAACCAAAATGTTTTTTGAAGCCAAATTTTTTTTTTGAAACCAAATGCAAAAACGGACACCAGGATGAGTTTCCGGATGAAATTCCATGTCTAAAAATGGTGTTGCTTCAACTTTTTAAAAATCAAGCCTTTTTGGTGCCAGGAGAAGAAAAGGCTTTACTCCACGGTCAGGAAAAATCCTGCCCAGGAACCAAAATGTTTTTTGAAGCCAAATTTTCTTTTTGAAACCAAATGCAAAAACGGACACCAGGATGAGTTTCAGGATGAAATTCCATGTCTAAAAATGGTGTTGCTTCAACTTTTTAAAAATCAAGCCTTTTTGGTGCCAGGAGAAGAAAAGGCTTTATTCCACGGTCAAGAAAAATGCTGCCCAGGAACCAAAATGGTTTTTGAAGCCAAATTTTTTTTTTGAAACCAAATGCAAAAATGGACACCAGGATGAGTTTCCGGATGAAATTCCATGTCTAAAAATGGTGTTGCTTCAACTTTTTAAAAATCAAGCCTTTTTGGTGCAAGGAGAAGAAAAGGCTTTACTCCACGGTCAGGAAAAATCCTGCCCAGGAACCAAAATGTTTTTTGAAGCCAAATTTTCTTTTTGAAACCAAATGCAAAAACGGACACCAGGATGAGTTTCAGGATGAAATTCCATGTCTAAAAATGGTGTTGCTTCAACTTTTTAAAAATCAAGCCTTTTTGGTGCCAGGAGAAGAAAAGGCTTTACTCCACGGTCAGGAAAAATCCTGCCCAGGAACCAAAATGTTTTTTGAAGCCAAATTTTTTTTTTGAAACCAAATGCAAAAACGGATACCAGGATGAGTTTCAGGATGAAATTCCATGTCTAAAAATGGTGTTGCTTCAACTTTTTAAAAATCAAGCCTTTTTGGTGCCAGGAGAAGAAAAGGCTTTACTCCACGGTCAGGAAAAATCCTGCCCAGGAACCAAAATGTTTTTTGAAGCCAAATTTTTTTTTTGAAACCAAATGCAAAAACGGACACCAGGATGAGTTTCAGGATGAAATTCCATGTCTAAAAATGGTGTTGCTTCAACTTTTTAAAAATCAAGCCTTTTTGGTGCCAGGAGAAGAAAAGGCTTTACTCCACGGTCAGGAAAAATCCTGCCCAGGAACCAAAATGTTTTTTGAAGCCAAATTTTTTTTTTGAAACCAAATGCAAAAACGGACACCAGGATGAGTTTCCGGATGAAATTCCATGTCTAAAAATGGTGTTGCTTCAACTTTTTAAAAATCAAGCCTTTTTGGTGCCAGGAGAAGAAAAGGCTTTACTCCACGGTCAGGAAAAATCCTGCCCAGGAACCAAAATGGTTTTTGAAGCCAAATTTTTTTTTTGAAACCAAATGCAAAAATGGACACCAGGATGAGTTTCCGGATGAAATTCCATGTCTAAAAATGGTGTTGCTTCAACTTTTTAAAAATCAAGCCTTTTTGGTGCCAGGAGAAGAAAAGGCTTTACTCCACGGTCAGGAAAAATCCTGCCCAGGAACCAAAATGTCTTTTGAAGCCAAATTTTCTTTTTGAAAACAAATGCAAAAACGGACACCAGGATGAGTTTCAGGATGAAATTCCATGTCTAAAAATGGTG
This sequence comes from Pantherophis guttatus, assembly GCF_059756535.1. Taxonomy (NCBI): domain Eukaryota; kingdom Metazoa; phylum Chordata; class Lepidosauria; order Squamata; family Colubridae; genus Pantherophis; species Pantherophis guttatus. Next base: position 9,949,754 of record NC_142078.1, on the reverse strand, counting down.
TTGCTTCAACTTTTTAAAAATCAAGCCTTTTTGGTGCCAGGAGAAGAAAAGGCTTTACTCCACGGTCAGGAAAAATCCTGCCCAGGAACCAAAATGTTTTTTGAAGCCAAATTTTTTTTTTGAAACCAAATGCAAAAACGGACACCAGGATGAGTTTCAGGATGAAATTCCATGTCTAAAAATGGTGTTGCTTCAACTTTTTAAAAATCAAGCCTTTTTGGTGCCAGGAGAAGAAAAGGCTTTACTCCACGGTCAGGAAAAATCCTGCCCAGGAACCAAAATGTTTTTTGAAGCCAAATTTTTTTTTTGAAACCAAATGCAAAAACGGACACCAGGATGAGTTTCAGGATGAAATTCCATGTCTAAAAATGGTGTTGCTTCAACTTTTTAAAAATCAAGCCTTTATGGTGCCAGGAGAAGAAAAGGCTTTACTCCACTGTCAGGAAAAATCCTGCCCAGGAACCAAAATGTTTTTTGAAGCCAAATTTTTTTTTTTTGAAACCAAATGCAAAAACGGACACCAGGATGAGTTTCCGGATGAAATTCCATGTCTAAAAATGGTGTTGCTTCAACTTTTTAAAAATCAAGCCTTTTTGATGCCAGGAGAAGAAAAGGCTTTACTCCACGGTCAGGAAAAATCCTGCCCAGGAACCAAAATGTTTTTTGAAGCCAAATTTTTTTTTTTTGAAACCAAATGCAAAAACGGACACCAGGATGAGTTTCCGGATGAAATTCCATGTCTAAAAATGGTGTTGCTTCAACTTTTTAAAAATCAAGCCTTTTTGGTGCCAGGAGAAGAAAAGGCTTTACTCCACGGTCAGGAAAAATCCTGCCCAGGAACCAAAATGTTTTTTGAAGCCAAAATTTTTTTTTGAAACCAAATGCAAAAACGGACACCAGGATGAGTTTCCGGATGAAATTCCATGTCTAAAAATGGTGTTGCTTCAACTTTTTAAAAATCAAGCCTTTTTGGTGCCAGGAGAAGAAAAGGCTTTACTCCACGGTCAGGAAAAATCCTGCCCAGGAACCAAAATGTTTTTTGAAGCCAAATTTTTTTTTTGAAACCAAATACAAAAAGGGACACCAGGATGAGTTTCCTGATGAAATTCCATGTCTAAAAATGGTGTTGCTTCAACTTTTTAAAAATCAAGCCTTTTTGGTGCCAGGAGAAGAAAAGGCTTTACTCCACGGTCAGGAAAAATCCTGCCCAGGAACCAAAATGTTTTTTGAAGCCAAATTTTTTTTTTGAAACCAAATACAAAAAGGGACACCAGGATGAGTTTCCTGATGAAATTCCATGTCTAAAAATGGTGTTGCTTCAACTTTTTAAAAATCAAGCCTTTTTGGTGCCAGGAGAAGAAAAGGCTTTACTCCACGGTCAGGAAAAATCCTGCCCAGGAACCAAAATGTTTTTTGAAGCCAAATTTTTTTTTTTGAAACCAAATGCAAAAACGGACACCAGGATGAGTTTCCGGATGAAATTCCATGTCTAAAAATGGTGTTGCTTCAACTTTTTAAAAATCAAGCCTTTTTGGTGCCAGGAGAAGAAAAGGCTTTACTCCACGGTCAGGAAAAATCCTGCCCAGGAACCAAAATCTTTTTTGAAGCCAAATTTTTTTTTTTGAAACCAAATACAAAAAGGGACACCAGGATGAGTTTCCTGATGAAATTCCATGTCTAAAAATGGTGTTGCTTCAACTTTTTAAAAATCAAGCCTTTTTGGTGCCAGGAGAAGAAAAGGCTTTACTCCACGGTCAGGAAAAATCCTGCCCAGGAACCAAAATGTTTTTTGAAGCCAAATTTTTTTTTTGAAACCAAATACAAAAAGGGACACCAGGATGAGTTTCCTGATGAAATTCCATGTCTAAAAATGGTGTTGCTTCAACTTTTTAAAAATCAAGCCTTTTTGATGCCAGGAGAAGAAAAGGCTTTACTCCACGGTCAGGAAAAATCCTGCCCAGGAACCAAAATGTTTTTTGAAGCCAAATTTTTTTTTTTTGAAACCAAATGCAAAAACGGACACCAGGATGAGTTTCAGGATGAAATTCCATGTCTAAAAATGGTGTTGCTTCAACTTTTTAAAAATCAAGCCTTTTTGGTGCCAGGAGAAGAAAAGGCTTTACTCCACGGTCAGGAAAAATCCTGCCCAGGAACCATAATGTTTTTTGAAGCCAAATTTTTTTTTTGAAACCAAATGCAAAAACGGACACCAGGATGAGTTTCCAGATGAAATTCCATGTCTAAAAATAGTGTTGCTTCAACTTTTTAAAAATCAAGCCTTTTTGGTGCCAGGAGAAGAAAAGGCTTTACTCCACGGTCAGGAAAAATCCTGCCCAGGAACCAAAATGTTTTTTGAAGCCAAATTTTTTTTTTGAAACCAAATGCAAAAACGGACACCAGGATGAGTTTCAGGATGAAATTCCATGTCTAAAAATGGTGTTGCTTCAACTTTTTAAAAATCAAGCCTTTTTGGTGCCAGGAGAAGAAAAGGCTTTATTCCACGGTCAAGAAAAATGCTGCCCAGGAACCAAAATGGTTTTTGAAGCCAAATTTTTTTTTTGAAACCAAATGCAAAAATGGACACCAGGATGAGTTTCCGGATGAAATTCCATGTCTAAAAATGGTGTTGCTTCAACTTTTTAAAAATCAAGCCTTTTTGGTGCAAGGAGAAGAAAAGGCTTTACTCCACGGTCAGGAAAAATCCTGCCCAGGAACCAAAATGTTTTTTGAAGCCAAATTTTCTTTTTGAAACCAAATGCAAAAACGGACACCAGGATGAGTTTCAGGATGAAATTCCATGTCTAAAAATGGTGTTGCTTCAACTTTTTAAAAATCAAGCCTTTTTGGTGCCAGGAGAAGAAAAGGCTTTACTCCACGGTCAGGAAAAATCCTGCCCAGGAACCAAAATGTTTTTTGAAGCCAAATTTTCTTTTTGAAACCAAATGCAAAAACGGACACCAGGATGAGTTTCAGGATGAAATTCCATGTCTAAAAATGGTGTTGCTTCAACTTTTTAAAAATCAAGCATTTTTGGTGCCAGGAGAAGAAAAGGCTTTACTCCACGGTCAGGAAAAATCCTGCCCAGGAACCAAAATGTTTTTTGACGCCAAATTTTTTTTTTGAAACCAAAAGCAAAAACGGACACCAGGATGAGTTTCCTTATGAAATTCCATGTCTAAAAATGGTGTTGCTTCAACTTTTTAAAAATCAAGCCTTTTTGGTGCCAGGAGAAGACAAGCCTTTACTCCACGGTCAGGAAAAATCCTGCCCAGGAACCAAAATGTTTTTTGAAGCCAATTTTTTTTTTTGAAACCAAATGCAAAAACGGACACCAGGATGAATTTCAGGATGAAATTCCATGTCTAAAAATGGTGTTGCTTCAACTTTTTAAAAATCAAGCCTTTTTGGTGCCAGGAGAAGAAAAGGCTTTACTCCACGGTCAGGAAAAATCCTGCCCAGGAACCAAAATGTTTTTTGAAGCCAAATTTTCTTTTTGAAACCAAATGCAAAAACGGACACCAGGATGAGTTTCAGGATGAAATTCCATGTCTAAAAATGGTGTTGCTTCAACTTTTTAAAAATCAAGCCTTTTTGGTGCCAGGAGAAGAAAAGGCTTTACTCCACGGTCAGGAAAAATCCTGCCCAGGAACCAAAATGTTTTTTGACGCCAAATTTTTTTTTTGAAACCAAAAGCAAAAACGGACACCAGGATGAGTTTCCTTATGAAATTCCATGTCTAAAAATGGTGTTGCTTCAACTTTTTAAAAATCAAGCCTTTTTGGTGCCAGGAGAAGAAAAGCCTTTACTCCACGGTCAGGAAAAATCCTGCCCAGGAACCAAAATGTTTTTTGAAGCCAAATTTTTTTTTTGAAACCAAATGCAAAAACGGACACCAGGATGAATTTCAGGATGAAATTCCATGTCTAAAAATGGTGTTGCTTCAACTTTTTAAAAATCAAGCCTTTTTGGTGCCAGGAGAAGAAAAGGCTTTATTCCACGGTCAGGAAAAATGCTGCCCAGGAACCAAAATGTTTTTTGAAGCCAAATTTTTTTTTGAAAACAAATGCAAAAACGGACACCAGGATGAGTTTCAGGATGAAATTCCATGTCTAAAAATGGTGTTGCTTCAACTTTTTAAAAATCAAGCCTTTTTGGTGCCAGGAGAAGAAAAGCCTTTACTCCACGGTCAGGAAAAATCCTGCCAAGGAACCAAAATGTTTTTTGAAGCCAAATTTTTTTTTTGAAACCAAATGCAAAAACGGACACAAGGATGAGTTTCAGGATGAAATTCCATGTCTAAAAATGGTGTTGCTTCAACTTTTTAAAAATCAAGCCTTTTTGGTGCCAGGAGAAGAAAAGGCTTTACTCCACGGTCAGGAAAAATCCTGCCCAGGAACCAAAATGGTTTTTGAAGCCAAATTTTTTTTTTGAAACCAAATGCAAAAATGGACACCAGGATGAGTTTCCGGATGAAATTCCATGTCTAAAAATGGTGTTGCTTCAACTTTTTAAAAATCAAGCCTTTTTGGTGCCAGGAGAAGAAAAGGCTTTACTCCACGGTCAGGAAAAATCCTGCCCAGGAACCAAAATGTTTTTTGAAGCCAAATTTTCTTTTTGAAACCAAATGCAAAAACGGACACCAGGATGAGTTTCCTTATGAAATTCCATGTCTAAAAATGGTGTTGCTTCAACTTTTTAAAAATCAAGCCTTTTTGGTGCCAGGAGAAGAAAAGGCTTTACTCCACGGTCAGGAAAAATCCTGCCCAGGAACCAAAATGTTTTTTGAAGCCAAATTTTTTTTTTGAAACCAAATGCAAAAACGGACACCAGGATGAGTTTCAGGATGAAATTCCATGTCTAAAAATGGTGTTGCTTCAACTTTTTAAAAATCAAGCCTTTTTGGTGCCAGGAGAAGAAAAGGCTTTATTCCACGGTCAGGAAAAATGCTGCCCAGGAACCAAAATGTTTTTTGAAGCCAAATTTTTTTTTGAAACCAAATGCAAAAACGGACACCAGGATGAGTTTCAGGATGAAATTCCATGTCTAAAAATGGTGTTGCTTCAACTTTTTAAAAATCAAGCCTTTTTGGTGCCAGGAGAAGAAAAGCCTTTACTCCACGGTCAGGAAAAATCCTGCCCAGGAACCAAAATGTTTTTGGAAGCCAAATTTTTTTTTTGAAACCAAATGCAAAAACGGACACCAGGATGAGTTTCAGGATGAAATTCCATGTCTAAAAATGGTGTTGCTTCAACTTTTTAAAAATCAAGCCTTTTTGGTGCCAGGAGAAGAAAAGCCTTTACTCCACGGTCAGGAAAAATCCTGCCCAGGAACCAAAATGTTTTTGGAAGCCAAATTTTTTTTTTGAAACCAAATGCAAAAACGGACACCAGGATGAGTTTCAGGATGAAATTCCATGTCTAAAAATGGTGTTGCTTAAACTTTTTAAAAATCAAGCCTTTTTGGTGCCAGGAGAAGAAAAGGCTTTACTCCACGGTCAGGAAAAATCCTGCCCAGGAACCAAAATGTTTTTTGAAGCCAATTTTTTTTTTGAAACCAAATGCAAAAACGGACACCAGGATGAGTTTCAGGATGAAATTCCATGTCTACAAATGGTGTTGCTTCAACTTTTTAAAAATCAAGCCTTTTTGGTGCCAGGAGAAGAAAAGGCTTTACTCCACGGTCAGGAAAAATCCTGCCCAGGAACCAAAATGTTTTTTGAAGCCAAATTTTTTTTTGGAAACCAGATACAAAAACGGACACCAGGATGAGTTTCCTGATGAAATTCCATGTCTAAAAATGGTGTTGCTTCAACTTTTTAAAAATCAAGCCTTTTTGGTGCCAGGAGAAGAAAAGGCTTTACTCCACGGTCAGGAAAAATCCTGCCCAGGAACCAAAATGTTTTTTGAAGCCAAATTTTTTTTGAAACCAAATGCAAAAACGGACACCAGGATGAGTTTCCGGATGAAATTCCATGTCTAAAAATGGTGTTGCTTCAACTTTTTAAAAATCAAGCCTTTTTGGTGCCAGGAGAAGAAAAGGCTTTACTCCACGGTCAGGAAAAATCCTGCCCAGGAACCAAAATGTTTTTTGAAGCCAAATTTTTTTTTTGAAACCAAATGCAAAAACGGACACCAGGATGAGTTTCAGGATGAAATTCCATGTCTAAAAATGGTGTTGCTTCAACTTTTTAAAAATCAAGCCTTTTTGGTGCCAGGAGAAGAAAAGGCTTTACTCCACGGTCAGGAAAAATCCTGCCCAGGAACCAAAATGTTTTTTGAAGCCAAATTTTTTTTTTTTGAAACCAAATGCAAAAACGGACACCAGGATGAGTTTCCGGATGAAATTCCATGTCTAAAAATGGTGTTGCTTCAACTTTTTAAAAATCAAGCCTTTTTGGTGCCAGGAGAAGAAAAGGCTTTACTCCACGGTGAGGAAAAATCCTGCCCAGGAATCAAAATGTTTTTTGAAGCCAAATTTTTTTTTTGAAACCAAATGCAAAAACGGACACCAGGATGAGTTTCAGGATGAAATTCCATGTCTAAAAATGGTGTTGCTTAAACTTTTTAAAAATCAAGCCTTTTTGGTGCCAGGAGAAGAAAAGGCTTTACTCCACGGTCAGGAAAAATCCTGCCCAGGAACCAAAATGTTTTTTGAAGCCAAATTTTCTTTTTGAAACCAAATGCAAAAACGGACACCAGGATGAGTTTCAGGATGAAATTCCATGTCTAAAAATGGTGTTGCTTCAACTTTTTAAAAATCAAGCCTTTTTGGTGCCAGGAGAAGAAAAGGCTTTACTCCACGGTCAGGAAAAATCCTGCCCAGGAACCAAAATGTTTTTTGACGCCAAATTTTTTTTTTGAAACCAAAAGCAAAAACGGACACCAGGATGAGTTTCCTTATGAAATTCCATGTCTAAAAATGGTGTTGCTTCAACTTTTTAAAAATCAAGCCTTTTTGGTGCCAGGAGAAGAAAAGCCTTTACTCCACGGTCAGGAAAAATCCTGCCCAGGAACCAAAATGTTTTTTGAAGCCAAATTTTTTTTTTGAAACCAAATGCAAAAACGGACACCAGGATGAATTTCAGGATGAAATTCCATGTCTAAAAATGGTGTTGCTTCAACTTTTTAAAAATCAAGCCTTTTTGGTGCCAGGAGAAGAAAAGGCTTTATTCCACGGTCAGGAAAAATGCTGCCCAGGAACCAAAATGTTTTTTGAAGCCAAATTTTTTTTTGAAACCAAATGCAAAAACGGACACCAGGATGAGTTTCAGGATGAAATTCCATGTCTAAAAATGGTGTTGCTTCACCTTTTTAAAAATCAAGCCTTTTTGGTGCCAGGAGAAGAAAAGCCTTTACTCCACGGTCAGGAAAAATGCTGCCCAGGAACCAAAATGTTTTTTGAAGCCAAATTTTTTTTTTGAAACCAAATGCAAAAACGGACACCAGGATGAGTTTCAGGATGAAATTCCATGTCTAAAAATGGTGTTGCTTCAACTTTTTAAAAATCAAGCCTTTTTGGTGCCAGGAGAAGAAAAGGCTTTAATCCACGGTCAGGAAAAATCCTGCCCAGGAACCAAAATGTTTTTTGAAGCCAAATTTTTTTTTTGAAACCAAATGCAAAAACGGACACCAGGATGAGTTTCAGGATGAAATTCCATGTCTAAAAATGGTGTTGCTTAAACTTTTTAAAAATCAAGCCTTTTTGGTGCCAGGAGAAGAAAAGGCTTTACTCCACGGTCAGGAAAAATCCTGCCCAGGAACCAAAATGTTTTTTGAAGCCAAATTTTTTTTTTGAAACCAAATGCAAAAACGGACACCAGGATGAGTTTCCGGATGAAATTCCATGTCTAAAAATGGTGTTGCTTCAACTTTTTAAAAATCAAGCCTTTTTGGTGCCAGGAGAAGAAAAGGCTTTACTCCACGGTGAGGAAAAATCCTGCCCAGGAACCAAAATGTTTTTTGAAGCCAAATTTTTTTTTTGAAACCAAATGCAAAAACGGACACTAGGATGAGTTTCAGGATGAAATTCCATGTCTAAAAATGGTGTTGCTTCAACTTTTTAAAAATCAAGCCTTTTTGTGGCCAGGAGAAGAAAAGGCTTTACTCCACGGTCAGGAAAAATCCTGCCCAGGAACCAAAACGTTTTTTGAAACATAATTTTTTTTTTGAAACCAAATGCAAAAACGGACACCAGGATGAGTTTCCTGATGAAATTCCATGTCTAAAAATGGTGTTGCTTCAACTTTTTAAAGATCAAGCCTTTTTGGTGCCAGGAGAAGAAAAGGCTTTACTCCACGGTCAGGAAAAATCCTGCCCAGGAACCAAAACGTTTTTTGAAGCCAAATTTTTTTTTTGAAACCAAATGCAAAAACGGACACCAGGATGAGTTTCAGGATGAAATTCCATGTCTAAAAATGGTGTTGCTTCAACTTTTTAAAAATCAAGCCTTTTTGGTGCCAGGAGAAGAAAAGGCTTTACTCCACGGTCAGGAAAAATCCTGCCCAGGAACCAAAACGTTTTTTGAAGCCAAATTTTTTTTTTGAAACCAAATGCAAAAACGGACACCAGGATGAGTTTCAGGATGAAATTCCATGTCTAAAAATGGTGTTGCTTCAACTTTTTAAAAATCAAGCCTTTTTGGTGCCAGGAGAAGAAAAGGCTTTACTCCACGGACAGGAAAAATCCTGCCCAGGAACCAAAATGTTTTTTGAAGCCAATTTTTTTTTTGAAACCAAATGCAAAAACGGACACCAGGATGAGTTTCAGGATGAAATTCCATGTCTAAAAATGGTGTTGCTTCAACTTTTTAAAAATCAAGCCTTTTTGGTGCCAGGAGAAGAAAAGGCTTTACTCCACGGTGAGGAAAAATCCTGCCCAGGAACCAAAATGTTTTTTGAAGCCAAATTTTTTTTTTGAAACCAAATGCAAAAACGGACACCAGGATGAGTTTCAGGATGAAATTCCATGTCTAAAAATGGTGTTGCTTCAACTTTTTAAAAATCAAGCCTTTTTGGTGCCAGGAGAAGAAAAGGCTTTACTCCACGGTGAGGAAAAATCCTGCCCAGGAACCAAAATGTTTTTTGACGCCAAATTTTTTTTTTGAAACCAAAAGCAAAAACGGACACCAGGATGAGTTTCCTTATGAAATTCCATGTCTAAAAATGGTGTTGCTTCAACTTTTTAAAAATCAAGCCTTTTTGGTGCCAGGAGAAGAAAAGCCTTTACTCCACGGTCAGGAAAAATCCTGCCCAGGAACCAAAATGTTTTTTGAAGCCAAATTTTTTTTTTGAAACCAAATGCAAAAACGGACACCAGGATGAATTTCAGGATGAAATTCCATGTCTAAAAATGGTGTTGCTTCAACTTTTTAAAAATCAAGCCTTTTTGGTGCCAGGAGAAGAAAAGGCTTTATTCCACGGTCAGGAAAAATGCTGCCCAGGAACCAAAATGTTTTTTGAAGCCAAATTTTTTTTTGAAACCAAATGCAAAAACGGACACCAGGATGAGTTTCAGGATGAAATTCCATGTCTAAAAATGGTGTTGCTTCAACTTTTTAAAAATCAAGCCTTTTTGGTGCCAGGAGAAGAAAAGGCTTTACTCCACGGTCAGGAAAAATCCTGCCCAGGAACCAAAATGTTTTTTGAAGCCAAATTTTTTTTTTGAAACCAAATGCAAAAACGGACACCAGGATGAGTTTCAGGATGAAATTCCATGTCTAAAAATGGTGTTGCTTCAACTTTTTAAAAATCAAGCCTTTTTGGTGCCAGGAGAAGAAAAGCCTTTACTCCACGGTCAGGAAAAATCCTGCCCAGGAACCAAAATGTTTTTTGAAGCCAAATTTTTTTTTTGAAACCAAATGCAAAAACGGACACCAGGATGAGTTTCAGGATGAAATTCCATGTCTAAAAATGGTGTTGCTTAAACTTTTTAAAAATCAAGCCTTTTTGGTGCCAGGAGAAGAAAAGGCTTTACTCCACGGTCAGGAAAAATCCTGCCCAGGAACCAAAATGTTTTTTGAAGCCAAATTTTTTTTTTTGAAACCAAATGCAAAAACGGACACCAGGATGAGTTTCCGGATGAAATTCCATGTCTAAAAATGGTGTTGCTTCAACTTTTTAAAAATCAAGCCTTTTTGGTGCCAGGAGAAGAAAAGGCTTTACTCCACGGTGAGGAAAAATCCTGCCCAGGAACCAAAATGTTTTTTGAAGCCAAATTTTTTTTTTGAAACCAAATGCAAAAACGGACACTAGGATGAGTTTCAGGATGAAATTCCATGTCTAAAAATGGTGTTGCTTCAACTTTTTAAAAATCAAGCCTTTTTGGTGCCAGGAGAAGAAAAGGCTTTACTCCACGGTCAGGAAAAATCCTGCCCAGGAACCAAAACGTTTTTTGAAACATAATTTTTTTTTTGAAACCAAATGCAAAAAAGGACACCAGGATGAGTTTCCTGATGAAATTCCATGTCTAAAAATGGTGTTGCTTCAACTTTTTAAAGATCAAGCCTTTTTGGTGCCAGGAGAAGAAAAGGCTTTACTCCACGGTCAGGAAAAATCCTGCCCAGGAACCAAAACGTTTTTTGAAGCCAAATTTTTTTTTTGAAACCAAATGCAAAAACGGACACCAGGATGAGTTTCAGGATGAAATTCCATGTCTAAAAATGGTGTTGCTTCAACTTTTTAAAAATCAAGCCTTTTTGGTGCCAGGAGAAGAAAAGGCTTTACTCCACGGTCAGGAAAAATCCTGCCCAGGAACCAAAACGTTTTTTGAAGCCAAATTTTTTTTTTGAAACCAAATGCAAAAACGGACACCAGGATGAGTTTCAGGATGAAATTCCATGTCTAAAAATGGTGTTGCTTCAACTTTTTAAAAATCAAGCCTTTTTGGTGCCAGGAGAAGAAAAGGCTTTACTCCACGGACAGGAAAAATCCTGCCCAGGAACCAAAATGTTTTTTGAAGCCAATTTTTTTTTTGAAACCAAATGCAAAAACGGACACCAGGATGAGTTTCAGGATGAAATTCCATGTCTAAAAATGGTGTTGCTTCAACTTTTTAAAAATCAAGCCTTTTTGGTGCCAGGAGAAGAAAAGGCTTTACTCCACGGTGAGGAAAAATCCTGCCCAGGAACCAAAATGTTTTTTGAAGCCAAATTTTTTTTTTGAAACCAAATGCAAAAACGGACACCAGGATGAGTTTCAGGATGAAATTCCATGTCTAAAAATGGTGTTGCTTCAACTTTTTAAAAATCAAGCCTTTTTGGTGCCAGGAGAAGAAAAGGCTTTACTCCACGGTCAGGAAAAATCCTGCCCAGGAACCAAAATGTTTTTTGAAGCCAAATTTTTTTTTTGAAACCAAATGCAAAAACGGACACCAGGATGAGTTTCAGGATGAAATTCCATGTCTAAAAATGGTGTTGCTTCAACTTTTTAAAAATTAAGCCTTTTTGGTGCCAGGAGAAGAAAAGGCTTTACTCCACGGTCAGGAAAAATCCTGCCCAGGAACCAAAATGTTTTTTGAAGCCAAATTTTTTTTTTGAAACCAAATGCAAAAACGGACACCAGGATGAGTTTCAGGATGAAATTCCATGTCTAAAAATGGTGTTGCTTCAACTTTTTAAAAATCAAGCCTTTTTGGTGCCAGGAGAAGAAAAGGCTTTACTCCACGGTCAGGAAAAATCCTGCCCAGGAACCAAAATGTTTTTTGAAGCCAAATTTTTTTTTTTGAAACCAAATGCAAAAACGGACACCAGGATGAGTTTCCTCATGAAATTCCATGTCTAAAAATGGTGTTGCTTCAAATTTTGAAAAATCAAGCCTTTTTGGTGCCAGGAGAAGAAAAGGCTTTATTTACTCCACGGTCAGGAAAAATTCTGCCCAGGAACCAAAATGTTTTTTGAAGCCAAATTTTTTTTTTGAAACCAAATACAAAAACAAACACCAGGATGAGTTTCCTGATGAAATTCCATGTCTAAAAATGGTGTTGCTTCAACTTTTTAAAAATCAAGCCTTTTTGGTGCCAGGAGAAGAAAAGGCTTTACTCCACAGTCAGGAAAAATCCTTCCCAGGAACCAAAATGTTTTTTGAAGCCAAATTTTTTTTTGAAACCAAATACAAAAAGGGACACCAGGATGAGTTTCCTGATGAAATTCCATATCTAAAAATGGTGTTGCTTCAACTTTTTAAAAATCAAGCCTTTTTGGTGCCAGGAGAAGAAAAGGCTTTACTCCACGGTCAGGAAAAATCCTGCCCAGGAACCAAAATGTTTTTTGAAGCCAAATTTTTTTTTTGAAACCAAATGAAAAAACGGACACCAGGATGAGTTTCAGGATGAAATTAAATGTCTAAAAATGGTGTTGCTTCAACTTTTTAAAAATCAAGCCTTTTGGTGCCAGGAGAAGAAAAGGCTTTACTCCACGGTCAGGAAAAATCCTGCCCAGGAACCAAAATGTTGTTTGAAGCCAAATTTTTTTTTTGAAACCAAATACAAAAACAGACACCAGGATGAGTTTCCTGATGAAATTCCATGTCTAAAAATGGTGTTGCTTCAACTTTTTAAAAATCAAGCCTTTTTGGTGCCAGGAGAAGAAAAGGCTTTACTCCACGGTCAGGAAAAATCCTGCCCAGGAACCAAAATGTTTTTTGAAGCCAATTTTTTTTTTTTTGAAACCAAATGCAAAAACGGACACCAGGATGAGTTTCCTGATGAAATTCCATGTCTAAAAATGGTGTTGCTTCAACTTTTTAAAAATCAAGCCTTTTTGGTGCCAGGAGAAGAAAAGGCTTTACTCCACGGTCAGGAAAAATCCTGCACAGGAACCAAAATGTTTTTTGAAGCCAAATTTTTTTTTTGAAACCAAATGCAAAAACGGACACCAGGATGAGTTTCCTGATGAAATTCCATGTCTAAAAATGGTGTTGCTTCAACTTTTTAAAAATCAAGCCTTTTTGGTGCCAGGAGAAGAAAAGGCTTTACTCCACGGTCAGGAAAAATCCTGCCCAGGAACCAAAATGTTTTTTGAAGCCAAATTTTTTTTTTGAAACCAAACGCAAAAACGGACACCAGGATGAGTTTCAGGATGAAATTCCATGTCTAAAAATGGTGTTGCTTCAACTTTTTAAAAATCAAGCCTTTTTGGTGCCAGGAGAAGAAAAGGCTTTACTCCACGGTCAGGAAAAATCCTGCCCAGGAACCAAAATGTTTTTTGAAGCCAAATTTTTTTTTTGAAACCAAATGCAAAAACGGACACCAGGATGAGTTTCCTGATGAAATTCCATGTCTAAAAATGGTGTTGCTTCAACTTTTTAAAAATCAAGCCATTTTGGTGCCAGGAGAAGAAAAGGCTTTACTCCACGGTCAGGAAAAATCCTGCCCAGGAACCAAAATGTTTTTTGAAGCCAAATTTTTTTTTTGAAACCAAATGCAAAAACGGACACCAGGATGAGTTTCAGGATGAAATTCCATGTCTAAAAATGGTGTTGCTTCAACTTTTTAAAAATCAAGCCTTTTTGGTGCCAGGAGAAGAAAAGGCTTTACTCCACGGTCAGGAAAAATCCTGCCCAGGAACCAAAATGTTTTTTGAAGCCAAATTTTTTTTTTGAAACCAAATGCAAAAACGGACACCAGGATGAGTTTCCTGATGAAATTCCATGTCTAAAAATGGTGTTGCTTCAACTTTTTAAAAATCAAGCCTTTTTGGTGCCAGGAGAAGAAAAGGCTTTACTCCACGGTCAGGAAAAATCCTGCCCAGGAACCAAAATGTTTTTTGAAGCCAATTTTTTTTTTTGAAACCAAACGCAAAAACGGACACCAGGATGAGTTTCCTGATGAAATTCCATGTCTAAAAATGGTGTTGCTTCAACTTTTTAAAAATCAAGCCTTTTTGGTGCCAGGAGAAGAAAAGGCTTTACTCCACGGTCAGGAAAAATCCTGCCCAGGAACCAAAATGTTTTTTGAAGCCAAATTTTTTTTTTGAAACCAAATGCAAAAACGGACACCAGGATGAGTTTCCTGATGAAATTCCATGTCTAAAAATGGTGTTGCTTCAACTTTTTAAAAATCAAGCCATTTTGATGCCAGGAGAAGAAAAGGCTTTACTCCACGGTCAGGAAAAATCCTGCCCAGGAACCAAAATGTTTTTTGAAGCCAAATTTTTTTTTTGAAACCAAATGCAAAAACGGACACCAGGATGAGTTTCAGGATGAAATTCCATGTCTAAAAATGGTGTTGCTTCAACTTTTTAAAAATCAAGCCTTTTTGGTGCCAGGAGAAGAAAAGGCTTTACTCCACGGTCAGGAAAAATCCTGCCCAGGAACCAAAATGTTTTTTGAAGCCAAATTTTTTTTTTGAAACCAAATGCAAAAACGGACACCAGGATGAGTTTCAGGATGAAATTCCATGTCTAAAAATGGTGTTGCTTCAACTTTTTATAAATCAAGCCTTTTTGGTGCCAGGAGAAGAAAAGGCTTTACTCCACGGTCAGGAAAAATCCTGCCCAGGAACCAAAATGTTTTTTGAAGCCAATTTTTTTTTTTTGAAACCAAACGCAAAAACAGACACCAGGATGAGTTTCCTGATTAAATTCCATGTCTAAAAATGGTGTTGCTTCAACTTTTTAAAAATCAAGCCTTTTTGGTGCCAGGAGAAGAAAAGGTTTTACTCCACGGTCAGGAAAAATGCTGCCCAGGAACCAAAATGTTTTTTGATGCCAAATTTTTTTTTTGAAACCAAATGGAAAAAGGGACACCAGGATGGGTTTCAGGATGAAATTTCATGTCTAAAAATGGTGTTGCTTCAACTTTTTAAAAATCAAGCCTTTTTGGTGCCAGGAGAAGAAAAGGCTTTACTCCACGGTCAGGAAAAATCCTGCCCAGGAACCAAAATGTTTTTTGATGCCAATTTTTTTTTTTGAAACCAAATGGAAAAACGGACACCAGGATGGGTTTCAGGATGAAATTTCATGTCTAAAAATGGTGTTGCTTCAACTTTTTAAAAATCAAGCCTTTTTGGTGCCAGGAGAAGAAATGGCTTTACTCCACGGTCAGGAAAAATCCTGCCCAGGAACCAAAATGTTTTTTGAAGCCAAATTTTTTTTTTGAAACCAAATGCAAAAACGGACACCAGGATGAGTTTCAGGATGAAATTCCATGTCTAAAAATGGTGTTGCTTCAACTTTTTAAAAATCAAGCCTTTTTGGTGCCAGGAGAAGAAAAGGCTTTACTCCACGGTCAGGAAAAATCCTGCCCAGGAACCAAAAGGTTTTTTGAAGCCAAATTTTTTTTTTGAAACCAAATGCAAAAACGGACACCAGGATGAGTTTCAGAATGAAATTCCATGTCTAAAAATGGTGTTGCTTCAACTTTTTAAAAATCAAGCCTTTTTGGTGCCAGGAGAAGAAAAGGCTTTACTCCACGGTCAGGAAAAATCCTGCCCAGGAACCAAAATGTTTTTTGAAGCCAAATTTTTTTTTTGAAACCAAATGCAAAAACGGACACCAGGATGAGTTTCAGGATGAAATTCCATGTCTAAAAATGGTGTTGCTTCAACTTTTTAAAAATCAAGCCTTTTTGGTGCCAGGAGAAGAAAAGGCTTTACTCCACGGTCAGGAAAAATCCTGCCCACGAACCAAAATGTTTTTTGAAGCCAAATTTTTTTTTTGAAACCAAATACAAAAACGGACACCAGGATGAGTTTCAGGATGAAATTCCATGTCTAAAAATGGTGTTGCTTCAACTTTTTAAAAATCGAGCCTTTTTGGTGCCAGGAGAAGAAAAGACTTTACTCCACGGTCAGGAAAAATCCTGCCCAGGAACCAAAATGTTTTTTGAAGCAATTTTTTTTTTTGAAACCAAATGCAAAAACGGACACCAGGATGAGTTTCAGGATGAAATTCCATGTCTAAAAATGGTGTTGCTTCAACTTTTTAAAAATCGAGCCTTTTAGGTGCCAGGAGAAGAAAAGGCTTTACTCCACGGTCAGGAAAAATCCTGCCCAGGAACCAAAATGTTTTTTGAAGCCAAATTTTTTTTTTGAAACCAAATGCAAAAACGGACACCAGGATGAGTTTCCTGATGAAATTCCATGTCTAAAAATGGTCTTGCTTCAACTTTTTAAAAATCAAGCCTTTTTGGTGCCAGGAGAAGAAAAGGCTTTACTCCACGGTCAGGAAAAATCCTGCCCAGGAACCAAAATGTTTTTTGAAGCCAAATTTTTTTTTTGAAACCAAATGCAAAAACGGACACCAGGATGAGTTTCAGGATGAAATTCCATGTCTAAAAATGGTGTTGCTTCAACTTTTTAAAAATCAAGCCTTTTTGGTGCCAGGAGAAGAAAAGGCTTTACTCCACGGTCAGGAAAAATCCTGCCCAGGAACCAAAATGTTTTTTGAAGCCAAATTTTTTTTTTGAAACCAAATGCAAAAACGGACACCAGGATGAGTTTCAGGATGAAATTCCATGTCTAAAAATGGTGTTGCTTCAACTTTTTAAAAATCAAGCCTTTTTGGTGCCAGGAGAAGAAAAGGCTTTACTCCACGGTCAGGAAAAATCCTGCCCAGGAACCAAAATGTTTTTTGAAGCCAAATTTTTTTTTTGAAACCAAATGCAAAAACGGACACCAGGATGAGTTTCAGGATGAAATTCCATGTCTAAAAATGGTGTTGCTTCAACTTTTTAAAAATCAAGCCTTTTTGGTGCCAGGAGAAGAAAAGGCTTTACTCCACGGTCAGGAAAAATCCTGCCCAGGAACCAAAATGTTTTTTGAAGCCAAATTTTTTTTTTTGAAATCAAATGCAAAAACTGACACCAGGATGAGTTTCCTCATGAAATTCCATGTCTAAAAATGGTGTTGCTTCAAATTTTGAAAAATCAAGCCTTTTTGGTGCCAGGAGAAGAAAAGGCTTTATTTACTCCACGGTCAGGAAAAATTCTGCCCAGGAACCAAAATGTTTTTTGAAGCCAAATTTTTTTTTTGAAACCAAATACAAACACAAACACCAGGATGAGTTTCCTGATGAAATTCCATGTCTAAAAATGGTGTTGCTTCAACTTTTTAAAAATCAAGCCTTTTTGGTGCCAGGAGAAGAAAAGGCTTTACTCCACAGTCAGGAAAAATCCTTCCCAGGAACCAAAATGTTTTTTGAAGCCAAATTTTTTTTTGAAACCAAATACAAAAAGGGACACCAGGATGAGTTTCCTGATGAAATTCCATATCTAAAAATGGTGTTGCTTCAACTTTTTAAAAATCAAGCCTTTTTGGTGCCAGGAGAAGAAAAGGCTTTACTCCACGGTCAGGAAAAATCCTGCCCAGGAACCAAAATGTTTTTTGAAGCCAAATTTTTTTTTGAAACCAAATGCAAAAACGGACACCAATATGAGTTTCAGGATGAAATTCCATGTCTAAAAATGGTGTTGCTTCAACTTTTTAAAAATCAAGCCTTTTGGTGCCAGGAGAAGAAAAGGCTTTACTCCACGGTCAGGAAAAATCCTGCCCAGGAACCAAAATGTTTTTTGAAGCCAATTTTTTTTTTTGAAACCAAATACAAAAACAGACACCAGGATGAGTTTCCTGATGAAATTCCATGTCTAAAAATGGTGTTGCTTCAACTTTTTAAAAATCAAGCCTTTTTGGTGCCAGGAGAAGAAAAGGCTTTACTCCACGGTCAGGAAAAATCCTGCCCAGGAACCATAATGTTTTTTGAAGCCAATTTTTTTTTTTGAAACCAAATGCAAAAAGGGACACCAGGATGTGTTTCCTGATGAAATTCCATTTCTAAAAATGGTGTTGCTTCAACTTTTTAAAAATCAAGCCTTTTTGGTGCCAGGAGAAGAAAAGGCTTTACTCCACGGTCAGGAAAAATCCTGCCCAGGAACCAAAATGTTTTTTGAAGCCAAATTTTTTTTTTTGAAACCAAATGCAAAAACGGACACCAGGATGAGTTTCCTGATGAAATTCCATGTCTAAAAATGGTGTTGCTTCAACTTTTTAAAAATCAAGCCTTTTTGGTGCCAGGAGAAGAAAAGGCTTTACTCCACGGTCAGGAAAAATCCTGCCCAGGAACCAAAATGTTTTTTGAAGCCAAATTTTTTTTTTTGAAACCAAATGCAAAAACGGACACCAGGATGAGTTTCAGGATGAAATTCCATGTCTAAAAATGGTGTTGCTTCAACTTTTTAAAAATCAAGCCTTTTTGGTGCCAGGAGAAGAAAAGGCTTTACTCCACGGTCAGGAAAAATCCTGCCCAGGAACCAAAATGTTTTTTGAAGCCAATTTTTTTTTTTGAAACCAAACGCAAAAACGGACACCAGGATGAGTTTCCTGATGAAATTCCATGTCTAAAAATGGTGTTGCTTCAACTTTTTAAAAATCAAGCCTTTTTGGTGCCAGGAGAAGAAAAGGCTTTACTCCACGGTCAGGAAAAATCCTGCCCAGGAACCAAAATGTTTTTTGAAGCCAAATTTTTTTTTTGAAACCAAATGTAAAAACGGACACCAGGATGAGTTTCCGGATGAAATTCCATGTCTAAAAATGGTGTTGCTTCAACTTTTTAAAAATCAAGCCATTTTGGTGCCAGGAGAAGAAAAGGCTTTACTCCACGGTCAGGAAAAATCCTGCCCAGGAACCAAAATGTTTTTTGAAGCCAAATTTTTTTTTTGAAACCAAATGCAAAAACGGACACCAGGATGAGTTTCAGGATGAAATTCCATGTCTAAAAATGGTGTTGCTTCAACTTTTTATAAATCAAGCCTTTTTGGTGCCAGGAGAAGAAAAGGCTTTACTCCACGGTCAGGAAAAATCCTGCCCAGGAACCAAAATGTTTTTTGAAGCCAATTTTTTTTTTTGAAACCAAACGCAAAAACGGACACCAGGATGAGTTTCCTGATTAAATTCCATATCTAAAAATGGTGTTGCTTCAACTTTTTAAAAATCAAGCCTTTTTGGTGCCAGGAGAAGAAAAGGTTTTACTCCACGGTCAGGAAAAATGCTGCCCAGGAACCAAAATGTTTTTTGATGCCAAAATTTTTTTTTGAAACCAAATGGAAAAAGGGACACCAGGATGGGTTTCAGGATGAAATTTCATGTCTAAAAATGGTGTTGCTTCAACTTTTTAAAAATCAAGCCTTTTTGGTGCCAGGAGAAGAAAAGGCTTTACTCCACGGTCAGGAAAAATCCTGCCCAGGAACCAAAATGTTTTTTGATGCCAAATTTTTTTTTTGAAACCAAATGGAAAAACGGACACCAGGATGGGTTTCAGGATGAAATTTCATGTCTAAAAATGGTGTTGCTTCAACTTTTTAAAAATCAAGCCTTTTTGGTGCCAGGAGAAGAAATGGCTTTACTCCACGGTCAGGAAAAATCCTGCCCAGGAACCAAAAGGTTTTTTGAAGCCAAATTTTTTTTTTGAAACCAAATGCAAAAACGGACACCAGGATGAGTTTCAGGATGAAATTCCATGTCTAAAAATGGTGTTGCTTCAACTTTTTAAAAATCAAGCCTTTTTGGTGCCAGGAGAAGAAAAGGCTTTACTCCACGGTCAGGAAAAATCCTGCCCAGGAACCAAAATGTTTTTTGAAGCCAAATTTTTTTTTTTGAAATCAAATGCAAAAACTGACACCAGGATGAGTTTCCTCATGAAATTCCATGTCTAAAAATGGTGTTGCTTCAAATTTTGAAAAATCAAGCCTTTTTGGTGCCAGGAGAAGAAAAGGCTTTATTTACTCCACGGTCAGGAAAAATTCTGCCCAGGAACCAAAATGTTTTTTGAAGCCAAATTTTTTTTTTGAAACCAAATACAAACACAAACACCAGGATGAGTTTCCTGATGAAATTCCATGTCTAAAAATGGTGTTGCTTCAACTTTTTAAAAATCAAGCCTTTTTGGTGCCAGGAGAAGAAAAGGCTTTACTCCACAGTCAGGAAAAATCCTTCCCAGGAACCAAAATGTTTTTTGAAGCCAAATTTTTTTTTGAAACCAAATACAAAAAGGGACACCAGGATGAGTTTCCTGATGAAATTCCATATCTAAAAATGGTGTTGCTTCAACTTTTTAAAAATCAAGCCTTTTTGGTGCCAGGAGAAGAAAAGGCTTTACTCCACGGTCAGGAAAAATCCTGCCCAGGAACCAAAATGTTTTTTGAAGCCAAATTTTTTTTTGAAACCAAATGCAAAAACGGACACCAATATGAGTTTCAGGATGAAATTCCATGTCTAAAAATGGTGTTGCTTCAACTTTTTAAAAATCAAGCCTTTTGGTGCCAGGAGAAGAAAAGGCTTTACTCCACGGTCAGGAAAAATCCTGCCCAGGAACCAAAATGTTTTTTGAAGCCAATTTTTTTTTTTGAAACCAAATACAAAAACAGACACCAGGATGAGTTTCCTGATGAAATTCCATGTCTAAAAATGGTGTTGCTTCAACTTTTTAAAAATCAAGCCTTTTTGGTGCCAGGAGAAGAAAAGGCTTTACTCCACGGTCAGGAAAAATCCTGCCCAGGAACCATAATGTTTTTTGAAGCCAATTTTTTTTTTTGAAACCAAATGCAAAAAGGGACACCAGGATGTGTTTCCTGATGAAATTCCATTTCTAAAAATGGTGTTGCTTCAACTTTTTAAAAATCAAGCCTTTTTGGTGCCAGGAGAAGAAAAGGCTTTACTCCACGGTCAGGAAAAATCCTGCCCAGGAACCAAAATGTTTTTTGAAGCCAAATTTTTTTTTTTGAAACCAAATGCAAAAACGGACACCAGGATGAGTTTCCTGATGAAATTCCATGTCTAAAAATGGTGTTGCTTCAACTTTTTAAAAATCAAGCCTTTTTGGTGCCAGGAGAAGAAAAGGCTTTACTCCACGGTCAGGAAAAATCCTGCCCAGGAACCAAAATGTTTTTTGAAGCCAAATTTTTTTTTTTGAAACCAAATGCAAAAACGGACACCAGGATGAGTTTCAGGATGAAATTCCATGTCTAAAAATGGTGTTGCTTCAACTTTTTAAAAATCAAGCCTTTTTGGTGCCAGGAGAAGAAAAGGCTTTACTCCACGGTCAGGAAAAATCCTGCCCAGGAACCAAAATGTTTTTTGAAGCCAATTTTTTTTTTTGAAACCAAACGCAAAAACGGACACCAGGATGAGTTTCCTGATGAAATTCCATGTCTAAAAATGGTGTTGCTTCAACTTTTTAAAAATCAAGCCTTTTTGGTGCCAGGAGAAGAAAAGGCTTTACTCCACGGTCAGGAAAAATCCTGCCCAGGAACCAAAATGTTTTTTGAAGCCAAATTTTTTTTTTGAAACCAAATGTAAAAACGGACACCAGGATGAGTTTCCGGATGAAATTCCATGTCTAAAAATGGTGTTGCTTCAACTTTTTAAAAATCAAGCCATTTTGGTGCCAGGAGAAGAAAAGGCTTTACTCCACGGTCAGGAAAAATCCTGCCCAGGAACCAAAATGTTTTTTGAAGCCAAATTTTTTTTTTGAAACCAAATGCAAAAACGGACACCAGGATGAGTTTCAGGATGAAATTCCATGTCTAAAAATGGTGTTGCTTCAACTTTTTATAAATCAAGCCTTTTTGGTGCCAGGAGAAGAAAAGGCTTTACTCCACGGTCAGGAAAAATCCTGCCCAGGAACCAAAATGTTTTTTGAAGCCAATTTTTTTTTTTGAAACCAAACGCAAAAACGGACACCAGGATGAGTTTCCTGATTAAATTCCATATCTAAAAATGGTGTTGCTTCAACTTTTTAAAAATCAAGCCTTTTTGGTGCCAGGAGAAGAAAAGGTTTTACTCCACGGTCAGGAAAAATGCTGCCCAGGAACCAAAATGTTTTTTGATGCCAAAATTTTTTTTTGAAACCAAATGGAAAAAGGGACACCAGGATGGGTTTCAGGATGAAATTTCATGTCTAAAAATGGTGTTGCTTCAACTTTTTAAAAATCAAGCCTTTTTGGTGCCAGGAGAAGAAAAGGCTTTACTCCACGGTCAGGAAAAATCCTGCCCAGGAACCAAAATGTTTTTTGATGCCAAATTTTTTTTTTGAAACCAAATGGAAAAACGGACACCAGGATGGGTTTCAGGATGAAATTTCATGTCTAAAAATGGTGTTGCTTCAACTTTTTAAAAATCAAGCCTTTTTGGTGCCAGGAGAAGAAATGGCTTTACTCCACGGTCAGGAAAAATCCTGCCCAGGAACCAAAAGGTTTTTTGAAGCCAAATTTTTTTTTTGAAACCAAATGCAAAAACGGACACCAGGATGAGTTTCAGGATGAAATTCCATGTCTAAAAATGGTGTTGCTTCAACTTTTTAAAAATCAAGCCTTTTTGGTGCCAGGAGAAGAAAAGGCTTTACTCCACGGTCAGGAAAAATCCTGCCCAGGAACCAAAATGTTTTTTGAAGCCAAATTTTTTTTTTGAAACCAAATGCAAAAACAGACACCAGGATGAGTTTCAGGATGAAATTCCATGTCTAAAAATGGTGTTGCTTCAACTTTTTAAAAATCAAGCCTTTTTGGTGCCAGGAGAAGAAAAGGCTTTACTCCACGGTCAGGAAAAATCCTGCCCACGAACCAAAATGTTTTTTGAAGCCAAATTTTTTTTTTGAAACCAAATACAAAAACGGACACCAGGATGAGTTTCAGGATGAAATTCCATGTCTAAAAATGGTGTTGCTTCAACTTTTTAAAAATCGAGCCTTTTTGGTGCCAGGAGAAGAAAAGGCTTTACTCCACGGTCAGGAAAAATCCTGCCCAGGAACCAAAAGGTTTTTTGAAGCCAAATTTTTTTTTTGAAACCAAATGCAAAAACGGACACCAGGATGAGTTTCCTGATGAAATTCCATGTCTAAAAATGGTGTTGCTTCAACTTTTAAAAAATCAAGCCTTTTTGGTGCCAGGAGAAGAAAAGGCTTTACTCCACGGTCAGGAAAAATCCTGCCCAGGAACCAAAATGTTTTTTGAAGCCAAATTTTTTTTTTGAAACCAAATGCAAAAACGGACACCAGGATGAGTTTCCTGATGAAATTCCATGTCTAAAAATGGTGTTGCTTCAACTTTTTAAAAATCAAGCCTTTTTGGTGCCAGGAGAAGAAAAGGCTTTACTCCACGGTCAGGAAAAATCCTGCCCAGGAACCAAAATGTTTTTTGAAGCCAAATTTTTTTTTGAAACCAAATGCAAAAACGGACACCAATATGAGTTTCAGGATGAAATTCCATGTCTAAAAATGGTGTTGCTTCAACTTTTTAAAAATCAAGCCTTTTTGGTGCCAGGAGAAGAAAAGGCTTTACTCCACGGTCAGGAAAAATCCTGCCCAGGAACCAAAATGTTTTTTAAAGCCAAATTTTTTTTTTGAAACCAAATGAAAAAACGGACACCAGGATGAGTTTCAGGATGAAATTAAATGTCTAAAAATGGTGTTGCTTCAACTTTTTAAAAATCAAGCCTTTTGGTGCCAGGAGAAGAAAAGGCTTTACTCCACGGTCAGGAAAAATCCTGCCCAGGAACCAAAATGTTTTTTGAAGCCAAATTTTTTTTTTGAAACCAAATACAAAAACAGACACCAGGATGAGTTTCCTGATGAAATTCCATGTCTAAAAATGGTGTTGCTTCAACTTTTTAAAAATCAAGCCTTTTTGGTGCCAGGAGAAGAAAAGGCTTTACTCCACGGTCAGGAAAAATCCTGCCCAGGAACCAAAATGTTTTTTGAAGCCAATTTTTTTTTTTGAAACCAAATGCAAAAACGGACACCAGGATGAGTTTCCTGATGAAATTCCATGTCTAAAAATGGTGTTGCTTCAACTTTTTAAAAATCAAGCCTTTTTGGTGCCAGGAGAAGAAAAGGCTTTACTCCACGGTCAGGAAAAATCCTGCCCAGGAACCAAAAGGTTTTTTGAAGCCAAATTTTTTTTTTGAAACCAAATGCAAAAACGGACACCAGGATGAGTTTCCTGATGAAATTCCATGTCTAAAAATGGTGTTGCTTCAACTTTTTAAAAATCAAGCCTTTTTGGTGCCAGGAGAAGAAAAGGCTTTACTCCACGGTCAGGAAAAATCCTGCCCAGGAACCAAAATGTTTTTTGAAGCCAAATTTTTTTTTTGAAACCAAATGCAAAAACGGACACCAGGATGAGTTTCAGGATGAAATTCCATGTCTAAAAATGGTGTTGCTTCAACTTTTTATAAATCAAGCCTTTTTGGTGCCAGGAGAAGAAAAGGCTTTACTCCACGGTCAGGAAAAATCCTGCCCAGGAACCAAAATGTTTTTTGAAGCCAATTTTTTTTTTTGAAACCAAACGCAAAAACGGACACCAGGATGAGTTTCCTGATTAAATTCCATGTCTAAAAATGGTGTTGCTTCAACTTTTTAAAAATCAAGCCTTTTTGGTGCCAGGAGAAGAAAAGGTTTTACTCCACGGTCAGGAAAAATGCTGCCCAGGAACCAAAATGTTTTTTGATGCCAAATTTTTTTTTTGAAACCAAATGGAAAAAGGGACACCAGGATGGGTTTCAGGATGAAATTTCATGTCTAAAAATGGTGTTGCTTCAACTTTTTAAAAATCAAGCCTTTTTGGTGCCAGGAGAAGAAAAGGCTTTACTCCACGGTCAGGAAAAATCCTGCCCAGGAACCAAAATGTTTTTTGATGCCAAATTTTTTTTTTGAAACCAAATGGAAAAACGGACACCAGGATGGGTTTCAGGATGAAATTTCATGTCTAAAAATGGTGTTGCTTCAACTTTTTAAAAATCAAGCCTTTTTGGTGCCAGGAGAAGAAATGGCTTTACTCCACGGTCAGGAAAAATCCTGCCCAGGAACCAAAATGTTTTTTGAAGCCAAATTTTTTTTTTGAAACCAAATGCAAAAACGGACACCAGGATGAGTTTCAGGATGAAATTCCATGTCTAAAAATGGTGTTGCTTCAACTTTTTAAAAATCAAGCCTTTTTGGTGCCAGGAGAAGAAAAGGCTTTACTCCACGGTCAGGAAAAATCCTGCCCAGGAACCAAAATGTTTTTTGAAGCCAAATTTTTTTTTTGAAACCAAATGCAAAAACAGACACCAGGATGAGTTTCAGGATGAAATTCCATGTCTAAAAATGGTGTTGCTTCAACTTTTTAAAAATCAAGCCTTTTTGGTGCCAGGAGAAGAAAAGGCTTTACTCCACGGTCAGGAAAAATCCTGCCCACGAACCAAAATGTTTTTTGAAGCCAAATTTTTTTTTTGAAACCAAATACAAAAACGGACACCAGGATGAGTTTCAGGATGAAATTCCATGTCTAAAAATGGTGTTGCTTCAACTTTTTAAAAATCGAGCCTTTTTGGTGCCAGGAGAAGAAAAGACTTTACTCCACGGTCAGGAAAAATCCTGCCCAGGAACCAAAACGTTTTTTGAAGCCAATTTTTTTTTTTGAAACCAAATGCAAAAACGGACACCAGGATGAGTTTCAGGATGAAATTAAATGTCTAAAAATGGTGTTGCTTCAACTTTTTAAAAATCAAGCCTTTTGGTGCCAGGAGAAGAAAAGGCTTTACTCCACGGTCAGGAAAAATCCTGCCCAGGAACCAAAATGTTTTTTGATGCCAAATTTTTTTTTTGAAACCAAATGGAAAAACGGACACCAGGATGGGTTTCAGGATGAAATTTCATGTCTAAAAATGGTGTTGCTTCAACTTTTTAAAAATCAAGCCTTTTTGGTGCCAGGAGAAGAAATGGCTTTACTCCACGGTCAGGAAAAATCCTGCCCAGGAACCAAAATGTTTTTTGAAGCCAAATTTTTTTTTTGAAACCAAATGCAAAAACGGACACCAGGATGAGTTTCAGGATGAAATTCCATGTCTAAAAATGGTGTTGCTTCAACTTTTTAAAAATCAAGCCTTTTTGGTGCCAGGAGAAGAAAAGGCTTTACTCCACGGTCAGGAAAAATCCTGCCCAGGAACCAAAATGTTTTTTGAAGCCAAATTTTTTTTTTGAAACCAAATGCAAAAACAGACACCAGGATGAGTTTCAGGATGAAATTCCATGTCTAAAAATGGTGTTGCTTCAACTTTTTAAAAATCAAGCCTTTTTGGTGCCAGGAGAAGAAAAGGCTTTACTCCACGGTCAGGAAAAATCCTGCCCACGAACCAAAATGTTTTTTGAAGCCAAATTTTTTTTTTGAAACCAAATACAAAAACGGACACCAGGATGAGTTTCAGGATGAAATTCCATGTCTAAAAATGGTGTTGCTTCAACTTTTTAAAAATCGAGCCTTTTTGGTGCCAGGAGAAGAAAAGACTTTACTCCACGGTCAGGAAAAATCCTGCCCAGGAACCAAAATGTTTTTTGAAGCCAATTTTTTTTTTTGAAACCAAATGCAAAAACGGACACCAGGATGAGTTTCAGGATGAAATTAAATGTCTAAAAATGGTGTTGCTTCAACTTTTTAAAAATCAAGCCTTTTGGTGCCAGGAGAAGAAAAGGCTTTACTCCACGGTCAGGAAAAATCCTGCCCAGGAACCAAAATGTTTTTTGAAGCCAAATTTTTTTTTTGAAACCAAATACAAAAACAGACACCAGGATGAGTTTCCTGATGAAATTCCATGTCTAAAAATGGTGTTGCTTCAACTTTTTAAAAATCAAGCCTTTTTGATGCCAGGAGAAGAAAAGGCTTTACTCCACGGTCAGGAAAAATCCTGCCCAGGAACCAAAATGTTTTTTGAAGCCAATTTTTTTTTTTGAAACCAAATGCAAAAACGGACACCAGGATGAGTTTCCTGATGAAATTCCATGTCTAAAAATGGTGTTGCTTCAACTTTTTAAAAATCAAGCCTTTTTGGTGCCAGGAGAAGAAAAGGCTTTACTCCACGGTCAGGAAAAATCCTGCCCAGGAACCAAAATGTTTTTTGAAGCCAAATTTTTTTTTTGAAACCAAATGCAAAAACGGACACCAGGATGAGTTTCCTGATGAAATTCCATGTCTAAAAATGGTGTTGCTTCAACTTTTTAAAAATCAAGCCTTTTTGGTGCCAGGAGAAGAAAAGGCTTTACTCCACGGTCAGGAAAAATCCTGCCCAGGAACCAAAATGTTTTTTGAAGCCAAATTTTTTTTTTGAAACCAAATGCAAAAACGGACACCAGGATGAGTTTCAGGATGAAATTCCATGTCTAAAAATGGTGTTGCTTCAACTTTTTAAAAATCAAGCCTTTTTGGTGCCAGGAGAAGAAAAGGCTTTACTCCACGGTCAGGAAAAATCCTGCCCAGGAACCAAAATGTTTTTTGAAGCCAATTTTTTTTTTGAAACCAAACACAAAAACGGACACCAGGATGAGTTTCCTGATGAAATTCCATGTCTAAAAATGGTGTTGCTTCAACTTTTTAAAAATCAAGCCTTTTTGGTGCCAGGAGAAGAAAAGGCTTTACTCCACGGTCAGGAAAAATCCTGCCCAGGAACCAAAATGTTTTTTGAAGCCAAATTTTTTTTTTGAAACCAAATGCAAAAACGGACACCAGGATGAGTTTCCTGATGAAATTCCATGTCTAAAAATGGTGTTGCTTCAACTTTTTAAAAATCAAGCCATTTTGGTGCCAGGAGAAGAAAAGGCTTTACTCCACGGTCAGGAAAAATCCTGCCCAGGAACCAAAATGTTTTTTGAAGCCAAATTTTTTTTTTGAAACCAAATGCAAAAACGGACACCAGGATGAGTTTCAGGATGAAATTCCATGTCTAAAAATGGTGTTGCTTCAACTTTTTAAAAATCAAGCCTTTTTGGTGCCAGGAGAAGAAAAGGCTTTACTCCACGGTCAGGAAAAATCCTGCCCAGGAACCAAAATGTTTTTTGAAGCCAAATTTTTTTTTTGAAACCAAATGCAAAAACGGACACCAGGATGAGTTTCAGGATGAAATTCCATGTCTAAAAATGGTGTTGCTTCAACTTTTTATAAATCAAGCCTTTTTGGTGCCAGGAGAAGAAAAGGCTTTACTCCACGGTCAGGAAAAATCCTGCCCAGGAACCAAAATGTTTTTTGAAGCCAAATTTTTTTTTTGAAACCAAATGCAAAAACGGACACCAGGATGAGTTTCAGGATGAAATTCCCTGTCTAAAAATGGTGTTGCTTCAACTTTTTAAAAATCAAGCCTTTTTGGTGCCAGGAGAAGAAAAGGCTTTACTCCACGGTCAGGAAAAATCCTGCCCAGGAACCAAAATGTTTTTTGAAGCCAATTTTTTTTTTTGAAACCAAACGCAAAAACGGACACCAGGATGAGTTTCCTGATGAAATTCCATGTCTAAAAATGGTGTTGCTTCAACTTTTTAAAAATCAAGCCTTTTTGGTGCCAGGAGAAGAAAAGGTTTTACTCCACGGTCAGGAAAAATGCTGCCCAGGAACCAAAATGTTTTTTGAAGCCAATTTTTTTTTTGAAACCAAACACAAAAACGGACACCAGGATGAGTTTCCTGATGAAATTCCATGTCTAAAAATGGTGTTGCTTCAACTTTTTAAAAATCAAGCCTTTTTGGTGCCAGGAGAAGAAAAGGCTTTACTCCACGGTCAGGAAAAATCCTGCCCAGGAACCAAAATGTTTTTTGAAGCCAAATTTTTTTTTTGAAACCAAATGCAAAAACGGACACCAGGATGAGTTTCCTGATGAAATTCCATGTCTAAAAATGGTGTTGCTTCAACTTTTTAAAAATCAAGCCATTTTGGTGCCAGGAGAAGAAAAGGCTTTACTCCACGGTCAGGAAAAATCCTGCCCAGGAACCAAAATGTTTTTTGAAGCCAAATTTTTTTTTTGAAACCAAATGCAAAAACGGACACCAGGATGAGTTTCAGGATGAAATTCCATGTCTAAAAATGGTGTTGCTTCAACTTTTTAAAAATCAAGCCTTTTTGGTGCCAGGAGAAGAAAAGGCTTTACTCCACGGTCAGGAAAAATCCTGCCCAGGAACCAAAATGTTTTTTGAAGCCAAATTTTTTTTTTGAAACCAAATGCAAAAACGGACACCAGGATGAGTTTCAGGATGAAATTCCATGTCTAAAAATGGTGTTGCTTCAACTTTTTATAAATCAAGCCTTTTTGGTGCCAGGAGAAGAAAAGGCTTTACTCCACGGTCAGGAAAAATCCTGCCCAGGAACCAAAATGTTTTTTGAAGCCAAATTTTTTTTTTGAAACCAAATGCAAAAACGGACACCAGGATGAGTTTCAGGATGAAATTCCCTGTCTAAAAATGGTGTTGCTTCAACTTTTTAAAAATCAAGCCTTTTTGGTGCCAGGAGAAGAAAAGGCTTTACTCCACGGTCAGGAAAAATCCTGCCCAGGAACCAAAATGTTTTTTGAAGCCAATTTTTTTTTTTGAAACCAAACGCAAAAACGGACACCAGGATGAGTTTCCTGATGAAATTCCATGTCTAAAAATGGTGTTGCTTCAACTTTTTAAAAATCAAGCCTTTTTGGTGCCAGGAGAAGAAAAGGTTTTACTCCACGGTCAGGAAAAATGCTGCCCAGGAACCAAAATGTTTTTTGATGCCAAATTTTTTTTTTGAAACCAAATGGAAAAAGGGACACCAGGATGGGTTTCAGGATGAAATTCCATGTCTAAAAATGGTGTTGCTTCAACTTTTTAAAAATCAAGCCTTTTTGGAGCCAGGAGAAGAAAAGGCTTTACTCCACGGTCAGGAAAAATCCTGCCCAGGAACCAAAATGTTTTTTGATGCCAAATTTTTTTTTTGAAACCAAATGGAAAAAGGGACACCAGGATGGGTTTCCTGATGAAATTCCATGTCTAAAAATGGTGTTGCTTCAACTTTTTAAAAATCAAGCCTTTTTGGTGCCAGGAGAAGAAAAGGTTTTACTCCACGGTCAGGAAAAATCCTGCCCAGGAACCAAAATGTTTTTTGAAGCCAAATTTTTTTTTTGAAACCAAATGCAAAAACGGACACCAGGATGAGTTTCCTGATGAAATTCCATGTCTAAAAATGGTGTTGCTTCAACTTTTTAAAAATCAAGCCTTTTTGGTGCCAGGAGAAGAAAAGGCTTTACTCCACGGTCAGGAAAAATCCTGCCCAGGAACCAAAATGTTTTTTGAAGCCAAATTTTTTTTTTGAAACCAAATGCAAAAACGGACACCAGGATGAGTTTCAGGATGAAATTCCATGTCTAAAAATGGTGTTGCTTCAACTTTTTAAAAATCAAGCCTTTTTGGTGCCAGGAGAAGAAAAGGCTTTACTCCACGGTCAGGAAAAATCCTGCCCAGGAACCAAAATGTTTTTTGAAGCCAATTTTTTTTTTGAAACCAAACACAAAAACGGACACCAGGATGAGTTTCCTGATGAAATTCCATGTCTAAAAATGGTGTTGCTTCAACTTTTTAAAAATCAAGCCTTTTTGGTGCCAGGAGAAGAAAAGGCTTTACTCCACGGTCAGGAAAAATCCTGCCCAGGAACCAAAATGTTTTTTGAAGCCAAATTTTTTTTTTGAAACCAAATGCAAAAACGGACACCAGGATGAGTTTCCTGATGAAATTCCATGTCTAAAAATGGTGTTGCTTCAACTTTTTAAAAATCAAGCCATTTTGGTGCCAGGAGAAGAAAAGGCTTTACTCCACGGTCAGGAAAAATCCTGCCCAGGAACCAAAATGTTTTTTGAAGCCAAATTTTTTTTTTGAAACCAAATGCAAAAACGGACACCAGGATGAGTTTCAGGATGAAATTCCATGTCTAAAAATGGTGTTGCTTCAACTTTTTAAAAATCAAGCCTTTTTGGTGCCAGGAGAAGAAAAGGCTTTACTCCACGGTCAGGAAAAATCCTGCCCAGGAACCAAAATGTTTTTTGAAGCCAAATTTTTTTTTTGAAACCAAATGCAAAAACGGACACCAGGATGAGTTTCAGGATGAAATTCCATGTCTAAAAATGGTGTTGCTTCAACTTTTTATAAATCAAGCCTTTTTGGTGCCAGGAGAAGAAAAGGCTTTACTCCACGGTCAGGAAAAATCCTGCCCAGGAACCAAAATGTTTTTTGAAGCCAAATTTTTTTTTTGAAACCAAATGCAAAAACGGACACCAGGATGAGTTTCAGGATGAAATTCCCTGTCTAAAAATGGTGTTGCTTCAACTTTTTAAAAATCAAGCCTTTTTGGTGCCAGGAGAAGAAAAGGCTTTACTCCACGGTCAGGAAAAATCCTGCCCAGGAACCAAAATGTTTTTTGAAGCCAATTTTTTTTTTTGAAACCAAACGCAAAAACGGACACCAGGATGAGTTTCCTGATGAAATTCCATGTCTAAAAATGGTGTTGCTTCAACTTTTTAAAAATCAAGCCTTTTTGGAGCCAGGAGAAGAAAAGGCTTTACTCCACGGTCAGGAAAAATCCTGCCCAGGAACCAAAATGTTTTTTGATGCCAAATTTTTTTTTTGAAACCAAATGGAAAAAGGGACACCAGGATGGGTTTCCTGATGAAATTCCATGTCTAAAAATGGTGTTGCTTCAACTTTTTAAAAATCAAGCCTTTTTGGTGCCAGGAGAAGAAAAGGTTTTACTCCACGGTCAGGAAAAATGCTGCCCAGGAACCAAAATGTTTTTTGATGCCAAATTTTTTTTTTGAAACCAAATGGAAAAAGGGACACCAGGATGAGTTTCCTGATGAAATTCCATGTCTAAAAATGGTGTTGCTTCAACTTTTTAAAAATCAAGCCTTTTTGGTGCCAGGAGAAGAAAAGGTTTTACTCCACGGTCAGGAAAAATGCTGCCCAGGAACCAAAATGTTTTTTGATGCCAAATTTTTTTTTTGAAACCAAATGGAAAAAGGGACACCAGGATGGGTTTCAGGATGAAAT
Organism: Pantherophis guttatus; assembly: GCF_059756535.1. Lineage (NCBI taxonomy): Eukaryota > Metazoa > Chordata > Lepidosauria > Squamata > Colubridae > Pantherophis > Pantherophis guttatus. The sequence continues at coordinate 9,917,975 of NC_142078.1, read as the reverse complement.
TCCATGTCTAAAAATGGTGTTGCTTCAACTTTTTAAAAATCAAGCCTTTTTGGTGCCAGGAGAAGAAAAGGCTTTACTCCACGGTCAGGAAAAATCCTGCCCAGGAACCAAAATGTTTTTTGAAGCCAAATTTTTTTTTTGAAACCAAATGCAAAAACGGACACCAGGATGAGTTTCAGGATGAAATTCCATGTCTAAAAATGGTGTTGCTTCAACTTTTTAAAAATCAAGCCTTTTTGGTGCCAGGAGAAGAAAAGGCTTTACTCCACGGTCAGGAAAAATCCTGCCCAGGAACCAAAATGTTTTTTGAAGCCAAAATTTTTTTTTTGAAATCAAATGCAAAAACGGACACCAGGATGAGTTTCCTCATGAAATTCCATGTCTAAAAATGGTGTTGCTTCAAATTTTGAAAAATCAAGCCTTTTTGGTGCCAGGAGAAGAAAAGGCTTTATTTACTCCACGGTCAGGAAAAATTCTGCCCAGGAACCAAAATGTTTTTTGAAGCCAAATTTTTTTTTTGAAACCAAATACAAAAACAAACACCAGGATGAGTTTCCTGATGAAATTCCATGTCTAAAAATGGTGTTGCTTCAACTTTTTAAAAATCAAGCCTTTTTGGTGCCAGGAGAAGAAAAGGCTTTACTCCACAGTCAGGAAAAATCCTTCCCAGGAACCAAAATGTTTTTTGAAGCCAAATTTTTTTTTGAAACCAAATACAAAAAGGGACACCAGGATGAGTTTCCTGATGAAATTCCATATCTAAAAATGGTGTTGCTTCAACTTTTTAAAAATCAAGCCTTTTTGGTGCCAGGAGAAGAAAAGGCTTTACTCCACGGTCAGGAAAAATCCTGCCCAGGAACCAAAATGTTTTTTGAAGCCAAATTTTTTTTTGAAACCAAATGCAAAAACGGACACCAATATGAGTTTCAGGATGAAATTCCATGTCTAAAAATGGTGTTGCTTCAACTTTTTAAAAATCGAGCCTTTTTGGTGCCAGGAGAAGAAAAGACTTTAGTCCACGGTCAGGAAAAATCCTGCCCAGGAACCAAAATGTTTTTTGAAGCCAATTTTTTTTTTTGAAACCAAATGCAAAAACGGACACCAGGATGAGTTTCAGGATGAAATTCCATGTCTAAAAATGGTGTTGCTTCAACTTTTTAAAAATCGAGCCTTTTAGGTGCCAGGAGAAGAAAAGGCTTTACTCCACGGTCAGGAAAAATCCTGCCCAGGAACCAAAATGTTTTTTGAAGCCAAATTTTTTTTTGAAACCAAATGCAAAAACGGACACCAATATGAGTTTCAGGATGAAATTCCATGTCTAAAAATGGTGTTGCTTCAACTTTTTAAAAATCGAGCCTTTTTGGTGCCAGGAGAAGAAAAGACTTTACTCCACGGTCAGGAAAAATCCTGCCCAGGAACCAAAATGTTTTTTGAAGCCAATTTTTTTTTTGAAACCAAATGCAAAAACGGACACCAGGATGAGTTTCAGGATGAAATTCCATGTCTAAAAATGGTGTTGCTTCAACTTTTTAAAAATCGAGCCTTTTAGGTGCCAGGAGAAGAAAAGGCTTTACTCCACGGTCAGGAAAAATCCTGCCCAGGAACCAAAATGTTTTTTGAAGCCAAATTTTTTTTTTGAAACCAAATGCAAAAACGGACACCAGGATGAGTTTCAGGATGAAATTCCATGTCTAAAAATGGTGTTGCTTCAACTTTTTAAAAATCAAGCCTTTTTGGTGCCAGGAGAAGAAAAGGCTTTACTCCACGGTCAGGAAAAATCCTGCCCAGGAACCAAAATGTTTTTTGAAGCCAAATTTTTTTTTTGAAACAAAATGGAAAAACGGACACCAGGATGGGTTTCAGGATGAAATTTCATGTCTAAAAATGGTGTTGCTTCAACTTTTTAAAAATCAAGCCTTTTTGGTGCCAGGAGAAGAAAAGGCTTTACTCCGCGGTCAGGAAAAATGCTGCCCAGGAACCAAAAGGTTTTTTGAAGCCAAATTTTTTTTTTGAAACCAAATGCAAAAACGGACACCAGGATGAGTTTCAGGATGAAATTCCATGTCTAAAAATGGTGTTGCTTCAACTTTTTAAAAATCAAGCCTTTTTGGTGCCAGGAGAAGAAAAGGTTTTACTCCGCGGTCAGGAAAAATCCTGCCCAGGAACCAAAATGTTTTTTGAAGCCAAATTTTTTTTTGAAACCAAATGCAAAAACGGACACCAGGATGAGTTTCAGGATGAAATTCCATGTCTAAAAATGGTGTTGCTTCAACTTTTTAAAAATCGAGCCTTTTTGGTGCCAGGAGAAGAAAAGGCTTTACTCCACGGTCAGGAAAAATGCTGTCCAGGAACCAAAAGGTTTTTTGAAGCCAAATTTTTTTTTTGAAACAAAACGGAAAACCGGACACCAGGATGAGTTTCAGGATGAAATTCCATGTCTAAAAATTGTGTTGCTTCAACTTTTTAAAAATCAAGCCTTTTTGGTGCCAGGAGAAGAAAAGGCTTTACTCCACGGTCAGGAAAAATCCTGCCCAGGAACCAAAAGGTTTTTTGAAGCCAAATTTTTTTTTGGAAACCAAATGCAAAAACGGACACCAGGATGAGTTTCAGGATGAAATTCCATGTCTAAAAATGGTGTTGCTTCAACTTTTTAAAAATCAAGCCTTTTTGGAGCCAGGAGAAGAAAAGGCTTTACTCCACGGTCAGGAAAAATCCTGCCCAGGAACCAAAATGTTTTTTGAAGCCTAATTTTTTTTTTGAAACCAAATGCAAATACGGACACCAGGATGAGTTTCCTGATGAAATTCCATGTCTAAAAATGGTGTTGCTTCAACTTTTTAAAAATCAAGGTTTTTTGGTGCCAGGAGAAGAAAAGGCTTTACTCCACGGTCAGGAAAAATCCTGCCCAGGAACCAAAATGTTTTTTGAAGCCAAATTTTTTTTTTGAAACCAAATGCAAAAACGGACACCAGGATGAGTTTCAGGATGAAATTCCATGTCTAAAAATGGTGTTGCTTCAACTTTTTAAAAATCAAGCTTTTTTGGTGCCAGAAGAAAAGGCTTTACTCCGCGGTCAGGAAAAATCCTGCCCAGGAACCAAAATGTTTTTTGAAGCCAAATTTTTTTTTTGAAACCAAATGCAAAAACGGACACCAGGATGAGTTTCAGGATGAAATTCCATGTCTAAAAATGGTGTTGCTTCAACTTTTTAAAAATCAAGCCTTTTTGGTGCCACGAGAAGAAAAGGCTTTACTCCACGGTCAGGAAAAATCCTGCCCAGGAACCAAAATGTTTTTTGAAGCCAATTTTTTTTTTTGAAACCACATGCAAAAACGGACACCAGGATGAGTTTCCGGATGAAATTCCATGTCTAAAAATGGTGTTGCTTCAACTTTTTAAAAATCAAGCCTTTTTGGTGCCAGGAGAAGAAAAGGCTTTACTCCACGGTCAGGAAAAATCCTGCCCAGGAACCAAAATGTTTTTTGAAGCCAAATTTTTTTTTTGAAACCAAATGCTAAAACGGACACCAGGATGAGTTTCAGGATGAAATTCCATGTCTAAAAATGGTGTTGCTTCAACTTTTTAAAAATCAAGCCTTTTTGGTGCCAGGAGAAGAAAAGGCTTTACTCCACGGTCAGGAAAAATCCTGCCCAGGAACCAAAATGTTTTTTGAAGCCAAATTTTTTTTTGAAACCAAATGCAAAAACGGACACCAGGATGAGTTTCAGGATGAAATTCCATGTCTAAAAATGGTGTTGCTTCAACTTTTTAAAAATCAAGCCTTTTTGGTGCCAGGAGAAGAAAAGGCTTTACTCCACGGTCAGGAAAAATCCTGCCCAGGAACCAAAATGTTTTTTGAAGCCAAATTTTTTTTTTGAAACCAAATGCAAAAACGGACACCAGGATGAGTTTCAGGATGAAATTCCATGTCTAAAAATGGTGTTGCTTCAACTTTTTAAAAATCAAGCCTTTTTGGTGCCAGGAGAAGAAAAGGCTTTACTCCACGGTCAGGAAAAATCCTGCCCAGGAACCAAAATGTTTTTCGAAGCCAAATTTTTTTTTTGAAACCAAATGCAAAAACGGACACCACGATGAGTTTCAGGATGAAATTCCATGTCTAAAAATGGTGTTGCTTCAACTTTTTAAAAATCAAGCCTTTTTGGTGCCAGGAGAAGAAAAGGCTTTACTCCACGGTCAGGAAAAATCCTGCCCAGGAACCAAAATGTTTTTCGAAGCCAAATTTTTTTTTTGAAACCAAATGCAAAAACGGACACCACGATGAGTTTCAGGATGAAATTCCATGTCTAAAAATGGTGTTGCTTCAACTTTTTAAAAATCAAGCCTTTTTGGTGCCAGGAGAAGAAAAGGCTTTACTCCACGGTCAGGAAAAATCCTGCCCAGGAACCAAAATGTTTTTTGAAGCCAAATTTTTTTTTTGAAACCAAATGCAAAAACGGACACCAGGATGAGTTTCAGGATGAAATTCCATGTCTAAAAATGGTGTTGCTTCAACTTTTTAAAAATCAAGCCTTTTTGGTGCCAGGAGAAGAAAAGGCTTTACTCCACGGTCAGGAAAAATGCTGCCCAGGAACCAAAAGGTTTTTTGAAGCCAAATTTTTTTTTTGAAACCAAATGCAAAAACGGACACCAGGATGAGTTTCAGGATGAAATTCCATGTCTAAAAATGGTGTTGCTTCAACTTTTTAAAAATCAAGCCTTTTTGGTGCCAGGAGAAGAAAAGGCTTTACTCCACGGTCAGGAAAAATCCTGCCCAGGAACCAAAATGTTTTTTGAAGCCAAAATTTTTTTTTGAAACCAAATGCAAAAACGGACACCAGGATGAGTTTCCTGATGAAATTCCATGTCTAAAAATGGTGTTGCTTCAACTTTTTAAAAATCAAGCCTTTTTGGTGCCAGGAGAAGAAAAGGCTTTACTCCACGGTCAGGAAAAATCCTGCCCAGGAACCAAAATGTTTTTTGAAGCCAAATTTTTTTTTTGAAACCAAATGCAAAAACGGACACCAGGATGAGTTTCCGGATGAAATTCCATGTCTAAAAATGGTGTTGCTTCAACTTTTTAAAAATCAAGCCTTTTTGGTGCCAGGAGAAGAAAAGGCTTTACTCCACGGTCAGGAAAAATCCTGCCCAGGAACCAAAAGGTTTTTTGAAGCCAATTTTTTTTTTTGAAACCAAATGCAAAAACGGACACCAGGATGAGTTTCAGGATGAAATTCCATGTCTAAAAATGGTGTTGCTTCAACTTTTTAAAAATCAAGCCTTTTTGGTGCCAGGAGAAGAAAAGGCTTTACTCCACGGTCAGGAAAAATCCTGCCCAGGAACCAAAATGTTTTTCGAAGCCAAATTTTTTTTTTTGAAACCAAATGCAAAAACGGACACCACGATGAGTTTCAGGATGAAATTCCATGTCTAAAAATGGTGTTGCTTCAACTTTTTAAAAATCAAGCCTTTTTGGTGCCAGGAGAAGAAAAGGCTTTACTCCACGGTCAGGAAAAATCCTGCCCAGGAACCAAAATGTTTTTTGAAGCCAAATTTTTTTTTGAAACCAAATGCAAAAACGGACACCAGGATGAGTTTCCTGATGAAATTCCATGTCTAAAAATGGTGTTGCTTCAACTTTTTAAAAATCAAGCCTTTTTGGTGCCAGGAGAAGAAAAGGCTTTACTCCACGGTCAGGAAAAATCCTGCCCAGGAACCAAAATGTTTTTTGAAGCCAAATTTTTTTTTTGAAACCAAATGCAAAAACGGACACCAGGATGAGTTTCAGGATGAAATTCCATGTCTAAAAATGGTGTTGCTTCAACTTTTTAAAAATCAAGCCTTTTTGGTGCCAGGAGAAGAAAAGGCTTTACTCCACGGTCAGGAAAAATGCTGCCCAGGAACCAAAAGGTTTTTTGAAGCCAAATTTTTTTTTTGAAACCAAATGCAAAAACGGACACCAGGATGAGTTTCAGGATGAAATTCCATGTCTAAAAATGGTGTTGCTTCAACTTTTTAAAAATCAAGCCTTTTTGGTGCCAGGAGAAGAAAAGGCTTTACTCCACGGTCAGGAAAAATGCTGCCCAGGAACCAAAATGTTTTTTGAAGCCAATTTTTTTTTTTGAAACCAAATGCAAAAACGGACACCAGGATGAGTTTCAGGATGAAATTCCATGTCTAAAAATGGTGTTGCTTCAACTTTTTAAAAATCAAGCCTTTTTGGTGCCAGGAGAAGAAAAGGCTTTACTCCACGGTCAGGAAAAATGCTGCCCAGGAACAAAAATGTTTTTTGAAGCCAAATTTTTTTTTTGAAACCAAATGCAAAAACGGACACCAGGATGAGTTTCAGGATGAAATTCCATGTCTAAAAATGGTGTTGCTTCAACTTTTTAAAAATCAAGCCTTTTAGGTGCCAGGAGAAGAAAAGGCTTTACTCCACGGTCAGGAAAAATGCTGCCCAGGAACCAAAATGTTTTTTGAAGCCAAATTTTTTTTTTGAAACCAAATGCAAAAACGGACACCAGGATGAGTTTCAGGATGAAATTCCATGTCTAAAAATGGTGTTGCTTCAACTTTTTAAAAATCAAGCCGCTTTGGTGCCAGGAGAAGAAAAGGCTTTACTCCACGGTCAGGAAAAATCCTGCCCAGGAACCAAAATGTTTTTTGAAGCCAAATTTTTTTTTTGAAACCAAATGCAAAAACGGACACCACGATGAGTTTCAGGATGAAATTCCATGTCTAAAAATGGTGTTGCTTCAACTTTTTAAAAATCAAGCCTTTTTGGTGCCAGGAGAAGAAAAGGCTTTACTCCACGGTCAGGAAAAATCCTGCCCAGGAACCAAAATGTTTTTTGAAGCCAAATTTTTTTTTTGAAACCAAATGCAAAAACGGACACCAGGATGAGTTTCAGGATGAAATTCCATGTCTAAAAATGGTGTTGCTTCAACTTTTTAAAAATCAAGCCTTTTTGGTGCCAGGAGAAGAAAACGCGGGACTCCGCGGTCAGGAAAAATGCTGTCCAGGAAAAAAATGTTTTTTGAAGCCAAATTTTTTTTTTGAAACCAAATGCAAAAACGGACCCCAGGATGAGTTTTGGGATGAAATTCCATGTCTAAAAATGGTGTTGCTTCAACTTTTTAAAAATCAAGCCTTTTTGGTGCCAGGAGAAGAAAAGGCTTTACTCCACGGTCAGGAAAAATGCTGTCCAGGAACCAAAATGTTTTTTGAAGCCAAAATTTGTTTCTTTAATCCAAATGCAAAAACAGACACCAGGATGAGTTTCCTGATGAAACTCCATGTCTAAAAATGGTGTTGCTTCAACTTTTTAAAAATCAAGCCTTTTTGGTGCCAGGAGAAGAAAAGGCTTTACTCCACGGTCAGGAAAAATCCTGCCCAGGAACCAAAATGTTTTTTGAAGCCAAATTTTTTTTTTGAAACCAAATGCAAAAACGGACACCAGGATGAGTTTCCTGATGAAATTCCATGTCTAAAAATGGTGTTGCTTCAACTTTCTAAAAATCAAGCCTTTTTGGTGCCAGGAGAAGAAAACGCGGGACTCCGCGGTCAGGAAAAATGCTGTCCAGGAAAAAAATGTTTTTTGAAGCCAAATTTTTTTTTTGAAACCAAATGCAAAAACGGACCCCAGGATGAGTTTTGGGATGAAATTCCATGTCTAAAAATGGTGTTGCTTCAACTTTTTAAAAATCAAGCCTTTTTGGTGCCAGGAGAAGAAAACGCGTGACTCCGCGGTCAGGAAAAATGCTTTCCAGGAACCAAAATGTTTTTTGAAGCCAAAATTTGTTTCTTTAATCCAAATGCAAAAACAGACACCAGGATGAGTTTCCTGATGAAACTCCATGTCTAAAAATGGTGTTGCTTCAACTTTTTACAAATCAAGTCTTTTTGGTGCCAGGAGAAGAAAAGGCTTTACTCCACGGTCAGGAAAAATCCTGCCCAGGAACCAAAATGTTTTTTGAAGCCAAATTTTTTTTTTGAAACCAAATGCAAAAACGGACACCAGGATGAGTTTCCTGATGAAATTCCATGTCTAAAAATGGTGTTGCTTCAACTTTCTAAAAATCAAGCCTTTTTGGTGCCAGGAGAAGAAAACGCGGGACTCCGCGGTCAGGAAAAATGCTGTCCAGGAAAAAAATGTTTTTTGAAGCCAAATTTTTTTTTTGAAACCAAATGCAAAAACGGACCCCAGAATGAGTTTTGGGATGAAATTCCATGTCTAAAAATGGTGTTGCTTCAACTTTTTAAAAATCAAGCCTTTTTGGTGCTAGGAGAAGAAAAGGCTTTACTCCACGGTCAGGAAAAATGCTTTCCAGGAACCAAAATGTTTTTTGAAGCCAAAATTTGTTTCTTTAATCCAAATGCAAAAATAGACACCAGGATGAGTTTCCTGATGAAACTCCATGTCTAAAAATTGTGTTGCTTCCACTTTTTAAAAATCAAGCCTTTTGGTGCCAGGAGAAGAAAAGGCTTTACTCCACGGTCAGGAAAAATGCTGTCCAGGAACCAAAATGTTTTTTGAAGCCAAATTTTTTTTTGAAACCAAATGCAGAAACGGACACCAGGATGAGTTTCAGGATGAAATTCCATGTCTAAAAATGGTGTTGCTTCAACTTTTTAAAAATCAAGCCTTTTTGGTGCCAGGAGAAGAAAAGGCTTTACTCCACGGTCAGGAAAAATGCTGTCCAGGAACCAAAATGTTTTTTGAAGCCAAAATTTGTTTCTTTAAACCAAATGCAAAAACAGACACCAGGATGAGTTTCCCGATGAAATTCCATGTCTAAAAATGGTGTTGCTTCAACTTTTTAAAAATCAAGCCTTTTTGGTGCCCGGAGAAGAAAAGGCTTTACTCCACGGTCAGGAAAAATCCTGCCCAGGAACCAAAATGTTTTTTGAAGCCAAATTTGTTTTTTTAAACCAAATGCAAAAACGGACACCAGGATGAGTTTCCCGATGAAACTCCATGTCTAAAAATGGTGTTGCTTCAACTTTTTAAAAATCAAGCCTTTTTGGTGCCAGGAGAAGAAAAGGCTTTACTCCACGGTCAGGAAAAATGCTTTCCAGGAACCAAAATGTTTTTTGAAGCCAAAATTTGTTTCTTTAATCCAAATGCAAAAACAGACACCAGGATGAGTTTCCTGATGAAACTCCATGTCTAAAAATGGTGTTGCTTCCACTTTTTAAAAATCAAGCCTTTTGGTGCCAGGAGAAGAAAAGGCTTTACTCCACGGTCAGGAAAAATGCTGTCCAGGAACCAAAATGTCTTTTTGAAGCCAAAATTTGTTTCTTTAATCCAAATGCAAAAACAGACACCAGGATGAGTTTCCCAATGAAACTCCATGTCTAAAAATTGTGTTGCTTCAACTTTTTAAAAATCAAGCCTTTTTGGTGCCAGGAGAAGAAAAGGCTTTACTCCACGGTCAGGAAAAATGCTTTCCAGGAACCAAAATGTTTTTTGAAGCCAAAATTTGTTTCTTTAATCCAAATGCAAAAACAGACACCAGGATGAGTTTCCTGATGAAACTCCATGTCTAAAAATGGTGTTGCTTCAACTTTTTAAAAATCAAGCCTTTTTGGTGCCAGGAGAAGAAAAGGCTTTACTCCACGGTCAGGAAAAATGCTGTCCAGGAACCAAAATGTTTTTTGAAGCCAAATTTTTTTTTTTGAAACCAAATGCAAAAACGGACACCAGGATGAGTTTCAGGATGAAATTCCATGTCTAAAAATGGTGTTGCTTCAACTTTTTACAAATCAAGTCTTTTTGGTGCCAGGAGAAGAAAAGGCTTTACTCCACGGTCAGGAAAAATCCTGCCCAGGAACCAAAATGTTTTTTGAAGCCAAATTTTTTTTTTGAAACCAAATGCAAAAACGGACACCACGATGAGTTTCAGGATGAAATTCCATGTCTAAAAATGGTGTTGCTTCAACTTTCTAAAAATCAAGCCTTTTTGGTGCCAGGAGAAGAAAACGCGGGACTCCGCGGTCAGGAAAAATGCTGTCCAGGAAAAAAATGTTTTTTGAAGCCAAATTTTTTTTTTGAAACCAAATGCAAAAACGGACCCCAGGATGAGTTTTGGGATGAAATTCCATGTCTAAAAATGGTGTTGCTTCAACTTTTTAAAAATCAAGCCTTTTTGGTGCCAGGAGAAGAAAAGGCTTTACTCCACGGTCAGGAAAAATCCTGCCCAGGAACCAAAATGTTTTTTGAAGCCAATTTTTTTTTTTGAAACCAAATGCAAAAACGGACACCAGGATGAGTTTCCTGATGAAATTCCATGTCTAAAAATGGTGTTGCTTCAACTTTCTAAAAATCAAGCCTTTTTGGTGCTAGGAGAAGAAAACGCGGGACTCCGCGGTCAGGAAAAATGCTGTCCAGGAAAAAAATGTTTTTTGAAGCCAAATTTTTTTTTTGAAACCAAATGCAAAAACGGACCCCAGGATGAGTTTTGGGATGAAATTCCATGTCTAAAAATGGGGTTGCTTCAACTTTTTAAAAATCAAGCCTTTTTGGTGCCAGGAGAAGAAAAGGCTTTACTCCACGGTCAGGAAAAATGCTGTCCAGGAACCAAAATGTTTTTTGAAGCCAAAATTTGTTTCTTTAAACCAAATGCAAAAACAGACACCAGGATGAGTTTCCCGATGAAATTCCATGTCTAAAAATGGTGTTGCTTCCACTTTTTAAAAATCAAGCCTTTTGGTGCCCGGAGAAAAAAGGCTTTACTCCACGGTCAGGAAAAATCCTGCCCAGGAACCAAAATGTTTTTTGAAGCCAAATTTTTTTTGGAAACCAAATGCAAAAACGGACACCAGGATGAGTTTCAGGATGAAATTCCATGTCTAAAAATGGTGTTGCTTCAACTTTTTAAAAATCAAGCCTTTTTGGTGCCAGGAGAAGAAAAGTCTTTACTCCACGGTCAGGAAAAATGCTGTCCAGGAACCAAAATGTTTTTTGAAGCCAAAATTTGTTTCTTTAAACCAAATGCAAAAACAGACACCAGGATGAGTTTCCCGATGAAATTCCATGTCTAAAAATGGTGTTGCTTCAACTTTTTAAAAATCAAGCCTTTTTGGTGCCCGGAGAAGAAAAGGCTTTACTCCACGGTCAGGAAAAATCCTGCCCAGGAACCAAAATGTTTTTTGAAGCCAAATTTTTTTTTGAAACCAAATGCAAAAACGGACACCAGGATGAGTTTCAGGATGAAATTCCATGTCTAAAAATGGTGTTGCTTCAACTTTTTAAAAATCAAGCCTTTTTGGTGCCAGGAGAAGAAAAGGCTTTACTCCACGGTCAGGAAAAATGCTGTCCAGGAACCAAAATGTTTTTTGAAGCCAAAATTTGTTTCTTTAAACCAAATGCAAAAACAGACACCAGGATGAGTTTCCCGATGAAATTCCATGTCTAAAAATGGTGTTGCTTCAACTTTTTAAAAATCAAGCCTTTTTGGTGCCCGGAGAAGAAAAGGCTTTACTCCACGGTCAGGAAAAATCCTGCCCAGGAACCAAAATGTTTTTTGAAGCCAAATTTGTTTTTTTAAACCAAATGCAAAAACAGACACCAGGATGAGTTTCCCGATGAAACTCCATGTCTAAAAATGGTGTTGCTTCAACTTTTTAAAAATCAAGCCTTTTTGGTGCCAGGAGAAGAAAAGGCTTTACTCCACGGTCAGGAAAAATGCTTTCCAGGAACCAAAATGTTTTTTGAAGCCAAAATTTGTTTCTTTAATCCAAATGCAAAAACAGACACCAGGATGAGTTTCCTGATGAAACTCCATGTCTAAAAATGGTGTTGCTTCCACTTTTTAAAAATCAAGCCTTTTGGTGCCCGGAGAAAAAAGGCTTTACTCCACGGTCAGGAAAAATCCTGCCCAGGAACCAAAATGTTTTTTGAAGCCAAATTTTTTTTGGAAACCAAATGCAAAAACGGACACCAGGATGAGTTTCAGGATGAAATTCCATGTCTAAAAATGGTGTTGCTTCAACTTTTTAAAAATCAAGCCTTTTTGGTGCCAGGAGAAGAAAAGTCTTTACTCCACGGTCAGGAAAAATGCTGTCCAGGAACCAAAATGTTTTTTGAAGCCAAAATTTGTTTCTTTAAACCAAATGCAAAAACAGACACCAGGATGAGTTTCCCGATGAAATTCCATGTCTAAAAATGGTGTTGCTTCAACTTTTTAAAAATCAAGCCTTTTTGGTGCCCGGAGAAGAAAAGGCTTTACTCCACGGTCAGGAAAAATCCTGCCCAGGAACCAAAATGTTTTTTGAAGCCAAATTTTTTTTTGAAACCAAATGCAAAAACGGACACCAGGATGAGTTTCAGGATGAAATTCCATGTCTAAAAATGGTGTTGCTTCAACTTTTTAAAAATCAAACCTTTTTGGTGCCAGGAGAAGAAAAGGCTTTACTCCACGGTCAGGAAAAATGCTGTCCAGGAACCAAAATGTTTTTTGAAGCCAAAATTTGTTTCTTTAAACCAAATGCAAAAACAGACACAAGGATGAGTTTCCCGATGAAATTCCATGTCTAAAAATGGTGTTGCTTCAACTTTTTAAAAATCAAGCCTTTTTGGTGCCCGGAGAAAAAAGGCTTTACTCCACGGTCAGGAAAAATCCTGCCCAGGAACCAAAATGTTTTTTGAAGCCAAATTTGTTTTTTTAAACCAAATGCAAAAACGGACACCAGGATGAGTTTCCCGATGAAATTCCATGTCTAAAAATGGTGTTGCTTCAACTTTTTAAAAATCAAGCCTTTTTGGTGCCCGGAGAAGAAAAGGCTTTACTCCACGGTCAGGAAAAATCCTGCCCAGGAACCAAAATGTTTTTTGAAGCCAAATTTTTTTTTGAAACCAAATGCAAAAACGGACACCAGGATGAGTTTCAGGATGAAATTCCATGTCTAAAAATGGTGTTGCTTCAACTTTTTAAAAATCAAACCTTTTTGGTGCCAGGAGAAGAAAAGGGTTTACTCCACGGTCAGGAAAAATGCTGTCCAGGAACCAAAATGTTTTTTGAAGCCAAAATTTGTTTCTTTAAACCAAATGCAAAAACAGACACAAGGATGAGTTTCCCGATGAAATTCCATGTCTAAAAATGGTGTTGCTTCAACTTTTTAAAAATCAAGCCTTTTTGGTGCCCGGAGAAAAAAGGCTTTACTCCACGGTCAGGAAAAATCCTGCCCAGGAACCAAAATGTTTTTTGAAGCCAAATTTGTTTTTTTAAACCAAATGCAAAAACGGACACCAGGATGAGTTTCCCGATGAAACTCCATGTCTAAAAATGGTGTTGCTTCAACTTTTTAAAAATCAAGCCTTTTTGGTGCCAGGAGAAGAAAAGGCTTTACTCCACGGTCAGGAAAAATGCTGTCCAGGAAATGTTTTTTGAAGCCAAATTTTTTTTTTGAAACCAAATGCAAAAACGGACACCAGGATGAGTTTCAGGATGAAATTCCATGTCTAAAAATGGTGTTGCTTCAACTTTTTAAAAATCAAGCCTTTTTGGTGCCAGGAGAAGAAAAGGCTTTACTCCACGGTCAGGAAAAATGCTGTCCAGGAACCAAAATGTTTTTTGAAGCCAAAATTTGTTTCTTTAATCCAAATGCAAAAACAGACACCAGGATGAGTTTCCCAATGGAACTCCATGTCTAAAAATGGTGTTGCTTCAACTTTTTAAAAATCAAGCTTTTTTGGTGCCAGGAGAAGAAAAGGCTTTACTCCACGGTCAGGAAAAATGCTTTCCAGGAACCAAAATGTTTTTTGAAGCCAAAATTTGTTTCTTTAATCCAAATGCAAAAACAGACACCAGGATGAGTTTCCTGATGAAACTCCATGTCTAAAAATGGTGTTGCTTCCACTTTTTAAAAATCAAGCCTTTTGGTGCCAGGAGAAGAAAAGGCTTTACTCCACGGTCAGGAAAAATGCTGTCCAGGAACCAAAATGTTTTTTGAAGCCAAATTTTTTTTGGAAACCAAATGCAAAAACGGACACCAGGATGAGTTTCCTGATGAAATTCCATGTCTAAAAATGGTGTTGCTTCAACTTTTTAAAAATCAAGCCTTTTTGGTGCCAGGAGAAGAAAAGGGTTTACTCCACGGTCAGGAAAAATGCTGTCCAGGAACCAAAATGTTTTTTGAAGCCAAAATTTGTTTCTTTAATCCAAATGCAAAAACAGACACCAGGATGAGTTTCCTGATGAAACTCCATGTCTAAAAACGGTGTTGCTTCCACTTTTTAAAAATCAAGCCTTTTGGTGCCAGGAGAAGAAAAGGGTTTACTCCACGGTCAGGAAAAATGCTGTCCAGGAACCAAAATGTTTTTTGAAGCCAAATTTTTTTTGGAAACCAAATGCAAAAACGGACACCAGGATGAGTTTCAGGATGAAATTCCATGTCTAAAAATGGTGTTGCTTCAACTTTTTAAAAATCAAGCCTTTTTGGTGCCAGGAGAAGAAAAGGCTTTACTCCACGGTCAGGAAAAATGCTGTCCAGGAACCAAAATGTTTTTTGAAGCCAAATTTTTTTTGGAAACCAAATGCAAAAACAGACACCAGGATGAGTTTCAGGATGAAATTCCATGTCTAAAAATGGTGATGCTTCCACTTTTTAAAAATCAAGCCTTTTGGTGCCAGGAGAAGAAAAGGCTTTACTCCACGGTCAGGAAAAATGCTGTCCAGGAACCAAAATGTTTTTTGAAGCCAAATTTTTTTTGGAAACCAAATGCAAAAACGGACACCAGGATGAGTTTCAGGATGAAATTCCATGTCTAAAAATGGTGTTGCTTCAACTTTTTAAAAATCAAGCCTTTTTGGTGCCAGGAGAAGAAAAGGCTTTACTCCACGGTAAGGAAAAATGCTGTCCAGGAACCAAAATGTTTTTTGAAGCCAAATTTTTTTTGGAAACCAAATGCAAAAACGGACACCAGGATGAGTTTCAGGATGAAATTCCATGTCTAAAAATGGTGTTGCTTCCACTTTTTAAAAATCAAGCCTTTTGGTGCCAGGAGAAGAAAAGGCTTTACTCCACGGTCAGGAAAAATGCTGTCCAGGAACCAAAATGTTTTTTGAAGCCAAATTTTTTTTGGAAACCAAATGCAAAAACGGACACCAGGATGAGTTTCAGGATGAAATTCCATGTCTAAAAATGGTGTTGCTTCAACTTTTTAAAAATCAAGCCTTTTTGGTGCCAGGAGAAGAAAAGGCTTTACTCCACGGTCAGGAAAAATGCTGTCCAGGAACCAAAATGTTTTTTGAAGCCAAAATTTGTTTCTTTAAACCAAATGCAAAAACAGACACCACGATGAGTTTCCCGATGAAATTCCATGTCTAAAAATGGTGTTGCTTCAACTTTTTAAAAATCAAGCCTTTTTGGTGCCAGGAGAAGAAAAGGCTTTACTCCACGGTCAGGAAAAATCCTGCCAAGGAAGCAAAATGTTTTTTGAAGCCAAAATTAGTTTCTTTAAACCAAATGCAAAAACAGACACCAGGATGAGTTTCCTGATGAAATTCCATGTCTAAAAATGGTGTTGCTCCCTCTTTTTAAAAATCAAGCCTTTTTGGTGCCTGGGGAAGAAAACGCTTGACTCCGCGATCAGGAAAAATGCAGCCCAGGAAAAAAAAGTTTTTTGAAGCCAATTTGTTTTTTTAAACCAAATGCAAAAACGGACCCCAGGATGAGTTTTGGGATGAAATTCCATGTCTAAAAATGGTGTTGCTTCAACTTTATAAAAATCAAGCCTTTTTGGTGCCAGGAGAAGAAAAGTCTTTACTCCACGGTCAGGAAAAATGCTGTCCAGGAACCAAAATGTTTTTTGAAGCCAAAATTTGTTTCTTTAAACCAAATGCAAAAACAGACACCAGGATGAGTTTCCCGATGAAATTCCATGTCTAAAAATGGTGTTGCTTCAACTTTTTAAAAATCAAGCCTTTTTGGTGCCCGGAGAAGAAAAGGCTTTACTCCACGGTCAGGAAAAATCCTGCCCAGGAACCAAAATGTTTTTTGAAGCCAAATTTTTTTTTGAAACCAAATGCAAAAACGGACACCAGGATGAGTTTCAGGATGAAATTCCATGTCTAAAAATGGTGTTGCTTCAACTTTTTAAAAATCAAGCCTTTTTGGTGCCAGGAGAAGAAAAGGCTTTACTCCACGGTCAGGAAAAATGCTGTCCAGGAACCAAAATGTTTTTTGAAGCCAAAATTTGTTTCTTTAAACCAAATGCAAAAACAGACACCAGGATGAGTTTCCCGATGAAATTCCATGTCTAAAAATGGTGTTGCTTCAACTTTTTAAAAATCAAGCCTTTTTGGTGCCCGGAGAAGAAAAGGCTTTACTCCACGGTCAGGAAAAATCCTGCCCAGGAACCAAAATGTTTTTTGAAGCCAAATTTGTTTTTTTAAACCAAATGCAAAAACAGACACCAGGATGAGTTTCCCGATGAAACTCCATGTCTAAAAATGGTGTTGCTTCAACTTTTTAAAAATCAAGCCTTTTTGGTGCCAGGAGAAGAAAAGGCTTTACTCCACGGTCAGGAAAAATGCTTTCCAGGAACCAAAATGTTTTTTGAAGCCAAAATTTGTTTCTTTAATCCAAATGCAAAAACAGACACCAGGATGAGTTTCCTGATGAAACTCCATGTCTAAAAATGGTGTTGCTTCCACTTTTTAAAAATCAAGCCTTTTGGTGCCCGGAGAAAAAAGGCTTTACTCCACGGTCAGGAAAAATCCTGCCCAGGAACCAAAATGTTTTTTGAAGCCAAATTTTTTTTGGAAACCAAATGCAAAAACGGACACCAGGATGAGTTTCAGGATGAAATTCCATGTCTAAAAATGGTGTTGCTTCAACTTTTTAAAAATCAAGCCTTTTTGGTGCCAGGAGAAGAAAAGTCTTTACTCCACGGTCAGGAAAAATGCTGTCCAGGAACCAAAATGTTTTTTGAAGCCAAAATTTGTTTCTTTAAACCAAATGCAAAAACAGACACCAGGATGAGTTTCCCGATGAAATTCCATGTCTAAAAATGGTGTTGCTTCAACTTTTTAAAAATCAAGCCTTTTTGGTGCCCGGAGAAGAAAAGGCTTTACTCCACGGTCAGGAAAAATCCTGCCCAGGAACCAAAATGTTTTTTGAAGCCAAATTTTTTTTTGAAACCAAATGCAAAAACGGACACCAGGATGAGTTTCAGGATGAAATTCCATGTCTAAAAATGGTGTTGCTTCAACTTTTTAAAAATCAAACCTTTTTGGTGCCAGGAGAAGAAAAGGCTTTACTCCACGGTCAGGAAAAATGCTGTCCAGGAACCAAAATGTTTTTTGAAGCCAAAATTTGTTTCTTTAAACCAAATGCAAAAACAGACACAAGGATGAGTTTCCCGATGAAATTCCATGTCTAAAAATGGTGTTGCTTCAACTTTTTAAAAATCAAGCCTTTTTGGTGCCCGGAGAAAAAAGGCTTTACTCCACGGTCAGGAAAAATCCTGCCCAGGAACCAAAATGTTTTTTGAAGCCAAATTTGTTTTTTTAAACCAAATGCAAAAACGGACACCAGGATGAGTTTCCCGATGAAACTCCATGTCTAAAAATGGTGTTGCTTCAACTTTTTAAAAATCAAGCCTTTTTGGTGCCAGGAGAAGAAAAGGCTTTACTCCACGGTCAGGAAAAATCCTGCCCAGGAACCAAAATGTTTTTTGAAGCCAAATTTGTTTTTTTAAACCAAATGCAAAAACAGACACCAGGATGAGTTTCCCGATGAAACTCCATGTCTAAAAATGGTGTTGCTTCAACTTTTTAAAAATCAAGCCTTTTTGGTGCCAGGAGAAGAAAAGGCTTTACTCCACGGTCAGGAAAAATGCTTTCCAGGAACCAAAATGTTTTTTGAAGCCAAAATTTGTTTCTTTAATCCAAATGCAAAAACAGACACCAGGATGAGTTTCCTGATGAAACTCCATGTCTAAAAATGGTGTTGCTTCCACTTTTTAAAAATCAAGCCTTTTGGTGCCCGGAGAAAAAAGGCTTTACTCCACGGTCAGGAAAAATCCTGCCCAGGAACCAAAATGTTTTTTGAAGCCAAATTTTTTTTGGAAACCAAATGCAAAAACGGACACCAGGATGAGTTTCAGGATGAAATTCCATGTCTAAAAATGGTGTTGCTTCAACTTTTTAAAAATCAAGCCTTTTTGGTGCCAGGAGAAGAAAAGTCTTTACTCCACGGTCAGGAAAAATGCTGTCCAGGAACCAAAATGTTTTTTGAAGCCAAAATTTGTTTCTTTAAACCAAATGCAAAAACAGACACCAGGATGAGTTTCCCGATGAAATTCCATGTCTAAAAATGGTGTTGCTTCAACTTTTTAAAAATCAAGCCTTTTTGGTGCCCGGAGAAGAAAAGGCTTTACTCCACGGTCAGGAAAAATCCTGCCCAGGAACCAAAATGTTTTTTGAAGCCAAATTTTTTTTTGAAACCAAATGCAAAAACGGACACCAGGATGAGTTTCAGGATGAAATTCCATGTCTAAAAATGGTGTTGCTTCAACTTTTTAAAAATCAAACCTTTTTGGTGCCAGGAGAAGAAAAGGCTTTACTCCACGGTCAGGAAAAATGCTGTCCAGGAACCAAAATGTTTTTTGAAGCCAAAATTTGTTTCTTTAAACCAAATGCAAAAACAGACACAAGGATGAGTTTCCCGATGAAATTCCATGTCTAAAAATGGTGTTGCTTCAACTTTTTAAAAATCAAGCCTTTTTGGTGCCCGGAGAAAAAAGGCTTTACTCCACGGTCAGGAAAAATCCTGCCCAGGAACCAAAATGTTTTTTGAAGCCAAATTTGTTTTTTTAAACCAAATGCAAAAACGGACACCAGGATGAGTTTGTCGATGAAACTCCATGTCTAAAAATGGTGTTGCTTCAACTTTCTAAAAATCAAGCCTTTTTGGTGCCAGGAGAAGAAAAGGCTTTACTCCACGGTCAGGAAAAATGCTGTCCAGGAAATGTTTTTTGAAGCCAAATTTTTTTTTTGAAACCAAATGCAAAAACGGACACCAGGATGAGTTTCAGGATGAAATTCCATGTCTAAAAATGGTGTTGCTTCAACTTTTTAAAAATCAAGCCTTTTTGGTGCCAGGAGAAGAAAAGGCTTTACTCCACGGTCAGGAAAAATGCTGTCCAGGAACCAAAATGTTTTTTGAAGCCAAAATTTGTTTCTTTAATCCAAATGCAAAAACAGACACCAGGATGAGTTTCCCAATGGAACTCCATGTCTAAAAATGGTGTTGCTTCAACTTTTTAAAAATCAAGCTTTTTTGGTGCCAGGAGAAGAAAAGGCTTTACTCCACGGTCAGGAAAAATGCTTTCCAGGAACCAAAATGTTTTTTGAAGCCAAAATTTGTTTCTTTAATCCAAATGCAAAAACAGACACCAGGATGAGTTTCCTGATGAAACTCCATGTCTAAAAATGGTGTTGCTTCCACTTTTTAAAAATCAAGCCTTTTGGTGCCAGGAGAAGAAAAGGCTTTACTCCACGGTCAGGAAAAATCCTGCCCAGGAACCAAAATGTTTTTTGAAGCCAAATTTGTTTTTTTAAACCAAATGCAAAAACAGACACCAGGATGAGTTTCCCGATGAAACTCCATGTCTAAAAATGGTGTTGCTTCAACTTTTTAAAAATCAAGCCTTTTTGGTGCCAGGAGAAGAAAAGGCTTTACTCCACGGTCAGGAAAAATGCTTTCCAGGAACCAAAATGTTTTTTGAAGCCAAAATTTGTTTCTTTAATCCAAATGCAAAAACAGACACCAGGATGAGTTTCCTGATGAAACTCCATGTCTAAAAATGGTGTTGCTTCCACTTTTTAAAAATCAAGCCTTTTGGTGCCCGGAGAAAAAAGGCTTTACTCCACGGTCAGGAAAAATCCTGCCCAGGAACCAAAATGTTTTTTGAAGCCAAATTTTTTTTGGAAACCAAATGCAAAAACGGACACCAGGATGAGTTTCAGGATGAAATTCCATGTCTAAAAATGGTGTTGCTTCAACTTTTTAAAAATCAAGCCTTTTTGGTGCCAGGAGAAGAAAAGTCTTTACTCCACGGTCAGGAAAAATGCTGTCCAGGAACCAAAATGTTTTTTGAAGCCAAAATTTGTTTCTTTAAACCAAATGCAAAAACAGACACCAGGATGAGTTTCCCGATGAAATTCCATGTCTAAAAATGGTGTTGCTTCAACTTTTTAAAAATCAAGCCTTTTTGGTGCCCGGAGAAGAAAAGGCTTTACTCCACGGTCAGGAAAAATCCTGCCCAGGAACCAAAATGTTTTTTGAAGCCAAATTTTTTTTTGAAACCAAATGCAAAAACGGACACCAGGATGAGTTTCAGGATGAAATTCCATGTCTAAAAATGGTGTTGCTTCAACTTTTTAAAAATCAAACCTTTTTGGTGCCAGGAGAAGAAAAGGCTTTACTCCACGGTCAGGAAAAATGCTGTCCAGGAACCAAAATGTTTTTTGAAGCCAAAATTTGTTTCTTTAAACCAAATGCAAAAACAGACACAAGGATGAGTTTCCCGATGAAATTCCATGTCTAAAAATGGTGTTGCTTCAACTTTTTAAAAATCAAGCCTTTTTGGTGCCCGGAGAAAAAAGGCTTTACTCCACGGTCAGGAAAAATCCTGCCCAGGAACCAAAATGTTTTTTGAAGCCAAATTTGTTTTTTTAAACCAAATGCAAAAACAGACACCAGGATGAGTTTCCTGATGAAACTCCATGTCTAAAAATGGTGTTGCTTCAACTTTTTAAAAATCAAGCCTTTTTGGTGCCAGGAGAAGAAAAGGCTTTACTCCACGGTCAGGAAAAATGCTGTCCAGGAAATGTTTTTTGAAGCCAAATTTTTTTTTTGAAACCAAATGCAAAAACGGACACCAGGATGAGTTTCAGGATGAAATTCCATGTCTAAAAATGGTGTTGCTTCAACTTTTTAAAAATCAAGCCTTTTTGGTGCCAGGAGAAGAAAAGGCTTTACTCCACGGTCAGGAAAAATGCTGTCCAGGAACCAAAATGTTTTTTGAAGCCAAAATTTGTTTCTTTAATCCAAATGCAAAAACAGACACCAGGATGAGTTTCCCAATGGAACTCCATGTCTAAAAATGGTGTTGCTTCAACTTTTTAAAAATCAAGCTTTTTTGGTGCCAGGAGAAGAAAAGGCTTTACTCCACGGTCAGGAAAAATGCTTTCCAGGAACCAAAATGTTTTTTGAAGCCAAAATTTGTTTCTTTAATCCAAATGCAAAAACAGACACCAGGATGAGTTTCCTGATGAAACTCCATGTCTAAAAATGGTGTTGCTTCCACTTTTTAAAAATCAAGCCTTTTGGTGCCAGGAGAAGAAAAGGCTTTACTCCACGGTCAGGAAAAATGCTGTCCAGGAACCAAAATGTTTTTTGAAGCCAAATTTTTTTTGGAAACCAAATGCAAAAACGGACACCAGGATGAGTTTCCTGATGAAATTCCATGTCTAAAAATGGTGTTGCTTCAACTTTTTAAAAATCAAGCCTTTTTGGTGCCAGGAGAAGAAAAGGGTTTACTCCACGGTCAGGAAAAATGCTGTCCAGGAACCAAAATGTTTTTTGAAGCCAAAATTTGTTTCTTTAATCCAAATGCAAAAACAGACACCAGGATGAGTTTCCTGATGAAACTCCATGTCTAAAAACGGTGTTGCTTCCACTTTTTAAAAATCAAGCCTTTTGGTGCCAGGAGAAGAAAAGGGTTTACTCCACGGTCAGGAAAAATGCTGTCCAGGAACCAAAATGTTTTTTGAAGCCAAATTTTTTTTGGAAACCAAATGCAAAAACGGACACCAGGATGAGTTTCAGGATGAAATTCCATGTCTAAAAATGGTGTTGCTTCAACTTTTTAAAAATCAAGCCTTTTTGGTGCCAGGAGAAGAAAAGGCTTTACTCCACGGTCAGGAAAAATGCTGTCCAGGAACCAAAATGTTTTTTGAAGCCAAATTTTTTTTGGAAACCAAATGCAAAAACAGACACCAGGATGAGTTTCAGGATGAAATTCCATGTCTAAAAATGGTGATGCTTCCACTTTTTAAAAATCAAGCCTTTTGGTGCCAGGAGAAGAAAAGGCTTTACTCCACGGTCAGGAAAAATGCTGTCCAGGAACCAAAATGTTTTTTGAAGCCAAATTTTTTTTGGAAACCAAATGCAAAAACGGACACCAGGATGAGTTTCAGGATGAAATTCCATGTCTAAAAATGGTGTTGCTTCAACTTTTTAAAAATCAAGCCTTTTTGGTGCCAGGAGAAGAAAAGGCTTTACTCCACGGTAAGGAAAAATGCTGTCCAGGAACCAAAATGTTTTTTGAAGCCAAATTTTTTTTGGAAACCAAATGCAAAAACGGACACCAGGATGAGTTTCAGGATGAAATTCCATGTCTAAAAATGGTGTTGCTTCAACTTTTTAAAAATCAAGCCTTTTTGGTGCCCGGAGAAGAAAAGGCTTTACTCCACGGTCAGGAAAAATCCTGCCCAGGAACCAAAATGTTTTTTGAAGCCAAATTTTTTTTTGAAACCAAATGCAAAAACGGACACCAGGATGAGTTTCAGGATGAAATTCCATGTCTAAAAATGGTGTTGCTTCAACTTTTTAAAAATCAAACCTTTTTGGTGCCAGGAGAAGAAAAGGCTTTACTCCACGGTCAGGAAAAATGCTGTCCAGGAACCAAAATGTTTTTTGAAGCCAAAATTTGTTTCTTTAAACCAAATGCAAAAACAGACACAAGGATGAGTTTCCCGATGAAATTCCATGTCTAAAAATGGTGTTGCTTCAACTTTTTAAAAATCAAGCCTTTTTGGTGCCCGGAGAAAAAAGGCTTTACTCCACGGTCAGGAAAAATCCTGCCCAGGAACCAAAATGTTTTTTGAAGCCAAATTTGTTTTTTTAAACCAAATGCAAAAACAGACACCAGGATGAGTTTCCTGATGAAACTCCATGTCTAAAAATGGTGTTGCTTCAACTTTTTAAAAATCAAGCCTTTTTGGTGCCAGGAGAAGAAAAGGCTTTACTCCACGGTCAGGAAAAATGCTGTCCAGGAAATGTTTTTTGAAGCCAAATTTTTTTTTTGAAACCAAATGCAAAAACGGACACCAGGATGAGTTTCAGGATGAAATTCCATGTCTAAAAATGGTGTTGCTTCAACTTTTTAAAAATCAAGCCTTTTTGGTGCCAGGAGAAGAAAAGGCTTTACTCCACGGTCAGGAAAAATGCTGTCCAGGAACCAAAATGTTTTTTGAAGCCAAAATTTGTTTCTTTAATCCAAATGCAAAAACAGACACCAGGATGAGTTTCCCAATGGAACTCCATGTCTAAAAATGGTGTTGCTTCAACTTTTTAAAAATCAAGCTTTTTTGGTGCCAGGAGAAGAAAAGGCTTTACTCCACGGTCAGGAAAAATGCTTTCCAGGAACCAAAATGTTTTTTGAAGCCAAAATTTGTTTCTTTAATCCAAATGCAAAAACAGACACCAGGATGAGTTTCCTGATGAAACTCCATGTCTAAAAATGGTGTTGCTTCCACTTTTTAAAAATCAAGCCTTTTGGTGCCAGGAGAAGAAAAGGCTTTACTCCACGGTCAGGAAAAATGCTGTCCAGGAACCAAAATGTTTTTTGAAGCCAAATTTTTTTTGGAAACCAAATGCAAAAACGGACACCAGGATGAGTTTCCTGATGAAATTCCATGTCTAAAAATGGTGTTGCTTCAACTTTTTAAAAATCAAGCCTTTTTGGTGCCAGGAGAAGAAAAGGGTTTACTCCACGGTCAGGAAAAATGCTGTCCAGGAACCAAAATGTTTTTTGAAGCCAAAATTTGTTTCTTTAATCCAAATGCAAAAACAGACACCAGGATGAGTTTCCTGATGAAACTCCATGTCTAAAAACGGTGTTGCTTCCACTTTTTAAAAATCAAGCCTTTTGGTGCCAGGAGAAGAAAAGGGTTTACTCCACGGTCAGGAAAAATGCTGTCCAGGAACCAAAATGTTTTTTGAAGCCAAATTTTTTTTGGAAACCAAATGCAAAAACGGACACCAGGATGAGTTTCAGGATGAAATTCCATGTCTAAAAATGGTGTTGCTTCAACTTTTTAAAAATCAAGCCTTTTTGGTGCCAGGAGAAGAAAAGGCTTTACTCCACGGTCAGGAAAAATGCTGTCCAGGAACCAAAATGTTTTTTGAAGCCAAATTTTTTTTGGAAACCAAATGCAAAAACAGACACCAGGATGAGTTTCAGGATGAAATTCCATGTCTAAAAATGGTGATGCTTCCACTTTTTAAAAATCAAGCCTTTTGGTGCCAGGAGAAGAAAAGGCTTTACTCCACGGTCAGGAAAAATGCTGTCCAGGAACCAAAATGTTTTTTGAAGCCAAATTTTTTTTGGAAACCAAATGCAAAAACGGACACCAGGATGAGTTTCAGGATGAAATTCCATGTCTAAAAATGGTGTTGCTTCAACTTTTTAAAAATCAAGCCTTTTTGGTGCCAGGAGAAGAAAAGGCTTTACTCCACGGTAAGGAAAAATGCTGTCCAGGAACCAAAATGTTTTTTGAAGCCAAATTTTTTTTGGAAACCAAATGCAAAAACGGACACCAGGATGAGTTTCAGGATGAAATTCCATGTCTAAAAATGGTGTTGCTTCCACTTTTTAAAAATCAAGCCTTTTGGTGCCAGGAGAAGAAAAGGCTTTACTCCACGGTCAGGAAAAATGCTGTCCAGGAACCAAAATGTTTTTTGAAGCCAAATTTTTTTTGGAAACCAAATGCAAAAACGGACACCAGGATGAGTTTCAGGATGAAATTCCATGTCTAAAAATGGTGTTGCTTCAACTTTTTAAAAATCAAGCCTTTTTGGTGCCAGGAGAAGAAAAGGCTTTACTCCACGGTCAGGAAAAATGCTGTCCAGGAACCAAAATGTTTTTTGAAGCCAAAATTTGTTTCTTTAAACCAAATGCAAAAACAGACACCACGATGAGTTTCCCGATGAAATTCCATGTCTAAAAATGGTGTTGCTTCAACTTTTTAAAAATCAAGCCTTTTTGGTGCCAGGAGAAGAAAAGGCTTTACTCCACGGTCAGGAAAAATCCTGCCAAGGAAGCAAAATGTTTTTTGAAGCCAAAATTAGTTTCTTTAAACCAAATGCAAAAACAGACACCAGGATGAGTTTCCCGATGAAATTCCATGTCTAAAAATGGTGTTGCTCCCTCTTTTTAAAAATCAAGCCTTTTTGGTGCCTGGGGAAGAAAACGCGTGACTCCGCGATCAGGAAAAATGCAGCCCAGGAAAAAAAAGTTTTTTGAAGCCAATTTGTTTTTTTAAACCAAATGCAAAAACGGACCCCAGGATGAGTTTTGGGATGAAATTCCATGTCTAAAAATGGTGTTGCTTCAACTTTATAAAAATCAAGACTTTTTGGTGCCAGGAGAAGAAACGGCTTTACTCCACGGTCAGGAAAAATGCTGTCCAGGAACCAAAATGTTTTTTGAAGCCAAAATTAGTTTCTTTAAACCAAATGCAAAAACGGATACCAGGATGAGTTTCAGGATGAAATTCCATGTCTAAAAATGGTGTTGCTCCCACTTTTTAAAAATCAAGCCTTTTTGGTGCCTGGGGAAGAAAACGCGTGACTCCGCGGTCAGGAAAAATGCAGCCCAGGAAAAAAAAGTTTTTTGAAGCAAATTTGTTTTTTTAAACCAAATGCAAAAACGGACCCCAGGATGAGTTTTGGGATGAAATTCCATGTCTAAAAATGGTGTTGCTTCAACTTTTTAAAAATCAAGCCTTTTTGGTGCCAGGAGAAGAAACGGCTTTACTCCACGGTCAGGAAAAATGCTGTCCAGGAACCAAAATGTTTTTTGAAGCCAAAATTAGTTTCTTTAAACCAAATGCAAAAACAGACACCAGGATGAGTTTCCCGATGAAATTCCATGTCTAAAAATGGTGTTGCTTCTACTTTTTAAAAATCAAGCCTTTTTGATGCCAGGAGAAGAAAAGGCTTTACTCCTCGGTCTGGAAAAATGCTGTCCAGGAACCAAAATGTTTTTTGAAGCATAATTTTGTTTTTGAAACCTAATGCAAAAACGGACACCAGGATGAGTTTCAGGATGAAATTCCATGTCTAAAAATGGTGTTGCTTCTACTTTTTAAAAATCAAGCCTTTTTGGTGCCAGGAGAAGAAAAGGCTTTACTCCACGGTCAGGAAAAATGCTGTCCAGGAACCAAAATGTTTTTTGAAGCCAAATTTTTTTTTTAAACCAAATGCAAAAACGGACACCAGGATGAGTTTCAGGATGAAATTCCATGTCTAAAAATGGTGTTGCTTCAACTTTTTAAAAATGAAGCCTTTTGGTGCCAGGAGAAGAAAAGGCTTTACTCCACGGTCAGGAAAAATGCTGTCCAGGAACCAAAATGTTTTTTGAAGCCAATTTTTTTTTTGAAACCAAATGCAAAAACGGACACCAGGATGAGTTTCAGGATGAAATTCCATGTCTAAAAATTGTGTTGCTTCAACTTTTAAAAAATCAAGCCTTTTTGGTGCCAGGAGAAGAAAAGGCTTTACTCCACGGTCAGGAAAAATGCTGTCCAGGAACCAAAATGTTTTTTGACGCCAAAATTTGTTTCTTTAAACCAAATGCAAAAACAGACACCAGGATGAGTTTCCCGATGAAACTCCATGTCTAAAAATGGTGTTGCTCCTACTTTATAAAAATCGAGCCTTTTTGGTGCCAGGAGAAGAAAAGGCTTTACTCCACGGTCAGGAAAAATGCTGTCCAGGAACCAAAATGTTTCTTGAAGCCAAATTTTTTTTTTGAAACCAAACGCAAAAAGGGACACCAGGATGAGTTTCAGGATGAAATTCCATGTCTAAAAATGGTGTTGCTTCAACTTTTTAAAAATCAAGCCTTTTTGGTGCCAGGAGAAGAAAAGGCTTTACTCCACGGTCAGGAAAAATCCTGCCCAGGAACCAAAATGTTTTTTAAAGCCCAATTTGTTTTTTGAAACCAAATGCAAAAACGGACACCAGGATGAGTTTCCTGATGAAATTCCATGTCTAAAAATGGTGTTGCTTCAACTTTTTAAAAATCAAGCCTTTTTGGTGCCAGGAGAAGACAAGGGTTTACTCCACGGTCAGGAAAAATGCTGTCCAGGAACCAAAATGTTTTTTGAAGCCAAAATTTGTTTCTTTAAACCAAATGCAAAAACGGACACCAGGATGAGTTTCCTGATGAAATTCCATGTCTAAAAATGGTGTTGCTTCAACTTTTTAAAAATAAAGCCTTTTTGGTGCCTGGAGAAGAAAAGGCTTTACTCCACGGTCAGGAAAAATGCTGTCCAGGAACCAAAATGTTTTTTGAAGCCAAAATTAGTTTCTTTAAACCAAATGCAAAAACGGACACCAGGATGAGTTTCAGGATGAAATTCCATGTCTAAAAATGGTGTTGCTCCCACTTTTTAAAAATCAAGCCTTTTTGGTGCCTGGGGAAGAAAACGCGTGACTCCGCGGTGAGGAAAAATGCAGCCCAGGAAAAAAAAGTTTTTTGAAGCAAATTTGTTTTTTTAAACCAAATGCAAAAACGGACCCCAGGATGAGTTTTGGGATGAAATTCCATGTCTAAAAATGGTGTTGCTTCAACTTTTTAAAAATCAAGCCTTTTTGGTGCCAGGAGAAGAAACGGCTTTACTCCACGGTCAGGAAAAATGCTGTCCAGGAACCAAAATGTTTTTTGAAGCCAAAATTAGTTTCTTTAAACCAAATGCAAAAACAGACACCAGGATGAGTTTCCCGATGAAATTCCATGTCTAAAAATGGTGTTGCTTCTACTTTTTAAAAATCAAGCCTTTTTGATGCCAGGAGAAGAAAAGGCTTTACTCCTCGGTCTGGAAAAATGCTGTCCAGGAACCAAAATGTTTTTTGAAGCATAATTTTGTTTTTGAAACCAAATGCAAAAACGGACACCAGGATGAGTTTCAGGATGAAATTCCATGTCTAAAAATGGTGTTGCTTCTACTTTTTAAAAATCAAGCCTTTTTGGTGCCAGGAGAAGAAAAGGCTTTACTCCACGGTCAGGAAAAATGCTGTCCAGGAACCAAAATGTTTCTTGAAGCCAAATTTTTTTTTTGAAACCAAACGCAAAAAGGGACACCAGGATGAGTTTCAGGATGAAATTCCATGTCTAAAAATGGTGTTGCTTCAACTTTTTAAAAATCAAGCCTTTTTGGTGCCAGGAGAAGAAAAGGCTTTACTCCACGGTCAGGAAAAATCCTGCCCAGGAACCAAAATGTTTTTTAAAGCCCAATTTGTTTTTTGAAACCAAATGCAAAAACGGACACCAGGATGAGTTTCCTGATGAAATTCCATGTCTAAAAATGGTGTTGCT
Organism: Pantherophis guttatus; assembly: GCF_059756535.1. Lineage (NCBI taxonomy): Eukaryota > Metazoa > Chordata > Lepidosauria > Squamata > Colubridae > Pantherophis > Pantherophis guttatus. Next base: position 9,889,579 of record NC_142078.1, on the reverse strand, counting down.
TCAACTTTTTAAAAATCAAGCCTTTTTGGTGCCAGGAGAAGACAAGGGTTTACTCCACGGTCAGGAAAAATGCTGTCCAGGAACCAAAATGTTTTTTGAAGCCAAAATTTGTTTCTTTAAACCAAATGCAAAAACGGACACCAGGATGAGTTTCCTGATGAAATTCCATGTCTAAAAATGGTGTTGCTTCAACTTTTTAAAAATCAAGCCTTTTTGGTGCCTGGAGAAGAAAAGGCTTTACTCCACGGTCAGGAGAAATCCTGCCCAGGAACCAAAATGTTTTTTGAAGCCAAAATTTGTTTCTTGAAACCAAATGCAAAAACGGACACCAGGATAAGTTTCAGGATGAAATTCCATGTCTAAAAATGGTGTTGCTTCAACTTTTTAAAAATCAAGCCTTTTTGGTGCCAGGAGAAGAAAAGGCTTTACTCCACGGTCAGGAAAAATCCTGCCCTGGAACCAAAATGTTTTTAAGCCAAAATTTGTTTCTTTAAACCAAATGCAAAAACAGACACCAGGATGAGTTTCCCGATGAAACTCTTTGTCTAAAAATGGTGTTGCTTCAACTTTTTAAAAATCAAGCCTTTTTGGTGCCAGGAGAAGAAAAGGCTTTACTCCACGGTCAGGAAAAATGCTGTCCAGGAACCAAAATGTTTTTTGAAGCCAAAATTTGTTTCTTTAAACCAAATGCAAAAACAGACACCTGGATGAGTTTCCCGATGAAACTCCATGTCTAAAAATGGTGTTGCTTCAACTTTTTAAAAATCAAGCCTTTTTGGTGCCAGGAGAAGAAAAGGCTTTACTCCACGGTCAGGAAAAATCCTGCCAAGGAACCAAAATGTTTTTTAAAGCCAAATTTGTTTTTTGAAACCAAATGCAAAAACGGACACCAGGATGAGTTTCAGGATGAAATTCCATGTCTAAAAATGGTGTTGCTTCTACTTTTTAAAAATCAAGCCTTTTTGGTGCCAGGAGAAGAAAAGGCTTTACTCCACGGTCAGGAAAAATGCTGTCCAGGAACCAAAATGTTTTTTGAAGCCAAAATTTGTTTCTTTAATCCAAATGCAAAAACAGACACCAGGATGAGTTTCCCAATGAAACTCCATGTCTAAAAATTGTGTTGCTTCAACTTTTTAAAAATCAAGCCTTTTTGGTGCCAGGAGAAGAAAAGGCTTTACTCCACGGTCAGGAAAAATGCTGTCCAGGAACCAAAATGTTTTTTGAAGCCAAAATTAGTTTCTTTAAACCAAATGCAAAAACAGACACCAGGATGAGTTTCCCGATGAAATTCCATGTCTAAAAATGGTGTTGCTTCTACTTTTTAAAAATCAAGCCTTTTTGATGCCAGGAGAAGAAAAGGCTTTACTCCTCGGTCTGGAAAAATGCTGTCCAGGAACCAAAATGTTTTTTGAAGCATAATTTTGTTTTTGAAACCAAATGCAAAAACGGACACCAGGATGAGTTTCAGGATGAAATTCCATGTCTAAAAATGGTGTTGCTTCAACTTTTTAAAAATGAAGCCTTTTGGTGCCAGGAGAAGAAAAGGCTTTACTCCACGGTCAGGAAAAATGCTGTCCAGGAACCAAAATGTTTTTTGAAGCCAATTTTTTTTTTGAAACCAAATGCAAAAACGGACACCAGGATGAGTTTCAGGATGAAATTCCATGTCTAAAAATTGTGTTGCTTCAACTTTTAAAAAATCAAGCCTTTTTGGTGCCAGGAGAAGAAAAGGCTTTACTCCACGGTCAGGAAAAATGCTGTCCAGGAACCAAAATGTTTTTTGAAGCCAAAATTTGTTTCTTTAAACCAAATGCAAAAACAGACACCAGGATGAGTTTCCCGATGAAACTCCATGTCTAAAAATGGTGTTGCTCCTACTTTATAAAAATCGAGCCTTTTTGGTGCCAGGAGAAGAAAAGGCTTTACTCCACGGTCAGGAAAAATGCTGTCCAGGAACCAAAATGTTTCTTGAAGCCAAATTTTTTTTTTGAAACCAAACGCAAAAAGGGACACCAGGATGAGTTTCAGGATGAAATTCCATGTCTAAAAATGGTGTTGCTTCAACTTTTTAAAAATCAAGCCTTTTTGGTGCCAGGAGAAGAAAAGGCTTTACTCCACGGTCAGGAAAAATCCTGCCCAGGAACCAAAATGTTTTTTAAAGCCAAATTTGTTTTTTGAAACCAAATGCAAAAACGGACACCAGGATGAGTTTCCTGATGAAATTCCATGTCTAAAAATGGTGTTGCTTCAACTTTTTAAAAATCAAGACTTTTTGGTGCCAGGAGAAGAAAAGGCTTTACTCCACGGTCAGGAAAAATGCTGTCCAGGAACCAAAATGTTTTTTGAAGCCAAAATTTGTTTCTTTAAACCAAATGCAAAAACGGACACCAGGATGAGTTTCCCGATGAAACTCCATGTCTAAAAATGGTGTTGCTCCTACTTTATAAAAATCGAGCCTTTTTGGTGCCAGGAGAAGAAAAGGCTTTACTCAACGGTCAGGAAAAATGCTGTCCAGGAACCAAAATGTTTCTTGAAGCCAAATTTGTTTTTTGAAACCAAATGCAAAAACGGACACCAGGATGAGTTTCAGGATGAAATTCCATGTCTAAAAATGGTGTTGCTTCAACTTTTTAAAAATCAAGCCTTTTTGGTGCCAGGAGAAGACAAGGGTTTACTCCACGGTCAGGAAAAATGCTGTCCAGGAACCAAAATGTTTTTTGAAGCCAAAATTTGTTTCTTTAAACCAAATGCAAAAACGGACACCAGGATGAGTTTCCCGATGAAATTCCATGTCTAAAAATGGTGTTGCTTCAACTTTTTAAAAATCAAGCCTTTTTGGTGCCCGGAGAAAAAAGGCTTTACTCCACGGTCAGGAAAAATGCTGTCCAGGAACCAAAATGTTTTTTGAAGCCAAAATTTGTTTCTTTAATCCAAATGCAAAAACAGACACCAGGATGAGTTTCCCAATGAAACTCCATGTCTAAAAATTGTGTTGCTTCAACTTTTTAAAAATCAAGCCTTTTTGGTGCCAGGAGAAGAAAAGGCTTTACTCCACGGTCAGGAAAAATGCTGTCCAGGAACCAAAATGTTTTTTGAAGCCAAAATTAGTTTCTTTAAACCAAATGCAAAAACAGACACCAGGATGAGTTTCCTGATGAAATTCCATGTCTAAAAATGGTGTTGCTTCAACTTTTTAAAAATCAAGCCTTTTTGGTGCCAGGAGAAGAAAAGGCTTTACTCCACGGTCAGGAAAAATGCTGTCCAGGAACCAAAATGTTTTTTGAAGCCAAAATTTGTTTCTTTAAACCAAATGCAAAAACGGACACCAGGATGAGTTTCCCGATGAAACTCCATGTCTAAAAATGGTGTTGCTCCTACTTTATAAAAATCGAGCCTTTTTGGTGCCAGGAGAAGAAAAGGCTTTATTCAACGGTCAGGAAAAATGCTGTCCAGGAACCAAAATGTTTCTTGAAGCCAAATTTGTTTTTTGAAACCAAATGCAAAAACGGACACCAGGATGAGTTTCAGGATGAAATTCCATGTCTAAAAATGGTGTTGCTTCAACTTTTTAAAAATCAAGCCTTTTTGGTGCCAGGAGAAGACAAGGGTTTACTCCACGGTCAGGAAAAATGCTGTCCAGGAACCAAAATGTTTTTTGAAGCCAAAATTTGTTTCTTTAAACCAAATGCAAAAACGGACACCAGGATGAGTTTCCCGATGAAATTCCATGTCTAAAAATGGTGTTGCTTCAACTTTTTAAAAATCAAGCCTTTTTGGTGCCCGGAGAAAAAAGGCTTTACTCCACGGTCAGGAAAAATGCTGTCCAGGAACCAAAATGTTTTTTGAAGCCAAAATTTGTTTCTTTAATCCAAATGCAAAAACAGACACCAGGATGAGTTTCCCAATGAAACTCCATGTCTAAAAATTGTGTTGCTTCAACTTTTTAAAAATCAAGCCTTTTTGGTGCCAGGAGAAGAAAAGGCTTTACTCCACGGTCAGGAAAAATGCTGTCCAGGAACCAAAATGTTTTTTGAAGCCAAAATTAGTTTCTTTAAACCAAATGCAAAAACAGACACCAGGATGAGTTTCCCGATGAAATTCCATGTCTAAAAATGGTGTTGCTTCTACTTTTTAAAAATCAAGCCTTTTTGATGCCAGGAGAAGAAAAGGCTTTACTCCTCGGTCTGGAAAAATGCTGTCCAGGAACCAAAATGTTTTTTGAAGCATAATTTTGTTTTTGAAACCTAATGCAAAAACGGACACCAGGATGAGTTTCAGGATGAAATTCCATGTCTAAAAATGGTGTTGCTTCTACTTTTTAAAAATCAAGCCTTTTTGGTGCCAGGAGAAGAAAAGGCTTTACTCCACGGTCAGGAAAAATGCTGTCCAGGAACCAAAATGTTTTTTGAAGCCAAATTTTTTTTTTAAACCAAATGCAAAAACGGACACCAGGATGAGTTTCAGGATGAAATTCCATGTCTAAAAATGGTGTTGCTTCAACTTTTTAAAAATGAAGCCTTTTGGTGCCAGGAGAAGAAAAGGCTTTACTCCACGGTCAGGAAAAATGCTGTCCAGGAACCAAAATGTTTTTTGAAGCCAATTTTTTTTTTGAAACCAAATGCAAAAACGGACACCAGGATGAGTTTCAGGATGAAATTCCATGTCTAAAAATTGTGTTGCTTCAACTTTTAAAAAATCAAGCCTTTTTGGTGCCAGGAGAAGAAAAGGCTTTACTCCACGGTCAGGAAAAATGCTGTCCAGGAACCAAAATGTTTTTTGAAGCCAAAATTTGTTTCTTTAAACCAAATGCAAAAACAGACACCAGGATGAGTTTCCCGATGAAACTCCATGTCTAAAAATGGTGTTGCTCCTACTTTATAAAAATCGAGCCTTTTTGGTGCCAGGAGAAGAAAAGGCTTTACTCCACGGTCAGGAAAAATGCTGTCCAGGAACCAAAATGTTTCTTGAAGCCAAATTTTTTTTTTGAAACCAAACGCAAAAAGGGACACCAGGATGAGTTTCAGGATGAAATTCCATGTCTAAAAATGGTGTTGCTTCAACTTTTTAAAAATCAAGCCTTTTTGGTGCCAGGAGAAGAAAAGGCTTTACTCCACGGTCAGGAAAAATCCTGCCCAGGAACCAAAATGTTTTTTAAAGCCAAATTTGTTTTTTGAAACCAAATGCAAAAACGGACACCAGGATGAGTTTCCTGATGAAATTCCATGTCTAAAAATGGTGTTGCTTCAACTTTTTAAAAATCAAGCCTTTTTGGTGCCAGGAGAAGAAAAGGCTTTACTCCACGGTCAGGAAAAATGCTGTCCAGGAACCAAAATGTTTTTTGAAGCCAAAATTTGTTTCTTTAAACCAAATGCAAAAACGGACACCAGGATGAGTTTCCCGATGAAACTCCATGTCTAAAAATGGTGTTGCTCCTACTTTATAAAAATCGAGCCTTTTTGGTGCCAGGAGAAGAAAAGGCTTTACTCAACGGTCAGGAAAAATGCTGTCCAGGAACCAAAATGTTTCTTGAAGCCAAATTTGTTTTTTGAAACCAAATGCAAAAACGGACACCAGGATGAGGTTCAGGATGAAATTCCATGTCTAAAAATGGTGTTGCTTCAACTTTTTAAAAATCAAGCCTTTTTGGTGCCAGGAGAAGACAAGGGTTTACTCCACGGTCAGGAAAAATGCTGTCCAGGAACCAAAATGTTTTTTGAAGCCAAAATTTGTTTCTTTAAACCAAATGCAAAAACGGACACCAGGATGAGTTTCCCGATGAAATTCCATGTCTAAAAATGGTGTTGCTTCAACTTTTTAAAAATCAAGCCTTTTTGGTGCCCGGAGAAAAAAGGCTTTACTCCACGGTCAGGAAAAATCCTGCCCAGGAACCAAAATGTTTTTTGAAGCCAAATTTGTTTTTTTAAACCAAATGCAAAAACGGACACCAGGATGAGTTTCCCGATGAAACTCCATGTCTAAAAATGGTGTTGCTTCAACTTTTTAAAAATCAAGCCTTTTTGGTGCCAGGAGAAGAAAAGGCTTTACTCCACGGTCAGGAAAAATGCTGTCCAGGAACCAAAATGTTTTTTGAAGCCAAATTTTTTTTTGAAACCAAATGCAAAAACGGACACCAGGATGAGTTTCAGGATGAAATTCCATGTCTAAAAATGGTGTTGCTTCAACTTTTTAAAAATGAAGCCTTTTTGGTGCCAGGAGAAGAAAAGGCTTTACTCCACGGTCAGGAAAAATGCTGTCCAGGAACCAAAATGTTTTTTGAAGCCAAAATTTGTTTCTTTAATCCAAATGCAAAAACAGACACCAGGATGAGTTTCCCAATGAAACTCCATGTCTAAAAATGGTGTTGCTTCAACTTTTTAAAAATGAAGCCTTTTTGGTGCCAGGAGAAGAAAAGGCTTTACTCCACGGTCAGGAAAAATGCTGTCCAGGAACCAAAATGTTTTTTGAAGCCAAATTTTTTTTTGAAACCAAATGCAAAAACGGACACCAGGATGAGTTTCAGGATGAAATTCCATGTCTAAAAATGGTGTTGCTTCAACTTTTTAAAAATCAAGCCTTTTTGGTGCCAGGAGAAGAAAAGGCTTTACTCCACGGTCAGGAAAAATGCTGTCCAGGAACCAAAATGTTTTTTGAAGCCAAATTTTTTTTTGAAACCAAATGCAAAAACGGACACCAGGATGAGTTTCAGGATGAAATTCCATGTCTAAAAATGGTGTTGCTTCAACTTTTTAGAAATGAAGCCTTTTTGGTGCCAGGAGAAGAAAAGGCTTTACTCCACGGTCAGGAAAAATGCTGTCCAGGAACCAAAATGTTTTTTGAAGCCAAAATTTGTTTCTTTAATCCAAATGCAAAAACAGACACCAGGATGAGTTTCCCAATGAAACTCCATGTCTAAAAATGGTGTTGCTTCAACTTTTTAAAAATCAAGCCTTTTGGTGCCAGGAGAAGAAAAGGCTTTACTCCACGGTCAGGAAAAATGCTGTCCAGGAACCAAAATGTTTTTTGAAGCCAAATTTTTTTTGGAAACCAAATGCAAAAACGGACACCAGGATGAGTTTCAGGATGAAATTCCATGTCTAAAAATGGTGTTGCTTCAACTTTTTAAAAATCAAGCCTTTTTGGTGCCAGGAGAAGAAAAGGCTTTACTCCACGGTCAGGAAAAATGCTGTCCAGGAACCAAAATGTTTTTTGAAGCCAAATTTTTTTTGGAAACCAAATGCAAAAACAGACACCAGGATGAGTTTCAGGATGAAATTCCATGTCTAAAAATGGTGATGCTTCCACTTTTTAAAAATCAAGCCTTTTGGTGCCAGGAGAAGAAAAGGCTTTACTCCACGGTCAGGAAAAATGCTGTCCAGGAACCAAAATGTTTTTTGAAGCCAAATTTTTTTTGGAAACCAAATGCAAAAACGGACACCAGGATGAGTTTCAGGATGAAATTCCATGTCTAAAAATGGTGTTGCTTCAACTTTTTAAAAATCAAGCCTTTTTGGTGCCAGGAGAAGAAAAGGCTTTACTCCACGGTCAGGAAAAATCCTGCCAAGGAAGCAAAATGTTTTTTGAAGCCAAAATTAGTTTCTTTAAACCAAATGCAAAAACAGACACCAGGATGAGTTTCCCGATGAAATTCCATGTCTAAAAATGGTGTTGCTCCCTCTTTTTAAAAATCAAGCCTTTTTGGTGCCTGGGGAAGAAAACGCGTGACTCCGCGGTCAGGAAAAATGCAGCCCAGGAAAAAAAAGTTTTTTGAAGCCAATTTGTTTTTTTAAACCAAATGCAAAAACGGACCCCAGGATGAGTTTTGGGATGAAATTCCATGTCTAAAAATGGTGTTGCTTCAACTTTATAAAAATCAAGACTTTTTGGTGCCAGGAGAAGAAAAGGCTTTACTCCACGGTCAGGAAAAATGCTGTCCAGGAACCAAAATGTTTTTTGAAGCCAAAATTAGTTTCTTTAAACCAAATGCAAAAACGGACACCAGGATGAGTTTCAGGATGAAATTCCATGTCTAAAAATGGTGTTGCTCCCACTTGTTAAAAATCAAGCCTTTTTGGTGCGTGGGGAAGAAAACGCGTGACTCCGCGGTCAGGAAAAATGCAGCCCAGGAAAAAAAAGTTTTTTGAAGCAAATTTGTTTTTTTAAACCAAATGCAAAAACGGACCCCAGGATGAGTTTTGGGATGAAATTCCATGTCTAAAAATGGTGTTGCTTCAACTTTTTAAAAATCAAGCCTTTTTGGTGCCAGGAGAAGAAACGGCTTTACTCCACGGTCAGGAAAAATGCTGTCCAGGAACCAAAATGTTTTTTGAAGCCAAAATTAGTTTCTTTAAACCAAATGCAAAAACAGACACCAGGATGAGTTTCCCGATGAAATTCCATGTCTAAAAATGGTGTTGCTTCTACTTTTTAAAAATCAATGCCAGGAGAAGAAAAGGCTTTACTCCTCGGTCTGGAAAAATGCTGTCCAGGAACCAAAATGTTTTTTGAAGCATAATTTTGTTTTTGAAACCTAATGCAAAAACGGACACCAGGATGAGTTTCAGGATGAAATTCCATGTCTAAAAATGGTGTTGCTTCTACTTTTTAAAAATCAAGCCTTTTTGGTGCCAGGAGAAGAAAAGGCTTTACTCCACGGTCAGGAAAAATGCTGTCCAGGAACCAAAATGTTTTTTGAAGCCAAATTTTTTTTTTAAACCAAATGCAAAAACGGACACCAGGATGAGTTTCAGGATGAAATTCCATGTCTAAAAATGGTGTTGCTTCAACTTTTTAAAAATGAAGCCTTTTGGTGCCAGGAGAAGAAAAGGCTTTACTCCACGGTCAGGAAAAATGCTGTCCAGGAACCAAAATGTTTTTTGAAGCCAATTTTTTTTTTGAAACCAAATGCAAAAACGGACACCAGGATGAGTTTCAGAATGAAATTCCATGTCTAAAAATGGTGTTGCTTCAACTTTTAAAAAATCAAGCCTTTTTGGTGCCAGGAGAAGAAAAGGCTTTACTCCACGGTCAGGAAAAATGCTGTCCAGGAACCAAAATTTTTTTTGAAGCCAAAATTTGTTTCTTTAAACCAAATGCAAAAACAGACACCAGGATGAGTTTCCCGATGAAACTCCATGTCTAAAAATGGTGTTGCTCCTACTTTATAAAAATCAAGCCTTTTTGGTGCCAGGAGAAGAAAAGGCTTTACTCCACGGTCAGGAAAAATGCTGTCCAGGAACCAAAATGTTTTTTGAAGCCAAAATTTGTTTCTTTAAAACAAATGCAAAAACAGACACCAGGATGAGTTTCCTGATGAAACTCCATGTCTAAAAATGGTGTTGCTCCTACTTTATAAAAATCGAGCCTTTTTGGTGCCAGGAGAAGAAAAGGCTTTACTCAACGGTCAGGAAAAATGCTGTCCAGGAACCAAAATGTTTCTTGAAGCCAAATTTTTTTTTTGAAACCAAATGCAAAAACGGACACCAGGATGAGTTTCCCGATGAAACTCTTTGTCTAAAAATGGTGTTGCTTCAACTTTTTAAAAATCAAGCCTTTTTGGTGCCAGGAGAAGAAAAGGCTTTACTCCACGGTCAGGAAAAATGCTGTCCAGGAACCAAAATGTTTTTTGAAGCCAAAATTTGTTTCTTTAAACCAAATGCAAAAACAGACACCTGGATGAGTTTCCCGATGAAACTCCATGTCTAAAAATGGTGTTGCTTCAACTTTTTAAAAATCAAGCCTTTTTGGTGCCAGGAGAAGAAAAGGCTTTACTCCACGGTCAGGAAAAATCCTGCCCAGGAACCAAAATGTTTTTTAAAGCCAAATTTGTTTTTTGAAACCAAATGCAAAAACGGACACCAGGATGAGTTTCAGGATGAAATTCCATGTCTAAAAATGGTGTTGCTTCTACTTTTTAAAAATCAAGCCTTTTTGGTGCCAGGAGAAGAAAAGGCTTTACTCCACGGTCAGGAAAAATGCTGTCCAGGAACCAAAATGTTTTTTGAAGCCAAAATTTGTTTCTTTAATCCAAATGCAAAAACAGACACCAGGATGAGTTTCCCGATGAAACTCCATGTCTAAAAATGGTGTTGCTTCAACTTTTTAAAAATCAAGCCTTTTTGGTGCCAGGAGAAGAAAAGGCTTTACTCCACGGTCAGGAAAAATCCTGCCCAGGAACCAAAATGTTTTTTGAAGCCAATTTTTTTTTTGAAACCAAATGCAAAAACGGACACCAGGATGAGTTTCAGGATGAAATTCCATGTCTAAAAATTGTGTTGCTTCAACTTTTAAAAAATCAAGCCTTTTTGGTGCCAGGAGAAGAAAAGGCTTTACTCCACGGTCAGGAAAAATGCTGTCCAGGAACCAAAATGTTTTTTGAAGCCAAAATTTGTTTCTTTAAACCAAATGCAAAAACAGACACCAGGATGAGTTTCCCGATGAAACTCCATGTCTAAAAATGGTGTTGCTCCCACTTTATAAAAATCGAGCCTTTTTGGTGCCAGGAGAAGAAAAGGCTTTACTCCACGGTCAGGAAAAATGCTGTCCAGGAACCAAAATGTTTCTTGAAGCCAAATTTTTTTTTTGAAACCAAACGCAAAAAGGGACACCAGGATGAGTTTCAGGATGAAATTCCATGTCTAAAAATGGTGTTGCTTCAACTTTTTAAAAATCAAGCCTTTTTGGTGCCAGGAGAAGAAAAGGCTTTACTCCACGGTCAGGAAAAATCCTGCCCAGGAACCAAAATGTTTTTTAAAGCCAAATTTGTTTTTTGAAACCAAATGCAAAAACGGACACCAGGATGAGTTTCCTGATGAAATTCCATGTCTAAAAATGGTGTTGCTTCAACTTTTTAAAAATCAAGCCTTTTTGGTGCCAGGAGAAGAAAAGGCTTTACTCCACGGTCAGGAAAAATGCTGTCCAGGAACCAAAATGTTTTTTGAAGCCAAAATTTGTTTCTTTAAACCAAATGCAAAAACGGACACCAGGATGAGTTTCCCGATGAAACTCCATGTCTAAAAATGGTGTTGCTCCTACTTTATAAAAATCGAGCCTTTTTGGTGCCAGGAGAAGAAAAGGCTTTACTCAACGGTCAGGAAAAATGCTGTCCAGGAACCAAAATGTTTCTTGAAGCCAAATTTGTTTTTTGAAACCAAATGCAAAAACGGACACCAGGATGAGTTTCAGGATGAAATTCCATGTCTAAAAATGGTGTTGCTTCAACTTTTTAAAAATCAAGCCTTTTTGGTGCCAGGAGAAGACAAGGGTTTACTCCACGGTCAGGAAAAATGCTGTCCAGGAACCAAAATGTTTTTTGAAGCCAAAATTTGTTTCTTTAAACCAAATGCAAAAACGGACACCAGGATGAGTTTCCTGATGAAATTCCATGTCTAAAAATGGTGTTGCTTCAACTTTTTAAAAATCAAGCCTTTTTGGTGCCAGGAGAAGAAAAGGCTTTACTCCACGGTCAGGAAAAATCCTGCCCAGGAACCAAAATGTTTTTTGAAGCCAAAATTTGTTTCTTGAAACCAAATGCAAAAACGGACACCAGGATAAGTTTCAGGATGAAATTCCATGTCTAATAATGGTGTTGCTTCAACTTTTTAAAAATCAAGCCTTTTTGGTGCCAGGAGAAGAAAAGGCTTTACTCCACGGTCAGGAAAAATCCTGCCCTGGAACCAAAATGTTTTTAAGCCAAAATTTGTTTCTTTAAACCAAATGCAAAAACAGACACCAGGATGAGTTTCCCGATGAAACTCTTTGTCTAAAAATGGTGTTGCTTCAACTTTTTAAAAATCAAGCCTTTTTGGTGCCAGGAGAAGAAAAGGCTTTACTCCACGGTCAGGAAAAATGCTGTCCAGGAACCAAAATGTTTTTTGAAGCCAAAATTTGTTTCTTTAAACCAAATGCAAAAACAGACACCTGGATGAGTTTCCCGATGAAACTCCATGTCTAAAAATGGTGTTGCTTCAACTTTTTAAAAATCAAGCCTTTTTGGTGCCAGGAGAAGAAAAGGCTTTACTCCACGGTCAGGAAAAATCCTGCCCAGGAACCAAAATGTTTTTTAAAGCCAAATTTGTTTTTTGAAACCAAATGCAAAAACGGACACCAGGATGAGTTTCAGGATGAAATTCCATGTCTAAAAATGGTGTTGCTTCTACTTTTTAAAAATCAAGCCTTTTTGGTGCCAGGAGAAGAAAAGGCTTTACTCCACGGTCAGGAAAAATGCTGTCCAGGAACCAAAATGTTTTTTGAAGCCAAAATTAGTTTCTTTAAACCAAATGCAAAAACAGACACCAGGATGAGTTTCCCGATGAAATTCCATGTCTAAAAATGGTGTTGCTTCTACTTTTTAAAAATCAAGCCTTTTTGGTGCCAGGAGAAGAAAAGGCTTTACTCCACGGTCAGGAAAAATGCTGTCCAGGAACCAAAATGTTTTTTGAAGCCAAATTTTTTTTTTAAACCAAATGCAAAAACGGACACCAGGATGAGTTTCAGGATGAAATTCCATGTCTAAAAATGGTGTTGCTTCAACTTTTTAAAAATGAAGCCTTTTGGTGCCAGGAGAAGAAAAGGCTTTACTCCACGGTCAGGAAAAATGCTGTCCAGGAACCAAAATGTTTTTTGAAGCCAATTTTTTTTTTGAAACCAAATGCAAAAACGGACACCAGGATGAGTTTCAGGATGAAATTCCATGTCTAAAAATTGTGTTGCTTCAACTTTTAAAAAATCAAGCCTTTTTGGTGCCAGGAGAAGAAAAGGCTTTACTCCACGGTCAGGAAAAATGCTGTCCAGGAACCAAAATGTTTTTTGAAGCCAAAATTTGTTTCTTTAAACCAAATGCAAAAACAGACACCAGGATGAGTTTCCCGATGAAACTCCATGTCTAAAAATGGTGTTGCTCCTACTTTATAAAAATCGAGCCTTTTTGGTGCCAGGAGAAGAAAAGGCTTTCCTCCACGGTCAGGAAAAATGCTGTCCAGGAACCAAAATGTTTCTTGAAGCCAAATTTGTTTTTTGAAACCAAATGCAAAAACGGACACCAGGATGAGTTTCAGGATGAAATTCCATGTCTAAAAATGGTGTTGCTTCAACTTTTTAAAAATCAAGCCTTTTTGGTGCCAGGAGAAGAAAAGGCTTTACTCCACGGTCAGGAAAAATCCTGCCCAGGAACCAAAATGTTTTTTGAAGCCAAAATTTGTTTCTTTAAACCAAATGCAAAAACGGACACCAGGATGAGTTTCCCGATGAAACTCCATGTCTAAAAATGGTGTTGATCCTACTTTATAAAAATCGAGCCTTTTTGGTGCCAGGAGAAGAAAAGGCTTTACTCAACGGTCAGGAAAAATGCTGTCCAGGGACCAAAATGTTTCTTGAAGCCAAATTTGTTTTTTGAAACCAAATGCAAAAACGGACACCAGGATGAGTTTCAGGATGAAATTCCATGTCTAAAAATGGTGTTGCTTCAACTTTTTAAAAATCAAGCCTTTTTGGTGCCAGGAGAAGACAAGGGTTTACTCCACGGTCAGGAAAAATGCTGTCCAGGAACCAAAATGTTTTTTGAAGCCAAAATTTGTTTCTTTAAACCAAATGCAAAAACGGACACCAGGATGAGTTTCCTGATGAAATTCCATGTCTAAAAATGGTGTTGCTTCAACTTTTTAAAAATCAAGCCTTTTTGGTGCCAGGAGAAGAAAAGGCTTTACTCCACGGTCAGGAAAAATCCTGCCCAGGAACCAAAATGTTTTTTGAAGCCAAAATTTGTTTCTTGAAACCAAATGCAAAAACGGACACCAGGATAAGTTTCAGGATGAAATTCCATGTCTAAAAATGGTGTTGCTTCAACTTTTTAAAAATCAAGCCTTTTTGGTGCCAGGAGAAGAAAAGGCTTTACTCCACGGTCAGGAAAAATCCTGCCCTGGAACCAAAATGTTTTTAAGCCAAAATTTGTTTCTTTAAACCAAATGCAAAAACAGACACCAGGATGAGTTTCAGGATGAAATTCCATGTCTAAAAATGGTGTTGCTTCTACTTTTTAAAAATCAAGCCTTTTTGGTGCCAGGAGAAGAAAAGGCTTTACTCCACGGTCAGGAAAAATGCTGTCCAGGAACCAAAATGTTTTTTGAAGCCAAAATTTGTTTCTTTAATCCAAATGCAAAAACAGACACCAGGATGAGTTTCCCAATGAAACTCCATGTCTAAAAATTGTGTTGCTTCAACTTTTTAAAAATCAAGCCTTTTTGGTGCCAGGAGAAGAAAAGGCTTTACTCCACGGTCAGGAAAAATGCTTTCCAGGAACCAAAATGTTTTTTGAAGCCAAAATTTGTTTTTTGAAACCAAATGCAAAAACAGACACCAGGATGAGTTTTCCGATGAAATTCCATGTCTAAAAATGGTGTTGCTTCTACTTTTTAAAAATCAAGCCTTTTTGGTGCCAGGAGAAGAAAAGGCTTTACTCCACGGTCAGGAAAAATGCTGTCCAGGAACCAAAATGTTTTTTGAAGCCAAATTTTTTTTTGAAACCAAATGCAAAAACGGACACCAGGATGAGTTTCAGGATGAAATTCCATGTCTAAAAATGGTGTTGCTTCTACTTTTTAAAAATCAAGCCTTTTTGGTGCCAGGAGAAGAAAAGGCTTTACTCCATGGTCAGGAAAAATGCTGTCCAGGAACCAAAATGTTTTTTGAAGCCAAAATTTGTTTCTTTAAATCAAATGCAAAAACAGACACAAGGATGAGTTTCCCGATGAAATTCCATGTCTAAAAATGGTGTTGCTTCAACTTTTTAAAAATCAAGCCTTTTTGGTGCCCGGAGAAAAAAGGCTTTACTCCACGGTCAGGAAAAATCCTGCCCAGGAACCAAAATGTTTTTGGAAGCCAAATTTTTTTTTTGAAACCAAATGCAAAAACGGACACCAGGATGAGTTTCCCGATGAAACTCCATGTCTAAAAATGGTGTTGCTTCAACTTTTTAAAAATCAAGCCTTTTTGGTGCCAGGAGAAGAAAAGGCTTACTCCACGGTCAGGAAAAATGCTGTCCAGGAACCAAAATGTTTTTTGAAGCCAAATTTTTTTTTGAAACCAAATGCAAAAACGGACACCAGGATGAGTTTCAGGATGAAATTCCATGTCTAAAAATGGTGTTGCTTCAACTTTTTAAAAATGAAGCCTTTTTGGTGCCAGGAGAAGAAAAGGCTTTACTCCACGGTCAGGAAAAATGCTGTCCAGGAACCAAAATGTTTTTTGAAGCCAAAATTTGTTTCTTTAATCCAAATGCAAAAACAGACACCAGGATGAGTTTCCCAATGAAACTCCATGTCTAAAAATGGTGTTGCTTCAACTTTTTAAAAATCAAGCTTTTTTGGTGCCAGGAGAAGAAAAGGCTTTACTCCACGGTCAGGAAAAATGCTTTCCAGGAACCAAAATGTTTTTTGAAGCCAAAATTTGTTTCTTTAATCCAAATGCAAAAACAGACACCAGGATGAGTTTCCTGATGAAACTCCATGTCTAAAAATGGTGTTGCTTCCACTTTTTAAAAATCAAGCCTTTTGGTGCCAGGAGAAGAAAAGGCTTTACTCCACGGTCAGGAAAAATGCTGTCCAGGAACCAAAATGTTTTTTGAAGCCAAATTTTTTTTGGAAACCAAATACAAAAACGGACACCAGGATGAGTTTCAGGATGAAATTCCATGTCTAAAAATGGTGTTGCTTCAACTTTTTAAAAATCAAGCCTTTTTGGTGCCAGGAGAAGAAAAGGCTTTACTCCACGGTCAGGAAAAATGCTGTCCAGGAACCAAAATGTGTTTTGAAGCCAAATTTTTTTTGGAAACCAAATGCAAAAACAGACACCAGGATGAGTTTCAGGATGAAATTCCATGTCTAAAAATGGTGATGCTTCCACTTTTTAAAAATCAAGCCTTTTGGTGCCAGGAGAAGAAAAGGCTTTACTCCACGGTCAGGAAAAATGCTGTCCAGGAACCAAAATGTTTTTTGAAGCCAAATTTTTTTTGGAAACCAAATGCAAAAACGGACACCAGGATGAGTTTCAGGATGAAATTCCATGTCTAAAAATGGTGTTGCTTCCACTTTTTAAAAATCAAGCCTTTTGGTGCCAGGAGAAGAAAAGGCTTTACTCCACGGTCAGGAAAAATGCTGTCCAGGAACCAAAATGTTTTTTGAAGCCAAATTTTTTATGGAAACCAAATGCAAAAACGGACACCAGGATGAGTTTCAGGATGAAATTCCATGTCTAAAAATGGTGTTGCTTCAACTTTTTAAAAATCAAGCCTTTTTGGTGCCAGGAGAAGAAAAGGCTTTACTCCACGGTCAGGAAAAATCCTGCCAAGGAAGCAAAATGTTTTTTGAAGCCAAAATTAGTTTCTTTAAACCAAATGCAAAAACAGACACCAGGATGAGTTTCCCGATGAAATTCCATGTCTAAAAATGGTGTTGCTCCCTCTTTTTAAAAATCAAGCCTTTTTGGTGCCTGGGGAAGAAAACGCGTGACTCCGCGGTCAGGAAAAATGCAGCCCAGGAAAAAAAAGTTTTTTGAAGCCAATTTGTTTTTTTAAACCAAATGCAAAAACGGACCCCAGGATGAGTTTTGGGATGAAATTCCATGTCTAAAAATGGTGTTGCTTCAACTTTATAAAAATCAAGACTTTTTGGTGCCAGGAGAAGAAAAGGCTTTACTCCACGGTCAGGAAAAATGCTGTCCAGGAACCAAAATGTTTTTTGAAGCCAAAATTAGTTTCTTTAAACCAAATGCAAAAACGGACACCAGGATGAGTTTCAGGATGAAATTCCATGTCTAAAAATGGTGTTGCTCCCACTTGTTAAAAATCAAGCCTTTTTGGTGCGTGGGGAAGAAAACGCGTGACTCCGCGGTCAGGAAAAATGCAGCCCAGGAAAAAAAAGTTTTTTGAAGCCAAATTTGTTTTTTTAAACCAAATGCAAAAACGGACCCCAGGATGAGTTTTGGGATGAAATTCCATGTCTAAAAATGGTGTTGCTTCAACTTTTTAAAAATCAAGCCTTTTTGGTGCCAGGAGAAGAAACGGCTTTACTCCACGGTCAGGAAAAATGCTGTCCAGGAACCAAAATGTTTTTTGAAGCCAAAATTAGTTTCTTTAAACCAAATGCAAAAACAGACACCAGGATGAGTTTCCCGATGAAATTCCATGTCTAAAAATGGTGTTGCTTCTACTTTTTAAAAATCAATGCCAGGAGAAGAAAAGGCTTTACTCCTCGGTCTGGAAAAATGCTGTCCAGGAACCAAAATGTTTTTTGAAGCATAATTTTGTTTTTGAAACCTAATGCAAAAACGGACACCAGGATGAGTTTCAGGATGAAATTCCATGTCTAAAAATGGTGTTGCTTCAACTTTTTAAAAATCAAGCCTTTTTGGTGCCAGGAGAAGAAAAGGCTTTACTCCACGGTCAGGAAAAATGCTGTCCAGGAACCAAAATGTTTTTTGAAGCCAATTTTTTTTTTGAAACCAAATGCAAAAACGGACACCAGGATGAGTTTCAGAATGAAATTCCATGTCTAAAAATGGTGTTGCTTCAACTTTTAAAAAATCAAGCCTTTTTGGTGCCAGGAGAAGAAAAGGCTTTACTCCACGGTCAGGAAAAATGCTGTCCAGGAACCAAAATTTTTTTTGAAGCCAAAATTTGTTTCTTTAAACCAAATGCAAAAACAGACACCAGGATGAGTTTCCCGATGAAACTCCATGTCTAAAAATGGTGTTGCTCCTACTTTATAAAAATCAAGCCTTTTTGGTGCCAGGAGAAGAAAAGGCTTTACTCCACGGTCAGGAAAAATGCTGTCCAGGAACCAAAATGTTTCTTGAAGCCAAATTTGTTTTTTGAAACCAAATGCAAAAACGGACACCAGGATGAGTTTCAGGATGAAATTTCATGTCTAAAAATGGTGTTGCTTCAACTTTTTAAAAATCAAGCCTTTTTGGTGCCAGGAGAAGACAAGGGTTTACTCAACGGTCAGGAAAAATGCTGTCCAGGAACCAAAATGTTTCTTGAAGCCAAATTTTTTTTTTGAAACCAAATGCAAAAACGGACACCAGGATGAGTTTCAGGATGAAATTCCATGTCTAAAAATGGTGTTGCTTCAACTTTTTAAAAATCAAGCCTTTTTGGTGCCAGGAGAAGAAAAGGCTTTACTCCACGTTCAGGAAAAATGCTGTCCAGGAACCAAAATGATTTTTGAAGCATAATTTTGTTTTTGAAACCTAATGCAAAAACGGACACCAGGATGAGTTTCAGGATGAAATTCCATGTCTAAAAATGGTGTTGCTTCAACTTTTTAAAAATCAAGCCTTTTTGGTGCCAGGAGAAGAAAAGGCTTTACTCCATGGTCAGGAAAAATGCTGTCCAGGAACCAAAATGTTTTTTGAAGCCAAAATTTGTTTCTTTAAATCAAATGCAAAAACAGACACAAGGATGAGTTTCCCGATGAAATTCCATGTCTAAAAATGGTGTTGCTTCAACTTTTTAAAAATCAAGCCTTTTTGGTGCCCGGAGAAAAAAGGCTTTACTCCACGGTCAGGAAAAATCCTGCCCAGGAACCAAAATGTTTTTTGAAGCCAAATTTGTTTTTTTAAACCAAATGCAAAAACGGACACCAGGATGAGTTTCCCGATGAAACTCCATGTCTAAAAATGGTGTTGCTTCAACTTTTTAAAAATCAAGCCTTTTTGGTGCCAGGAGAAGAAAAGGCTTTACTCCACGGTCAGGAAAAATGCTGTCCAGGAACCAAAATGTTTTTTGAAGCCAATTTTTTTTTTGAAACCAAATGCAAAAACGGACACCAGGATGAGTTTCAGGATGAAATTCCATGTCTAAAAATTGTGTTGCTTCAACTTTTAAAAAATCAAGCCTTTTTGGTGCCAGGAGAAGAAAAGGCTTTACTCCACGGTCAGGAAAAATGCTGTCCAGGAACCAAAATGTTTTTTGAAGCCAAAATTTGTTTCTTTAAACCAAATGCAAAAACAGACACCAGGATGAGTTTCCCGATGAAACTCCATGTCTAAAAATGGTGTTGCTCCTACTTTATAAAAATCGAGCCTTTTTGGTGCCAGGAGAAGAAAAGGCTTTCCTCCACGGTCAGGAAAAATGCTGTCCAGGAACCAAAATGTTTCTTGAAGCCAAATTTTTTTTTTGAAACCAAACGCAAAAAGGGACACCAGGATGAGTTTCAGGATGAAATTCCATGTCTAAAAATGGTGTTGCTTCAACTTTTTAAAAATCAAGCCTTTTTGGTGCCAGGAGAAGAAAAGGCTTTACTCCACGGTCAGGAAAAATCCTGCCCAGGAACCAAAATGTTTTTTAAAGCCAAATTTGTTTTTTGAAACCAAATGCAAAAACGGACACCAGGATGAGTTTCCTGATGAAATTCCATGTCTAAAAATGGTGTTGCTTCAACTTTTTAAAAATCAAGCCTTTTTGGTGCCAGGAGAAGAAAAGGCTTTACTCCACGGTCAGGAAAAATGCTGTCCAGGAACCAAAATGTTTTTTGAAGCCAAAATTTGTTTCTTTAAACCAAATGCAAAAACGGACACCAGGATGAGTTTCCCGATGAAACTCCATGTCTAAAAATGGTGTTGATCCTACTTTATAAAAATCGAGCCTTTTTGGTGCCAGGAGAAGAAAAGGCTTTACTCAACGGTCAGGAAAAATGCTGTCCAGGAACCAAAATGTTTCTTGAAGCCAAATTTGTTTTTTGAAACCAAATGCAAAAACGGACACCAGGATGAGTTTCAGGATGAAATTCCATGTCTAAAAATGGTGTTGCTTCAACTTTTTAAAAATCAAGCCTTTTTGGTGCCAGGAGAAGACAAGGGTTTACTCCACGGTCAGGAAAAATGCTGTCCAGGAACCAAAATGTTTTTTGAAGCCAAAATTTGTTTCTTTAAACCAAATGCAAAAACGGACACCAGGATGAGTTTCCTGATGAAATTCCATGTCTAAAAATGGTGTTGCTTCAACTTTTTAAAAATCAAGCCTTTTTGGTGCCAGGAGAAGAAAAGGCTTTACTCCACGGTCAGGAAAAATCCTGCCCAGGAACCAAAATGTTTTTTGAAGCCAAAATTTGTTTCTTGAAACCAAATGCAAAAACGGACACCAGGATAAGTTTCAGGATGAAATTCCATGTCTAAAAATGGTGTTGCTTCAACTTTTTAAAAATCAAGCCTTTTTGGTGCCAGGAGAAGAAAAGGCTTTACTCCACGGTCAGGAAAAATCCTGCCCTGGAACCAAAATGTTTTTAAGCCAAAATTTGTTTCTTTAAACCAAATGCAAAAACAGACACCAGGATGAGTTTCAGGATGAAATTCCATGTCTAAAAATGGTGTTGCTTCTACTTTTTAAAAATCAAGCCTTTTTGGTGCCAGGAGAAGAAAAGGCTTTACTCCACGGTCAGGAAAAATGCTGTCCAGGAACCAAAATGTTTTTTGAAGCCAAAATTTGTTTCTTTAATCCAAATGCAAAAACAGACACCAGGATGAGTTTCCCAATGAAACTCCATGTCTAAAAATTGTGTTGCTTCAACTTTTTAAAAATCAAGCCTTTTTGGTGCCAGGAGAAGAAAAGGCTTTACTCCACGGTCAGGAAAAATGCTTTCCAGGAACCAAAATGTTTTTTGAAGCCAAAATTTGTTTTTTGAAACCAAATGCAAAAACAGACACCAGGATGAGTTTTCCGATGAAATTCCATGTCTAAAAATGGTGTTGCTTCTACTTTTTAAAAATCAAGACTTTTTGGTGCCAGGAGAAGAAAAGGCTTTACTCCACGGTCAGGAAAAATGCTGTCCAGGAACCAAAATGTTTTTTGAAGCCAAATTTTTTTTTGAAACCAAATGCAAAAACGGACACCAGGATGAGTTTCAGGATGAAATTCCATGTCTAAAAATGGTGTTGCTTCTACTTTTTAAAAATCAAGCCTTTTTGGTGCCAGGAGAAGAAAAGGCTTTACTCCATGGTCAGGAAAAATGCTGTCCAGGAACCAAAATGTTTTTTGAAGCCAAAATTTGTTTCTTTAAATCAAATGCAAAAACAGACACAAGGATGAGTTTCCCGATGAAATTCCATGTCTAAAAATGGTGTTGCTTCAACTTTTTAAAAATCAAGCCTTTTTGGTGCCCGGAGAAAAAAGGCTTTACTCCACGGTCAGGAAAAATCCTGCCCAGGAACCAAAATGTTTTTTGAAGCCAAATTTGTTTTTTTAAACCAAATGCAAAAACGGACACCAGGATGAGTTTCCCGATGAAACTCCATGTCTAAAAATGGTGTTGCTTCAACTTTTTAAAAATGAAGCCTTTTTGGTGCCAGGAGAAGAAAAGGCTTTACTCCACGGTCAGGAAAAATGCTGTCCAGGAACCAAAATGTTTTTTGAAGCCAAATTTTTTTTGGAAACCAAATGCAAAAACGGACACCAGGATGAGTTTCAGGATGAAATTCCATGTCTAAAAATGGTGATGCTTCCACTTTTTAAAAATCAAGCCTTTTGGTGCCAGGAGAAGAAAAGGCTTTACTCCACGGTCAGGAAAAATGCTGTCCAGGAACCAAAATGTTTTTTGAAGCCAAATTTTTTTTGGAAACCAAATGCAAAAACGGACACCAGGATGAGTTTCAGGATGAAATTCCATGTCTAAAAATGGTGTTGCTTCCACTTTTTAAAAATCAAGCCTTTTGGTGCCAGGAGAAGAAAAGGCTTTACTCCACGGTCAGGAAAAATGCTGTCCAGGAACCAAAATGTTTTTTGAAGCCAAATTTTTTATGGAAACCAAATGCAAAAACGGACACCAGGATGAGTTTCAGGATGAAATTCCATGTCTAAAAATGGTGTTGCTTCAACTTTTTAAAAATCAAGCCTTTTTGGTGCCAGGAGAAGAAAAGGCTTTTACTCCACGGTCAGGAAAAATCCTGCCAAGGAAGCAAAATGTTTTTTGAAGCCAAAATTAGTTTCTTTAAACCAAATGCAAAAACAGACACCAGGATGAGTTTCCCGATGAAATTCCATGTCTAAAAATGGTGTTGCTCCCTCTTTTTAAAAATCAAGCCTTTTTGGTGCCTGGGGAAGAAAACGCGTGACTCCGCGGTCAGGAAAAATGCAGCCCAGGAAAAAAAAGTTTTTTGAAGCCAATTTGTTTTTTTAAACCAAATGCAAAAACGGACCCCAGGATGAGTTTTGGGATGAAATTCCATGTCTAAAAATGGTGTTGCTTCAACTTTATAAAAATCAAGACTTTTTGGTGCCAGGAGAAGAAAAGGCTTTACTCCACGGTCAGGAAAAATGCTGTCCAGGAACCAAAATGTTTTTTGAAGCCAAAATTAGTTTCTTTAAACCAAATGCAAAAACGGACACCAGGATGAGTTTCAGGATGAAATTCCATGTCTAAAAATGGTGTTGCTCCCACTTGTTAAAAATCAAGCCTTTTTGGTGCGTGGGGAAGAAAACGCGTGACTCCGCGGTCAGGAAAAATGCAGCCCAGGAAAAAAAAGTTTTTTGAAGCCAAATTTGTTTTTTTAAACCAAATGCAAAAACGGACCCCAGGATGAGTTTTGGGATGAAATTCCATGTCTAAAAATGGTGTTGCTTCAACTTTTTAAAAATCAAGCCTTTTTGGTGCCAGGAGAAGAAACGGCTTTACTCCACGGTCAGGAAAAATGCTGTCCAGGAACCAAAATGTTTTTTGAAGCCAAAATTAGTTTCTTTAAACCAAATGCAAAAACAGACACCAGGATGAGTTTCCCGATGAAATTCCATGTCTAAAAATGGTGTTGCTTCTACTTTTTAAAAATCAATGCCAGGAGAAGAAAAGGCTTTACTCCTCGGTCTGGAAAAATGCTGTCCAGGAACCAAAATGTTTTTTGAAGCATAATTTTGTTTTTGAAACCTAATGCAAAAACGGACACCAGGATGAGTTTCAGGATGAAATTCCATGTCTAAAAATGGTGTTGCTTCTACTTTTTAAAAATCAAGCCTTTTTGGTGCCAGGAGAAGAAAAGGCTTTACTCCACGGTCAGGAAAAATGCTGTCCAGGTACCAAAATGTTTTTTGAAGCCAAATTTTTTTTTTAAACCAAATGCAAAAACGGACACCAGGATGAGTTTCAGGATGAAATTCCATGTCTAAAAATGGTGTTGCTTCAACTTTTTAAAAATGAAGCCTTTTGGTGCCAGGAGAAGAAAAGGCTTTACTCCACGGTCAGGAAAAATGCTGTCCAGGAACCAAAATGTTTTTTGAAGCCAATTTTTTTTTTGAAACCAAATGCAAAAACGGACACCAGGATGAGTTTCAGAATGAAATTCCATGTCTAAAAATGGTGTTGCTTCAACTTTTAAAAAATCAAGCCTTTTTGGTGCCAGGAGAAGAAAAGGCTTTACTCCACGGTCAGGAAAAATGCTGTCCAGGAACCAAAATTTTTTTTGAAGCCAAAATTTGTTTCTTTAAACCAAATGCAAAAACAGACACCAGGATGAGTTTCCCGATGAAACTCCATGTCTAAAAATGGTGTTGCTCCTACTTTATAAAAATCAAGCCTTTTTGGTGCCAGGAGAAGAAAAGGCTTTACTCCACGGTCAGGAAAAATGCTGTCCAGGAACCAAAATGTTTCTTGAAGCCAAATTTGTTTTTTGAAACCAAATGCAAAAACGGACACCAGGATGAGTTTCAGGATGAAATTTCATGTCTAAAAATGGTGTTGCTTCAACTTTTTAAAAATCAAGCCTTTTTGGTGCCAGGAGAAGACAAGGGTTTACTCAACGGTCAGGAAAAATGCTGTCCAGGAACCAAAATGTTTCTTGAAGCCAAATTTTTTTTTTGAAACCAAATGCAAAAACGGACACCAGGATGAGTTTCAGGATGAAATTCCATGTCTAAAAATGGTGTTGCTTCAACTTTTTAAAAATCAAGCCTTTTTGGTGCCAGGAGAAGAAAAGGCTTTACTCCACGTTCAGGAAAAATGCTGTCCAGGAACCAAAATCATTTTTGAAGCATAATTTTGTTTTTGAAACCTAATGCAAAAACGGACACCAGGATGAGTTTCAGGATGAAATTCCATGTCTAAAAATGGTGTTGCTTCAACTTTTTAAAAATCAAGCCTTTTTGGTGCCAGGAGAAGAAAAGGCTTTACTCCATGGTCAGGAAAAATGCTGTCCAGGAACCAAAATGTTTTTTGAAGCCAAAATTTGTTTCTTTAAATCAAATGCAAAAACAGACACAAGGATGAGTTTCCCGATGAAATTCCATGTCTAAAAATGGTGTTGCTTCAACTTTTTAAAAATCAAGCCTTTTTGGTGCCCGGAGAAAAAAGGCTTTACTCCACGGTCAGGAAAAATCCTGCCCAGGAACCAAAATGTTTTTTGAAGCCAAATTTGTTTTTTTAAACCAAATGCAAAAACGGACACCAGGATGAGTTTCCCGATGAAACTCCATGTCTAAAAATGGTGTTGCTTCAACTTTTTAAAAATCAAGCCTTTTTGGTGCCAGGAGAAGAAAAGGCTTTACTCCACGGTCAGGAAAAATGCTGTCCAGGAACCAAAATGTTTTTTGAAGCCAAATTTTTTTTTGAAACCAAATGCAAAAACGGACACCAGGATGAGTTTCAGGATGAAATTCCATGTCTAAAAATGGTGTTGCTTCAACTTTTTAAAAATGAAGCCTTTTTGGTGCCAGGAGAAGAAAAGGCTTTACTCCACGGTCAGGAAAAATGCTGTCCAGGAACCAAAATGTTTTTTGAAGCCAAAATTTGTTTCTTTAAACCAAATGCAAAAACAGACACCAGGATGAGTTTCCCGATGAAACTCCATGTCTAAAAATGGTGTTGCTCCTACTTTATAAAAATCGAGCCTTTTTGGTGCCAGGAGAAGAAAAGGCTTTCCTCCACGGTCAGGAAAAATGCTGTCCAGGAACCAAAATGTTTCTTGAAGCCAAATTTTTTTTTTGAAACCAAACGCAAAAAGGGACACCAGGATGAGTTTCAGGATGAAATTCCATGTCTAAAAATGGTGTTGCTTCAACTTTTTAAAAATCAAGCCTTTTTGGTGCCAGGAGAAGAAAAGGCTTTACTCCACGGTCAGGAAAAATCCTGCCCAGGAACCAAAATGTTTTTTAAAGCCAAATTTGTTTTTTGAAACCAAATGCAAAAACGGACACCAGGATGAGTTTCCTGATGAAATTCCATGTCTAAAAATGGTGTTGCTTCAACTTTTTAAAAATCAAGCCTTTTTGGTGCCAGGAGAAGAAAAGGCTTTACTCCACGGTCAGGAAAAATGCTGTCCAGGAACCAAAATGTTTTTTGAAGCCAAAATTTGTTTCTTTAAACCAAATGCAAAAACGGACACCAGGATGAGTTTCCCGATGAAACTCCATGTCTAAAAATGGTGTTGATCCTACTTTATAAAAATCGAGCCTTTTTGGTGCCAGGAGAAGAAAAGGCTTTACTCAACGGTCAGGAAAAATGCTGTCCAGGAACCAAAATGTTTCTTGAAGCCAAATTTGTTTTTTGAAACCAAATGCAAAAACGGACACCAGGATGAGTTTCAGGATGAAATTCCATGTCTAAAAATGGTGTTGCTTCAACTTTTTAAAAATCAAGCCTTTTTGGTGCCAGGAGAAGACAAGGGTTTACTCCACGGTCAGGAAAAATGCTGTCCAGGAACCAAAATGTTTTTTGAAGCCAAAATTTGTTTCTTTAAACCAAATGCAAAAACGGACACCAGGATGAGTTTCCTGATGAAATTCCATGTCTAAAAATGGTGTTGCTTCAACTTTTTAAAAATCAAGCCTTTTTGGTGCCAGGAGAAGAAAAGGCTTTACTCCACGGTCAGGAAAAATCCTGCCCAGGAACCAAAATGTTTTTTGAAGCCAAATTTTTTTTTTAAACCAAATGCAAAAACGGACACCAGGATGAGTTTCAGGATGAAATTCCATGTCTAAAAATGGTGTTGCTTCAACTTTTTAAAAATGAAGCCTTTTGGTGCCAGGAGAAGAAAAGGCTTTACTCCACGGTCAGGAAAAATGCTGTCCAGGAACCAAAATGTTTTTTGAAGCCAATTTTTTTTTTGAAACCAAATGCAAAAACGGACACCAGGATGAGTTTCAGAATGAAATTCCATGTCTAAAAATGGTGTTGCTTCAACTTTTAAAAAATCAAGCCTTTTTGGTGCCAGGAGAAGAAAAGGCTTTACTCCACGGTCAGGAAAAATGCTGTCCAGGAACCAAAATTTTTTTTGAAGCCAAAATTTGTTTCTTTAAACCAAATGCAAAAACAGACACCAGGATGAGTTTCCCGATGAAACTCCATGTCTAAAAATGGTGTTGCTCCTACTTTATAAAAATCAAGCCTTTTTGGTGCCAGGAGAAGAAAAGGCTTTACTCCACGGTCAGGAAAAATGCTGTCCAGGAACCAAAATGTTTCTTGAAGCCAAATTTGTTTTTTGAAACCAAATGCAAAAACGGACACCAGGATGAGTTTCAGGATGAAATTTCATGTCTAAAAATGGTGTTGCTTCAACTTTTTAAAAATCAAGCCTTTTTGGTGCCAGGAGAAGACAAGGGTTTACTCAACGGTCAGGAAAAATGCTGTCCAGGAACCAAAATGTTTCTTGAAGCCAAATTTTTTTTTTGAAACCAAATGCAAAAACGGACACCAGGATGAGTTTCAGGATGAAATTCCATGTCTAAAAATGGTGTTGCTTCAACTTTTTAAAAATCAAGCCTTTTTGGTGCCAGGAGAAGAAAAGGCTTTACTCCACGTTCAGGAAAAATGCTGTCCAGGAACCAAAATCATTTTTGAAGCATAATTTTGTTTTTGAAACCTAATGCAAAAACGGACACCAGGATGAGTTTCAGGATGAAATTCCATGTCTAAAAATGGTGTTGCTTCAACTTTTTAAAAATCAAGCCTTTTTGGTGCCAGGAGAAGAAAAGGCTTTACTCCATGGTCAGGAAAAATGCTGTCCAGGAACCAAAATGTTTTTTGAAGCCAAAATTTGTTTCTTTAAATCAAATGCAAAAACAGACACAAGGATGAGTTTCCCGATGAAATTCCATGTCTAAAAATGGTGTTGCTTCAACTTTTTAAAAATCAAGCCTTTTTGGTGCCCGGAGAAAAAAGGCTTTACTCCACGGTCAGGAAAAATCCTGCCCAGGAACCAAAATGTTTTTTGAAGCCAAATTTGTTTTTTTAAACCAAATGCAAAAACGGACACCAGGATGAGTTTCCCGATGAAACTCCATGTCTAAAAATGGTGTTGCTTCAACTTTTTAAAAATCAAGCCTTTTTGGTGCCAGGAGAAGAAAAGGCTTTACTCCACGGTCAGGAAAAATGCTGTCCAGGAACCAAAATGTTTTTTGAAGCCAAATTTTTTTTTGAAACCAAATGCAAAAACGGACACCAGGATGAGTTTCAGGATGAAATTCCATGTCTAAAAATGGTGTTGCTTCAACTTTTTAAAAATGAAGCCTTTTTGGTGCCAGGAGAAGAAAAGGCTTTACTCCACGGTCAGGAAAAATGCTGTCCAGGAACCAAAATGTTTTTTGAAGCCAAAATTTGTTTCTTTAAACCAAATGCAAAAACAGACACCAGGATGAGTTTCCCGATGAAACTCCATGTCTAAAAATGGTGTTGCTCCTACTTTATAAAAATCGAGCCTTTTTGGTGCCAGGAGAAGAAAAGGCTTTCCTCCACGGTCAGGAAAAATGCTGTCCAGGAACCAAAATGTTTCTTGAAGCCAAATTTTTTTTTTGAAACCAAACGCAAAAAGGGACACCAGGATGAGTTTCAGGATGAAATTCCATGTCTAAAAATGGTGTTGCTTCAACTTTTTAAAAATCAAGCCTTTTTGGTGCCAGGAGAAGAAAAGGCTTTACTCCACGGTCAGGAAAAATCCTGCCCAGGAACCAAAATGTTTTTTAAAGCCAAATTTGTTTTTTGAAACCAAATGCAAAAACGGACACCAGGATGAGTTTCCTGATGAAATTCCATGTCTAAAAATGGTGTTGCTTCAACTTTTTAAAAATCAAGCCTTTTTGGTGCCAGGAGAAGAAAAGGCTTTACTCCACGGTCAGGAAAAATGCTGTCCAGGAACCAAAATGTTTTTTGAAGCCAAAATTTGTTTCTTTAAACCAAATGCAAAAACGGACACCAGGATGAGTTTCCCGATGAAACTCCATGTCTAAAAATGGTGTTGATCCTACTTTATAAAAATCGAGCCTTTTTGGTGCCAGGAGAAGAAAAGGCTTTACTCAACGGTCAGGAAAAATGCTGTCCAGGAACCAAAATGTTTCTTGAAGCCAAATTTGTTTTTTGAAACCAAATGCAAAAACGGACACCAGGATGAGTTTCAGGATGAAATTCCATGTCTAAAAATGGTGTTGCTTCAACTTTTTAAAAATCAAGCCTTTTTGGTGCCAGGAGAAGACAAGGGTTTACTCCACGGTCAGGAAAAATGCTGTCCAGGAACCAAAATGTTTTTTGAAGCCAAAATTTGTTTCTTTAAACCAAATGCAAAAACGGACACCAGGATGAGTTTCCTGATGAAATTCCATGTCTAAAAATGGTGTTGCTTCAACTTTTTAAAAATCAAGCCTTTTTGGTGCCAGGAGAAGAAAAGGCTTTACTCCACGGTCAGGAAAAATCCTGCCCAGGAACCAAAATGTTTTTTGAAGCCAAAATTTGTTTCTTGAAACCAAATGCAAAAACGGACACCAGGATAAGTTTCAGGATGAAATTCCATGTCTAAAAATGGTGTTGCTTCAACTTTTTAAAAATCAAGCCTTTTTGGTGCCAGGAGAAGAAAAGGCTTTACTCCACGGTCAGGAAAAATCCTGCCCTGGAACCAAAATGTTTTTAAGCCAAAATTTGTTTCTTTAAACCAAATGCAAAAACAGACACCAGGATGAGTTTCAGGATGAAATTCCATGTCTAAAAATGGTGTTGCTTCTACTTTTTAAAAATCAAGCCTTTTTGGTGCCAGGAGAAGAAAAGGCTTTACTCCACGGTCAGGAAAAATGCTGTCCAGGAACCAAAATGTTTTTTGAAGCCAAAATTTGTTTCTTTAATCCAAATGCAAAAACAGACACCAGGATGAGTTTCCCAATGAAACTCCATGTCTAAAAATTGTGTTGCTTCAACTTTTTAAAAATCAAGCCTTTTTGGTGCCAGGAGAAGAAAAGGCTTTACTCCACGGTCAGGAAAAATGCTTTCCAGGAACCAAAATGTTTTTTGAAGCCAAAATTTGTTTTTTGAAACCAAATGCAAAAACAGACACCAGGATGAGTTTTCCGATGAAATTCCATGTCTAAAAATGGTGTTGCTTCTACTTTTTAAAAATCAAGCCTTTTTGGTGCCAGGAGAAGAAAAGGCTTTACTCCACGGTCAGGAAAAATGCTGTCCAGGAACCAAAATGTTTTTTGAAGCCAAATTTTTTTTTGAAACCAAATGCAAAAACGGACACCAGGATGAGTTTCAGGATGAAATTCCATGTCTAAAAATGGTGTTGCTTCTACTTTTTAAAAATCAAGCCTTTTTGGTGCCAGGAGAAGAAAAGGCTTTACTCCATGGTCAGGAAAAATGCTGTCCAGGAACCAAAATGTTTTTTGAAGCCAAAATTTGTTTCTTTAAATCAAATGCAAAAACAGACACAAGGATGAGTTTCCCGATGAAATTCCATGTCTAAAAATGGTGTTGCTTCAACTTTTTAAAAATCAAGCCTTTTTGGTGCCCGGAGAAAAAAGGCTTTACTCCACGGTCAGGAAAAATCCTGCCCAGGAACCAAAATGTTTTTTGAAGCCAAATTTGTTTTTTTAAACCAAATGCAAAAACGGACACCAGGATGAGTTTCCCGATGAAACTCCATGTCTAAAAATGGTGTTGCTTCAACTTTTTAAAAATCAAGCCTTTTTGGTGCCAGGAGAAGAAAAGGCTTTACTCCACGGTCAGGAAAAATGCTGTCCAGGAACCAAAATGTTTTTTGAAGCCAAATTTTTTTTTGAAACCAAATGCAAAAACGGACACCAGGATGAGTTTCAGGATGAAATTCCATGTCTAAAAATGGTGTTGCTTCAACTTTTTAAAAATGAAGCCTTTTTGGTGCCAGGAGAAGAAAAGGCTTTACTCCACGGTCAGGAAAAATGCTGTCCAGGAACCAAAATGTTTTTTGAAGCCAAAATTTGTTTCTTTAATCCAAATGCAAAAACAGACACCAGGATGAGTTTCCCAATGAAACTCCATGTCTAAAAATGGTGTTGCTTCAACTTTTTAAAAATCAAGCTTTTTTGGTGCCAGGAGAAGAAAAGGCTTTACTCCACGGTCAGGAAAAATGCTTTCCAGGAACCAAAATGTTTTTTGAAGCCAAAATTTGTTTCTTTAATCCAAATGCAAAAACAGACACCAGGATGAGTTTCCTGATGAAACTCCATGTCTAAAAATGGTGTTGCTTCCACTTTTTAAAAATCAAGCCTTTTGGTGCCAGGAGAAGAAAAGGCTTTACTCCACGGTCAGGAAAAATGCTGTCCAGGAACCAAAATGTTTTTTGAAGCCAAATTTTTTTTGGAAACCAAATACAAAAACGGACACCAGGATGAGTTTCAGGATGAAATTCCATGTCTAAAAATGGTGTTGCTTCAACTTTTTAAAAATCAAGCCTTTTTGGTGCCAGGAGAAGAAAAGGCTTTACTCCACGGTCAGGAAAAATGCTGTCCAGGAACCAAAATGTGTTTTGAAGCCAAATTTTTTTTGGAAACCAAATGCAAAAACAGACACCAGGATGAGTTTCAGGATGAAATTCCATGTCTAAAAATGGTGATGCTTCCACTTTTTAAAAATCAAGCCTTTTGGTGCCAGGAGAAGAAAAGGCTTTACTCCACGGTCAGGAAAAATGCTGTCCAGGAACCAAAATGTTTTTTGAAGCCAAATTTTTTTTGGAAACCAAATGCAAAAACGGACACCAGGATGAGTTTCAGGATGAAATTCCATGTCTAAAAATGGTGTTGCTTCCACTTTTTAAAAATCAAGCCTTTTGGTGCCAGGAGAAGAAAAGGCTTTACTCCACGGTCAGGAAAAATGCTGTCCAGGAACCAAAATGTTTTTTGAAGCCAAATTTTTTATGGAAACCAAATGCAAAAACGGACACCAGGATGAGTTTCAGGATGAAATTCCATGTCTAAAAATGGTGTTGCTTCAACTTTTTAAAAATCAAGCCTTTTTGGTGCCAGGAGAAGAAAAGGCTTTACTCCACGGTCAGGAAAAATCCTGCCAAGGAAGCAAAATGTTTTTTGAAGCCAAAATTAGTTTCTTTAAACCAAATGCAAAAACAGACACCAGGATGAGTTTCCCGATGAAATTCCATGTCTAAAAATGGTGTTGCTCCCTCTTTTTAAAAATCAAGCCTTTTTGGTGCCTGGGGAAGAAAACGCGTGACTCCGCGGTCAGGAAAAATGCAGCCCAGGAAAAAAAAGTTTTTTGAAGCCAATTTGTTTTTTTAAACCAAATGCAAAAACGGACCCCAGGATGAGTTTTGGGATGAAATTCCATGTCTAAAAATGGTGTTGCTTCAACTTTATAAAAATCAAGACTTTTTGGTGCCAGGAGAAGAAAAGGCTTTACTCCACGGTCAGGAAAAATGCTGTCCAGGAACCAAAATGTTTTTTGAAGCCAAAATTAGTTTCTTTAAACCAAATGCAAAAACGGACACCAGGATGAGTTTCAGGATGAAATTCCATGTCTAAAAATGGTGTTGCTCCCACTTGTTAAAAATCAAGCCTTTTTGGTGCGTGGGGAAGAAAACGCGTGACTCCGCGGTCAGGAAAAATGCAGCCCAGGAAAAAAAAGTTTTTTGAAGCCAAATTTGTTTTTTTAAACCAAATGCAAAAACGGACCCCAGGATGAGTTTTGGGATGAAATTCCATGTCTAAAAATGGTGTTGCTTCAACTTTTTAAAAATCAAGCCTTTTTGGTGCCAGGAGAAGAAACGGCTTTACTCCACGGTCAGGAAAAATGCTGTCCAGGAACCAAAATGTTTTTTGAAGCCAAAATTAGTTTCTTTAAACCAAATGCAAAAACAGACACCAGGATGAGTTTCCCGATGAAATTCCATGTCTAAAAATGGTGTTGCTTCTACTTTTTAAAAATCAATGCCAGGAGAAGAAAAGGCTTTACTCCTCGGTCTGGAAAAATGCTGTCCAGGAACCAAAATGTTTTTTGAAGCATAATTTTGTTTTTGAAACCTAATGCAAAAACGGACACCAGGATGAGTTTCAGGATGAAATTCCATGTCTAAAAATGGTGTTGCTTCTACTTTTTAAAAATCAAGCCTTTTTGGTGCCAGGAGAAGAAAAGGCTTTACTCCACGGTCAGGAAAAATGCTGTCCAGGAACCAAAATGTTTTTTGAAGCCAAATTTTTTTTTTAAACCAAATGCAAAAACGGACACCAGGATGAGTTTCAGGATGAAATTCCATGTCTAAAAATGGTGTTGCTTCAACTTTTTAAAAATGAAGCCTTTTGGTGCCAGGAGAAGAAAAGGCTTTACTCCACGGTCAGGAAAAATGCTGTCCAGGAACCAAAATGTTTTTTGAAGCCAATTTTTTTTTTGAAACCAAATGCAAAAACGGACACCAGGATGAGTTTCAGAATGAAATTCCATGTCTAAAAATGGTGTTGCTTCAACTTTTAAAAAATCAAGCCTTTTTGGTGCCAGGAGAAGAAAAGGCTTTACTCCACGGTCAGGAAAAATGCTGTCCAGGAACCAAAATTTTTTTTGAAGCCAAAATTTGTTTCTTTAAACCAAATGCAAAAACAGACACCAGGATGAGTTTCCCGATGAAACTCCATGTCTAAAAATGGTGTTGCTCCTACTTTATAAAAATCAAGCCTTTTTGGTGCCAGGAGAAGAAAAGGCTTTACTCCACGGTCAGGAAAAATGCTGTCCAGGAACCAAAATGTTTCTTGAAGCCAAATTTGTTTTTTGAAACCAAATGCAAAAACGGACACCAGGATGAGTTTCAGGATGAAATTTCATGTCTAAAAATGGTGTTGCTTCAACTTTTTAAAAATCAAGCCTTTTTGGTGCCAGGAGAAGACAAGGGTTTACTCAACGGTCAGGAAAAATGCTGTCCAGGAACCAAAATGTTTCTTGAAGCCAAATTTTTTTTTTGAAACCAAATGCAAAAACGGACACCAGGATGAGTTTCAGGATGAAATTCCATGTCTAAAAATGGTGTTGCTTCAACTTTTTAAAAATCAAGCCTTTTTGGTGCCAGGAGAAGAAAAGGCTTTACTCCACGTTCAGGAAAAATGCTGTCCAGGAACCAAAATGATTTTTGAAGCATAATTTTGTTTTTGAAACCTAATGCAAAAACGGACACCAGGATGAGTTTCAGGATGAAATTCCATGTCTAAAAATGGTGTTGCTTCAACTTTTTAAAAATCAAGCCTTTTTGGTGCCAGGAGAAGAAAAGGCTTTACTCCATGGTCAGGAAAAATGCTGTCCAGGAACCAAAATGTTTTTTGAAGCCAAAATTTGTTTCTTTAAATCAAATGCAAAAACAGACACAAGGATGAGTTTCCCGATGAAATTCCATGTCTAAAAATGGTGTTGCTTCAACTTTTTAAAAATCAAGCCTTTTTGGTGCCCGGAGAAAAAAGGCTTTACTCCACGGTCAGGAAAAATCCTGCCCAGGAACCAAAATGTTTTTTGAAGCCAAATTTGTTTTTTTAAACCAAATGCAAAAACGGACACCAGGATGAGTTTCCCGATGAAACTCCATGTCTAAAAATGGTGTTGCTTCAACTTTTTAAAAATTAAGCCTTTTTGGTGCCAGGAGAAGAAAAGGCTTTACTCCACGGTCAGGAAAAATGCTGTCCAGGAACCAAAATGTTTTTTGAAGCCAAATTTTTTTTTGAAACCAAATGCAAAAACGGACACCAGGATGAGTTTCAGGATGAAATTCCATGTCTAAAAATGGTGTTGCTTCAACTTTTTAAAAATGAAGCCTTTTTGGTGCCAGGAGAAGAAAAGGCTTTACTCCACGGTCAGGAAAAATGCTGTCCAGGAACCAAAATGTTTTTTGAAGCCAAAATTTGTTTCTTTAATCCAAATGCAAAAACAGACACCAGGATGAGTTTCCCAATGAAACTCCATGTCTAAAAATGGTGTTGCTTCAACTTTTTAAAAATCAAGCTTTTTTGGTGCCAGGAGAAGAAAAGGCTTTACTCCACGGTCAGGAAAAATGCTTTCCAGGAACCAAAATGTTTTTTGAAGCCAAAATTTGTTTCTTTAATCCAAATGCAAAAACAGACACCAGGATGAGTTTCCTGATGAAACTCCATGTCTAAAAATGGTGTTGCTTCCACTTTTTAAAAATCAAGCCTTTTGGTGCCAGGAGAAGAAAAGGCTTTACTCCACGGTCAGGAAAAATGCTGTCCAGGAACCAAAATGTTTTTTGAAGCCAAATTTTTTTTGGAAACCAAATACAAAAACGGACACCAGGATGAGTTTCAGGATGAAATTCCATGTCTAAAAATGGTGTTGCTTCAACTTTTTAAAAATCAAGCCTTTTTGGTGCCAGGAGAAGAAAAGGCTTTACTCCACGGTCAGGAAAAATGCTGTCCAGGAACCAAAATGTGTTTTGAAGCCAAATTTTTTTTGGAAACCAAATGCAAAAACAGACACCAGGATGAGTTTCAGGATGAAATTCCATGTCTAAAAATGGTGATGCTTCCACTTTTTAAAAATCAAGCCTTTTGGTGCCAGGAGAAGAAAAGGCTTTACTCCACGGTCAGGAAAAATGCTGTCCAGGAACCAAAATGTTTTTTGAAGCCAAATTTTTTTTGGAAACCAAATGCAAAAACGGACACCAGGATGAGTTTCAGGATGAAATTCCATGTCTAAAAATGGTGTTGCTTCCACTTTTTAAAAATCAAGCCTTTTGGTGCCAGGAGAAGAAAAGGCTTTACTCCACGGTCAGGAAAAATGCTGTCCAGGAACCAAAATGTTTTTTGAAGCCAAATTTTTTATGGAAACCAAATGCAAAAACGGACACCAGGATGAGTTTCAGGATGAAATTCCATGTCTAAAAATGGTGTTGCTTCAACTTTTTAAAAATCAAGCCTTTTTGGTGCCAGGAGAAGAAAAGGCTTTACTCCACGGTCAGGAAAAATCCTGCCAAGGAAGCAAAATGTTTTTTGAAGCCAAAATTAGTTTCTTTAAACCAAATGCAAAAACAGACACCAGGATGAGTTTCCCGATGAAATTCCATGTCTAAAAATGGTGTTGCTCCCTCTTTTTAAAAATCAAGCCTTTTTGGTGCCTGGGGAAGAAAACGCGTGACTCCGCGGTCAGGAAAAATGCAGCCCAGGAAAAAAAAGTTTTTTGAAGCCAATTTGTTTTTTTAAACCAAATGCAAAAACGGACCCCAGGATGAGTTTTGGGATGAAATTCCATGTCTAAAAATGGTGTTGCTTCAACTTTATAAAAATCAAGACTTTTTGGTGCCAGGAGAAGAAAAGGCTTTACTCCACGGTCAGGAAAAATGCTGTCCAGGAACCAAAATGTTTTTTGAAGCCAAAATTAGTTTCTTTAAACCAAATGCAAAAACGGACACCAGGATGAGTTTCAGGATGAAATTCCATGTCTAAAAATGGTGTTGCTCCCACTTGTTAAAAATCAAGCCTTTTTGGTGCGTGGGGAAGAAAACGCGTGACTCCGCGGTCAGGAAAAATGCAGCCCAGGAAAAAAAAGTTTTTTGAAGCAAATTTGTTTTTTTAAACCAAATGCAAAAACGGACCCCAGGATGAGTTTTGGGATGAAATTCCATGTCTAAAAATGGTGTTGCTTCAACTTTTTAAAAATCAAGCCTTTTTGGTGCCAGGAGAAGAAACGGCTTTACTCCACGGTCAGGAAAAATGCTGTCCAGGAACCAAAATGTTTTTTGAAGCCAAAATTAGTTTCTTTAAACCAAATGCAAAAACAGACACCAGGATGAGTTTCCCGATGAAATTCCATGTCTAAAAATGGTGTTGCTTCTACTTTTTAAAAATCAATGCCAGGAGAAGAAAAGGCTTTACTCCTCGGTCTGGAAAAATGCTGTCCAGGAACCAAAATGTTTTTTGAAGCATAATTTTGTTTTTGAAACCTAATGCAAAAACGGACACCAGGATGAGTTTCAGGATGAAATTCCATGTCTAAAAATGGTGTTGCTTCTACTTTTTAAAAATCAAGCCTTTTTGGTGCCAGGAGAAGAAAAGGCTTTACTCCACGGTCAGGAAAAATGCTGTCCAGGAACCAAAATGTTTTTTGAAGCCAAATTTTTTTTTTAAACCAAATGCAAAAACGGACACCAGGATGAGTTTCAGGATGAAATTCCATGTCTAAAAATGGTGTTGCTTCAACTTTTTAAAAATGAAGCCTTTTGGTGCCAGGAGAAGAAAAGGCTTTACTCCACGGTCAGGAAAAATGCTGTCCAGGAACCAAAATGTTTTTTGAAGCCAATTTTTTTTTTGAAACCAAATGCAAAAACGGACACCAGGATGAGTTTCAGAATGAAATT
The DNA here is from genome assembly GCF_059756535.1 of Pantherophis guttatus. Taxonomy (NCBI): domain Eukaryota; kingdom Metazoa; phylum Chordata; class Lepidosauria; order Squamata; family Colubridae; genus Pantherophis; species Pantherophis guttatus. The sequence goes on along the minus strand of NC_142078.1, from coordinate 9,853,018 downwards.
CCATGTCTAAAAATGGTGTTGCTTCAACTTTTAAAAAATCAAGCCTTTTTGGTGCCAGGAGAAGAAAAGGCTTTACTCCACGGTCAGGAAAAATGCTGTCCAGGAACCAAAATTTTTTTTGAAGCCAAAATTTGTTTCTTTAAACCAAATGCAAAAACAGACACCAGGATGAGTTTCCCGATGAAACTCCATGTCTAAAAATGGTGTTGCTTCAACTTTTTAAAAATCAAGCTTTTTTGGTGCCAGGAGAAGAAAAGGCTTTACTCCACGGTCAGGAAAAATGCTTTCCAGGAACCAAAATGTTTTTTGAAGCCAAAATTTGTTTCTTTAATCCAAATGCAAAAACAGACACCAGGATGAGTTTCCAGATGAAACTCCATGTCTAAAAATGGTGTTGCTTCCACTTTTTAAAAATCAAGCCTTTTGGTGCCAGGAGAAGAAAAGGCTTTACTCCACGGTCAGGAAAAATGCTGTCCAGGAACCAAAATGTTTTTTGAAGCCAATTTTTTTTTTGAAACCAAATGCAAAAACGGACACCAGGATTAGTTTCAGAATGAAATTCCATGTCTAAAAATGGTGTTGCTTCAACTTTTAAAAAATCAAGCCTTTTTGGTGCCAGGAGAAGAAAAGGCTTTACTCCACGGTCAGGAAAAATGCTGTCCAGGAACCAAAATTTTTTTTGAAGCCAAAATTTGTTTCTTTAAACCAAATGCAAAAACAGACACCAGGATGAGTTTCCCGATGAAACTCCATGTCTAAAAATGGTGTTGCTCCTACTTTATAAAAATCGAGCCTTTTTGGTGCCAGGAGAAGAAAAGGCTTTACTCCACGGTCAGGAAAAATGCTGTCCAGGAACCAAAATGTTTCTTGAAGCCAAATTTTTTTTTTGAAACCAAACGCAAAAAGGGACACCAGGATGAGTTTCAGGATGAAATTCCATGTCTAAAAATGGTGTTGCTTCAACTTTTTAAAAATCAAGCCTTTTTGGTGCCAGGAGAAGAAAAGGCTTTACTCCACGGTCAGGAAAAATCCTGCCCAGGAACCAAAATGTTTTTTAAAGCCAAATTTGTTTTTTGAAACCAAATGCAAAAACGGACACCAGGATGAGTTTCAGGATGAAATTCCATGTCTAAAAATGGTGTTGCTTCAACTTTTTAAAAATCAAGCCTTTTTGGTGCCAGGAGAAGAAAAGGCTTTACTCCACGGTCAGGAAAAATGCTGTCCAGGAACCAAAATGTTTTTTGAAGCCAAAATTTGTTTCTTTAAACCAAATGCAAAAACGGACACCAGGATGAGTTTCCCGATGAAACTCCATGTCTAAAAATGGTGTTGCTCCTACTTTATAAAAATCGAGCCTTTTTGGTTCCAGGAGAAGAAAAGGCTTTACTCAACGGTCAGGAAAAATGCTGTCCAGGAACCAAAATGTTTCTTGAAGCCAAATTTGTTTTTTGAAACCAAATGCAAAAACGGACACCAGGATGAGTTTCAGGATGAAATTCCATGTCTAAAAATGGTGTTGCTTCAACTTTTTAAAAATCAAGCCTTTTTGGTGCCAGGAGAAGAAAAGGCTTTACTCCACGGTCAGGAAAAATCCTGCCCAGGAACCAAAATGTTTTTTGAAGCCAAAATTTGTTTCTTGAAACCAAATGCAAAAACGGACACCAGGATAAGTTTCAGGATGAAATTCCATGTCTAAAAATGGTGTTGCTTCAACTTTTTAAAAATCAAGCCTTTTTGGTGCCAGGAGAAGAAAAGGCTTTACTCCACGGTCAGGAAAAATCCTGCCCTGGAACCAAAATGTTTTTAAGCCAAAATTTGTTTCTTTAAACCAAATGCAAAAACAGACACCAGGATGAGTTTCCCGATGAAACTCTTTGTCTAAAAATGGTGTTGCTTCAACTTTATAAAAATCGAGCCTTTTTGGTGCCAGGAGAAGAAAAGGCTTTACTCCACGGTCAGGAAAAATGCTGTCCAGGAACCAAAATGTTTCTTGAAGCCAAATTTTTTTTTTGAAACCAAACGCAAAAAGGGACACCAGGATGAGTTTCAGGATGAAATTCCATGTCTAAAAATGGTGTTGCTTCAACTTTTTAAAAATGAAGCCTTTTTGGTGCCAGGAGAAGAAAAGGCTTTACTCCACGGTCAGGAAAAATGCTGTCCAGGAACCAAAATGTTTTTTGAAGCCAAAATTTGTTTCTTTAATCCAAATGCAAAAACAGACACCAGGATGAGTTTCCCAATGAAACTCCATGTCTAAAAATGGTGTTGCTTCAACTTTTTAAAAATCAAGCTTTTTTGGTGCCAGGAGAAGAAAAGGCTTTACTCCACGGTCAGGAAAAATGCTTTCCAGGAACCAAAATGTTTTTTGAAGCCAAAATTTGTTTCTTTAATCCAAATGCAAAAACAGACACCAGGATGAGTTTCCTGATGAAACTCCATGTCTAAAAATGGTGTTGCTTCCACTTTTTAAAAATCAAGCCTTTTGGTGCCAGGAGAAGAAAAGGCTTTACTCCACGGTCAGGAAAAATGCTGTCCAGGAACCAAAATGTTTTTTGAAGCCAAATTTTTTTTGGAAACCAAATACAAAAACGGACACCAGGATGAGTTTCAGGATGAAATTCCATGTCTAAAAATGGTGTTGCTTCAACTTTTTAAAAATCAAGCCTTTTTGGTGCCAGGAGAAGAAAAGGCTTTACTCCACGGTCAGGAAAAATGCTGTCCAGGAACCAAAATGTGTTTTGAAGCCAAATTTTTTTTGGAAACCAAATGCAAAAACAGACACCAGGATGAGTTTCAGGATGAAATTCCATGTCTAAAAATGGTGATGCTTCCACTTTTTAAAAATCAAGCCTTTTGGTGCCAGGAGAAGAAAAGGCTTTACTCCACGGTCAGGAAAAATGCTGTCCAGGAACCAAAATGTTTTTTGAAGCCAAATTTTTTTTGGAAACCAAATGCAAAAACGGACACCAGGATGAGTTTCAGGATGAAATTCCATGTCTAAAAATGGTGTTGCTTCCACTTTTTAAAAATCAAGCCTTTTGGTGCCAGGAGAAGAAAAGGCTTTACTCCACGGTCAGGAAAAATGCTGTCCAGGAACCAAAATGTTTTTTGAAGCCAAATTTTTTTTGGAAACCAAATGCAAAAACGGACACCAGGATGAGTTTCAGGATGAAATTCCATGTCTAAAAATGGTGTTGCTTCAACTTTTTAAAAATCAAGCCTTTTTGGTGCCAGGAGAAGAAAAGGCTTTACTCCACGGTCAGGAAAAATCCTGCCAAGGAAGCAAAATGTTTTTTGAAGCCAAAATTAGTTTCTTTAAACCAAATGCAAAAACAGACACCAGGATGAGTTTCCCGATGAAATTCCATGTCTAAAAATGGTGTTGCTCCCTCTTTTTAAAAATCAAGCCTTTTTGGTGCCTGGGGAAGAAAACGCGTGACTCCGCGGTCAGGAAAAATGCAGCCCAGGAAAAAAAAGTTTTTTGAAGCCAATTTGTTTTTTTAAACCAAATGCAAAAACGGACCCCAGGATGAGTTTTGGGATGAAATTCCATGTCTAAAAATGGTGTTGCTTCAACTTTATAAAAATCAAGACTTTTTGGTGCCAGGAGAAGAAAAGGCTTTACTCCACGGTCAGGAAAAATGCTGTCCAGGAACCAAAATGTTTTTTGAAGCCAAAATTAGTTTCTTTAAACCAAATGCAAAAACGGACACCAGGATGAGTTTCAGGATGAAATTCCATGTCTAAAAATGGTGTTGCTCCCACTTGTTAAAAATCAAGCCTTTTTGGTGCGTGGGGAAGAAAACGCGTGACTCCGCGGTCAGGAAAAATGCAGCCCAGGAAAAAAAAGTTTTTTGAAGCAAATTTGTTTTTTTAAACCAAATGCAAAAACGGACCCCAGGATGAGTTTTGGGATGAAATTCCATGTCTAAAAATGGTGTTGCTTCAACTTTTTAAAAATCAAGCCTTTTTGGTGCCAGGAGAAGAAACGGCTTTACTCCACGGTCAGGAAAAATGCTGTCCAGGAACCAAAATGTTTTTTGAAGCCAAAATTAGTTTCTTTAAACCAAATGCAAAAACAGACACCAGGATGAGTTTCCCGATGAAATTCCATGTCTAAAAATGGTGTTGCTTCTACTTTTTAAAAATCAATGCCAGGAGAAGAAAAGGCTTTACTCCTCGGTCAGGAAAAATGCTGTCCAGGAACCAAAATGTTTTTTGAAGCATAATTTTGTTTTTGAAACCTAATGCAAAAACGGACACCAGGATGAGTTTCAGGATAAAATTCCATGTCTAAAAATGGTGTTGCTTCTACTTTTTAAAAATCAAGCCTTTTTGGTGCCAGGAGAAGAAAAGGCTTTACTCCACGGTCAGGAAAAATGCTGTCCAGGAACCAAAATGTTTTTTGAAGCCAATTTTTTTTTTGAAACCAAATGCAAAAACGGACACCAGGATGAGTTTCAGAATGAAATTCCATGTCTAAAAATGGTGTTGCTTCAACTTTTAAAAAATCAAGCCTTTTTGGTGCCAGGAGAAGAAAAGGCTTTACTCCACGGTCAGGAAAAATGCTGTCCAGGAACCAAAATTTTTTTTGAAGCCAAAATTTGTTTCTTTAAACCAAATGCAAAAACAGACACCAGGATGAGTTTCCCGATGAAACTCCATGTCTAAAAATGGTGTTGCTCCTACTTTATAAAAATCAAGCCTTTTTGGTGCCAGGAGAAGAAAAGGCTTTACTCCACGGTCAGGAAAAATGCTGTCCAGGAACCAAAATGTTTTTTGAAGCCAAAATTTGTTTCTTTAAAACAAATGCAAAAACAGACACCAGGATGAGTTTCCTGATGAAACTCCATGTCTAAAAATGGTGTTGCTCCTACTTTATAAAAATCGAGCCTTTTTGGTGCCAGGAGAAGAAAAGGCTTTACTCAACGGTCAGGAAAAATGCTGTCCAGGAACCAAAATGTTTCTTGAAGCCAAATTTTTTTTTTGAAACCAAATGCAAAAACGGACACCAGGATGAGTTTCAGGATGAAATTCCATGTCTAAAAATGGTGTTGCTTCAACTTTTTAAAAATCAAGCCTTTTTGGTGCCAGGAGAAGAAAAGGCTTTACTCCACGTTCAGGAAAAATGCTGTCCAGGAACCAAAATGTTTTTTGAAGCATAATTTTGTTTTTGAAACCTAATGCAAAAACGGACACCAGGATGAGTTTCAGGATGAAATTCCATGTCTAAAAATGGTGTTGCTTCTACTTTTTAAAAATCAAGCCTTTTTGGTGCCAGGAGAAGAAAAGGCTTTACTCCACGGTCAGGAAAAATGCTGTCCAGGAACCAAAATGTTTTTTGAAGCCAAATTTTTTTTTTAAACCAAATGCAAAAACGGACACCAGGATGAGTTTCAGGATGAAATTCCATGTCTAAAAATGGTGTTGCTTCAACTTTTTAAAAATGAAGCCTTTTGGTGCCAGGAGAAGAAAAGGCTTTACTCCACGGTCAGGAAAAATGCTGTCCAGGAACCAAAATGTTTTTTGAAGCCAATTTTTTTTTTGAAACCAAATGCAAAAACGGACACCAGGATTAGTTTCAGAATGAAATTCCATGTCTAAAAATGGTGTTGCTTCAACTTTTTAAAAATCAAGCCTTTTTGGTGCCAGGAGAAGAAACGGCTTTACTCCACGGTCAGGAAAAATGCTGTCCAGGAACCAAAATGTTTTTTGAAGCCAAAATTAGTTTCTTTAAACCAAATGCAAAAACAGACACCAGGATGAGTTTCCCGATGAAATTCCATGTCTAAAAATGGTGTTGCTTCTACTTTTTAAAAATCAATGCCAGGAGAAGAAAAGGCTTTACTCCTCGGTCAGGAAAAATGCTGTCCAGGAACCAAAATGTTTTTTGAAGCATAATTTTGTTTTTGAAACCTAATGCAAAAACGGACACCAGGATGAGTTTCAGAATGAAATTCCATGTCTAAAAATGGTGTTGCTTCAACTTTTAAAAAATCAAGCCTTTTTGGTGCCAGGAGAAGAAAAGGCTTTACTCCACGGTCAGGAAAAATGCTGTCCAGGAACCAAAATTTTTTTTGAAGCCAAAATTTGTTTCTTTAAACCAAATGCAAAAACAGACACCAGGATGAGTTTCCCGATGAAACTCCATGTCTAAAAATGGTGTTGCTCCTACTTTATAAAAATCGAGCCTTTTTGGTGCCAGGAGAAGAAAAGGCTTTACTCCACGGTCAGGAAAAATGCTGTCCAGGAACCAAAATGTTTCTTGAAGCATAATTTTGTTTTTGAAACCTAATGCAAAAACGGACACCAGGATGAGTTTCAGGATGAAATTCCATGTCTAAAAATGGTGTTGCTTCTACTTTTTAAAAATCAAGCCTTTTTGGTGCCAGGAGAAGAAAAGGCTTTACTCCACGGTCAGGAAAAATGCTGTCCAGGAACCAAAATGTTTTTTGAAGCCAAATTTTTTTTTTAAACCAAATGCAAAAACGGACACCAGGATGAGTTTCAGGATGAAATTCCATGTCTAAAAATGGTGTTGCTTCAACTTTTTAAAAATGAAGCCTTTTGGTGCCAGGAGAAGAAAAGGCTTTACTCCACGGTCAGGAAAAATGCTGTCCAGGAACCAAAATGTTTTTTGAAGCCAATTTTTTTTTTGAAACCAAATGCAAAAACGGACACCAGGATTAGTTTCAGAATGAAATTCCATGTCTAAAAATGGTGTTGCTTCAACTTTTTAAAAATCAAGCCTTTTTGGTGCCAGGAGAAGAAACGGCTTTACTCCACGGTCAGGAAAAATGCTGTCCAGGAACCAAAATGTTTTTTGAAGCCAAAATTAGTTTCTTTAAACCAAATGCAAAAACAGACACCAGGATGAGTTTCCCGATGAAATTCCATGTCTAAAAATGGTGTTGCTTCTACTTTTTAAAAATCAATGCCAGGAGAAGAAAAGGCTTTACTCCTCGGTCAGGAAAAATGCTGTCCAGGAACCAAAATGTTTTTTGAAGCATAATTTTGTTTTTGAAACCTAATGCAAAAACGGACACCAGGATGAGTTTCAGGATAAAATTCCATGTCTAAAAATGGTGTTGCTTCTACTTTTTAAAAATCAAGCCTTTTTGGTGCCAGGAGAAGAAAAGGCTTTACTCCACGGTCAGGAAAAATGCTGTCCAGGAACCAAAATGTTTTTTGAAGCCAATTTTTTTTTTGAAACCAAATGCAAAAACGGACACCAGGATGAGTTTCAGAATGAAATTCCATGTCTAAAAATGGTGTTGCTTCAACTTTTAAAAAATCAAGCCTTTTTGGTGCCAGGAGAAGAAAAGGCTTTACTCCACGGTCAGGAAAAATGCTGTCCAGGAACCAAAATTTTTTTTGAAGCCAAAATTTGTTTCTTTAAACCAAATGCAAAAACAGACACCAGGATGAGTTTCCCGATGAAACTCCATGTCTAAAAATGGTGTTGCTCCTACTTTATAAAAATCAAGCCTTTTTGGTGCCAGGAGAAGAAAAGGCTTTACTCCACGGTCAGGAAAAATGCTGTCCAGGAACCAAAATGTTTTTTGAAGCCAAAATTTGTTTCTTTAAAACAAATGCAAAAACAGACACCAGGATGAGTTTCCTGATGAAACTCCATGTCTAAAAATGGTGTTGCTCCTACTTTATAAAAATCGAGCCTTTTTGGTGCCAGGAGAAGAAAAGGCTTTACTCAACGGTCAGGAAAAATGCTGTCCAGGAACCAAAATGTTTCTTGAAGCCAAATTTTTTTTTTGAAACCAAATGCAAAAACGGACACCAGGATGAGTTTCAGGATGAAATTCCATGTCTAAAAATGGTGTTGCTTCAACTTTTTAAAAATCAAGCCTTTTTGGTGCCAGGAGAAGAAAAGGCTTTACTCCACGTTCAGGAAAAATGCTGTCCAGGAACCAAAATGTTTTTTGAAGCATAATTTTGTTTTTGAAACCTAATGCAAAAACGGACACCAGGATGAGTTTCAGGATGAAATTCCATGTCTAAAAATGGTGTTGCTTCTACTTTTTAAAAATCAAGCCTTTTTGGTGCCAGGAGAAGAAAAGGCTTTACTCCACGGTCAGGAAAAATGCTGTCCAGGAACCAAAATGTTTTTTGAAGCCAAATTTTTTTTTTAAACCAAATGCAAAAACGGACACCAGGATGAGTTTCAGGATGAAATTCCATGTCTAAAAATGGTGTTGCTTCAACTTTTTAAAAATGAAGCCTTTTGGTGCCAGGAGAAGAAAAGGCTTTACTCCACGGTCAGGAAAAATGCTGTCCAGGAACCAAAATGTTTTTTGAAGCCAATTTTTTTTTTGAAACCAAATGCAAAAACGGACACCAGGATTAGTTTCAGAATGAAATTCCATGTCTAAAAATGGTGTTGCTTCAACTTTTAAAAAATCAAGCCTTTTTGGTGCCAGGAGAAGAAAAGGCTTTACTCCACGGTCAGGAAAAATGCTGTCCAGGAACCAAAATTTTTTTTGAAGCCAAAATTTGTTTCTTTAAACCAAATGCAAAAACAGACACCAGGATGAGTTTCCCGATGAAACTCCATGTCTAAAAATGGTGTTGCTCCTACTTTATAAAAATCGAGCCTTTTTGGTGCCAGGAGAAGAAAAGGCTTTACTCCACGGTCAGGAAAAATGCTGTCCAGGAACCAAAATGTTTCTTGAAGCATAATTTTGTTTTTGAAACCTAATGCAAAAACGGACACCAGGATGAGTTTCAGGATGAAATTCCATGTCTAAAAATGGTGTTGCTTCTACTTTTTAAAAATCAAGCCTTTTTGGTGCCAGGAGAAGAAAAGGCTTTACTCCACGGTCAGGAAAAATGCTGTCCAGGAACCAAAATGTTTTTTGAAGCCAAATTTTTTTTTTAAACCAAATGCAAAAACGGACACCAGGATGAGTTTCAGGATGAAATTCCATGTCTAAAAATGGTGTTGCTTCAACTTTTTAAAAATGAAGCCTTTTGGTGCCAGGAGAAGAAAAGGCTTTACTCCACGGTCAGGAAAAATGCTGTCCAGGAACCAAAATGTTTTTTGAAGCCAATTTTTTTTTTGAAACCAAATGCAAAAACGGACACCAGGATTAGTTTCAGAATGAAATTCCATGTCTAAAAATGGTGTTGCTTCAACTTTTAAAAAATCAAGCCTTTTTGGTGCCAGGAGAAGAAAAGGCTTTACTCCACGGTCAGGAAAAATGCTGTCCAGGAACCAAAATTTTTTTTGAAGCCAAAATTTGTTTCTTTAAACCAAATGCAAAAACAGACACCAGGATGAGTTTCCCGATGAAACTCCATGTCTAAAAATGGTGTTGCTCCTACTTTATAAAAATCGAGCCTTTTTGGTGCCAGGAGAAGAAAAGGCTTTACTCCACGGTCAGGAAAAATGCTGTCCAGGAACCAAAATGTTTCTTGAAGCCAAATTTTTTTTTTGAAACCAAACGCAAAAAGGGACACCAGGATGAGTTTCAGGATGAAATTCCATGTCTAAAAATGGTGTTGCTTCAACTTTTTAAAAATCAAGCCTTTTTGGTGCCAGGAGAAGAAAAGGCTTTACTCCACGGTCAGGAAAAATCCTGCCCAGGAACCAAAATGTTTTTTAAAGCCAAATTTGTTTTTTGAAACCAAATGCAAAAACGGACACCAGGATGAGTTTCAGGATGAAATTCCATGTCTAAAAATGGTGTTGCTTCAACTTTTTAAAAATCAAGCCTTTTTGGTGCCAGGAGAAGAAAAGGCTTTACTCCACGGTCAGGAAAAATGCTGTCCAGGAACCAAAATGTTTTTTGAAGCCAAAATTTGTTTCTTTAAACCAAATGCAAAAACGGACACCAGGATGAGTTTCCCGATGAAACTCCATGTCTAAAAATGGTGTTGCTCCTACTTTATAAAAATCGAGCCTTTTTGGTTCCAGGAGAAGAAAAGGCTTTACTCAACGGTCAGGAAAAATGCTGTCCAGGAACCAAAATGTTTCTTGAAGCCAAATTTGTTTTTTGAAACCAAATGCAAAAACGGACACCAGGATGAGTTTCAGGATGAAATTCCATGTCTAAAAATGGTGTTGCTTCAACTTTTTAAAAATCAAGCCTTTTTGGTGCCAGGAGAAGACAAGGGTTTACTCCACGGTCAGGAAAAATGCTGTCCAGGAACCAAAATGTTTTTTGAAGCCAAAATTTGTTTCTTTAAACCAAATATAAAAACGGACACCAGGATGAGTTTCCTGATGAAATTCCATGTCTAAAAATGGTGTTGCTTCAACTTTTTAAAAATCAAGCCTTTTTGGTGCCAGGAGAAGAAAAGGCTTTACTCCACGGTCAGGAAAAATCCTGCCCAGGAACCAAAATGTTTTTTGAAGCCAAAATTTGTTTCTTGAAACCAAATGCAAAAACGGACACCAGGATAAGTTTCAGGATGAAATTCCATGTCTAAAAATGGTGTTGCTTCAACTTTTTAAAAATCAAGCCTTTTTGGTGCCAGGAGAAGAAAAGGCTTTACTCCACGGTCAGGAAAAATCCTGCCCTGGAACCAAAATGTTTTTAAGCCAAAATTTGTTTCTTTAAACCAAATGCAAAAACAGACACCAGGATGAGTTTCCCGATGAAACTCTTTGTCTAAAAATGGTGTTGCTTCAACTTTATAAAAATCGAGCCTTTTTGGTGCCAGGAGAAGAAAAGGCTTTACTCCACGGTCAGGAAAAATGCTGTCCAGGAACCAAAATGTTTCTTGAAGCCAAATTTTTTTTTTGAAACCAAACGCAAAAAGGGACACCAGGATGAGTTTCAGGATGAAATTCCATGTCTAAAAATGGTGTTGCTTCAACTTTTTAAAAATCAAGCCTTTTTGGTGCCAGGAGAAGAAAAGGCTTTACTCCACGGTCAGGAAAAATCCTGCCCAGGAACCAAAATGTTTTTTGAAGCCAAATTTGTTTTTTGAAACCAAATGCAAAAACGGACACCAGGATGAGTTTCAGGATGAAATTCCATGTCTAAAAATGGTGTTGCTTCAACTTTTTAAAAATCAAGCCTTTTTGGTGCCAGGAGAAGAAAAGGCTTTACTCCACGGTCAGGAAAAATGCTGTCCAGGAACCAAAATGTTTTTTGAAGCCAAAATTTGTTTCTTTAAACCAAATGCAAAAACGGACACCTGGATGAGTTTCCCGATGAAACTCCATGTCTAAAAATGGTGTTGCTTCAACTTTTTAAAAATCGAGCCTTTTTGGTGCCAGGAGAAAAAAAGGCTTTACTCCACGGTCAGGAAAAATCCTGCCCAGGAACCAAAATGTTTTTTAAAGCCAAATTTGTTTTTTGAAACCAAATGCAAAAACGGACACCAGGATGAGTTTCAGGATGAAATTCCATGTCTAAAAATGGTGTTGCTTCCACTTTTTAAAAATCAAGCCTTTTTTGTGCCAGGAGAAGAAAAGGCTTTACTCCACGGTCAGGAAAAATCCTGCCCAGGAACCAAAATGTTTTTTGAAGCCAAAATTTGTTTCTTTAAACCAAATGCAAAAACAGACACCAGGATGAGTTTCCCGATGAAACTCCATGTCTAAAAATGGTGTTGCTCCTACTTTATAAAAATCGAGCCTTTTTGGTGCCAGGAGAAGAAAAGGCTTTACTCAACGGTCAGGAAAAATGCTGTCCAGGAACCAAAATGTTTCTTGAAGCCAAATTTTTTTTTGAAACCAAATGCAAAAACGGACACCAGGATGAGTTTCAGGATGAAATTCCATGTCTAAAAATGGTGTTGCTTCAACTTTTTAAAAATCAAGCCTTTTTGGTGCCAGGAGAAGAAAAGGCTTTACTCCACGGTCAGGAAAAATGCTGTCCAGGAACCAAAATGTTTTTTGAAGCCAAAATTTGTTTCTTTAAACCAAATGCAAAAACGGACACCAGGATGAGTTTCCCGATGAAACTCCATGTCTAAAAATGGTGTTGCTTCAACTTTTTAAAAATCAAGCCTTTTTGGTGCCAGGAGAAGAAAAGGCTTTACTCCACGGTCAGGAAAAATCCTGCCCTGGAACCAAAATGTTTTTAAGCCAAAATTAGCTTCTTTAAACCAAATGCAAAAACAGACACCAGGATGAGTTTCCCAATGAAACTGTTTGTCTAAAAATGGTGTTGCTTCTACTTTTTAAAAATCAAGCCTTTTTGGTGCCAGGAGAAGAAAAGGCTTTACTCCACGGTCAGGAAAAATGCTGTCCAGGAACCAAAATGTTTTTTGAAGCCAAAATTTGTTTCTTTAAACCAAATGCAAAAACAGAAACCAGGATGAGTTTCCCGATGAAACTCCATGTCTAAAAATGGTGTTGCTCCTACTTTATAAAAATCGAGCCTTTTTGGTGCCAGGAGAAGAAAAGGCTTTACTCAACGGTCAGGAAAAATGCTGTCCAGGAACCAAAATGTTTCTTGAAGCCAAATTTTTTTTTTGAAACCAAATGCAAAAACGGACACCAGGATGAGTTTCAGGATGAAATTCCATGTCTAAAAATGGTGTTGCTTCAACTTTTTAAAAATCAAGCCTTTTTGGGGCCAGGAGAGGAAAAGGCTTTACTCCACGGTCAGGAAAAATGCTGTCCAGGAACCAAAATGTTTTTTGAAGCCAAAATTTGTTTCTTTAAACCAAATGCAAAAACGGACACCAGGATGAGTTTCCCGATGAAACTCCATGTCTAAAAATGGTGTTGCTCCTACTTTATAAAAATCGAGCCTTTTTGGTGCCATGAGAAGAAAAGGCTTTACTCCACGGTCAGGAAAAATGCTGTCCAGGAACCAAAATGTTTCTTGAAGCCAAATTTGTTTTTTGAAACCAAATGCAAAAACGGACACCAGGATGAGTTTCAGGATGAAATTCCATGTCTAAAAATGGTGTTGCTTCAACTTTTTAAAAATCAAGCCTTTTTGGTGCCAGGAGAAGACAAGGGTTTACTCCACGGTCAGGAAAAATGCTGTCTAGGAACCAAAATGTTTTTTGAAGCCAAAATTTGTTTCTTTAAACCAAATGCAAAAACGGACACCAGGATGAGTTTCCTGATGAAATTCCATGTCTAAAAATGGTGTTGCTTCAACTTTTTAAAAATCAAGCCTTTTTGCTGCCAGGAGAAGAAAAGGCTTTACTCCACGATCAGGAAAAATCCTGCCCAGGAACCAAAATGTTTTTTGAAGCCAAAATTTGTTTCTTTAAACCAAATGCAAAAACAGACACCAGGATGAGTTTCCCGATGAAACTCCATGTCTAAAAATGGTGTTGCTCCTACTTTATAAAAATCGAGCCTTTTTGGTGTCAGGAGAAGAAAAGGCTTTACTCCACGGTCAGGCAAAATCCTGCCCTGGAACCAAAATGTTTTTAAGCCAAAATTTGTTTCTTTAAACCAAATGCAAAAACAGACACCAGGATGAGTTTCCCAATGAAACTCTTTGTCTAAAAATGGTGTTGCTTCTACTTTTTAAAAATCAAGCCTTTTTGGTGCCAGGAGAAGAAAAGGCTTTACTCCACGGTCAGGAAAAATGCTGTCCAGAAACCAAAATGTTTTTTGAAGCCAAAATTTGTTTCTTTAAACCAAATGCAAAAACAGACACCTGGATGAGTTTCCCGATGAAACTCCATGTCTAAAAATGGTGTTGCTTCAACTTTTTAAAAATCAAGCCTTTTTGGTGCCAGGAGAAGAAAAGGCTTTACTCCACGGTCAGGAAAAATCCTGCCCAGGAACCAAAATGTTTTTTAAAGCCAAATTTGTTTTTTGAAACCAAATGCAAAAATGGACACCAGGATGAGTTTCAGGATGAAATTCCATGTCTAAAAATGGTGTTGCTTCTACTTTTTAAAAATCAAGCCTTTTTGGTGCCAGGAGAAGAAAAGGCTTTACTCCACGGTCAGGAAAAATGCTGTCCAGGAACCAAAATGTTTTTTGAAGCCAAAATTTGTTTCTTTAAACCAAATGCAAAAACAGAAACCAGGATGAGTTTCCCGATGAAACTCCATGTCTAAAAATGGTGTTGCTCCTACTTTATAAAAATCGAGCCTTTTTGGTGCCAGGAGAAGAAAAGGCTTTACTCAACGGTCAGGAAAAATGCTGTCCAGGAACCAAAATGTTTCTTGAAGCCAAATTTTTTTTTTGAAACCAAATGCAAAAACGGACACCAGGATGAGTTTCAGGATGAAATTCCATGTCTAAAAATGGTGTTGCTTCAACTTTTTAAAAATCAAGCCTTTTTGGGGCCAGGAGAGGAAAAGGCTTTACTCCACGGTCAGGAAAAATGCTGTCCAGGAACCAAAATGTTTTTTGAAGCCAAAATTTGTTTCTTTAAACCAAATGCAAAAACGGACACCAGGATGAGTTTCCCGATGAAACTCCATGTCTAAAAATGGTGTTGCTCCTACTTTAAAAAAATCGAGCCTTTTTGGTGCCATGAGAAGAAAAGGCTTTACTCCACGGTCAGGAAAAATGCTGTCCAGGAACCAAAATGTTTCTTGAAGCCAAATTTGTTTTTTGAAACCAAATGCAAAAACGGACACCAGGATGAGTTTCAGGATGAAATTCCATGTCTAAAAATGGTGTTGCTTCAACTTTTTAAAAATCAAGCCTTTTTGGTGCCAGGAGAAGACAAGGGTTTACTCCACGGTCAGGAAAAATGCTGTCTAGGAACCAAAATGTTTTTTGAAGCCAAAATTTGTTTCTTTAAACCAAATGCAAAAACGGACACCAGGATGAGTTTCCTGATGAAATTCCATGTCTAAAAATGGTGTTGCTTCAACTTTTTAAAAATCAAGCCTTTTTGCTGCCAGGAGAAGAAAAGGCTTTACTCCACGATCAGGAAAAATCCTGCCCAGGAACCAAAATGTTTTTTGAAGCCAAAATTTGTTTCTTTAAACCAAATGCAAAAACAGACACCAGGATGAGTTTCCCGATGAAACTCCATGTCTAAAAATGGTGTTGCTCCTACTTTATAAAAATCGAGCCTTTTTGGTGTCAGGAGAAGAAAAGGCTTTACTCCACGGTCAGGCAAAATCCTGCCCTGGAACCAAAATGTTTTTAAGCCAAAATTTGTTTCTTTAAACCAAATGCAAAAACAGACACCAGGATGAGTTTCCCAATGAAACTCTTTGTCTAAAAATGGTGTTGCTTCTACTTTTTAAAAATCAAGCCTTTTTGGTGCCAGGAGAAGAAAAGGCTTTACTCCACGGTCAGGAAAAATGCTGTCCAGAAACCAAAATGTTTTTTGAAGCCAAAATTTGTTTCTTTAAACCAAATGCAAAAACAGACACCTGGATGAGTTTCCCGATGAAACTCCATGTCTAAAAATGGTGTTGCTTCAACTTTTTAAAAATCAAGCCTTTTTGGTGCCAGGAGAAGAAAAGGCTTTACTCCACGGTCAGGAAAAATCCTGCCCAGGAACCAAAATGTTTTTTAAAGCCAAATTTGTTTTTTGAAACCAAATGCAAAAATGGACACCAGGATGAGTTTCAGGATGAAATTCCATGTCTAAAAATGGTGTTGCTTCTACTTTTTAAAAATCAAGCCTTTTTGGTGCCAGGAGAAGAAAAGGCTTTACTCCACGGTCAGGAAAAATGCTGTCCAGGAACCAAAATGTTTTTTGAAGCCAAAATTAGCTTCTTTAAACCAAATGCAAAAACGGACACCAGGATGAGTTTCCTGATGAAATTCCATGTCTAAAAATGGTGTTGCTTCCACTTTTTAAAAATCAAGCCTTTTTGGTGCCAGGAGAAGAAAAGGCTTTACTCCACGGTCAGGAAAAATGCTGTCCAGGAACCAAAATGTTTTTTGAAGCCAAAATTTGTTTCTTTAAACCAAATGCAAAAACAGACACCAGGATGAGTTTCCCGATGAAACTCCATGTCTAAAAATGGTGTTGCTCCTACTTTATAAAAATCGAGCCTTTTTGGTGCCAGGAGAAGAAAAGGCTTTACTCCACGGTCAGGAAAAATGCTGTCCAGGAACCAAAATGTTTTTTGAAGCCAATTTTTTTTTTGAAACCAAATGCAAAAACGGACACCAGGATGAGTTTCAGGATGAAATTCCATGTCTAAAAATGGTGTTGCTTCAACTTTTAAAAAATCAAGCCTTTTTGGTGCCAGGAGAAGAAAAGGCTTTACTCCACGGTCAGGAAAAATGCTGTCCAGGAACCAAAATGTTTTTTGAAGCCAAAATTTGTTTCTTTAAACCAAATGCAAAAACAGACACCAGGATGAGTTTCCCGATGAAACTCCATGTCTAAAAATGGTGTTGCTCCTACTTTATAAAAATCGAGCCTTTTTGGTGCCAGGAGAAGAAAAGGCTTTACTCAACGGTCAGGAAAAATGCTGTCCAGGAACCAAAATGTTTTTTGAAGCCAAAATTTGTTTCTTTAAACCAAATGCAAAAACGGACACCAGGATGAGTTTCCCGATGAAACTCCATGTCTAAAAATGGTGTTGCTCCTACTTGATAAAAATCAAGCCTTTTTGGTGCCAGGAGAAGAAAAGGCTTTACTCCACGGTCAGGAAAAATGCTGTCCAGGAACCAAAATGTTTTTTGAAGCCAAAATTTGTTTCTTTAAACCAAATGCAAAAACGGACACCAGGATGAGTTTCCTGATGAAATTCCATGTCTAAAAATGGTGTTGCTTCAACTTTTTAAAAATCAAGCCTTTTTGGTGCCAGGAGAAGAAAAGGCTTTACTCCACGGTCAGGAAAAATCCTGCCCAGGAACCAAAATGTTTTTTGAAGCCAAATTTTTTTTTTTGAAACCAAATGCAAAAACGGACACCAGGATGAGTTTCAGGATGAAATTCCATGTCTAAAAATGGTGTTGCTTCAACTTTTTAAAAATCAAGCCTTTTTGGTGCTAGGAGAAGAAAAGGCTTTACTCCACGGTCAGGAAAAATCCTGCCCAGGAACCAAAATGTTTTTTAAAGCCAAATTTGTTTTTTGAAACCAAATGCAGAAACGGACACCAGAATGAGTTTCCTGATGAAATTCCATGTCTAAAAATGGTGTTGCTTCAACTTTTTAAAAATCAAGCCTTTTTGGTGCCAGGAGAAGAAAAGGCTTTACTCCACGGTCAGGAAAAATGCTGTCCAGGAACCAAAATGTTTTTTGAAGCCAAAATTTGTTTCTTTAAACCAAATGCAAAAACGGACACCAGGATGAGTTTCCCGATGAAACTCCATGTCTAAAAATGGTGTTGCTCCTACTTTATAAAAATCGAGCCTTTTTGGTGCCATGAGAAGAAAAGGCTTTACTCAACGGTCAGGAAAAATGCTGTCCAGGAACCAAAATGTTTCTTGAAGCCAAATTTTTTTTTTGAAACCAAATGCAAAAACGGACACCAGGATGAGTTTCAGGATGAAATTCCATGCCTAAAAATGGTGTTGCTTCAACTTTTTAAAAATCAAGCCTTTTTGGTGCCAGGAGAAGAAAAGGCTTTACTCCACGGTCAGGAAAAATGCTGTCCAGGAACCAAAATGTTTTTTGAAGCCAAAATTTGTTTCTTTAAACCAAATGCAAAAACGGACACCAGGATGAGTTTCCCGATGAAACTCCATGTCTAAAAATGGTGTTGCTCCTACTTTATAAAAATCGAGCCTTTTTGGTGCCATGAGAAGAAAAGGCTTTACTCAACGGTCAGGAAAAATGCTGTCCAGGAACCAAAATGTTTCTTGAAGCCAAATTTTTTTTTTGAAACCAAATGCAAAAACGGACACCAGGATGAGTTTCAGGATGAAATTCCATGCCTAAAAATGGTGTTGCTTCAACTTTTTAAAAATCAAGCCTTTTTGGTGCCAGGAGAAGAAAAGGCTTTACTCCACGGTCAGGAAAAATGCTGTCCAGGAACCAAAATGTTTTTTGAAGCCAAAATTTGTTTCTTTAAACCAAATGCAAAAACGGACACCAGGATGAGTTTCCTGATGAAATTCCATGTCTAAAATGGTGTTGCTTCAACTTTTTAAAAATCAAGCCTTTTTGGTGCCAGGAGAAGAAAAGGCTTTACTCCACGGTCAGGAAAAATCCTGCCCAGGAACCAAAATGTTTTTTGAAGCCAAAATTTGTTTCTTGAAACCAAATGCAAAAACGGACACCTGGATGAGTTTCCCGATGAAACTCCATGTCTAAAAATGGTGTTGCTTCAACTTTATAAAAATCGAGCCTTTTTGGTGCCAGGAGAAGAAAAGGCTTTACTCAACGGTCAGGAAAAATGCTGTCCAGGAACCAAAATGTTTCTTGAAGCCAAATTTTTTTTTTGAAACCAAATGCAAAAACGGACACCAGGATGAGTTTCAGGATGAAATTCCATGTCTAAAAATGGTGTTGCTTCAACTTTTTAAAAATCAAGCCTTTTTGGTGCCAGGAGAAGAAAAGGCTTTACTCCACTGTCAGGAAAAATGCTGTCCAGGAACCAAAATGTTTTTTGAAGCCAAAATTTGTTTCTTTAAACCAAATGCAAAAACGGACACCAGGATGAGTTTCCTGATGAAATTCCATGTCTAAAAATGGTGTTGCTTCAACTTTTTAAAAATCAAGCCTTTTTGGTGCCAGGAGAAGAAAAGGCTTTACTCCACGGTCAGGAAAAATCCTGCCCAGGAACCAAAATGTTTTTTAAAGCCAAATTTGTTTTTTGAAACCAAATGCAAAAACGGACACCAGGATGAGTTTCAGGATGAAATTCCATGTCTAAAAATGGTGTTGCTTCAACTTTTTAAAAATCAAGCCTTTTTGGTGCCAGGAGAAGAAAAGGCTTTACTCCACGGTCAGGAAAAATCCTGCCCAGGAACCAAAATGTTTTTTGAAGCCAAAATTTGTTTCTTTAAACCAAATGCAAAAACGGACACCAGGATGAGTTTCCTGATGAAATTCCATGTCTAAAAATGGTGTTGCTTCAACTTTTTAAAAATCAAGCCTTTTTGGTGCCAGGAGAAGAAAAGGCTTTACTCCACGGTCAGGAAAAATCCTGCCCAGGAACCAAAATGTTTTTTGAAGCCAAAATTTGTTTCTTGAAACCAAATGCAAAAACGGACACCAGGATGAGTTTCAGGATGAAATTCCATGTCTAAAAATGGTGTTGCTTCAACTTTTTAAAAATCAAGCCTTTTTGGTGCCAGGAGAAGAAAAGGCTTTACTCCACGGTCAGGAAAAATCCTGCCCAGGAACCAAAATGTTTTTTAAAGCCAAATTTGTTTTTTGAAACCAAATGCAGAAACGGACACCAGGATGAGTTTCAGGATGAAATTCCATGTCTAAAAATGGTGTTGCTTCAACTTTTAAAAAATCAAGCCTTTTTGGTGCCAGGAGGAGAAAAGGCTTTACTCCACGGTCAGGAAAAATGCTGTCCAGGAACCAAAATGTTTTTTGAAGCCAAAATTTGTTTCTTTAAACCAAATGCAAAAACGGACACCAGGATGAGTTTCCTGATGAAATTCCATGTCTAAAAATGGTGTTGCTTCAACTTTTTAAAAATCAAGCCTTTTTGGTGCCAGGAGAAGAAAAGGCTTTACTCCACGGTCAGGAAAAATCCTGCCCAGGAACCAAAATGTTTTTTGAAGCCAAATTTTTTTTTTTGAAACCAAATGCAAAAACGGACACCAGGATGAGTTTCAGGATGAAATTCCATGTCTAAAAATGGTGTTGCTTCTACTTTTTAAAAATCAAGCCTTTTTGGTGCCAGGAGAAGAAAAGGCTTTACTCCACGGTCAGGAAAAATGCTGTCCAGGAACCAAAATGTTTTTTGAAGCCAAAATTAGCTTCTTTAAACCAAATGCAAAAACGGACACCAGGATGAGTTTCCTGATGAAATTCCATGTCTAAAAATGGTGTTGCTTCCACTTTTTAAAAATCAAGCCTTTTTGGTGCCAGGAGAAGAAAAGGCTTTACTCCACGGTCAGGAAAAATGCTTTCCAGGAACCAAAATGTTTTTTGAAGCCAAAATTTGTTTCTTTAAACCAAATGCAAAAACAGACACCAGGATGAGTTTCCCAATGAAACTCCATGTCTAAAAATGGTGTTGCTCCTACTTTATAAAAATCGAGCCTTTTTGGTGCGAGGAGAAGAAAAGGCTTTACTCAACGGTCAGGAAAAATGCTGTCCAGGAACCAAAATGTTTTTTGAAGCCAAAATTTGTTTCTTTAAACCAAATGCAAAAACGGACACCAGGATGAGTTTCAGGATGAAATTCCATGTCTAAAAATGGTGTTGCTTCAACTTTTTAAAAATCGAGCCTTTTTGGTGCCAGGAGAAGAAAAGGCTTTACTCCACGGTCAGGAAAAATCCTGCCCAGGAACCAAAATGTTTTTTAAAGCCAAATTTGTTTTTTGAAACCAAATGCAAAAACGGACACCAGGATGAGTTTCCCGATGAAACTCTTTGTCTAAAAATTGTGTTGCTTCTACTTTTTAAAAATCAAGCCTTTTTGGTGCCAGGAGAAGAAAAGGCTTTACTCCACGGTCAGGAAAAATCCTGCCCAGGAACCAAAATGTTTTTTGAAGCCAAAATTTGTTTCTTTAAACCAAATGCAAAAACGGACACCAGGATGAGTTTCCTGATGAAATTCCATGTCTAAAAATGGTGTTGCTTCAACTTTTTAAAAATCAAGCCTTTTTGGTGCCAGGAGAAGAAAAGGCTTTACTCCACGGTCAGGAAAAATCCTGCCCAGGAACCAAAATGTTTTTTGAAGCCAAAATTTGTTTCTTGAAACCAAATGCAAAAACGGACACCAGGATGAGTTTCAGGATGAAATTCCATGTCTAAAAATGGTGTTGCTTCTACTTTTTAAAAATCAAGCCTTTTTGGTGCCAGGAGGAGAAAAGGCTTTACTCCACGGTCAGGAAAAATGCTGTCCAGGAACCAAAATGTTTTTTGAAGCCAAAATTTGTTTCTTTAAACCAAATGCAAAAACGGACACCAGGATGAGTTTCAGGATGAAATTCCATGTCTAAAAATGGTGTTGCTTCAACTTTTTAAAAATCAAGCCTTTTTGGTGCCAGGAGGAGAAAAGGCTTTACTCCACGGTCAGGAAAAATCCTGCCCAGGAACCAAAATGTTTTTTGAAGCCAAAATTTGTTTCTTGAAACCAAATGCAAAAACGGACACCAGGATGAGTTTCAGGATGAAATTCCATGTCTAAAAATGGTGTTGCTTCTACTTTTTAAAAATCAAGCCTTTTTGGTGCCAGGAGGAGAAAAGGCTTTACTCCACGGTCAGGAAAAATCCTGCCCAGGAACCAAAATGTTTTTTGAAGCCAAAATTTGTTTCTTGAAACCAAATGCAAAAACGGACACCAGGATGAGTTTCAGGATGAAATTCCATGTCTAAAAATGGTGTTGCTTCAACTTTTTAAAAATCAAGCCTTTTTGGTGCCAGGAGGAGAAAAGGCTTTACTCCACGGTCAGGAAAAATGCTGTCCAGGAACCAAAATGTTTTTTGAAGCCAAAATTTGTTTCTTTAAACCAAATGCAAAAACGGACACCAGGATGAGTTTCCTGATGAAATTCCATGTCTAAAAATGGTGTTGCTTCAACTTTTTAAAAATCAAGCCTTTTTGGTGCCAGGAGAAGAAAAGGCTTTACTCCACGGTCAGGAAAAATCCTGCCCAGGAACCAAAATGTTTTTTGAAGCCAAATTTTTTTTTTTGAAACCAAATGCAAAAACGGACACCAGGATGAGTTTCAGGATGAAATTCCATGTCTAAAAATGGTGTTGCTTCTACTTTTTAAAAATCAAGCCTTTTTGGTGCCAGGAGAAGAAAAGGCTTTACTCCACGGTCAGGAAAAATGCTGTCCAGGAACCAAAATGTTTTTTGAAGCCAAAATTAGCTTCTTTAAACCAAATGCAAAAACGGACACCAGGATGAGTTTCCTGATGAAATTCCATGTCTAAAAATGGTGTTGCTTCCACTTTTTAAAAATCAAGCCTTTTTGGTGCCAGGAGAAGAAAAGGCTTTACTCCACGGTCAGGAAAAATGCTTTCCAGGAACCAAAATGTTTTTTGAAGCCAAAATTTGTTTCTTTAAACCAAATGCAAAAACAGACACCAGGATGAGTTTCCCAATGAAACTCCATATCTAAAAATGGTGTTGCTCCTACTTTATAAAAATCGAGCCTTTTTGGTGCGAGGAGAAGAAAAGGCTTTACTCAACAGTCAGGAAAAATGCTGTCCAGGAACCAAAATGTTTTTTGAAGCCAAAATTTGTTTCTTTAAACCAAATGCAAAAACGGACACCAGGATGAGTTTCAGGATGAAATTCCATATCTAAAAATGGTGTTGCTTCAACTTTTTAAAAATCGAGCCTTTTTGGTGCCAGGAGAAGAAAAGGCTTTACTCCACGGTCAGGAAAAATCCTGCCCAGGAACCAAAATGTTTTTTAAAGCCAAATTTGTTTTTTGAAACCAAATGCAAAAACGGACACCAGGATGAGTTTCCTGATGAAATTCCATGTCTAAAAATGGTGTTGCTTCCACTTTTTAAAAATCAAGCCTTTTTGGTGCCAGGAGAAGAAAAGGCTTTACTCAACGGTCAGGAAAAATGCTGTCCAGGAACCAAAATGTTTCTTGAAGCCAAATTTTTTTTTGAAACCAAATGCAAAAACGGACACCAGGATGACTTTCAGGATGAAATTCCATGTCTAAAAATGGTGTTGCTTCAACTTTTTAAAAATCAAGCCTTTTTGGTGCCAGGAGAAGAAAAGGCTTTACTCCACGGTCAGGAAAAATGCTGTCCAGGAACCAAAATGTTTTTTGAAGCCAAAATTTGTTTCTTTAAACCAAATGCAGAAACGGACACCAGGATGAGTTTCCTGATGAAATTCCATGTCTAAAAATGGTGTTGCTTCAACTTTTTAAAAATCAAGCCTTTTTGGTGCCAGGAGAAGAAAAGGCTTTACTCCACGGTCAGGAAAAATCCTGCCCAGGAACCAAAATGTTTTTTAAAGCCAAATTTGTTTTTTGAAACCAAATGCAAAAACGGACACCAGGATGAGTTTCAGGATGAAATTCCATGTCTAAAAATGGTGTTGCTTCAACTTTTTAAAAATCAAGCCTTTTTGGTGCCAGGAGAAGAAAAGGGTTTACTCCACGGTCAGGAAAAATCCTGCCCTGGAACCAAAATGTTTTTTGAAGCCAAATTTGTTTTTTGAAACCAAATGCAAAAACGGACACCAGGATGAGTTTCAGGATGAAATTCCATGTCTAAAAATGGTGTTGCTTCAACTTTTTAAAAATCAAGCCTTTTTGGTGCCAGGAGAAGAAAAGGCTTTACTCCACGGTCAGGAAAAATGCTGTCCAGGAACCAAAATGTTTCTTGAAGCCAAATTTGTTTTTTGAAACCAAATGCAAAAACGGACACCAGGATGAGTTTCAGGATGAAATTTCATGTCTAAAAATGGTGTTGCTTCAACTTTTTAAAAATCAAGCCTTTTTGGTGCCAGGAGAAGACAAGGGTTTACTCCACGGTCAGGAAAAATGCTGTCCAGGAACCAAAATGTTTTTTGAAGCCAAAATTTGTTTCTTTAAACCAAATGCAAAAACGGACACCAGGATGAGTTTCCTGATGAAATTCCATGTCTAAAAATGGTGTTGCTTCAACTTTTTAAAAATCGAGCCTTTTTGGTGCCAGGAGAAGAAAAGGCTTTACTCCACGTTCAGGAAAAATCCTGCCCAGGAACCAAAATGTTTTTTAAAGCCAAATTTGTTTTTTGAAACCAAATGCAAAAACGGACACCAGGATGAGTTTCCCGATGAAACTCTTTGTCTAAAAATGGTGTTGCTTCTACTTTTTAAAAATCAAGCCTTTTTGGTGCCAGGAGAAGAAAAGGCTTTACTCCACGGTCAGGAAAAATCCTGCCCAGGAACCAAAATGTTTTTTAAAGCCAAATTTGTTTTTTGAAACCAAATGCAAAAACGGACACCAGGATGAGTTTCAGGATGAAATTCCATGTCTAAAAATGGTGTTGCTTCTACTTTTTAAAAATCAAGCCTTTTTGGTGCCAGGAGAAGAAAAGGCTTTACTCCACGATCAGGAAAAATGCTGTCCAGGAACCAAAATGTTTTTTGAAGCCAAAATTAGCTTCTTTAAACCAAATGCAAAAACGGACACCAGGATGAGTTTCCTGATGAAATTCCATGTCTAAAAATGGTGTTGCTTCCACTTTTTAAAAATCAAGCCTTTTTGGTGCCAGGAGAAGAAAAGGCTTTACTCAACGGTCAGGAAAAATGCTGTCCAGGAACCAAAATGTTTCTTGAAGCCAAATTTTTTTTTTGAAACCAAATGCAAAAACGGACACCAGGATGAGTTTCAGGCTGAAATTCCATGTCTAAAAATGGTGTTGCTTCAACTTTTTAAAAATCAAGCCTTTTTGGTGCCAGGAGAAGAAAAGGCTTTACTCCACGGTCAGGAAAAATGCTGTCCAGGAACCAAAATGTTTTTTGAAGCCAAAATTTGTTTCTTTAAACCAAATGCAAAAACGGACACCAGGATGAGTTTCCTGATGAAATTCCATGTCTAAAAATGGTGTTGCTTCAACTTTTTAAAAATCAAGCCTTTTTGGTGCCAGGAGAAGAAAAGGCTTTACTCCACGGTCAGGAAAAATGCTGTCCAGGAACCAAAATGTTTTTTGAAGCCAAAATTTGTTTCTTTAAACCAAATGCAGAAACGGACACCAGGATGAGTTTCCTGATGAAATTCCATGTCTAAAAATGGTGTTGCTTCACCTTTTTAAAAATCAAGCCTTTTTGGTGCCAGGAGAAGAAAAGGCTTTACTCCACGGTCAGGAAAAATCCTGCCCAGGAACCAAAATGTTTTTTAAAGCCAAATTTGTTTTTTGAAACCAAATGCAAAAACGGACACCAGGATGAGTTTCAGGATGAAATTCCATGTCTAAAAATGGTGTTGCTTCAACTTTTTAAAAATCAAGCCTTTTTGGTGCCAGGAGAAGAAAAGGCTTTACTCCACGGTCAGGAAAAATGCTGTCCAGGAACCAAAATGTTTTTTGAAGCCAAAATTAGCTTCTTTAAACCAAATGCAAAAACGGACACCAGGATGAGTTTCCTGATGAAATTCCATGTCTAAAAATGGTGTTGCTTCCACTTTTTAAAAATCAAGCCTTTTTGGTGCCAGGAGAAGAAAAGGCTTTACTCCACGGTCAGGAAAAATGCTGTCCAGGAACCAAAATGTTTTTTGAAGCCAAAATTTGTTTCTTTAAACCAAATGCAAAAACAGACACCAGGATGAGTTTCCCGATGAAACTCCATGTCTAAAAATGGTGTTGCTCCTACTTTATAAAAATCGAGCCTTTTTGGTGCCAGGAGAAGAAAAGGCTTTACTCAACGGTCAGGAAAAATGCTGTCCAGGAACCAAAATGTTTCTTGAAGCCAAATTTTTTTTTTGAAACCAAATGCAAAAACGGACACCAGGATGAGTTTCAGGATGAAATTCCATGTCTAAAAATGGTGTTGCTTCAACTTTTTAAAAATCAAGCCTTTTTGGTGCTAGGAGAAGAAAAGGCTTTACTCCATGGTCAGGAAAAATCCTGCCCAGGAACCAAAATGTTTTTTAAAGCCAAATTTGTTTTTTGAAACCAAATGCAGAAACGGACACCAGGATGAGTTTCCTGATGAAATTCCATGTCTAAAAATGGTGTTGCTTCAACTTTTTAAAAATCAAGCCTTTTTGGTGCTAGGAGAAGAAAAGGCTTTACTCCACGGTCAGGAAAAATGCTGTCCAGGAACCAAAATGTTTTTTGAAGCCAAAATTTGTTTCTTTAAACCAAATGCAAAAACAGACACCAGGATGAGTTTCCCGATGAAACTCCATGTCTAAAAATGGTGTTGCTCCTACTTTATAAAAATCGAGCCTTTTTGGTGCCATGAGAAGAAAAGGCTTTACTCAA